>NW_004524584.1:14858290-14865285 GCF_000260255.1 Octodon degus | reverse complement strand
GGCGATCCTCCTGTTTACAGCCTCCCAAGCACTGGGATTACAGGCATGTGCCACCATCAAACTCCCGGCCCCTGTCTTTTTTTTTTTTTTTTTTTGGGAGACAGGGTCTCCCTATGTACTTTAGGCTGGCTTAAGGTCACTATGGCCTTAAACTTGTGGTGATCCTCTTGCCTCAGCCTCCTCCTAAGTGCTGGAATTACAGTCATGTGCCACCACACCTAGCCAACTGACAGTTTTCCCTGCTCAGGGAAGCAGGAAAGGTCTCTGATAGAATCCGAGCCTCAGTGCTGATGCACACTTAGGGTTACCTTGTGTATGCCACAAACAACAATGTGATCAACATGCTCCATAACCTATTGCAAATGATAAGCTTGTCAACCACTCGCCCCAGATGCAAGGAAATGCCACAGGTCTAGCTTGCAGACAAGAGAGACAGGCCTTTCACCCCACTTGAGATAAAGGACCATAGTGAAAGTAGGTGCAAGGGGCTGTTGCTTTGCTGTAAAGCAGAACTATACCCACAAGAGACAAAGACTGGTCCTGTTGGTAGACACACAAAGGCGAAATCTACAGTTGGCTACTGACACAAACATCAAGACCATGGCATCATATTCTGAACATACTGTCCAGCTAATCACTGACTTTCTGGTCTAAGCTATGAAACATTTTGATGTTAATTGTTCTTATCTAAAAACAAAAATTCAGGGGGCCAAGGAGATGGCTCAGTGGAATAAGCACTTCCCTGGGAAGTGCAAGGGCCTGAGTTCAATCCCCGGTTCCACAAATATAAATAAATAAATAAATACAAAAATTCAGCTGGGTATGGTGACACACCTGTTATCCTAGCACTCTCAGGGTCTAAGACTGAATGATCTAATTCAAGTTCAGCCTGGTAAAGTTATGGAGTGCCTGTATCAAAGTAAAAAAGAGTTGAGGATTCAACTCAGTGTAAAGCTCCTGGGTCAATCTCTAGTACCATCAATAAATGAGTGAATAAACAGATACATAAGTAAAATAGGGCTAGCCAGATAGCTCAGCAGATTAAAGCACCAGCTTAGACAGAGTGCGGTGGCTGGGGTTCCATGCCCGGTGTACCACGCCAGCCCCACCCCAGGGCACACTGAGACTGCAACTGAGACTGGGCATGGTGGTGCACACCTGTAATCCCAGCACTTGGGAGGCTGAAAACAGGAGAATCACTACAAGTCCAATCTATGTAGTGAGACCTTGTAGACCCTATACTAAATACATTTTTTTTTAAAAAGCAAAATAAGGGGTCAGGGAGATGGCTCAGCGGAATAAGTGCTTCCCTGGCAAAAGCAAGGGCCTGAGTTCAATGCCCAGTTCCCAAAAAAAAAAAAAAAAAGCAAAATAAGACAGGAACAGCAGGAATAGCTAACACAGTTACAACCACTATTAAAATTCTCAGAATCAGTCCTTCTATCCTAAACCCTGACATCCATTTTTACTTTGTCATGTTCTCTTTCAGTTTTTCATGGGAAAAACAACAACAACACATACACATCAAAAAAACACAAAAGCTTATATTTTCACCAAGTACTCAAGTTGATGAGTCTGGGCAAATGCCATTCTGACATCCCACCCCAAGATGCCTTCCTTCGCCAACCCACATTTCCCGGTGTATTGTGTTCACAAGGGGCCCATTCAGAACCAGGGAACACCCACTCAAGGCAGGAAGAGACTGCAGTTCATCTCATGCAGGCTTCATTGCACAAAGTTCTCAAGCATCCAGAGAAATGTTCCTTTCATGAACTCCTCTTTCTGGCCCAAAAGGGTACCCATTGTTCTCAGGCAAACAATTGGCAGCCCACACCAGCAACTCAGAGAAAGTCCACATGGCCTACAGGCAAGGAAGCTGACACAAGCAGGGATGAAAAGCTACCCTCACAGGCTTTACAAAATGAGATGGTCAAAGGGTTTGAGAGGCCTGCCAGTCATCTCATGGGATAAAAAATGTCTCTCCCTGTTCATCCCCATCAGAAAGTGTCAGGCCTGAGCTGCTGGTTTGTGCAGGATTATCCAAGTATCTGGGCAGGCATCACAGAGGCACCTGGAAGCCAGGGGCACTCCAGGATGGGTGCCAGCTACGATCTTGTCAGGGTTCCCAGTGACCCAGGCACAGCACCTGTGCTGCCTCTCCCTGTAGCTCTGGTGGCCAGTCTTCCACCTACTACAGATGGGGCAGGTGTGTAGTTAGAAAGGAAAGCTGTGAAGTTCCTTTGAGTCAGTTCCTTTCTGATTGAAAGGTGTGGGCTTGCCTCATCCTGAAACTACTTCCCACAGAATGGTCCAGTAAATGTTTGGTTGATAATATATTTAGTTTGTTTTTTTTTTTTTTAACTTTTAGGGAAGGGTCTACAGGGTGTTCAGGGTCTCACTACCAGAACAAACTCATAGTGATCTGCCTGTTTACAGCCTCCCAAGAGCTGGGATTAAGGGGGCAGGGAGATGGCTCAGTAGAATAAGCGCTTGCCTGGCAAGCACAAGGGTCTGAGTTCAATACCCAGTTCCGTAAAAAAAAAAAAGAGCTGGCATTACAGGTGTGCACCGCCATGCCCAGTGTCACTTGCCATCTCGGTGCACCCCCAGGGCAGGGCCAGCACAATCAAACAGCCCCCCCCACCCCTGTGCCTATATAAATTCTATATTTAGAATTTTGTATGCCTAAATTGAGCATACTGAAATATGTAGGAGCCCTGGAAATTATGTTGCTTTTATACATATAATTCCTAAGTGAGATAAGATTAAGTAAAGTAAGTAAAGTAAATAAAGTAAAGTAAAAAATAAAGTAAGTAAAGTAAATAAAATAACAGTATAGCCAGGTACAGTAGTGGGTGCTCCCAATTCTCAGGAGACTGAGATAGGAGGATGATAAATCTGAGCCCAAATTAGGTAACTTAATGAGATCCTCTCTCAAAAAATTAGATCCTAAACTCTCTGCCTATTCCCACTCACTTGTCCAAGCCCAGCCCACCCCAAACAGTGGAGTTAACAGCAACTTCAGCAACATCACCCATGGCTGGGGGGAATAACCTCATGGCAAGATGGCCCTGTCAGGATGTGGCCATCATGGGCTACAAGGATTTGTCCTCATTTCTCCCTACTCCCCCACCCCCAGAAAACCTTCATCAACATCATGCCAGCTGAAGCCAATATCCTGGTTGACAAAGACTGGTCAAGTTTTTCTGGGAATAGGCTGACCCTTGGAGGACAGAAATTTTCTCTGATCCAGGACTCACTGCTACAGGTTTGGGAATTATCACAGATCTTTGTACAATGCTAGTGCTAGTGATGGGGAAAGGAGATACCCACAGTGGTTTGATCAGTAAGAAATGTTATGAGATGACCTTCACCTGCAGTGTACCCACTTATGGGAAAGCTACTTTCATCAAGGTGGAGAGGAAGGACTCCAATACCCCAGATGATGCTTATGTTGAGCTTGAAAGAAGTAGTATCCACCTGAAAACAAAGAGCCAAAAGCATTGGTAGGACCTGAGCTAGGCATGTTGATGAAGCAGAAAAGGCCTGTGTGACTGGGTCAAGGAATACAGACAGAAAGCAGTGGGAAAAGAAGCCAGAGGCCAGATCATATGGAGCCTGACTACAGCTCAGCAAGAGGGTTTTTGTAATTTAAACTTTATAAAACAAAGGTGTGTTTGGCCTCAGTGTAGACTGACCTCATCTGTCCCTCCCTTTTCCACCATTCCCAGCCAGTGCTAAACTATACACAGTGCAGCACACTGTGTAGTTGCTGTACACACACATACATCACACACCATTTTTTTGTGGAACCGGGGATTGAACTCAGTCCCTTGCGCTTGCCAGGGAAGAGCTTATTCTACTGAGCCATCTCCCCGGCCCATCACACACCATTTTTATTTTGGGGATCACTACCCAATATCCCTATTGCTGCCAAAACCACATGGGCTGGGAGCTGGGGCTCAATAGACAAATACCTTCCCCCACCCATACATTTCCTGTGTGTGGTTGGAAAACTTTGGCTTTTTGTGGAGGGTTTTGGTATGTGGGGTTTTTTTTAATTAAAAAAAAAAAAAAAGAGGGGCTGGGATATAGCTCAGCGGCGTAAGTGCCAGCCTGGCAAGCGCAAAGTCCTGAGTTCAATCCCCAGTACCGCCAAAAAAAAAAAAAAAAAAGATTCTAGCAATAAACTACAACAATAACAAATTAAAATCAGGACTGAGGGTGTTTCTCAGTGTGAAGCCCCTAGGTTCAATTCCCAGTACCCATAAGCTTTTCTTATGGTACATGTCTGTAATCCTAGCACCCTGGAAGACTGAGGCAGGACTATTGCGAGGCTCAGTCAGCCTGGGCAACTTGGTAAGAATCTGCATTTAAAAAAAAGATAGGGATATAGTTTGGTATGAAGGCCATGAGTTAACCCCTGGTACCATACACACATAAAAAGACACACTGCAGCTGATAGTTCAAGATATGTGCTCCAATTTAGAAGCACAAAATAATAATATTATGCTCAAATAAAATCCTGTTTTCCCAGTAAAATCTCTTTACTCCCCTGATGAATAAGCCTGTTAACATGTCTTTGCCAGACACTGTAAATATCCAGCTTGCTGTATCAGTTTAAGGCATTTCTGGTCAAAATTTATCTATTAAAACATTCCATTCAATCCCTGGTTCCGCAAAAAAAAAAAAAAAAAAAAAAAAAACACACACAACCATTCCAAAGGACCCTTAAACAAGGGCAATGAACTCTGGGTTTGGATATTTAGGGAATCAATCAAAAGTTAGACAAGAAGGGCTGGCTAAATAACTCAGCAGATTAAAGCACCTGCAAGCGGGCGCAGGGGCCGGGGGTTTGATCCCCAGTCCTACTGGGCCGGCCCCGCACTTGGGGCGTGCTGAGACTGGGCATGGTGACAGACACCTGTAATCTCAGCTCTTGGGAGGCTGTAAACAGGCGGATCACTACGAGTCCAATCTAGTAGTGAGACCCTGAACACCCTGTAGACCCTTCCCTAAAATACAAAAACAAAAAAGGCAGTAAGTGTACCCTCCACCATAGCCACTCTTTTATCTTTTTTTGAGAGAAGGAGGGAAGGAGGGAGGGAGGGAGGGAGGGAGGGAGGGAGGGAGGAAGGAAGGAAGGAAGGAAGGAAGGAAGGAAGGAAGGAAGGGAAAAAAAGTTTATACCATCCCTTTTTTAAAAAAATTATTCTGTTACTGAAGATTGAATCTAGCACATTTTTACTGAGCCATATCAAGGAGGAGGGAAGAAGGGAGGGAGAAAGGGGAGGGTAGAGGGAGGGAGGGAGAGAAAAAAGGGGTTGGAAGGAGAAGAAAAGAGCAGCCACTCTTTAGCAACAGATTCCATCTAGCCTGTAGGGGTTATTAGAAGATAATGGGAAACCTTATACAAATACTACAGAAATTACAAAGAGCTCTATAGAATTGAGGTGTTGCATGGTCAGAATCTTTGTAAGTATTCCAAGATCACAAGGCCATTCTAAGATCACAAGGTCATCCTAAGAATAAGTGATAAACTAAAGAGAAAGAGGCCAGTGGAGAGAAAGGGACAAAAGAAGGGTATATAAGCAAAAAGGAAGGGTCACTAGATTCACTTCATAAGAAGACTGGTATGGAATCTGTGAGCATCTCCCCCGCCGCCCCCCAGGTCTTGCCTTGTAACTTAGGCTGCTCTTAAACTCACTGTGTAGCTCAGGCTGGCCTTATTTCATTGTGATCCTCATGCTTCTGCATCAACACCAGTTTTGCACTTTCAAGTGACTGGGAAAAATTAAAGCCAAAAAATAATTCCTTTTCTTCTTCTTTTTTTGTGGTACTGGGGACCAAACTCAGGACCTTGCATTTGCCAGGCAGGTGCTTATGCCACTGAGCTGTACCTCCAGCCCAAAATAATTTCTTTCTTTTTTTTTTTTGTGGAATCAGGGATTGAACTCAGGCCCTTGAGCTTGCCAGAGAAGTGCTTATTCTATTGAGCCATCTCCCCGGCCCCCCAAAGTAAATTCTTAATGTGAAAATTATGAAATTCCAATTTCAGTTTCAGTATCTGTAATAAAGGTTGGTTGGTTGTTGTTTTAGCAGTACCAGGGATTAAACCTAGGTCTTTCTACATATTAGGCAAAATGCTCTACTACTAAGCTATATCCCAGGCCTTTTTGAAATTTTATATTTTAGTATCTTGCAATGTTGCCAAGTCTGGCCTCAAATTTGTGATCCTCCTGCCTCAGCCTTCCAAGTACATGGGACTACAAGTGTATGCCACCGTCCCTGGCCATAATTTGGCCCTTTTAAGAAAAACATGTGCTGCCAGGCAGAATGACACAAGCCTGTAATTCCAGGGTGGCTGAGGCAGGAGTATCACCAAGAGTTCAAGTCCTCAGCTGGGCTACCCAGTGAGTTCAGGGCCAGCCTGAGCTGCATAGTGAAACACTATCTCAAAACAAAACAAAGTGCTAGCCTCTACTCTGGGAGATATTCATAACTTCAGGAGTTATCCCATCCATCTGCCAAACGTGCAGACTCACTCAATACTAAGGGGAAATTTTAAGGTTCCATAAACCAAGGAGAAAAATTGATTCTTCGCAAAGAAGTTTCCATCCTGGGTCAGTAAACACACTCTTCTGTACCCCATGCTCAGAGGTCTTGTTCCCTAAAATGAACTCCAAAAGAATATGTGGCTGGGCATGGTGGCACATGCTTGTAATCCCAGCATTTGGGAGGCTCAGGCAGGAAGACTGCAGACCAGCCTGGGAAACAAAGTGAGCCCAAGGCCAGTCTTAACTGTATAGTGAGACCCTCCCTCAAAAAGACAAAAACAAAAGGTTATGTGGTGAGGTTGAAGTCTGATTATTTACTTTGGTTCTTAAGTGATTAAACACAATAGTGTAAGTAAATCACCAAATCAGAACTATATTTCTTTCTTTCTTTTTTTTTTAATTTTTATTTGTGTGTGTGTGTGTGTGTGTGTGTGTGTG
>NW_004524584.1:14856032-14857722 GCF_000260255.1 Octodon degus | reverse complement strand
GGAACCGGGGATTGAACTCAGGCCCTTGAACTTGCCAGGGAAGCACTTATTCCACCGAGCCATCTCCCCCCGGCCCCTCAAAAAATTATTTAATAAATTAATTAGGAGCTGGGGATGTAGCTCACGAGTAGAACACTTGCCTAGCAAGTGTGATTCTTTTGTTTTGCACCAAAAACAAAAAATATACCTCAACTAAAAACCAAATAATTAGTTAAATTTAAAAATAAAAACTAAGTTCAAAGAACTTAAAACTTGTACTTTGGGACTTAACTCCACGGTTTATGAAAAGTGACATTTTCCTATACACAGGAATATCCTTAAACAACTAGCTAGGCACAGTGGTACGTGCTTTGGATTTCCAGCACTTTGAGAGGCTGAGGCAAGAGAATTCAAACTTTGAGGCCAACTTGGGCAAGTTGGCAAGAGCCACCCAAAAAAAATTTTTTTTAAGGGCTAGGGATTACAGCTCTGTGTAAAGGTGCTGGGTTCAACTCCTAATACAGCAAAATAATAACAACTATTATTATATAATTAAATAAATAAAATCACTGACCAAAAGACTTTCAAGAGTATAGAGTAAAGGTTTTGTCACAGTGACAACCTCAAAACAGAAACAAAAATAAAGTTTAGGATGTTATTATGAAATTTATGGGACCCTCCTAGGAATATCAGGAGAGACACCAGGTACTAGATGAACTAAATTCCAATTGCTAGAGCTTAGATTCGAGAAGGAAAAGGCCTCAAACTAAAATAGATGAGAATGTTCCTTCATCTATACTTTCTATCCAAATCTCACCTTGATGACTTCTCCACTGGAGGCGATTAAATCGGTGGGAATGGTCACTCGAAACAAGCGTCCAACAATGGCTGTGCCATCAGGAATGCCAACCACAGTGGGAACAGCCTCGTGGAGATCGGATAGCACAGAATGCATGGATGCCTCCAGCTGGTTCTCCCAGTCTCTGGCAGCCTCCGAGGATTCACTGGGCCAGCGAGCCTGAGCTGTGGCCACAGAGAGGAGGAGGAGCATGATCCTCCCGCAGAGGGGGAACAGCAGCCTGTAGCCCACAGACATCCTCTACTAGGCCTGAGCCTGCCACGCCGACAATCTCACCGAGGAAGGAAGCAACTGCTGGTCCCAGAGCTGGGTCCTCACCCTCTGTACACCTCCTCCATCCCAGAGCACCCAGAGCCTGAAAAAGAAGAGCAGACACAGACTTCAGCAATCCCCATGGTTTCCAAATTGTGTACTAGACTCCAATGTTCTGCCCAGAATGTCTACCCTGACATCCCTGTGCTCTCCAACTGCAGCCATTTACTTAAGTCTGGAAATGTGTGGCTGAGTAAGTAGAAAATAAACACTGGATTTTGAAAACTTTGTTTTAAAAAAGAAATGGAAAATCTGCAATGACCTTTAAATAAGGGTTCATCTAATGTATTTTTTATATACTCCTGCATAACTATCATATTGAGAGCTCTTTATTGTTCATCCAGGAGCACACTGCAAATTCTCTTGTCTTTTGAATTATGCTGCTTGTTATTTCCTATATGCTACTTCTAAAATATTTCAAGTTTGTATAACTAGAAAATCTTACTTTTAGTTTTCAAAGGTATGTTTGCTAAGTATAAAATTCAAAGAGGACAGATCTTTTCTTTCAGTCCTTTAATTGATCTAGTTTCTTACACCCTT
>NW_004524584.1:14851701-14853072 GCF_000260255.1 Octodon degus | reverse complement strand
TATTTTTATGTATATGCTTTAAAAATTTTTTTTTCTTTACAAGAAGTTTTGGACAATTTCATTTTTGTGCATCTTGGTATGATTTTATTTAAATGTCTTTGCAAAAGGTTCATTTTTCTTGGAAATGTGGTATTATAAGTTGAACTAAATTCAGAAATTTTAAATCTTTTTTAAAAAATGCTTGAAACTATTGTTTGAAGCAAGATACAATTCCCCTGTGATGAACGCTATCACTATGTATATATAAAATGTACCAATAAAAAAATTCAAGGAAAAAAAATGTATTTAGTACAGGGTTTACAAGGTCTCAGTACACAGATCGGACTCATAGTGACCCTCCTGTTATCAGCCTCCCAAGTGCTGGGATTACAGATGTATGCCACCATGCCCAGTCTCATTCACTCCGGGGGTGAGGCCAGCACAGCACACTGGATATGGAATCCTGGCCCCTGAGCTCTGCCTAAGCAGGCGCTTTAGTCCACTGAGCTATCTGGCCGACCCTTGTGGTAGAGGTTTTGTTCTACTCTTATTTTTCTTTTTATTGCTTCCTTCTCTCCTTCCCTCTAGTCTTCTGCATCAGTTTCTTAAAGTTATTGCAATCTCCCTTTGTCCTCTAGCCTTACCTCTACTCTCTTCCTCTTGTTCTACCTCTCTGTTCTTTCCCTAATCCTGAAGGTAAATTTGACACATTAAGGACTTATATACTGCATATGTTTTGATCCATTTTAGAGTTTGTTATACAACCACAAATCTAGTTCATACAATTAAAGGTGATAAATTAATGGTTACCTCAGTTTGTCATTTCTTAGAGTGTGATTGATGCTACTGTTATTGCTAATGACACCACTTTAGTGAAAAGTGAGTAACTGTTCTAAAACAGCTATTCTTCCTGGTATTCAAGATTGAGATTGACTAAGGGTCACAGAAAACACTGTGGCACAGTGCCAAATGGGGCCAAACAGATAGCAACTTCTCATCTCCCCAAAATTGAAGAGTTAGGATCATGTAACAGATTCAAAACCCAAAATCAGTTATACCTAAATATACCTTAGAGAAGTAGTCATTTCCTAAGGGTTCTAAATACTAGCAATAAAGCAACCTACCATAGGAAATTTACAAGCATCACACCAGGAATTAAATGAGTTAAATCCCTGGTTATACCAACAAAAAAATAAAAATAAAAATAAAAAATAATAATTTCTCAGATAACTGTGGAGGTGGTGTCCATAATGAAAAACATGCTTTGTGACTTTAGAGCCAATACAAGAAGAAAAAAGAGAGAGAGAGAAATTAGAGGACCCTCAAATGAGGCAACACCAGACATTCAGTTTACCAAAGGCAAACCCAGGGGGCAATGAGATGGGACAATGT
>NW_004524584.1:14839995-14851601 GCF_000260255.1 Octodon degus | reverse complement strand
ATTATATAAGTTTCTTGGTTTTGACACAGTGAACTATTATGACTGATCTGTAAATTTTTCATTTTTATTTTGGACAGTTTTTATTGTTATATTCATTTATGTTTGTAAATAATTTATTTTCAATTTGCAACCTATTAAAAAATAAAATAAGAAATGGAAAGTATCTGAGTAATTTTAAGATATTGATTACATGATGAAATTACGCTTTTTGGTGTTTTTGTGATTCTCCTGGCTCAACACCCCCACCCCAGTCCTGTACTGGGATTAAAGGCGTACACCACCACATCCAGCAGCATTTTATTTAATGCATTTGATTATATAAAAAAAACATTATTTCAGTGAGCATGGTGGCACACACCTGTGATCCCAACACTTGGGAGACTGAGGCAAGAGGACTTCCGTAAGTTCAAGACCATCCTGGACTACACAGAGAGACCCTGTCTCAAAAAAAAAAAAAAAATTAAACTTAAGTAAATAATAATAAAGAGGTTGGGCATGGTAGCACATGTCTATAATTCAGCATTCAGGAGGTTATGACAGGAGAATCATTGTAAATTCAAAGCCAGTCTAGGATATACAGCAAGTTCAAAGCTAGCCTGAACTACATAGTGAGACCCTGTCTCCATAAAAAGTAGTAATAACATGAAATTTTTTCTTTTTTTTAAATGTAATTGGTTGTTATAGGGTCTCACTATGCCAGCTTGGACTCATAGTGATCCTCCTGTTTTCAGCATCCCCAGCGCTGGGATTACAGGCGAGCACCACTACGCCCAGACTCTGTGGTCAGCTCAGCCCTCCCTGGGGGCAGGGCTGGCACAGCATGTGGTGCCAGGGATCAAATGGCAGTCCCTGCACTTGCCTAAGCAGGCACTTTAGCCTACTGAGCTATCTCACCAGCCCCTGAAATCTATTTTTGAAATTAATGTTACCTGCCTATTTTTAAGTATTTATTTATTTATTTATTTATTTAGTACAGAGTCTTGCTATGCAGCTCAGACTCACAGTGATCCTCCTGTCTCAGCCTCCCCAGAACTGGGATTACAGGTTTGTGCCACCATGCCTAGCATGGTGTACCTGGGGTCCCAGGGCTGGCACAGCATACAGTACCGGGGCTCGAATCCAGGTCCTTGCACTTGCCAGGCAGGTGCTTAGACTGCCAAGTTATCTCCCCAGCCCTCATCTGCCTTTATTTATTTATTTATTTATTTATTTATTTATTTATTTTTGGTGTATATAGCCTATTAGAGAAATTTCAATGGCACACAGAACACACATTATACATGCCAGGCAGCATGGCTCTATACCTAATCAGACAAATCTAGAATGTGGGATTTCTACCAGAAATATAATATCTGCACCTATATCAACCTATAATATCAAGCTGAGAAAGGAAGATCCTCAGGTTGAGTTCAACTTTATTTATTTATTATGTATTTGGTACAGGGTATCACTACACAGCCTAGACTCGTGGCATGTGGTGCTGGTTTTCGAACCCCAGCCTCTGCACTTGCGTAAGCAGATCCTTAGTCCACTAAGCTATCTTGCCAGCCTTCAACTTAGGTAATTTTGGGAGACCCTGACTCAAAAAGAGTTGGGGTGTAGCTCAGTGGTAGAGCACCCATGGGTTAAACCTTCAGTTCTCAATGAAGACAACACAAAAAACATTGAAATCAGGCCATACACAGTCAGCAGGCCCTAAGCTCTAGAATGTGTTAATGTTATAAGAAAAACAGCTTGGGCTTTCTGTGCTGCCCAGGCAGGGTCTATACGGCATTGTTCTTGATTCCCATTGTAACTTAAAGGGAAACTTCACAATGTCCAAAGCCCTTGATGTCCTGCAAATGGAGGAGGGCGTCAAGTTCCTTGCTGTAGGAACCCACTTAGGTGGCACCAACCTGGATTTCCAGATGGAGCAGTATATCTATAAAAGGAAAAGTGATGGAATCTACATCATAAAATCTAGAGCGGACTTAGGAGAAGCTCCTCCTGGCAGCTGGAGCCATAGTGGCCACTGAAAACCCTGCTGATGTCAGCGTCATATCCTTTAAGAACACCAGCCAGAAGGCTCTGCTGAAGTTTGCTGCTGCCCCTAGAGCTACTCCTATCGCTGGCCGCTTCACTCGTGGAACCTTCACTAACCAGATCCAGGCAGCCTTCCGAGAGTCACGTCTTCTGGTGGTTACTGACCCCAGGGCTGACCACCAGCCCCTAACGGAGGCATCTTATGTCAATCTGCCAACCATTGCTCTGTGCAACACAGATTCTCCTCTGCGCTATGTGGACATTGCCATCCGTGCAATACTAAGGGAGCTCACTCTGTGGGTCTGATGTGGTGGATGTTGGCCCGGGAAGTGCTGTGCATGTGTGGCACCATCTCCCACGAACACCCGTGGAAACTCATGCCTGATTTCTACTTCTACCGGGATCCTGAAGAGATTGAAAAAGAAGAGCAGGCTGATGCTGAAAAGGCTGTGACCAAAGAGGAATTTCAGGGAGAATGAACTGCACCAGCTCTAGAGTTCACTGCTGCTCAGCCTGAGGTCGCAGAGTAGTCCGAGGACGTGCAAGTGCCCTCTGTGCCCATTCAGCAGCTTCCTACTGAAGACTGGAGTGCTGAGCCAGCCACAGAAGATTGGTCTGCAGCTCCCACTGCACAGGCCACTGAGTGGGTAGGAACCACCACCAAGTGGTCTTGAGCTGTTCTGCCAACACTTAAGCAAAATGGGAATGAGGCTGATGGAAAATAAAACAATTTTTAAGAAAAGAAAAAGAAAAATAGCTTGGGCCGGGGAGATGGCTCAGTAGAATAAGCACTTCCCTGGTAAGCGCAAGGGTCTGAGTTCAATCCCCGGTTCTGCCAAAAAAAAAAAAAAAAAAAAGCCTTGACAAGATGAAATTATTTGGGTAGGAATCCAACTACCACTGTCAGGGAGAAATTGCACACATACTGAAAGAGATGGGAATACATAGGCTGAGACTGAGACTAGAGATTACACACATCAAAAGGGAGAGGGCCAGCCAGATAGCTCAGCTGACTAAAGTGCCTGCTTAGGCAGAGGGCAGTGGCCAGGGTTTGATCCCTGGGGTGCCATGCCAGCCCTGCCCCCGGGGCACACTGAGACTGTGATTGAGACTGGGTGTGGTGGCACCCATCTGTAACCCCAGCACTTGAGAGGCTGAAAACAGGAGAATCACTACAAGTCTGATCTATGTAGTGAGACCCTGTAGACTCTATCCTAAAATAAAAATAAAAATAAAAAGGAGAGAAAGAGCGAAGGATTTTTATTTTATTTATTTATTTATTTTTGCTGGTTCAGGCTACCTTAGGGTGGGTCTGGTGCAGTATGTAGTGCTGGGGATCAAATCACAGTACCTTGCCCTTCACTGATTTTGCCCAAGCAGGCGCTTTAGACAACTAAGCTAACCTGCCAAAACCCCTAAAAGAGAGAAAGAGGAGGGCCAGGGAGATGGCTCAGGGGAATAAGCGCTTCCCTGGCAAGCGCAAGGGCCTGAGTTCAATCCCCGGTTCCACCAAAAAAAAAAAAAAAAAAAAAAAAAACAAAGAAAGAAAGAGGAGATGCCTGTAATCCCCAGCTACTTGGGAGGCTGTGCAGGGGTCTCAAGTTTGAAGCCCACCTAGGCAACCTAGCAAGCTCCTATACCAAAATAAAATTTAAAAACAAAGGCTGAGGATGCAGTTCATTGATAGAGTGCTTGCCTAGTATGAGTAAGGCTTTAGATTCAATCTTCAATGGAGATATAGGCAGGCAGGCAGAGATACAGGTATAAAAACTGAAGAACCAGGTATAGTGGTACACAAGGTAATCCCAGCACTCAGGAGGCTGAGGCAGGAGGACTGCTGCAAGTTTCAGTCCCAGCTGGGGTACAAGGCCAGTCTGAACCGCACAGTGAAACCCTGTCTCAAAAAGATAAAAAAAAAAAGAAAGAAAGAAAAGAAAAAAATTAAAGAAGAGCCAAGCCTATAATTCTAACACTCAAAAGGCTTAGGCAGGAGAATCATGAGTTCCAGGCCACCCTGGGCTACATAGTTAGTTCAAGGCCAGCCTGAGCTACATAGATTCTGTCTCAAAAGGATAATAATAATAATAATTATTATTATTATTATTAAAATAAAGCAAGCAAACTAAGAAAGAAACTGGATAGGTCTACTCCAAGGCCTCCAGAGGGAGCTCAGTCCTTGACAAAACCTTGATTCTGCCCAATTACATAGTCCAGCCTCCAGAACTGGGAGAATATAAATGTATGTTACTGTAAACCACTAAGGCTGTGGTGCCCTTTTTATAATAGTGGTAGGAAATTAATACAAGATTTAACACAATTCATATTAAAACCCAAGAAACTGGGTTTTTGTTTTTGTTTTTGTTTTTAAGATATAGACAACAGCATTCTAAAATCTATACGGGATAAGCAATGAAGCTAAAACACTCCAAAAATGTTGAAGAAGAAAAACAAAGAATCATTTAACCTAATGTCAAGATTCAAATATTGCCTGCTATGATGACAGAGCCTGTAATATCAACACTGAGCAAATTACATCCCCAACCCTTTTTATTTTTTACACACATGTGCCACCACAGTAGGCTTTTCTAAAATAGCTCTTATAAAAATGAAGACTACTATAGTGTGACAAAGCTAGGTAGCACATACTCAGATGTGTGAAATGTTAGTCTGCTTTCTGCTAAGTGTTTTTTTTGTTTGTTTGTACTGGGGACCAAACTCAGGACCCTGTACTTACCAGGCAGGCATGGCAATACACATCTGTGACCCCAACACTTGGGAGGCTAAAGCAAGAGAATCACTGAAAGTGTGAGGTCATCCTGGGCTACACAGCAAGACCTTTTCTCAAAAATTAAAAAAAAAAAAAAAAACATAATACAGTGGCCAGCACCTTGTGCCTTTCCTCATCTTCACATATTGTGCATCACCTTGCGCAGTGAGAACTGGAAAGCTCTGTCCTGAGAGTGTTTCACTCATTTGGCTCTGCCCCTTTACTCTGCCCATTACTCCATCCTTGCCCATCCTTGCCTGAGTAAGATTTGCATACATCCTGTCCCCGATAGCTGAGTCTATGTGCATCTCTAGATCTGAAGTCATCACTCATAGGCTGTACCTAAAGTAAGGGTTAGTACTTAGATTCTATGACAGTGCTTGTCCCCTAAGGACTTGGAAAAACACCTGAAACAACTCAACAGAGGTCTGAAAGAGGCAATGAAATTCCTATGCCCCAGTAAGCTAGAGATATTTCTACTCTGGCAAAGCCTCATCACTCATCAATGCAAGCTAAGTAGCAGACAAAACACTGTCATTCCGCTATTAACTGGTTCTGTCTCTGAGGCCACATGTGACCAGGAGCTCCCATAGGACTTCAGAGCCACTCTTCAACAGATTTCTTTCCTCCCTGCCATCACTATATGGCTGAGTTACTTTTGCCACCAGACTCCCAGCACACAAACCAACAGGGACCAAGGACACAGACTGAGGCTCTATGGGCACTGGTCCCATGAACCACTTCATTCCTAACAACATCTACAGGGTTCTCTATGTGAGTGTCTCGTGCCCAGTCTTCCCCAAGCTCTGGTAGCCTTCTCCTATATAGCTCCCCAAACCTTCATTTCTTTTCACTCCTTTCCTTCTTTTGTACCAGGAATCGAACTCAACCTTGTACTTGCCAGGCAGGCACTGTGCTGAGCTATATCCCCGGCCCTATATCCCCCGCCCTCTGTGTCATTTTTGTAAGTCCTAGTCTCTTAACAGTTACTTTTGGAGACACAGTCTCACTGTGTAGTCCAAACTGGCCCTGAACCCACTATGAAAGCCAGCATGACCCCAAACTTGCAATCTTCCTGGCCTAAACCTCCAAAATTCTGGGATTATAGTTGTATACTATCATAACCCAATCTTGCAACACTTTTGTAATATGCTATATACATTTTTTTTTTTTAAATTGAGACAGGGTCTCAACTCACAATGAACCTCCTATCTCAGCCTCCTGAGTGCTGGAATTACAGGTCTGCACCACCACACCCAGTCTCCCCTACCCTCCTCTTGTTTCACATTATCTTAAATTGTAACTTTAGGGTTTTCTTTATGGTTATATAGTGCCTTCTTTAATAGCCCTTTCCTTTTTGGTGTACTTTAACTTCTATTTAGTAAAGGGCTCAGCTAAATCAACATTAGTACAAGACTAAATTGCAAGAAAGCAGAGATATGTCCGTTGTAATCATAATGCACACTTAGCACTCACACAGTGCCTAACCAATGAATGGAGAAGATACATGTCATTTCCCCCCCCCCTAAAATTTCTTCTATATCTTTAATATATTTACTTTTCCACTTATTCTACATCCAGTTGACCTTTTACTTTTCTGATTCTCAATTTAAAATTCTCAGCTTAAGTCTGGCCAGATAGCTCAGCGGATTAAAGCACCTGCTTAGTTACGGCAGACGCAGGGACTGGGTTCAATCCCAGCATGCTGTGCCAGTCCCACCCCTGGGGAGAATGAGACTGGGTATAGTGGTGTATGCCTGTGATCCCAGCACTTGCGAGGCTGAAAACAGGAGGATCACTATGAGTCTGATCTGTGTAGTAAGACCCTATAGACCCTGTACTAAATACATAAAATAAATAAATATTCTCAGTTTATGTGAAAAAAACATCAGTTATAAGACACACCCTGCCCTACCAGGAGCATAAGCTCATTCTGCTATCTTTGGACACTTGATGATATGGGGTGTGTTTCATGGGCATGACTAAGTGCTCTGATTTAGTAGGCAGGCGATGTTTAGGGCACAACTCCAACTACTATGTGTTGGCTTTCCATGCACAAAGAAAAGATCTTTTTGAATTAGCCAAAAGCAGCCTGTGCCTTTCTGATTCTGAAAGCAAGGATCATGTCTGCTTGTGCTAGGAAGCCAGCAAGCTGCACCCACACACCTATGGGAGAACAGCCCTCAGAAAGTGTTTTACACATAGATTACATGCCCACAAACTTGGTTACCACAGAGACTGTCTTCCTTGATTTGAGATCAAGGACCAAAGAGAGGTAAACACACTCAACCACCACAGGAGAAAAAACATGTTCAGTCCTCCTGACAAGAACACCCATAATAATACTCCATTTGTTCTCCTTTTCCTCTCCTTTCCTCTCCTCTCCTCTGCTCTCCTTCTCCCTCTCATTAAATTCTTGGGAACATGAGGAAGTGCTCAAGGTGGCCCAAGAACAAGTCTCAGCTTAGACTCAGCAGAGTCCAGCTGAAAGGAGCTACCACAACTTTCCTATCAAGAGATCCATGGAAGAACAGGGAGCTTACTCCCTGTACCAACACCCAGGGCCATACCCATCATACCACTAACTCCATGCTGTCAGCTCTGCTGCAGATAACAAATTCCAACTTCATGAAGGACACTACTGTAGCTGGTAAAGTCTCCAGCACTTTGAACACATGCATACCAGTACAGCACAAACACGACAGAGATCGGGAATGCCAGCAGCAATTCAACCCCTTAAAAATCTTGCAGGAAGTGTTTTACAAATTTTATTTACGACAGCATCTCACTATGCAGTTCAGGATGACCTTGAACTCACTATGTACCCCAGGCTGACTTCAAATTGCAACTATTCTCCTGCCTCAGCCTTCCAAGTGCTGCAATTACAGGTGTGTAACACCACACAGTTTCTTTTACAGTACTTGTGATCAAACTTAGGAATCAAAACCATCATATAATGACTGGCTGGGACCACAGGCATCTGAAACAAAAGTGAGGCAAGAAAGCGTTCTTCTGGCCCTTCCAGTCACCAGTGCCAACCTTTATCTAGACAAAACTAGATAAAGTCACCTGGTACAGAAAATGCCCAGGGGACACCAGGCCCTTTATGACCCAACGGCCCAGACACCTTCCCACCCCAGGAAACAGAAAGCCTTAATCCCCTTGGAATCCTAGCACCAGCCCCAAGAAAAACAGCTCCACTTTGCCCTGCAAGAGAAACTATTTCCAAAGTAGTGAGTGTCCTGTGTGATGCACACAGCAGGCCCAGTGAGTATAGTTAATGTTTTGCACTTAATAAAAACAAGAACACATGCATATGTGACATACATGCAACTTACACAGCCTAGTTCTTCTTCATAGGCAAAAACTCACGAGTGAATAAAACTTATTTATGAGACAACTTATTATACATTCAAATGAAATAAGGCAGAGGAGCCCACTTCCACCATTCCCACCTCTCCTAGAAGCTCCTTCTCCCCCACAAGTATTTAACTAAAAATAGTACTTAAGCTATCAAACAGTTACCTTTCACACTGATAGTTAACACCTTTAAGGAAATTGGGATTTTCTTTCTTTCTTTCTTTTTTTCTTTTTGGGGAACCAGGGATTGAACACAGGCCCTTGCACTTGCCAAGCAAGCATTTATTTTACTGAGCTATCTCCCCGGCCCCTAGGGATTTTCATTTTTAAAAAAAGACTAAAATAAAATTTTATGTTCCTGCCAGCCTAGAGTACACAGAGAGTTCAAGATCAGCCTGGACTACATAGCAAAACCTTGTTTCAGAAAAATGGAAGAAAGAAAGAAGGGAGGGAGGGAGGGAGGGAAGGGAGGGGAGGGAAGGCAGGCAGGCAGGCAGGCAGGCAAGCAAAAATCTTAAAACAACTACTTTATGTTCCACCTAATAAAAAGTCCTTTTCCCAGACACCCAGAAGTTAATTATTGACAGTCTCAGATTAATACAAAATTTCTAGAAGGTTAACTACTCTAAAGCTCAATCTGAAAACCAACAGAATGTATTCAACACAATGTAAGCAATAATATGTAATCACTATTTATTAAGGCTTCATATGCCAAAATGACAGGCAAATTTCTCAGCTTTCAGTTAAAAATAGGCCCTTACATGCTCTGACATTAGATGAGGGAGGTCTTAAGACAAGTCACTGATGAAAATTCAAGTTATTACCCTAAGGGGTAGAATGAGGCTTTCTCTTGAGAATGAGACCCTCCCTTGGCCTGCTGGTAGAACAATCACCACGACAGAGGAACTGCAGGACAACCAAAACACACCAGGGTGACACATGCAACACGAGTTAAAGGTAAAACTATGTGGAAAGGAAAAACCATCTCTGAAATTTTAGCACTATATAACAGTCCATCAAACAGAAAAGTAAAAAAAAAAAAAATTAAAAAAAAATAAATAAAAACAGAATAGTACTCTGAAAGGGATATAAATGAAGGACCATTTTGTATCTGTATAGAAAAAATAGGATAGATACACAGCTACTTTCTCTTAATTCAATGAGAAGAAAGATTTGTAATAATTGTGTTTGGACAGGATATCATGTCTGCATCTTGTACTATGAATAACTACTACAAAGACAACAATAGGCAATGTATTAATTATTGTAACTGTCCTACTAACCTGTTTTGAAACTGCCTCACTGGGGCCAGGGAGATGGCTCAGTGGAATAAGCGCTTCCCTGGCAAGCACAAGAGCCTGAGTACAATTCTTGGTTCCACAAAAAAAGAAACTGTCTCATTGTTTTATTTCTCAATTAAAAAAAAAAAATGTACTCTGAATACTCTCACTGGAAAATTCTTTTTTATTTGTGTGTGTGTGGCCAACTCAGCCCACCAGGGGGTGGGGCGGGCTGGCATGTGGTGCTGGGGGATTGAACCGTGTTCCCTGCGCTTTGCTAAGCTTGTTCTAAGTAGGTGCTTTAGACCACTAAGCCATCTCACCAGCCCCTCACTGGAAAATTCTTGAAAACTCTCACATATCACAGAAACCAAAAAGAAGTACATTACAGGGTAGGAGTTTTTGCTGCTGATGGTTCAGTTTTTTCTAACAAAGGCTGGAAGGTAGAAAAGATTTAACACCCAGGTATAAATTTATCCAGGTGTAAATATGTCCTAGGGAAAAGTAAGAACAACAAAATCCAGGGCTGAATAGCCATTCTCTACTGGACCATGGTTACTAAGCTAGGTAGATTTTTAACATTTTATGTGACAGGGCTCATTGAAAATTCCTCTACACTACACTGCACCATATGCTGCAGTTAAACATTACTCACTGCTGAATGGTACACTTAAAATTCATTCAGATGGTACATTTTATGGGCTTTTTTTTTTTCTATTTTAATCTTTAAGGTTTGTTTTAGGGGCAGGTACCAATATGTCAGAGTAGTAAGAAGCAGACAGAGAAGAGTCTTTTTATTGCTGTCAGGTGCTGGTATATAGCAATCTGAGGAAGACAAGGAGGTCCCTGCACCCAGACAGAATCCGAAGCACAAATTCAAAGTAGCCAGCAGGACATTCTCCCTGAGACAGGACTGAATGCACAAGAAGGGCAATTTAAACCGGTAGACACACAGTGACTGCTGGCGAAATCAGAGGCCTCCATGAAGAAATGCAGTAGTGGAAGGGAGCAGTGGACATGAAGGACTATACTAGCTGGTGAGGGTTCAGTCATCCCACTTGCCCAGGACCCATCGTGGAGAGGGGCCAACTGGGTTCATAACTCAAGAGCTGCTGAAAGATACACTTAAAATTCAATCAGTGGTACATTTTATGGGCTTCTGTTTAAATCTTTAAAGTTTATTTTAGGGACAGGCACCAAGATGGCATCATAGCCGTTCCCAATGACTCCCAACTAGGCTCAGGCTCGTGGAAGGTGTGCATCATGATAGCTACAGGCCAAATGAGTCTGGTCTTGGCCAGAAGGTGTACTGGCTCAATGAAATTACCCACTACCCCGCCAAAAAACTACTGCTGGCTTGCTGGGATAAATCAACATGGACCAGTACTCTGTCTCCACATGGTGTCTACCAGTGACAACAGAGACACACCAGGAAGTAAATTTTTTTATCTCTCTTGTTTTTTGTTGTGGTAGTGGTGACTTCGTCATTTTTCTCTTTTTCGTTGTTTGATCTTGTTTTTATATGAGTGTGAATGTGGTTTCTAGCCTCTTTGTAGTAGTGGGGTTTTTTAAATTGTTTATTTATTTTGCATGTATTTAGTACAGGGTCTCACTACACAGATCACACACATAGTAATCCTTCCTGTTTTTCAGCCTCCCAAATGCTGGGATTAGAGGCACACACCAGCATGCCCAGTCTCATTTGCCCCATGGGCGGGGCCAGCACAGTAGGCCAGGGATTGAACCCCTGGATTAAAGCCAGTGCTTTAATCCACTGTCTGGCCAGCCCAAAAATGAGTTAATCAATTTATTTATTATTTATTTTTTGCAGTACTGGGGATTGAACTCAGGACCCTGCACTTGCCAGGCAGGCGCTTATTCTACTGAGCTATCTCCTCGACCCTAATAAACTGCTTTTTTAAAAAAATGTATTGAATAGACCCAGAGCGCAGGCCCAGCGAGTGAGTGAGATGACCCAGGGCCCTCCAGATCCTGAACAGACCCAGAGCACAGGCCCGGAGAGTGAGTGAGACTACCCAGGGCCCGCGGGATCCTGAATAGACCCAGAGCCCAGGCCCGGCGAGTGAGTGAGAGGATCCAGGCCCGCAGGATCCTGAATAGACCCAGAGTGCAGGCCTGGTGAGTGAGTGAGACAACCGAGGGCCCACAGATCCTGA
>NW_004524584.1:14833515-14834525 GCF_000260255.1 Octodon degus | reverse complement strand
TAGAAATTCAGCACAAGAATATTAGCTTAAAAGATGTTAGCAGGGCTGGCCAAATAGCTCAGTGGATTAAAGTGCCTGCTTAGGCAGATGCAGGGGTCGGAGGTTCGATCCCTGGCCTGCTGTGCTGGTACTAACCCTCCCACCCCTGGGGCGCATTGAGACTGGGCATGGTGACACACGCCTGTAATCCCAACACTTGAGAAACTGAAAACAGGAAAATCATTACAAGTCCAATCTGTCAAGTGAGACCCTGTAGACCCTGTGGACCCTGCACTAAATACAAAATGAAAACAAAAACAAAAACAAAAACAAAAGCTTTTAGGGAAGGGCTGGCAAGATAGCTCAGCAAACTAAACACCTACTTAAGCAAGTGCAGGGACCACCACTCACTGTGCCAGCCCTGCCCCAAAGCACAATGAGCCAGTCTAGACCAGGCATGGTGGCTCACACCTGTATTTCCAGCACTGGGAGGCTGAAACAGGAGGATCACTGAATCTGAGCTGTGCAATGAGACCCTGTACCAAATACATTTTTAAAAAAGCTGTTAGGTAAAAGAAAACAATCACCTATAAAGGAAAGCCCATCAGAATCACAACTGAGAGGCCAGGGAGATGGCTCAATAGAATAAGTGCTTGCCTGGTGAGCACAAGAGCCTGAGTTCAATACCCGGTTCCGCCAAAAAAAAAGAATCACAGCTGAGTTCTCAGCACAAACCCTCAAATCAAGGAGAGCTTGGAGTGAAGCATTACAAGTTCTAAAAGAAAATAACCTTTGGGGCCAGGGAGATGGCTCTGTAGGATAAGCGCTTGACTGGCAAACGCAAGGATCTGAGTTCAATCCCCGGTTCCGCCAAAAAAAAAAAAAAGAAAGAAAACAACCTTCAATCCAGATTGATGTACCCTGCAAAAGTACTTTTCAAAACTGATAGAGAAGGGGGCCGGGGAAATGGCTCAGTAGAATAAGTGCTTGCCTGGCAAGCACAAGGGCCTGAGTTCAATCCCCAGTTCTGC
>NW_004524584.1:14822191-14823983 GCF_000260255.1 Octodon degus | reverse complement strand
AGCACCTACTTCGAACAAGCTTAGCAAAGCACAGGGACTGCGGTTCAATCCCCCAGCACCACATGCCAGCCAGCCCCGCCCCCTAGTGGGCTGAGCTGGCCACACACAAATAAATAAATAAATAAAATTAAAAAAAAAAAAAAACAGGGGTAACTATCCTATTTGTAGACAAAGTGAACTTCAAGCCAAGACTGATTAAGAGATAAAGAAAGTCACTATATCCTTGTAAAGGGATGAATCCAAGAGGAAGGAATAACAATCATAATAAATTTATATGCAACGAATACCAGAGCACCCAACTATATAAAACAAGTATCAATGGGCATAAAAGTCAAATAAGCACTAATACAATTATATTACAGGATCTCCATAACCACTGTCATAAAAAGATCAAATCAATAATGAAATTAAACCAAACTTTTGTGTAAGGTGAATGTGGTAACCACTACACTATGGAAATTACCTTAAAACCAAACTTTTCAACAAATGGACTTAGTAGATCTTTTCAGAGTATTCCACCACACAACTTCGGAGTAAACATTCTTCTCAGCTACACATGGGATATTCTCCAAAACAGAACACATATTAGTTCACAGAACATACTTAAGTAGATGCAAAGGAATTGAAATTATCCCATATAAATTAGCCCCCACAAAACTCCACCAAAATATTTCTACATTTAATAAGCAAATTCAGTAGCTGGATGCAAAGTCAACACTCAAAAATCAATAGCATTCCTGTACACAAACTCATGGAAAAAGGAGGGAAACAATACCTTCTACAATAGCATCCAAAGAAATGAAATACTAAAGAATCAATCTAATGAAGGATGTAAAAGACCTCTATATTGAAAAGTACAGTACTGTTGGATGTGGTGGCACATGCCTGTAATCTCAGCCCTCAGAAGGCTGAGGAAGGAGAATCACTGTGAGTTTGAGGCCACCATGGGCTATGAAGTGAGTTCATGGTAGCCTGAACTACATAGTGAAACTCTGTCTCAAAAAGGAAAAAAAAAGAAGAAAGAAAAAAAAAGAAAACTACAGCACTCTAAAAATGCAGATTAAAGAAGATACCAGAAAATGGAAAGATATCCTTTGTTCTTACCAGAAAGAAGCAATACAGTGAAAATCCCCATACTTCCAAAACTGTTATACAGGTTGAATGCAATTCCAATCAAAATTCCAACAGCATATCTCACATAATTACAGAAAAAAATTCTAAAATTCACTTGGAACCCAAAGAGACCTATAATAGTAAAGGCAATTCTGGGCAACAAAGGCAAGGCAGCAAGTATTACAATTCCTAACCTGAAAATATACTATAAAGCTACTGTGATAAAAACAGCATGGTACTGGCAAATAGACCTGAAGATAAATGGAACAGATTAGAAGATGCAGGAACAACTTTAGATATACTCAGCCACCTTATCTTTGACAAAGGTGCCAAACACATTCAATGAATGAAAGACTGCCTCTTTTAACAACTGGTGCTGAAAAACTGGTTCTTTATATGCCAAAGATTATAACTGGACCTATATCTTTCACCACACAGTAAACTAAATTCAAAATGGATCAAAGACCTAAATTTTAAAATAGAAACATTAAATCTGCTGAAAGATACAATAGGTAACACTCTTGAAGACATTGGTACAGGACAAGACTTTATGAATAAAACTCTGACTGCACAAAACTATTACAAGAATCGATATGAGGGATCTCATCTTATTACAAAAGCTTTTGCATATCAACAAGCCACCAGCGGGGGCTGGTGAGATGGCTCAGTGGTCTAAAGC
>NW_004524584.1:14819938-14821146 GCF_000260255.1 Octodon degus | reverse complement strand
ATAAAACGGGTAATGTGAAGGGAAAAAGTGCAATAAAGGACAGCCCCACTGTAGCCTGTCCTGGTTTGAGGAACTAGTAGATATTCCCAATCTTCTATGTAGTCTAGAAAAACTGTGTGTAGGGCCAGGGAGATGGCTCAGTGGAATAAGCGCGTCCCTGGCAAGCTCAAGGGCCTGAGTTCAATCCCTGGTTCCGCCCAAAAAAAAAAAGAAAAGAAAAGAAAGACTGTGTGTAGAGGAAGTAGTCAGCTGCTAAATCAAAGTTGAGAAGAGAAGGTTCTTACTATTGTCACAAAACCAGCTGGTGGTGACAAGAATGATGGTATACCCAGGTGGTTGAGTTTTGAAAAATGCCTAGATACTACCCTAATGAAGATGTGTCCTAAAGCTGTTGAGCCACCGGGGGGAGGGGGGGGGACCACCACAACCTTTAGGTCAACTCGTGAGGAAACTTCAAGCTACCATCACTCCTGGGGGGGGGGGGGCGCCAGGGAGATAGCTCAGTAATAGAAGTGCTTGCCTGGCAAGCGCAAGGGCCTGAGTTCAATCCCCATCTTGATCATCCTCACTGGGTGGGTGTCACAGCAGCAGGACAGTGGTTTTCCTGAAGCAGCTGGCCAGTGACCTGGCTCCTTAACCTTAATCATGTTCCTCTGCATCAGAAATTTGTCATCAGCAACATGAAAATTGGTGTCAGCAACATGAAAATGACACACTTCACTGTTGCTTATTTCAAGAAGCAGCTGCTGCAGAAGCCCAGACACTAGGAGGATCAGATCCTATGACACAGAGAGACGTCAGATTTCAAAGCAGTGCAAAGTTGATCAAAAAGTGATGGACTTGGGGCCGGGAGATGGCTCAGTGTAATAAGCGCTTCCCTGGCAAGCACAAGTGCCTGAGTTCAATCCCTGGTTCCGCAAAACAAAAAAAAGTGATGGATTCGCATATTTTACCAGAACTCAAAGCTATTCTCGGCTCCAATACTACAAGTGATGTGTTTTTGCTCTGACAAATGGTATTATCCTCACAAACTGATATTCTAAAGTTCTAATAACCTAATTAAATAACTGATACATTAAAAACATTTTCTCACAGAACCTTACAGAATGAAAGTACTGTATAAAGAAAATATTTTGTACAGTTGTAAAATTACTTTTTAAGCTAAATGTTATTATGAGTCAAAAGTTTTACAAAATGTTTTTAAAGTT
>NW_004524584.1:14814711-14819793 GCF_000260255.1 Octodon degus | reverse complement strand
TTTTTGGCAGAACCAGGGATTGAACTCAGGCCCTTGCGCTTGCCAGGCAAGCACGTATTCTACTCAGCTATCTCCCCGGCCCCTATAATACAATATTACTGGTGTAATAAAACATTCTTATGAATTCAGCTCAGCCCAAGTATACAGTGTTTTCAGACCCTACCATTGTGTATGACAATATCCTAGCCCTTCAACATTCACTCGTTGCTTCTGAGTTCACTCACTGACTCACCCACAGCAACTGCCAGTCCTGCAGGTTACATTCTTATTATCTCATACTTTTTAGAAATCTTTAATGCCATATTTTTACTATAACTTTTGAATGGTTAATTGGAGGGCTGGCCAGATAGCTCAGTGGACTAAGGCGAATGTGTAGACAGAGCACAAACCAGGGTTCAATCCCCAGCGTGTTGTGCTGGCCTCGTCCCCAGGATGCAATGAGACAGCGACTGAGACTAGGTGTAGTGGTGTGTGCCTGTAATCTCAGCACTTGGGAGGCTGAAAACAGGAGGATCACTATGAGTCCGATCATAGTGAGACCCGTACTAAACATATTTTTTAAAAACAGGTTAGTTGATTTATATACAGAAATACCACTACGGGGGCCAGAGAGATAGCTCAGTGGAATAAGCGCTTCCCTGGCAAGCGCAAGGGGCTGAGTTCAATCCCCAGGTCCACCAAAAAAAAAAAAAAAAAGAAAAAGAAAAGAAATACCACTATGCAAAAATAATCTATAGGTTTCAGTACAGTCACATGCTATATCCTAGGTCTGCACCTTAGGACTAACAGATTATATTACATAACCTAGGTATACAGTAGGCTATACCATCTAAGTTTGTGTAAGTTCATATAACAAACTAACAACACATTTCTCAGCATTTCCACTGCTACAGGATAAAAGACCACACTTCAATATATCATCAACAGGCATTTTTCAAGTAGGTGCTTACTAGAAACTAAATGTTGCCATGCATTCCCCTAGCTCCCTCTCATTATTCCACCCCCTCCCCAACTCAGCACCAAAGTAAAGAGTGGAGCTACACTGTGGGGACAGGGTCATCATTGTTTTTGGGGGTCAAACCTGGACAATGAGAGCAGCCTGAGAGAAAAGGAAGGAGAAGTGGCCCACTGCTTGGCTCATGGCAGCACTTCCATCTCCTCCAAAAGATGGTTGGCACTCAGTAGGCAGGTACTTGATTAAGTCCCCAGAGTACAGAGAAAGGACTTACACTAAATTCCCCAAACAATTTGCAAGCATAAAGGCAATGGCTACTTGATTTACATATCTAAAACAAAAACCAGGTGTGATGGCCTCTGCTGGTAATCCCAGCACTCAGGAGGCTAAGGGAGGAGGAACACTGCAAGTGTAAGGCCAGCCTGAGCTACAAAGTGAGTTTGAGGCCAGCCCATATTGTACAGCAGCAAAACCCTGTCTCAAAAAGAAACACAGCAAAGCAGAACTTTCTGGAATTATTTCCATTACACTACAAAAGATTAAAAATAAGTGTCATACAAATAAATAAACAAATAAATTTTAAAAAAAATGGGGGCTGGTGAGATGGCTCAGTGGTCTAAAGCACCTACTTAGAACAAGCTTAGCAAAGCACAGGGACCACGGTTCAATCCCCAGCACCACATGCCAGCCAGCCGCGCCCCCTGGTGGGCTGAACTGGCCACACACACACACACACACACACACACACACACACACAAATAAATAAACAAATAAATTTAAAAAAAAAAAAAAAAGACTTTAAAAAAAAAATAAGTGTCATAGCTCTGAACTAATACCTTAACCTGACTAGTGAAGTAAGTTTAGAAAAACTGTACCAGCTGCTGACCTTCCTGGATAATCAGACTCCAAAGATCAGAAGTGAGACAACATGTTATCATGACCTCAATCATCCCAGCTACCTGATGTATCCTGCCCGTCCAACATTAATTGCAGTCCTTTAGTATAGGGCTGGGACCCAGAGCCCACCCAATGCTTGAAGCTGAAAAGAAAGGGTCTTCCAGCCCACGATGACTGGAAGTTCTTGGTCATTCACTCAGAGGTGCCACTGCATCAAGTGTTTCAACAATACTTCAACCTTCAGTGCTTAAGGCTGTGACCTACACATTTCTTTCAACCATGTTCTTAGAGCTTGACCATCAAAACATTTCTTTCATGCCAGAAATTGCCAGATCAACACACTTTGTTTATAAAAGGACAAGACAAAACTAGCACACACTGCCTCTGTTCAGGATTTCCTAAAAGAAGACCTTCTTTTCCACAGCAGGCTGAAACTGACCCTTTACTTTAGCCTTGCCACAGCTGCAAATTCTAAAGAATCAAAATTTCCTGATAATATGAGGTGCATACTTGCAAAGGCTGACATTAACAGCCAAAAAAGACATTTTGTAGACTCTCAAAATCCCTGCTCTGAGGGGCTAGGGAGGTGGCTCAGTATAATAAACACTTCCCTGGAAAGCACAAAGATCTGAGTTCAATCCCTGATTCTGGTGCCCTCCCCCCCCCAAAAAAAAAATCCCTGCTCTGTAAACTGAGGTCTCAGAGCAATGAACCAAACCAATACTGGAAGGACAGTGACATCTGCCAGGTGAAGCCTCAGAATCAGGCTTCTTCCAAGAGCACAGTTCCCCATGAACTGGCCAAGTCATGGCTTCTGGGCCAGGCCCCACCAGCTCCTATCCTGGCAACTTCCCCAGCAGAGGGTACTGAGCTGCTCTTATGCCAGAGCACAGAAAAGAGTATATTATGCCCAGCACTCAGGAAGCTGAAGCATGCAGATCATTGTGAGTTTTAGACCAGCCTGGGCTACAAAATGAGCTCAAAGTCAGCCTGAACTGCACAGAGAGACCCTATCTCAAAAAAACAAAAAAAGTGTATCATGGTGGCTCATGCCTCTCATACCCACAAGGCTGAGGCAGGAAGATCATAAATTCAAGGACAAACTGGGCAAGAATGACGTGTGACTGATAGTGAATGTTATTACAGTAAAAGATAAGATTGCCACTAATCCGTCTTCAAAAGACTTTCCTTTTGCATCAAACATTTATCCCATCATTCTTAGGACTTTTTTTTTTTTTTTTTTTTTTGAGATAGGATCTCACCTTGTAGTCTAGGCTGGCCTTGAACTCATGGTGATCCTCTTGCCCTGGCCTCCTAGGGGCTGGAATTAAAAGCATGTGCCTCCATGTCCAGCTCTGAAGACTTTCTGAAGCAGGTCTGAAAGTCCCTCATTCATGAGTATTTTTCACTACTGAGGCTGCCTTAATGTTTTGAATCAATTTAAAACTTTTTTTTTTTTTTTGAGACAGGGTTTCATTTTAGTTGAGTCTCAAACTCACAGCAATCCTCCTGCCTCAACATCCCAAATGGTAAGACTATCACCGTGTGCCACCATACCAGGTTTAAAATGTTTTATCTTTCACAACCATTTTGACTTTGGGGGAAAAGCCAGAAGTCACAAAGTGCCATATCAGGTAGAACAGTACACATTCTTATGTTTTCACAACCCTGATTTTCCATGAGTAAGCATTCAGCAGCATTCGTAGTTTTTTGTTTTTATGTTTTTGTTAACATTTGTAGTTTTGATCACAATTGCTAAGATACTCACAAAGTCTGTTCAAGTGGGGGTGGGAGTATTTTGAGGGGCATTATTAGCAATATGTCTTTTACTGTAATAATTTTTTTAAACATTCACTATATTTTGGTCACTCCTTGAATTATCAATCTGCAGAGAAAATAAATTGTACTAGATCTGTGGATAAAACGTAAGTAATGTGAAAAGTAGATCTGCAAACTGAAATAAGCCTTCTCTGAATTAGCTGTGGTTACATCTCACAGGATGGAACCTACCCTCAAGCTGCTGTACCAGTTTTGGGGGTGGAAACTCTGAGGTCAGGAGTGTGCTGGAGAACTTCCTGCTTCTTAGCACTTCTGTCTTGTTTTGTTTTGTTTTTAATGTATTTGGCTGCTACAGGATCTCACTACACAGCTCAGACTCACAGTGATCCTCCTGTTTTCAGCCTCCACAGCACTGGAATTACAGGCATGCACCACTACACCCAGACTCTGTGGCCAGCTCAGCCCACCCTGGGGGTGGGGCTGGCACAGCAGGTGATGCTGGGGATCGAACAGCAGTCCCTGCACTTGCCTAAACAGGAACTTTAGTCCCCTGAGCTATCTCGCCGGCCCTTTAGCACTTTTGAATGTGGGCTTTCTGAAAATCTACAATGACTTTTTTTACAATAACCTTTTTGAGGTATCTTTGCATATTAAGGATTCTGTTAACTGATGAACATACTCAACTTTTTAGATTCTTATCCCAAAGAAGTCTGAGTTTTCTTTCCTCTAAGCATTTCCTGAACATTGGATCTTGATCTAAGGCTGGCTGTCAAAGTATCAGAGAACTGAAAGCAGCTTATATCTCAGGGGGAAAAATGATCTTTGAGCAGCCTGTGGCTCACTGTCTGCCCCCCATGCTACCTACTTCCCATTGTTAGATCAGGGTAAGCAATAATAGTGAGATCTCAGAAAGGTCCTGCTGAGGACTGTGGTTTTTACCTAGGTAAGATATGTCTGAAGCCCAGGATGCTTGTCATAGCTTGGGATTATAAGGAGAAGCAAGGATATTTGTAAAGCATTTTCCTCTAGAAATGCTATAAACATAAATCATGCAAAAAAGGATTTTGTTATAATAGAAGAAAATGTCACAGTGAAGGCTGCAATTACTACATTAAGCTATGTTTGCTTTAGATTAAAAATAGTTGCATCTTCTCTTCCGAGGAGCTTTCCTTCTGGAGGAAAAGCAGATTAGACTAACACAGAGTTACAAAGTCCTCAAGCTACAGGATACTGGGCAGCTTAGGCAGTACCCTCCAGTATCAGATCCACTATAAAACAGTCCACTCACAATAATGTCATCAGCTGCCTCTCCTCTTCTCTGGACTTAATGCAGTAACAGTAATTCACACTGCCAGTGTGATGACACGTCTCTATTCCAATACTCTAATCCTGAGCTTGTTTTTTGTTACTTGTGTTGAGATCTTGCTATGTTACCAATATTTTTTTTTAAT
>NW_004524584.1:14801311-14814611 GCF_000260255.1 Octodon degus | reverse complement strand
CTTAATGCAGTAACAGTAATTCACACTGCCAGTGTGATGACACGTCTCTATTCCAATACTCTAATCCTGAGCTTGTTTTTTGTTACTTGTGTTGAATCTGCTGAGCTATACCACCAGCCCTTCTACTTTTAGTTTTTTTTTTTTTTTTTTTGCGGAACCGGGGATTGAACTCAGGCCCTTGTTATAATAACCCAGGCAAACAGTTATTCTACTGAGCCATCTCCCCGGCCCCCTTTGATCTCCTTTTATTTACTCCCTTTGCTTTTACTTGGCCCAAACTCATTCTGGAGAGCCAACTTTTCTTGCCTTTGTTGAATGTACAACTTCGCCACTGTTTAAAAAGAAAAAAAAAAAAGTTGTTTTTGTTAATTTTTTTAAAATTTTATTTATTTATTTGCGTGCATGTGTGTGTGTGTGTGTGTGTGTGTGTGTGTGTGTGTGTGTGTGTCCAGCTCAGTCCACCAGGGGGCGGGGCTGGCTGACATGTGGGGTTGGGGAATTGAACCACGGTCCCTTGTGCTTTGCTAAGCTTGTTCTAAGTAGGTGCTTTAGACCACTGAGCCATCTCACCAGCCCCATGTTAATGTTTTTAAAGCCAGGCATGGATAATACACACCTGTAACTCCAGCACTCTGGAGGCTGAGGCAGGAGGACTGCTACAAATTCAAGGCAAGCCTGAAATACATAGAAAGTCCCTGATTTAAACAAAACAAAAGCAACATTTTAAAAAAGATTTTAAACAAGTCCATGTAGATGTAGCTCAGTGTAAAGACCCTAGCTGAGTTCTACCCCCAGTACCAAGGGAGTAGGGGAATATAATGCAATGGTAAAACAATCTAGCAGAGTGTCAGATAGAGTATAAATGAAAAGTGGCTCTTGGGGCTTGCCAGATAGCTCAGGGGATTGAAGTGCCTGCTTAGGGAGACCCAGGGACCTGGGTTATATCCCCAGCGTTCTGTGCTGGCCAAGCCCCCAGGATGCATCAAGATTGCAATTGAGACTGGGCGTGGTGGCACACACCTGTAATCTCAGCACTGGGGAGGCTGAAAACAGGAGGATCATTACAAGTCCGATCTGTATAGTGAGATCCTGTAGACTAAATACAATTTTAAAAAAAGAAAAAAAAGTGGCTCTTGAGTGAGAAGGTTGGGTTTCCTCAGTAACTTCACAAATGAAACCCATAGGTATACCTTAAACACATAAACAGGTATCTCTCTTTTTTCTTTGTACTACTGGGGAATTCAACCCAGGACCTCATACTGTGGTATATCCTAAGTCCTTTTTTTTTTTTTTTTTTTTCAGAACTGGGGATTGAACTCAGGCCCTTGTGCTTGCCAGGCAAACACTTATTCTATTGAGCTATCTTCCCAGCCCCAATCTTTTTATTTTTGATGAAATGTCTTGCTAAACTGCTAACTTGCCCACCCTGGGCCCATACTTGGTAATCCTGCCTCAGGTTCCTAGAGCACCAACATTATAAGCAAGTACCACCATGCCTCTGCTCATTTTGTTTCATTCAGGCAGAAGGATCATCATAAATTCGAGGCCAACTTGGGCTATATAATAAATTCAAGTCTGAACTCTATAGCAGGACCCTATCTTAAATAAATAAATAAATAAATAAATAAATAAATAAATAAATAAAAATAAACAGCATGATATACTTCACTTATCTTTTATTCTTCCTTTTGGACTGAGATTGCACCTAGAGCCTCACCACTGAGCTATATACTCTCAACCCTATTCCTTTCTTAAACTGATGAGAAGAGAACTGGGAAAGTTCAGCCTCAGTGAGTAACTCTTCCTCATCCTCCACCCCTGATATGTGTAGCAAACTCAAGTGCCAAGAATCATGCATGTTCTGCTCTTCAGGGTACACTCTCACATACATCCTTGCATCTTCTTTTTGTTTGTTTGCTTGTTTATTTAATACAGAGTCTACACAGGGTTTCACTACACAGATGGGACTCATAGTGATCCTTCCTGTTTTTCAGCCTCCCAAATGCTGGGATTATAGGCGCAAACCACCACAGCCAGTCTCAGTCTCAACGCACCCCACCCCCACCCCTGCATGGCAGGCCGGGGATTGAACCTAGTGGATCATCTGCCTAAGCAGGTGCTTTAACATCCTCACATCTTCTGAGAACATATCTGAAGATAAAACCCTGAAAGCGGAATTGCTGGGACAAAGGATGTACACACTGGAGTTAACAAATACTGGCAAGGTGCCTTTCTACTTATACCCTTACCTAAAGATGTAAGTAAATTTTCCCTTACTTTCATTCACATTGCATTATTATCAAACTCTCAATAACAAGAAATAAAAGAAGGAAAATAAAACCCAAGGTGCTGGCACTGGCAGCATTGTTGGAGGCTAGGAGAGCAAGGTGGAGCCTTGGGAACTACAACTTGGCCTTCTTTGCCCCTGCCCTCTTTTGTCTTCTCCTCAACAGGAGCCCTTGTGACACACCACACCCAGAGAGCCAAGCACGGTGGCCACATTTGAAGGATGTGGAAGAAAGTATTGCTGACAGTTTTCATTCTGGAAGATTTGGGGGTCAGAAAGACTTCACTCAAGAACCAGTAGGTGAACAAAAAATCCAGCAGCCAGTACAAAGCCACAACACATTTCCTGACCACAGAGGTGAGGATGGACAACAGATGAGTCACCATGCAGACCTGGGACACAGTCAATGAGAAGAGGTTCCAGTCCCTCAGCATGGCCTTCCAATGCAGGGCAGACTGCTGTGTGCTGGTGTTTGATGTGATAGCCCCCAAAATATTCAAGACCCTGAACATAGCTGGAGAGATGAGTTCCTCATTCAGGCCAGCCTCTGGGATCCACGGAACTTCCCCTTGATCATGGTGGGGAACAAGATCAACCTTGAAACCAGTCACGTGAAGAGAAAACATGTCTGGTGGTACACACTTGTAATCCCAGAAAAAAACAAAACTCCCTACTTTGTTTTTGCTTTTGTTTCACAAGACAGGGTCTTGAGGAGGGGCTGGAGAGATGGCTCAGTGGAACAAGCACTTCCCTGGCAAGCGCAAGGGCCTGAGTTCAGTCCCCAGTTACACCAAAAAATAAAAAAATAAAAAAAAAAGACAGGGTCTTGCTTTGTAATTTAGGTTGGTCTTGAACTTACTAGCCTAGGCTGGCCTCAAACTTGTGATGATCCTCCTGCCTCAACCAAGTCTACCCTTCTTCAACTACTTGATTAGTATGGTAGGCAAAATGGGTGCCATAAATTTACTATGGGAGTAATGGTATGTTATAGCTGGCATTAGGACACAGGAGTTGACTTCTAATGTCCAATGAATTAAAATATGGCACTGTCTTTTTCCAGTCAAAACTAACAACTCAGCTGGGAATGGTGACATACATATAATCCCAGATCAACCTTGAAAACAGTCACATGAAGAGGACTCTAGGGAGGCTGAGGCAGGAGGATTGCTCCAAAAATCCAGGCCAGCCTACACAGTGAGCTCGATGGTATTAAAAAAAAAAAAAAAAAAACCAGCCAGGTGTGATGGCATAGGGTTCTAATCCAGTTCTAATCCCAGGTAGACCTTGGGAAGGGGAAGAGGAAGGGGGGAGGGAAAGGAAGAAAAAGGGAAGAGGAAGGGGAAAGGGAAAAGAAAAGGGAAAGGAAAACTAGCTCAGTTGAAATCATTAAGAATGTAAGGGATGGGGCTGGTGAGATGGCTCAGTGGTCTAAAGCACCTACTTAGAACAAGCTTAGCAAAGCACAGGGACCACGGTTCAATCCCCCAGCACCACATGCCAGCCAGCCCCGCCCCCTGGTGGGCTGAGCTGGCCACACACACACAAATAACAAAATAAATAGTCTTCAAAAACTGTGTGATAATAAATTTCTTTTGTTTTGAGCCATTAAAAAAAAAATTAAAAATAAATAAATAAATAAAATTTTAAAAGAATGTAAGGGATAGCTGGGCATAGTGACACACACCTGTAATTTCAGCATTCAGGAAGCTGAGGGAGAAAGATTGCTGAGTCTGCGGCCAGTCTGGGCTACACAATGAGTCCAAGTCCAGCCTGAAGTACACAGCAAGATCTTGTCTCAAAAACAACAACAACAACAACAACAACAAAAAAGGAACAATTATTCCAAATAATACATTACCTGTGGTTTTTTGCCTGAGCTGTGTCCTCCAAGCCAACCCTTAGAACCAAGACATCTCCTAGGTCCAGTTTAAGAATAGTTCCAAAAGCTGGGTATGGTGGTACGCACCTGCCTGTAATCCTAGCACTCAGGAGGCTGGGACAGCCTGGGCTACAAATTGAGTTCAAGACTAGGCTGAACTGTATAATGAAACCCTGTCTCAAAAAGCCAAAAACAGACCAAAAGAAAAAAAAAAAAAAAAAAAAATCAAAAAGACAAAAAAAAAGTTCTAGGCTCTGGGCAGCAGGAACACAAATAAAAATGCTGAGCACAAGGACAGGAGAAAAACTCAATATTAGAGTATTCACAGAGACTGATTTCAGGAATTTCACAGTGAACTATACTCCCAGTTCTCTTTTGCTCTTTTTTTTTTTTTTTTTTTTTTTTTTTTTTTTTTTTTTTTTTTTTTTTTTTTTGGGTGGTCTTTTTGAGCCTTTCAAGTGCTGTGCTGGGATGACAGGCATGCATCACACACCAGTCCTTTATCTCTGAAATACTGTATGCTTTAAATATCACCAAAGGGGGGTAGGGCCTAACCACTAAATTCCTCTAACTAGGTTCAAACTTGCAATCCTCCTGCCTCAGCCTCCCAGAGTTCTGGGATTACAGGCATGCACCACCAGGCCCAGCTCCACGTCTGCTCCCCATACTCTAGTTTCACTGTTCTGAAAACATGACCTTTACAAAATCATTTTTACATCTCCCCTCATTGCTTGTTGTCTCCCACCAGACAAGCAAGACTGGGAAGAATCCTCCAGTTCTGTTAGGCTGGAAGTCACACCCTGTAGGATCAGAGAACACTGGGAAAGAACCCTCTGTCTCAGGTCAGACCCATCCTCTAGTACCACTCCATTTCCTCTGCTCAGCTTTTCTCTGATCAGCCTAACTTATTAACTCAATAGAAACTGGTGACAGATACTCCCTCCTCCAGAGCACAAAAATACACTAAACTGTACATGATTATATATTTTATTAAATGTAAATTACCTTCAATTTCAAAAAATAGTACCATCAATACAAACACTACTAGGTTACCAGGACATCTGATTCATTGAACTTCCTGTAAGAAAAGTTTTTCAAAGCCTGAAGAAAGAGAAAATTTTACCTCTGGTCTGGGATAATTTTTTTTTTTTTTTTTTTCCAGAACCGGGGATTGAACTCAGGTCCTCGCGCTTGCCAGAGAAGTGCTTATTCCACTGAGCCATCTCCCCGGCCCTAAGGATAATTTTTAATTTGGGTGTTTTGTTTTTTGAGTCAGAAGTTTCACTTTGTAGCCCAAGCTGGCCTTGAACTCTCAATGATCCTCCTGCCTCAGCCTTCTGAGTGCTGGGATTACAGAAATGTGCCACCACCCTCAGCAGATATGGAATAATTTTATTTGGGCCCTGCTGCCTATTAGTTGCCCACAGGCACCTGAAATGAAACAGACTTACTCTGAGGACCTCTCCAACTAGACAGCACCAGAGCAGCCCACCCAGAAAGCAGGGCAGGCACCAACACTGTCAGGCAATTTTAAAGCACTGTAAATCTCTCCTGTAGGAGATCAGCTCTCCCCTTTTCACTAGCCTCTGCAGATGACCTAACACCAACCCCTGAAGAGTGCCCAGCAGCCTCTGAAGCCCTTTCTCCAGAACAGCCTATGCCTCTCTGAGCCTGCAATTCCTGACATTCTCCACCCTAAAGGACAATTCTAAGCAAGCTTGGATTCAAAACAAGAAATGAAACCTAGGGGCCGGGGAGATAGCTCAGTTGAGTAAGTGCTTGCTTGGCAAATGCAAGGTCCTGAGTTTGATCCCTGGTACCAAAAAAAAAAAAAAGAAAAGAAAAAGAAATGAAACCTAGTTCAAGGGCAGGGGAATGTGGTTCAGTGGTAGAGTGCGTGCTTAATATACACAAGGCCCTAAATTCAATCTCTAGGATCACACACAAACAAAAGAAAAATATCTGTTCTACTCTCTTAGGTATAAGAGACCAAGGTAGACATACAGGATGTAAAAATTTGCATTGACCTTACTTCAAAAGTTATTTAAATATTTGCCAGGCATAATGGCCCATGCTTGTAATCCCAATTAATTGACAGACTAAGGCAGGAGGATCATAACTTCAATCCTGGCTACTTAGTGAGACCCTGTATCAAAAGAAAAAATAAAATTGGACATGATGTACATATCTGTAATCCCTGCACAGGGAGGCTCAGATGGAAGGATTATAAATTCAAGTCCAGCCTGGGCAACCTGGTAACTCAACAAGACTGTCTCAAAATATAAAAATTTTTAAAGGGTCTAGGAGTTGGGCTTGGTGGTGCCTGCCTGTAATCCCAGCTCCTGGGAGGATGAGGCAGAATGATCACCAGGAGTTCAAGGCCAGCCTGGACTACAAAGTGAGCTCAAGGTCAGCCTGAACTGCAGTGAGACCCTGTCTCAAAAAGACCAAAAAAAAGGGGGGGCGGGGGGGGGACAAAAAACAAGACTTGAGCATCAGTGTAACTGAACAAAAGATGCAGAAACAACTCCAAGCACATTTGGCTACTCTATCTCTGACAAAGGGGCAAAACAGCTTCACTGGAAGAAAGATAGCCTCTTTAATAAATAGTGCTAGGAAAACTGGACTTCCAAACACCAACGATTAAACCTAACCCTTCTCTCTCATCATGCACTAAAAGCAAAATGGGTCAAAGATATAAATATTAAAATAATCTGCTGGAAAATAAGAGTAAGTAAAAACTCTTTCCCCCCCACCCACCCAACCAGGGATTAAACTCAAGCACTTGCGCTTGCCAGGGAAGTGCTTATTCCACTGAGCCATCTCCCTGGCCCAGTAAAAACTCTTGAAGACATAGGTGTTGGCAAAGATGTTATAAACAAAACCCAAATTACACAGGAACTATTACAAAGAATCAACAACTGTAATCTCATTAAAAAGCTTTTGCATAGCAAAAGAAACCACCAACAAAGAAACGACTCACAGAATGAAAAATATTTCTACCAGCTACTCCTCAAACAATATCTAGAATATGTAAAAAATTCAAACCCCCAAATTTAAACACCCAATCCCCAAATAGTCATCTGAAATGAATACTCACTTCTTAGAAGTATAAACAGTAGCTCAAGGCTTAAATTCAATCTCCAATAGAGAGAGAAACAGAGACAGAGACACAGAGAGAGACAGAGACAGAGACACAGAGAATATCAATCAGTAACTAAAATTGGTGAGTCTGAGGGGAAAAGGAACCCCTCTCCATTGTGGATGAAGTGTGAATTGGTACAACCACTATGGAAATCAGTATGAAGATTCCTCCAAAACCCAAACTAAGGGAAGTTCCTTTTGAGCTAGCTAGTCCCCTTCTAGGTGTCTTTCCAAAAGACTTAAAAGTCATCTTACCATAGTGATATATGCATATATATGTTGATAGCACAGTTTGCGATAGCTAAATCTTAATTTTTTTTCTTTGGTGGGGGGGACAACAGGATCTTACCAGGTAAATTCAGACTGACTCATTATATAGCACAAACTGGCTTCAAACTCACAGTGCCTCATCCTCCCAAGTGCAGAGATTAGAGGCACATACCACCACATTAGACTGCAATAACTAAATCTTAAAAACAGTCCATATGCCCATTAACAAATGAATGGATAAAGAAAATGTGATATTTATATACAATGGAGTACTACTTGGCCAGAAAAAATGCTAAGCTTGAGACATTTTTAGGTAAATGGATATATCTTGAGACTACAATTTTAAGTGAAATAAATCAGACACACAGTTTAAATATCATATTATTTCTCCTGTATGAGAAACACAAAGGATAAATAAGGAGTAAAATAGAGGATAAACATTAGGAGGTAGCAAGAACTTATTCAAATGGAAAGTTGAACAAGGAAAAGGCCAGGGAAATGGGAAGGAAGGGGAAAAGTATTAAGAAAATAGAATGGGAGAGAAACAGAACAAAGTTTTTGTAAAGGGGGAAGGAAAAAGAGGCTGAAAGGAGAGGGGGCTATGGGCAAAACAAAAATTAAGATTATGTGCAGGGTTGGGGAGACAGCTCAGTGGCATAAGCACCTGCCCGGCATGCTCAAGGTCCTGAGTTTGATCCCTGGTATCATTTAAGAAAGAAAAAAAGAAAGAAAGGAAGGAAGGAAGGAAGAGAAGAGAAGAGAAGAGAAGAGAAGAGAAGAGAAGAGAAGAGAAGAGAAGAGAAGAGAAGAGGGGGGCGCTGGCCAGATAACTCAGTGGACTAAAGTGCCTGCTTAGGCAGACCCAGGGACCAGGGTTTCCCATGCTGGCCCCTGGCATTTGGGAGGCTAAAAACAGGAGACTCACTACGAGTCCAATCTGTGTAGTGAGACCCTGTACTAAATAGATTTTTAAAAAGATATGTGCAGGTACAAATTCCCCATAATGAATGTGATCATTTCATGTGGCAGACACATACTAATATAAAGATTATTTAAAAAATAAATAAATAAAAAGAGCTGGGAATGTATCTCAAAGTGAAGGTCCTTGGTTTGATACCCAGTAATGGGTATCCACAACAGAAACAAAGGGATAAAGGAAGAGAAGAACCTGTTTCTGTGTGCACATCAGCACTTACCTTTTTTTTTTTTTTTTTTTTTTTTTTTAAATATATTTGGTACAGGGTCTCACTATGCAGCTTGGACTCACAGTGATCCTCCTATTTTCAGCCTCCCCAGTGCTGGGATTACAGGCATGCAACACCCCACCCAGTCTAGCACTTATTTAAATTCATACTTTGGAAAAATGAAAATTACATACAAATTCTTAAAAAGCATACTTGCTTTTATGGTAAATTCTCTTACAAAATAATAAAATTTGGAGCCAGAAATTCTAATAATTTACTTTGCTCCTGATCATTGTTCAAATGTATAGTAATGTTGTCTCTGGAGCTTCTCTTTACATGTTGGGACTGGGGAGATAGCTCAGCGGCATTAGTGCCTGCCTCACAAGCACAAAGTCCCAAGTTTGATCCCTGATACTGCAAAAAAAAAAAAGAGAGAAAAAATCTTTACATGTTTATGATACATAATTGCAGCTGAATTCATATTACATACTATTTTTCTTAAGTATATAAAAAAGCATAAAACAGGAAGTATTTTTCTTAAGTGTAAAAAAGAAAGTATGCTTGTAATCCCAACACAGAAGACTGAGCATGGTGGGCATGCCTGTAATGACAGAAGGATTGCTATGAGTTCCAGGCCCACCTGGGCTACAAAGTGAGTTGAAGGCCAGCCTGAACTCCATAATGAAACTGTCTCAAAAATACAAGGGAGGGGCCGGGGAGATGGCTCAGCAGAATAAGCACTTCCCTGGCAAGCGCAAGGGCCTGAGTTCAATCCCCATTTCCGCCAAAAAAAAAGATATGTACCAGTTCAATAATATTCACATTTTTGAGAGAAAACTATTAAGAAACGTGAGGAAATGAACAAGAAAAGTCAGGTTAGTGGTCACTTTAGGAAGGAAAGCAGGGGAGTAGGGTTGTAGCTCAGTAACAGAATGCTTGCTTGCCTCCCACAGGTAAGTCCTGGGTTCAATCTTTTTTTTTTTTTTTTAATGTGTTTAGTACAGGGTCTACAAGGTCTTACTACACAAATTGAACTTGTAGTGATCCTCCTGTTTTCAGCCTCCCAAGTGACAGGCATGCACCACTACCCCCTGGGTTCAATCCTTAGCAACATACACAGGAAAGGGAGGGAGGAAAGGAGAGCTTCAAAATAAAATTAAAAAGGCTACTGATATAGGTAAACCATTTGCTTAAGATGCAAAAAGCCCCAATTTCATGGCCAGCACTATAAATTACTAAACCACTAGCTAACTATATGAAGTGATAGTATTCTACAACTTGTATGTGTATGGGATTGAACTCAGGCCCTTGCGCTTGCCAGGCAAGCACTTACTCTACTCAGCTATCTCCCCGCCCCCTGGTACACATATCTTAAATCTGCTTGCTTGCTTATGTATGTATGTGTATTGCTGGGAATTGAATCCTTGAGCTTTGTGCTTGCTAGTTTGAGCTTGTATCTCCAGGCTTTTTTTGACACAGGATCTTGCTATGCTGCTGAAACTGGTGTCAAACTCCTCCAGGCACATAACACTATGCCCAAGTAAGAATGTACAATCTGTACAGTTGTTTTTATTTTTTATACATAGTACAGGGTCTACTGAGTCTCAGTACGTAGATCGGACTCCTCTGTTTTCAGCCTCCCAAGTGCTGGGATTATAGGCTGAGCCACCACACCTAGTCTCAATCACCCTCTCAGAGCGCCCTGGGGGCAGGGCCTGCATGCCACACAAGCCAGGGATCACAGTCGCACTCTGTACCTAAGCAAGCGCTTCAGTCCGCTGAGCTATTTGGCTGGCCCAAAAATAGGATAATTTTATTTATTTATTTATTTATTTATTTATTTATTTAGCTAGTTTAGGCTGCCCCTAAGGGTGGGAGTGGTGCGGCTTGTGGAGCTGGGGCTCGAACCTCAGTCCTCTGCACCTGATTGTATTTGCCCAAGTGGTGCTTTAAGCAACTGTGCTAACTGGCAAGCCCCCTGAATTTGAACAATTCTTGTTTACCAATAATACCCAAATAAGGCTGGGGAGAGACCACTGCAGAATGAACAACCGAAAGCCAGCAGCAAAAGGACCTGTTCACTGGGGACCTGTTCACTGCAGACCAGTCCTAGCCCAGTCCATAGTCCCCTAGCCCAGTCTGCTTTAAAAGTTTACTTAATAGTATTTCATTTTCTGTAATCCCAGCATGCAGGAAGCTGGAGCAGGAAGACTGCTGTGAGTTTGAGACCAGCCTGGGCTACAAAGTGAGCTCAAGGCCAGCCTGAATTGTCTCAAAAAGGAGAAAAAAAAATATATAGTATTCATCTTAAAACGCTTCTTAGATCAAATCCCTCTCATTTCTGTAATCTTTTCCAATTATAAACACAGGTTCATTAAGTGAGCTAAGGGGTCCAAGCATGGCACAAGAATGATTATTTCTCTTCAATTGATATTTTTAGAAGACAATGTCTTAGAGACTCTACAGGTCCTGTCCCTAGCAAGTGACTGCAGGCAGTGTTTGCACTTCTCACTCCTGCATCACAAGGCAGCTGGAGGGGATACGAGAGACCAGGGAGAGGACCTTGCAGAGTAGCCAGGCCGTAGTTCTGAATTATTTGAGCCTTTATGGTTATGAGACAGTGTCTTGCGAAGCTACAAGGGCAGAGACCTACAGTCCCTGGGGACTCACGACACTGAGGCAAGAGGATCCCTTAAGCCCAACAGCTTGGGGCTAGCCTAAGCAAACTAGCCAAACCCTGTCTTTAAAAAGATAAAGAGGGCCACTGAGCTCAGCAGACGAAGTGCCTGCTTCAGCAAGTGCAGGGACCAGGGTTCGATCCCAGCCCCAGCCCTAAGGCACACTGAGCCAGTAGACAAGAGTCCAAGAATGGTGGCATATGTCTATAATCCCAGTGTTAGGGAGGCTTAAAACAGGAGGATCACTATGAGTGAGACCCTGTACCAAATACGCTAATGAGAAAATAAATAAATATAAAAGAAAAATACTTGATGGAAAAAAAGCACATACAAATCACAATCTTAATTCAATCATCCATACCACTTATGTGTGTGACACTTTTAAGTTTAGCTCCATCAGAACACATTATGACACAATCCACCTTCATGGACTGGCTAAAGAACAAGGACATCACTGTGCACCACTGGGTATCCTGTCTTCTCTGCCCAAATCCAAATTACATACACACACAATAACAACAGATCTAGGCAGCTGTGTAAACGGCAGAAAGAGACTTACTTCTAGATAGGGACTCTTCTGTCTATACTGGAAGCCTGTCCTGGGCCACCTCTGCTCTTCCCGTCCCCTCCCCCCTCCTCCTCTTCTCCCCTCCTCTCCCTGGGCCTCCACTCCTCTGCACTGTTTCACTGCCCAAAACCACTCCAGACCTGGGAGCAGCACTGTGGACCCTGCTTCCCCTCTCCTACCAGAGGGTTGAGAGTAAGCACCTAAGAGCTTACTTCCAGACCCCTCTGGTAGTATCCTCCTTCTCTCACCTGATAACAATCAACAACACTATCCTCATCAGCCTAAGTCCAAAGGTCAGAGATTGAATGCCTACTACCACTGTTTGAAAGTCATTTGGGGCCTTCTATCCTGGGAACTCAAAATCCTGTTCCCCCAAAACATCAGAAAATATGGTGCCTGGGCTGAGGAGATAGCTCAGCAGTCTAAGTACCTGCCAGGCAAGCACAGGGATGCAGGTTCAATCCCGAGTACTGAATGCTGGTCCCAGAACCTGAGGCAGCAGTGCATCAGGTGTGGTGGCACAAGCCTGTAATGCCAGCCTTGGGAAGGCTGAGACAGGAGGATCACTATGAGTCTGAACTGTTTAGTGAGACCCTATATCCAATAAATAAATATTTTTTTAAAATTAAAAGAAAATACAATGCTTTATTACTGGAGGCTAAAACACAATTTTTGTCCTTAAAACAACTGCTCATTCTCTGCTCAAAAGTTAGGCACTAGTGGCTGCAACTATAGTCTCCTACCCTACAGGTTACCCAACACAGTCCATGTTGTTTGTCCCTCCAGGAGTGAGGAAGCGGGCCGGAGAGATGGCTCAGTAGAATAAATGCTTCCTTGGCAAGCACAAGGACCTGAGTTCAATTCCTGGTTCCACCAAAAAAAAAAAAATAGTGAAGTTCAGATTCCATACTAAATTTAACCTACTCTACTAACCAACACACACCAAAACAAACCCACAAAACAAAAAAACAAGAAAAAAACCTTTAGATGGCTTGCCTGATAGCCCAGTTGTTTAAAGCACTGCTTGAGCAAATGCAGGTAGGGGACCATGGGATCCTCAGCTCCACAAGCAGCACCAGACCCGCCCTTAAGGCATTCTGAACTAGCCAAAACAAAACAAAAAAATCCTTCTCCAATTTTCAAAAAAATCTTAAAATCCTTGACCTAGGTGGCCATGATGGTGCAAAGTTGTGATCCCAGCACTTGAGGGACTGAGTCAGAAGGATTACTTGAGTTCCAGGTCAGCCTGGGCTACATAGCAAGACCCTGCCTTTTTTTTTTTTTTTTTTT
>NW_004524584.1:14795236-14798495 GCF_000260255.1 Octodon degus | reverse complement strand
ATAAATAAATAAATAAATAACAAAAAACAAGTTTAAAAAGAAATTCCTGACTTAAAGAGTACCAACCTATGTCTGGGTATGGTGGGGTATACCTGTAATCCTAATATTTGGGAGGCTGAGACAAGAGAATCACCAAGAGTTCAAACCACCCTGGACTACATATGGAAACCCTATCTCAAAAAACCAGGGGGAGGGCCCGGGAAATGGCTCAGTAGAATAAGCGCTTCCCTGGCAAGCGCAAGGGCCTGAGTTCAATCCCCGGTTCCGCCAAAAAAAGAAAAAAAAAAACCAGGGGGAAAAAACAAGTACCAACCAGACAGGAATGGTGCTACATGCCTGTAATCTTCCACGAAGACAAACAATTTTTACTCTGAAGATGAAATACAAATTCCAGAACCATTCTAAAGCTTACCTATTGGGATACTGAAGGTTAAATTCCTCAAAAGCTATCCAGGCAATCATGTAGAAAAATCCTTCACCAATCCCTTGTACCCTGCACGGAACCTGACAAAGCATAACAGCAGGCCACATATCTGACTCCCAGGATGAAACCCATTCTTCCAGACCAGTGGGGGCTGGCAAGTATCTCTACCTGTCCTCTCACTGAAACCAGAATTTCACTCTCACAGATTTCATTCAGGGACACACTGGCCTCGGGTTCTAGAGCACAGCTGATTAGTGTATAAGAAGCTCAACTCCATGAAAGTATCCATATTCAGAACAAATCTTTTTTAAGAAGCCTTGAGGGCCAGCCAAATAGCTCAGCGAATTAAAGCACCAACAAGCAGGCGCAGGGGCCAAGGGTTCGATCTCCGGGCCTGCCCTGCCAGTCCCGCCTCCAGGGCACACTGAGACAGCAACTGAGACTGGGAGTGGTGGTGAGCCTGTAATCCCAGCTCTTGGGAGGCTATAAACAGGCGGATCACTGCGAGTCCAATCTAGCAGTGAGATCCTGAACACCCTGTAGACCCTTCCCTAAAATACAAAAAATAAATAAATAAAAGAAGCCTTGAGTCTGGGAGTGCAGACTAGTGGTAAAACATACGTTTAACATGTGTGAGGCCCTTGGTTCACCAGCACTAAAAAAATAAAACCAAAAACTGGGGAGAAGCCTCGGGCTTTCCCTACCTACCCAGATATTCATATTCTGGCATATCATATCGTCAATGACCTCTAAAGTTGATTATGGTCAAAATAAAGAAAACAATATAAAGCCCAATTTCACTCCTAGACAGATCCTGTGTCCCAGTGGATCTGGAACACAGGAAAGGCCCAGAGGGAGCACCCAGCCTTTTAAGACTAGGCACTTTGCCACCTCTGGGAGCAGAAGGCCTGCTTCTCCAAATATGGCTCCTTTCAGATCTGCTACAAGCATGAGCTCAGGGCCACAAATGGTACAAGAGTGTTTATCAAAACACGAAGGGCTGACCAGGGCGTGGTGGCACAAACCCCTAATCCTAGCATTTGAGAGGCTAAAGCAGAAGGATCATTGTATGAGGCCAGTGGGCTACATAGTGACCTCAACAGCCTGAACAATGTAGCAAGACCCCATCTCAAAAATAAAACTAAAAAACCTGACAGGCTGGAGATAGATGAGTGCTTGCGTAATATAAGGGAGCCCCTAGCTTCAGTAAGACAGGAAAAAACTGGAGCACAGACCTGGGGAAAACAACACCACGTACCTCCCTCTAGAATCCTCTTAGGCACTTACCACCCAGCAACCACAGAAGCACAGCAGGCTTGACAGCAGGAGATTGCGCCTGAGGCAGCGCCCACAATAGGCCCCATTCTCCCTGGAAGCTGGGCAGGGTGAAAGAGGCCAGGACATTCCACCACCCCCTCACAGGGAAAGGGCACAGGCAGCCTGGGGCATTAGGGGCTCACACAGGAAGGAAGGCATTTTCCTCTCCAGCTGGTAGACTCCAAAGGGGACCCTAGGGGGATTCCAAAAAAAACCCAGGGGGCCATGAGGTGCCATCTGATTAAATCTGGCATATTATAGATTACCCACACTGCAAGACTCCTCTAGTCAACAATACCCAACTAGCAGGAAAAAAGAACTACCATTTCTTTGCTGTCTTCTTAATTAATTTATTTATTTATTTATTTTTGGCACAGGGGATTCAACCTAATGGGTGCTTGCTAAGCTAAATTCTCAGCCCTTTTTATTTGGGGACAGGGTCTTACTAAAAACCTGTCCAGCCTGGTTTGAATTCATAATCTTTCTGCCTCAGCCTTCTGAGTATTGCAATTAAAGGTGTGCAAAATACACTTTCAGATTTGCCAAACTCAAGTGTTTTATGGGGCCCGGGAGATGGCTCAGTAGAATAAGCGCTTCCCTGGCAAGTGCAAGGGCCTGAATTCAATCCCCAGTTCCACAAAGAACAAACAAACTGAAGTGTTTTAGATCTGTATCACGGCCTCTGGACAGAATATCATGATCCATGTAATCAGAAGAAATGCTTGAGAAAAGGCTATTTTTGGGGGTTTTGTTTTGAGGTATTAGTGATTAAACCTAAGGTCTTCAAACTGAGTTACATCCCCAGCCCCTTTTTTAATTTTAAGATAAAGTCTCACTAAATCACTAAACTCCCCGAGCTGATCTTGAATTTTTAGTCCTCCTGCCTCAGCTTCCCAGAGCCCTGGGATTATAGGAAGACCACACCCAGAACAAAGTTTGAACCATGAATCTTATTATTTGTGACTTTAATAAATTCTATTTTAGATCATTTTTCTCAGTCAGGTATAGTGGCACATGCCCATAATCCCAGGACTTGGGAAGCTAAAGGGGGAGAATAGCTGCAAGTTTGAGACCAGCCTAAACTGTATAGTAAAACCTCTCAAAAAGACAAAAAAAAAAAAAAAAAGGGGGGGGGAGGGCTGGATAGCTCAGTGGCTTAAGCACCTCCCTGGCAAGCACGAAATCCTGAGTTCGAGTTCCAGAATTAAAAAAAAAAAAAAAAAAGTTTCCAGTTTCCTCTTGCCAGATTTCTCCACTCAACGACGCTCAAAAACTAAAGATGAGGGGCCAGCCAAATAGCTTACCGAATTAAAGCACCTGCAAGCAGGCACAGGGGCCAGGGTGCCAGCCCCACCCCCAGGGTGTGCTGCAATGGCAATTGAGACTGGGAGCGTGGCGAACCTGTAATCCCAGCTGGCTGTAAACAGGCGGATCACTAGAGTCCAATCTAGTAATGAAACCCTAAACACCCTGTAGACCCTTCCCTAAAATACAAAAACAAAAAAATAAATAAAATTA
>NW_004524584.1:14792173-14795136 GCF_000260255.1 Octodon degus | reverse complement strand
ATATATGAGCCAAGCTTGACGGTGTATGTCTGTAATCCCAGCAGTTGAGAGACTGAGGCAGAAGGATCATAGCAATACAAGGACAGTTTTGGGCTACATAACAAAGCCTTACCTCAAAAAAAAAAAAAAAAAGTTTCAGGAGGGAAAGGGAGGAGTCTCACTAAATTGCCCAGACTTCCTGCTTCTGCCTCTCAAATAGCTAGGGTTACAGGTGTGTGCTGGCTGTGCCCAGCTTGTAGCTGAACCACACAGGGAGACCCTGGCCTCTGGCTCAAAAAATAAAATATTAAAAAGAGAGAGGTGAGGTGTGGTGGTACACACCTATAATCCCAACACTCAAGAGGCTGAGATAGGAGGACTGAGTTTGAGACCAGCCCAGGCTGCAAAGTCAGCTCAAGGCCAGCCTGAACTGCACACCAAGACCCTGTCTCAAAAAAAAAGACCAAAAGACCCAGATGAGAAATGAGATAGAGATAGAGACAGATAGAGATAGACGTAGTGGAGATGGAGACAGAGACAGAGACAGGAACACAGATACAGACCCCACCTTGGAACCTTCAGAAAGTCTGTTAAGCTCTGAGATGGCCAGGGATTAGAGGCTCCTAGAACTCTGACAGACAAAATAGAGATAAACAGAATATTTACAAAATCAAATGAGAAGAATGTCCTCAAGTTCCACTAGTATATATACCAATCAGTACCAAATTTAGTTTTGTTTTTTTGCTTGTTTGGTACTGGGAATCAAACTCAGGACCTCACTCTTGCCAGGGAGGCACTGTGCCACTCGGTTATAACCCCAGTCCAATGCCAAACACTTTAAGAGAATTACATTTTTCCCCATAAAATTAAAAATTAAAAAAAAGGAGCTTCTTATTTGTAGATTCCCACACTGTGCAAAACAATATTTGTAGAAATGAAAAACAAGCCTGGCAATGAAGAGCAGGCTGGACATGGTGGTGCATACTTGTAATCCCAGCACTCCAGAGGCTGAGGCAGGAGGATCTTTTTTTGGGAGGAGTGGCCTTTTTGAGTTTGAGGTCAGCCTGGACTACACTGTAAGACCCTGTCTGGGGGAGGAGAGGTTAAGAGGGAATACAAAATAAGGTACCAAACTGGGCACTGGCTACTTTTCACTGAAGGACATATGCTTCCAATGGGCTTTTCACCCATCCTCTCCAACTGCCTACTACCCTTCTATGACTGACTCTGGGAGAATGAAGAGTGGCTACACAAGTCCTCAAGGACAGGTAACAATGATATTAGATCTCTACATGGCTACAAAAACTGCAAAACTGAGGACCAGGGAGATAGCTCAGTAGCATAAGTGTATGCCTGGCAAGCGCAAGGTCCAGAGTTTAATCCCCAGTTAAAAGTTTTAAAAACTTGCAAAACTGACTGAGGGAGTAGTCCAGTGGTAAAGCACTTTTCTACCATTTATGAAACTCTTGGGTTTGATCCTCAGCACAAAAAAAAAAAGCTAATCCATGCTCCTGAGTGGAAAATTAAGGAAAACTCTGTATAATCTTTCTCAACTCTTTTTTTCCTAGAAGAGAGGTCCTGGAAATCAAACCCATGGGCTCTCTACCACTGGACTACATTCCCAGTCCTATTTATGTGCTTGTTTATTTTTGAGACTAAAACCTTTTGTGGGTTTGTTTTTTTGTTTTTGAGACAGGGTTTCACTAGCTAGTTCAGGCTGGCCTTGAATTCAGAGTGATCCTCTTGCCTCAGTCTCCTAAGTACTGGTACCATAGCCTTTTGAGCTAACATCTTGCTAAATTATTCAGGTAGAATCTGAACTTGAGATCTTCCTGCCTCAGCATCCTAAACTGCTGGACTACAGACATGCTCTTTTTTCTTTTCTTTTTTTTTTTTTTGGCGGAACTGGGGATTGAACTCAGACCCTTGAGCTTGCCATCTCCCCTGCCCTACAGACATATTCTAAGACACATGAGGCTTCTAAACTTTTTAAACTTGTACCATGTATTTCCTATTTAAAGAAACACTAAGGGGCCAGGGAGATAGCTCATTTGAATAAATGCTTGCCTGGCAAGTGCAAGGGCCTGATTTCAATCCCTGGTTCCACAAAAAAAAAATAAATAAATAAATGCAGGTACAATGGCACACCTGTAATCCCAGCACTCAGGAGGATGAGGCAAGAGGATCACAGTGATTTGAAGGCAGCCTGGACTATACAGCAAGACCTTACCTCAAGGGAAGAAGAGAGAAGGGGAAAAGAAGGTGAGGGGAGAGAAAGGGAGACAAGGGAAAAGGGAGAGTTATCAGCTGTGGTGATATAGCACACCTGTAATGCAAGCACTCTCATTAACTGAGGTAAAAAGATTCAAAGTTTGAGCCTAGCCTGGGCAGTTAGTGACTTAATGAGACCCTTTTTCAAAATGAAAAAGTAAAAAGAGGATTGAGACTGTAGTTGAGTACATAGGCCCTAGGTTCAATCCCCAGTATTGAAAAAACACAGTAAAGGGGCCAGGGAGATGGCTCAGGGAATAAGTGCTTCCCTGGCAAGCACAAGGACCTGAGTTCAATCCCCAGTTCCACAAAAAAAAAAAAAAAAAACAGTAAAATTAAAGAAAGAATGAAGCTGGGACTGTAGCTCAGTAGTAGACCACTGCCTAACATGCTCAAGGCCCTAGATTCCACGCCTAGCACTGTTAAAAAAAAAAATTGAATGAAGCATGGTGGCACATACCTGTACTTCTAGCACTCAGGAGGCTGTGGCAGGACAGATCACTGTGAATTAGAAGCCAGCTTGGGGTGCATGGTGAGTTTGAGACCAGGCTGAACTATAACATAGCAAGATCCCGTCTTTAAAAACAAAAAATAAGCTCAGTAGAAAAAAAAAAATTAAAAATTAAAAATAGGGCTGGGGAGATGGTTCCGTGGAATAAGCGCTTCCCTGGCAAGTGCAAGGGCCTGAATTCAATCCCTGATTCCACAAAAAA
>NW_004524584.1:14790113-14791590 GCF_000260255.1 Octodon degus | reverse complement strand
AAAAATAAATAAAATTATGTATATATAATCAATTAAAAATAAATAATGGTGGTGCATGCCTATAATTCCAGCTCTTAGGAGGCTGCAGCTAGAGGATCACCACACATTCAAGGGCAACCTTGACTACCTAGTGAGTTCAAGACTAGCCTGAACCGAGTTGTGAGACCATGTCAAATAACCAGAAAAAAAAAAAAAAAAAAAAAAAAAAAGGAAAAGGAAAAAAAAAAGAGTAGAAAGATTTTTTTTTTTTTTTTTTTTTTTTTTGTGGAACTGGGGATTGAACTCAGGCCCTTGCACTTGCCAGGGAAGTGCTTATTCTACTGAGCCATCTTCCTGGCCCTCTCTATTATTATTTTAAGATTCTGTGGTCATAGCCAGGCATGGTAGTGTATCCCTATAATTCTAGACTCAGGAGGATCATGAGTATGAGACCTGCCTGTGATATATATAGCAAGATCCTGTCTCAAAAAGTCAAAAATCTGTAATCATTTTGCCAAGCAGATGACTCTCTCTCATCTCTTTGACAGAAATCTATCTTTTTAAGTACCTATCTACCCTTCTAGTAGTAGGCAGCTTTGAAAGTCTTACTTTCCTAGAGAGCAGAGGATCTGCAGGAAAAGGAATCAATTCCAGCAAATGGCCACAACCACAGAGAGAATTACACCACACTGATCAACACCAAAGAAAGGGAGAAAACGCACCTCAGTCTCCTGCCTACACTAATAGTCACTTCTGTCAAAGGTCACAGTAAGAATACAAAATATTGAAAGAGTCCACTCAGGAGAAAAATTATGAAAACTTTCACAGGAATAAAATAAATCACAGGGGCCGGAGAGATGGCTCAGTAGAGTAAGTGCTTGCCTAGCAAGTGCAAGGGCCTGAGTTCAATCCCCGTTTCCGCAAAATAAATTCATTCATTCATTCCAGCCAGGTATGGCGGCACAGGCCTATAATCTCAGCACTTAGAAGTCTGAGGCAGGAGAAGTGCAGCAAACTGGAGGCCAGCCTGAACTATGTGAGTTCAAGGCCAGCCTGAACTACATAGCAAAAACCAAAAAACCAAATATTTAAAAATAAAATTAATCTAATGCCTAGATTGATTTATTGAGCTACATTCCTGGTTCTTCTGAATATTTTTATTTTAAGAAAGGGTTTCAGTAAGTTACACAGGCTGGGCTCAAACTTACAATCCTATTTCAGCCTTCCATAGTGTTACTGGGTTCTGGGTTTCTAAAGTTTTCTCTAGAGGTGTTTTTTAGATTGTTGTTGGTGTTTGTTTGTTTTTTTCTGCACTGAACAAAGAATTGGTCAAGAAAGAACAAAAGGTAGTGAGGTTTTACATTTATTAAAGATAGGTGGGGGGGCTGGTGAGATGGCTCAGTGGTCTAAAGCACCTACTTAGAACAAGCTCAGCAAAGCAAAGGGACTGCGGTTCAATCCCCCAGCACCACATGCCAGCCAGCCCGCCCCCTGGTGG
>NW_004524584.1:14787325-14790006 GCF_000260255.1 Octodon degus | reverse complement strand
GATGGCTCAGTAGAATAAGTGCTTCCCTGGCAAGCGCAAGGGCCTGAGTTCAATCCCCAGTTCCACCAATAAATAAATAAATAAATAAAGATAGGAAGGGCCAGGGAAATGGCTCAGTGGGATAAGCACTTCCCTGGCAAGCTCAAGGGCCTGAGTTCAATCCCGAGTTCCGCCAAAAAATAAAGATAGTAAAGAAATATGCTCTACAGGGTGAGTGCAGGTCAGTTAAAAAATAGTAAAAGAAATACACCCTACATGTAAGAGCAAACCACTGTTGAAAACAAGTGTGTAGTGGCCAAGAGCTCAAAAGTGACCTATTTTTATATCTCCTACTCCTCAGGAGTCTAGGTCACCCTATCTAAAACCTGTTGGGAGAGGTGCATACATGTAATCCCAGCATTTGGGAGGATGAGGTATGAGGATTGTTCATGGCTAGCTTGGACTACATAGTGAGTTCAAGGCCCAGCTGAATTACACAGCAGGACATTGTCTTTTAAAATAATAATAATAATAATAATAATAATAATTAAGAGCTGGGTATATAGCTCATTGGCACAGCACCTGCCTGGCAAGCCCAAAGTCATGAATTCAATTCCAAAAAATAAACAAAATATACAGCCCTGACTAAATTCTCCTGAGAACAATTAAAGTCATCACTTTCTGGTTCCAAGTGCAGGGTTTTAGTAAGTGCTCTGTGAATCTGTCCTGGCACTGGCCAGCTCACACTCACTTCCTAACCAGTTTACCATGTGGGTAATCTGCCCCCACAGTACTGGAATTACAGGTGTACACCAAGAAGCCCAGCTAATTCCATTATCTGTATTCTAGACAGCAACATTTTTAAAGAAAATAATAAGCAGGGCTGGTGAGATGGCTCAGTGGTCTGGAGCACCTACTTAGAACAAGCTTAGTCAAAGCACAGGGACCGCGGTTCGATCCCCCAGCACCACATGCCAGCCAGCCCCGCCCCCTGGTGGGCTGAGCTGCCCCCCACACACACACAAATAAATAAAAATAATAATAATCATCATCATAATAGGCAAAAAGAAAGAAAGAAAGAAAGAAAGAAAGAAAGAAAGAAAGAAAGAAAGAAAGAAAATAATAGGCTTTAGCAGACACCACTATCCTTCCTCTTAGTTGTTTGCTGCCAACCATGGTCAACCCCACTGTGTTCTTCTATATCGCTGCTGATGGCGAGCCCAGGGGCTGCATCTCTTTTGAGCTGTGTGCAGACAAAGTTCCAAAGACAGCAGAAAACTTTCATGCTCTAAGCACTGGAGAGAAAGGATTTGGTTATAAGGGTTCCTGTTTTCACAGAATTATTCCAGGATTTATGTGCCAGGGTGATGACTTCACACACCACATTGGCACTGGCGACAAGCTCATCTATGGGGAGAAATTCAATGATGAGAACTTCATCCTGAAGCACACAATACAGGTCCAGGCATCTTGTGTTGTGTTTGGCAAATGCTGGGCCAAACACAAACGGGTCCCAGTTTTTCATCTGTATTGCCAAGATTGAGTGGCTGGAAGGCAAGCACACCATCTTCAGGAAAATGAAAGAAAGCATGAACATGGTGAAGGCCATGGAGCACTTCGGGTCCAGGAATGGCAAGACCAGCAAGAAGACCACCAACAACAACTTTGGATGGCTCTAATGCATGTGACGTGTACATATTGCCACCACCAGACCAGACCATTCCTCCAGTTCAGGAGAGCACCCTGAGCCCTACCTGGTCAACACGTCCCATCATCTCTGCTCTTACAGCAGTTCTATGTGTCCCATGTTTTCCTTGCTCCCCTTCAAATGCACTTGGATTGCAGAGTTAAGTTTATGGTTATGAATAAAACTAAATAATGGTAAGAAAGAAAGAAAGGGGCTGGTGAGATGGCTCAGTGGTCTAAAGCACCTACTTAGAACAAGCTTAGCAAAGCACAGGGACCACGGTTCAATCCCCCAGCACCACATGCCAGCCAGCCCCGCCCCCTGGTGTGCTGAGCTGGCCACACACACACACACACACACACACACAAATAAATAAAAATAATTTTTTAAAAAAGAAAGCAAGAAAGAAAAGAACAAAATAATCCCCAGCACTCCCTGGGTCCAATCCCTAGTATCAATCAATCAACCAATCAATGGACTAGAGCTATAGCTCACTGGTACAGTCTTTATCTAGCATGTTTGTACACTGAGTTCAATCCACAGTACAACAGAAGAAAAAAGGAAAAAGAATAAGAAAAGATTTGCTGAAGATGATACAAGTACAAAGCAAAGCCTCAACACTATTAAACGTACCTCAGGACACACAAAATAAAAACATTCAGAGATATGATTTTTTAAAAAATATTTGAAGTCGAAGAAATACAAATGGAAAATAAATATATGAATACATACATTAAAAAAAAATATTTGAAACAGAGACTGGGCGTGGTGACACACACCTGTAATCCCAGCTTTTTTTTTTTTTTTTGTAATCCCAGCTCTTGGGAGGCTGTAAACAGGCAGATCACTACAAGTTGAGTTGGATCCTGTAGTGAGACCCTGTACACCCTGTAAACCCTTCCCTTAAAATACAAAATATAGGGGGCTGGGGAGATGGCTCAGTGGAATAAGTGCTCCCCTGGCAAGTGCAAGGGCCTGAGTTCAATCCCCAGTTCAGCCCAAAAAATAAATAAAT
>NW_004524584.1:14784126-14786800 GCF_000260255.1 Octodon degus | reverse complement strand
AAAAAAAAAAAAAAGAAGAAGAAGAGCATTGTGGCAAGCATTGTGGCCATCTAATTGAAGCCACAAGGAATACAAGAGAAGGGTCTACAGGGTGTTCAGGGTCTCACTACTAGATCAGACTTGTAGTGATCCACCTGATTATAGCCTCCCAAGAGCTGGGATTTTAGTCACGCGCCACCACGCCCAGTCTCAATTGCTGTCTCAGCTCGCCCTGGGGATACAGCCAACACAGCAGACCGGGGGATCAAACCCCCACCAGCTCCTGTACCTGTTTAAATCCACTAAGTTATTTGGCTGGCCCTAAATTTTCTTTTTTTAAAAGAGGACAAAAGTATTTGAAGCTAGTTGTGGTGGCACATGCTTGTCATCTCAGCACTTGGAAGGCTGAGGCAGAAGAACTATTACTAGTTCAAGACCAGGTACACAGTGAGTTGAAGGTCAACCTAAACTTTACAGTGAGACCCTGTCTCTAAATAAATAAGTTCAACTAATTGGTGTGTCACCAAGCCCAGCCAATTCCAAAGCTCTTTTTTTTTTTCCTTTTTTTTTGAGGGAGAGAGAATATGTACTGTGATTCAGGCTGGCTTGAACTTATTATATAACCCAGTTAGTGTCAAACTCATGGCAATCCTCCTACCTTGACTTTCTACATGCTGAGATAGCCAAGTATATAATTCAGTGGCACAACACCTACCTGGCAAGTGCAAGGTCTGAGTTCAATTCCTGGTACCAAATAAATAAATGCTGGGATGATAGATGTGTGTCACTATACCCATATCCAATGTTCCTTTTTAAAAATACAAATAGGAAAAAATAAAATAAAAGCCAGGCGTGGTGGCACATGCTTATAATCCCAGCATTCAGGAGGCTGAGGCAAGAGGACCATAAGTTCAAGATCAGCTTGAGCTAAAAAGTGAGTTCAAGGTCAGTCTAAACTGTGTGAGACCCTGTATTAAAAAAAAAAAAAAAAACAATAAATTAACAAACAAACACAAATAGGTTCTGGGAATGGTAACACATACCTACAAATCCCTATTTTGGGAAAGGGGTGGGGTGTTTCTGTAGTACTAGCAATGGAACCCAGAGCCCTTTTTTTGCAGGGAGGAAGGTAACTAGGAATTGAACTCAGGACTTTGTACTTTCCAGGCAAGTGCTGTGCCACTGAGCTGTATCTCCAGCCTGATCCCAGAGCTCATACATCAAACAGGATCTCTTATGTTGTTAAGTTACCCAGACTGCACTGAAATTTGTGATACTCCTGTCTCAATCTTGTAGACTACTTGGATAACAGGCAGGCACCACCACACTTGGTACTTGGGAGCCTACGGCCAAAGGAATACAAGTTCAAGACTAGTCTGGGCTACACTGTGAGACGCAAAAAAACAGCAAAAAATGGTCATATAAATAAATAAGGCATAGCTAATGGCAGAGCAGTTATCTAGCATATGCAAGGCCTAGGGTCCATCCCAGCCCCAAAACAACAAAATTCATACATATTTATGTACATATTTATATATTCTTCCAGATAGAAACAGAATGGCTTCAACACCCTCAGTTTATAATCCTGCATTACTATGTCCCATCCATCTTTCCACTCTGGACTTGAGTAAGACTAAGAAAGTGCTTAGCTATCAAACCAAAGAAACAGAAAAATAGAAAACCCTTTTCATTAAAACTAAATTAAGCCCTCTGGCTGGTGTAATTTTGTGAACTACTCCAAATCTCTATTTATAGGAATTGCTATCTGAGCAGTATTACTAATGATCAGAGTGCAGTGAAGAGAGACAGTCAAGAGGCAAAACTGCCTCAATACCTAAAGAATGGACACATGAAGACCTACCATGAAATAGCAGTATTAATTACTGCCTTACTCAAAACCACCATCACTTTCCTCTAGGCCTGCAGGATCAACAGAGAAATCCAAGGAAAAGGGAAGAAAGCAACACCTCAGTAACACTGGTAAACAGCAGAAATCTGTGTTTAAGAAAGGAGGAAAAACTGACTACAGAACAAGAGGGAGAAAGTCTTGACCTACACAGCACACAATGAAGAACATCTGAATTAATTGCCACTGCAAGGTCCCTTGAGATTCAATGCTCTCTCCTGAGTTCCCATAAGTGTCCCTTACTTTGTGATATACTGGAAATGTCTAACCCACAAGCAATCACACTCTGCAACTGCTCAACTCTGAACACCAATTTAAAAAAAACCCTGGATGTTGACTCAAACTTCTCATTACTAACTTCCTAACTAAGCTTAGAAAATATACCTAAGTGCTCACTCTTATTTTTGTCCATTCATAAAGTGGGTCTGTTACCACCTGTCATTCCCCTAGCCTGTGTACCTTTCACCAAGAAGGGTATGGGAACCAGGCATAATAGCATACTCCTATAATCCCAACATTTTGGAAGGCTGAGACAAGTTCCAGGCCCAGCCTGGACAACTTGGTGACTTACCAAGATCTTATTTCAAAATAAGGGTTGAGGCCTTAGGGACATAGCTCAGTATATGGGGTCTGAGCTCAACTGGAGGGGTTGAGGAGGTTGATAAAAAGATGGAGGAGAAGGGCTGGTGAGATGGATCAGTGGTCTAAAGCAACCTACTTAAAACAAGCTTAGCAAAGCACAGGGACAGCGGTTCAATCCCCCAGTACCACATGCCAGCCAGCCCCACC
>NW_004524584.1:14763693-14783504 GCF_000260255.1 Octodon degus | reverse complement strand
ATCTCCATCTCTGTCTCTCTGTTTTCTGTCTGTCTCTGTCTCACTCAGGACAGCCCAGAGTCAAGCCTTCCTCACTAGGCCAATGTTACTGTATCTTCCTCTTCTGTCACATCCTGTTCCTTCCATTTGACAGTAGGCCCCTAACATCTACAGAACTCATTCATCTCCAAAGAAGGCTCCACCTCACTGCTGACCACTGTCCTCGTTCAAGTCTACTGTCTCACCATCAGTGATCCATATGCCTACAATCCAGGGCTGCTCCCACACTCACATTGAAGATTCAGTTTTAACATCAAGAGTTAATACCCTGGGGGGCCGGGGAGTGGCTCAGTGGAATAAGCACTTCCCTGGCAAGTGCAAGGGCCTGAGTTCAATCCCCGGTTCCAAAAAAAAAAAAAAAAAAAGAATTAATTCCCTGGGCTGGGGAGATGGCTCAGTAGAAGAAGCACTTCCCTGGCAAAGGCCTGAGTTCAATCTCTGGTTCCGCCAAAACAACACAAAAAATAAAAACAGTTAATACCCTCACAGCTGTATCCTGATACTTCAGAAGGTTCCCTATTCCTGCATAACTCCATCCTCCTCCATGCGGCATTCTAGCCCAAACCCATCCTTCCTTCCAGAATATCCAATAAAGATGCCTAGTGTTCTTCCTCTCACCCTCTGCCTCTGCATATCACTTTTGCTACTAGTGATGACCTCCCTGAGAGAAATCTCACCAATCAAACCACTAACTCGGGGCTGGGGAGATGGCTCAGTGGAATAAGCGCTTCCCTGGCAAGCGCAAAGGCCTGAGTTCAAACCCAGTTCTGCAAAAAAAAAAAAAAATACAAAACACTAACTCTTCCGGAAGGTTCAGTTCAGGGCCACGGAGATGGCTCAGTGGAGTAAGCGCTTATCTGGCAAGCACAAGGGCCTGAGTTCAAAAGCCCGGTTCCGAGAAAAAAAAAAAAAAAAAAGGTTCAGTTCAAATGTAGTCCTTCCCTCAAGTTTGTTCTCCTACTCTGCCCTCAAACCCAGGAGCATTTGACTGCTTCAACATGGTCCCCAGTATGGGGTCTAGAAAAGTTCTGATAAGCCGTAGTTTTGGGGAACAGCTCCTCATACACACAGCCCCAAGATCTTTATGGAACCCCTTACCACCTCTCCATATCTTCCAGTTTTACACCTATCATTAGACATTTGGGGGCTGGGGAAACAGCTCAGTAGAATAAGTGCTTGCCTGGCAAGTGCAGGGGCCTGAGTTCAATCCCCAGTTCTGGAAAAAAAAAAAAAAAAAAAAAAGGCCCTTAGACAGTTGGGCTTGGGGGGGCCCGAGGAGACTGCTCAGTGGAATAAGCACTTCCCTGGCAAGCACAAGGGCCTGAGTTCAATCCCCGGTTCTTCCAAAAAAAAAAAGACAGCTGGGCTTGGGAAGACCAGCTGAGACTATTATTTTCAGTCTGAAGGAACATAAATGCAGATAGGTACAAACAGTTAAATCTTTTAACCTTAGCTGGATATAGTAACACACACCTGTAATCCCCAAACTCAAGGGGCTGAAACAGGAAGATCACAAGTTTGATCCCAGCCTGGGCAACTTAATGCCTTATCAAGACTCTCTCTCAAAATAAAAAAAAATAAAATTAAAAAAACAGAAAAAGAGGCAGGGGTATAACTCAGTGTGAAGGCCCAGGGTTCAATCCTCAGTTCCTCCCCCACAAAAAATGTTTAACTTGGATTCAAACCCTGGCTCCGCCATATGACTATTATATGACCTTGAGTATAATCCCCTTTTTTCCCCCCCAGAACCAGGGATTGAACTCAGGTCCCTGCACTTGCCAGGGAAGCACTTATTCTACTGAGCCATCTCCCCGGCCCCGTACATTCCTTCTTGTGTTACTCAGCTTCCTCAGCCAGTAGAAAGGTGTCCACTGTGCATTAGAATAGTACGAAGTACCAAAAAAGGCCCTCAAAGGCAACTATGGAGGTCCACCATGGCACCAATCTAGAGAGTAGGAGTGGAAGCAGGAGCAGGAAGGTCTGCAATAACTGTAAAGAAAGGACTGAAAATGCATTTATCTGCCTCATCAAGGACAAACATATCTACTCTCAAAAGTTGAGACACCTGCTATGTCCAAAAAGAAATGCAGTGCTCCAGGCTGAAGTAGAAGATAAGTTGTCAACAATCAAATATCTAGACCTTCTCCTTTCCTAGGCCTGAACTCCAGTCTAAGTAGGCGCTAGGGTCCCTCCCAATCATACCATTTTCGATGCTTAACAGACATCAGCAAATTTGTGAGCCACCACATGCAGCATTCAAAAGAGGTTGGGTTTTTGTTGTTGTTTTAGGGGGTGTTTTGGGGGGATGGAATGCAGGGCCTTGCACAAGCTAGGCCAGCATTCTACCAATGCACTGCACCTCCAACCCCAAAAGAGGTTAGAAAAGGTGGTTAAATCCTACCAGGCTTAGGCTTCCAGCCCACACATTCCTCACTAGAGACTCCTCCTTTTCCACTATCTTTATAGTCTCCCTTCTCAGAGAGCTCCTCCTCCCACTTCTTGGAAGACTACAAAGGTCCTGACCCCCTTCCCTCCTGCCATTCCCTAAGTGGCCACAGGCAATATCTTTCTCAGCATAGGTTTGGATTGTGCCACTGTGCTGATTAAAAGCATTCCCAGGTTCCTGCACCCCAGAGTGTGAACTTGGAACTCATGAGCATAAGGAAGGCCCAAAACTCCCACCTGTCAAACTGGAGAACTCCCAGGCACTATTTTAGGTGCCCATGTACATGTGTCCATGTCCAGGCCTTGATGTCCCCCAGCTAATTCCTGCTGGTCTTGAAGGACCCAGTTCAGAAATCCTCTCTCTTCTGGCTAACTTGTAAGCACATTTTGTGGACTACACAGAAACTTTTTTTTTTAAGGTTCACACAGGAACTATTAATCATGGATTCTCTGGTTGCTACTGCCTCCCCTTCAAATGAATTACTTAAGGTCAAAACCAAACCCTTTTTATATAGATCTACAGATTTTAACAAGTAGTGAAACTAAATATTTTCTAAATAAGTGCATTTTGCCAAATCAGTTTTTTTAGAACAGCAAAGACTTGCCCTCTGCTTCTTTGAACAGAAACACACTTTCATGTTCCAAAGAGATGTTTGCTGTCTGCATAATGCAGCTTACTCTTACCTTTATACAGTATCCCTGCCTGGCAAGCACAAGGGCCTCAGTTCAATCCCCAATGGGGGGGGGATACAGTATCCCAAAGGCCTTGAATAGGCTTACATGACACATCTAACTCCCTACTGGAATCTGATTTTTCCAAGAAACAGATACTCAACCTCCTTTAAGCATGTAGACCATAAGCTTCAAATTCTAAAAAAAAAAAGTTCGATTCTCATATACAAACTATGAATTTTTACGCCTCCAAAATGCGTTAAGGTCGAATTCTTTTTTAGAACAAGAACATTCCAGAATTACCTTGTCTCTGAACAACACTAAGCATAACACCACCTGACGAAATTACAATATCCCATCTATACTTTCCAAAACACCTGGAAGCACATCCAACTCTTTATCTAAACTTATGTCCAATAAACACCACCTTCACTTCAAAGAGCCTGGCTTCTGTGCCAAGAACTACTTCTGCTAGCTTATTTAGGGAAACAGCAGGCAGAACTCTTAAGTTAGAACTCTAAACTATAATGGTACTGTCCCAGACTCCTACTAGATCAGTCAAAAACTTCTACATCACCACCATAAAAACTCATTCTAAAGTAACTAAATCTACAAATCTAACATCATCACAAGTTGTAGAGATTAAAAGATGCATTTTAAATCATCAACTTAGTTTGTAAAATTAACTTGGAATTTATGGTAAAAAGGTCTGAGCCTTTACAGCGTTTCCGCTAAGGATATTTTCTAAACATAGGAGTGAACCTAGTCTTCCAAATACCAAGTTTAAAGGTAGTTAAACAGGCTTCCAAAGAAGCTGTGCTAGGAGGGACCCCAAAAGCACGGAGCTGAGCCAGCGCCAGGGGCGGGGCGGCACCCTTCTCAGCCCCAAAAGGGGTTCGACGCCCTGGAGTCTGAATCCAGCTCTACTGGGCCGCAACCCCCGATGGAAGCCTGGAGGCAGCCCGAAGGCCGCACCCGCCAGGGAGGGCGCGCGGGCCAAGCTAAAGCCGGGCCCACCGCCGCTGCGCGAAGTCCGGGCCTCACCCCCGAGCGCTCGAAACCTCAGACCGCAGGACCCAGAACAAGGAATGGCTCCGCTAAGCATCGCCGCCTCCTCAACCGCAAGGACGTCCGCGGCCGTGTCCCCGCCGCGGGCCGAAAGCTAGCAGCAGCAGGTGTTCTGCGAATGGCTCGGCCGGCAGCAGAGGAGACCGGGGCCCAAGCAACCAGGCACAGCGGCGAAGGCGGACCGCCACTCACCAAGCGCGGCGTGCGGGCCGCGACAGGTGTTCACTCTTTCCGGCCCCAGGACGCCGACGACGCCGCTCCCCCGGGAAATCAGCGCGAGGCTACCGCCACTGCCTCCCCCAAAGCCCAGGAGCGCCAGCCGCGCGCCGCAGCCTCCGCGCGAGCACGTACCGAGCGGTGAGAGGGCGCCGAGCGCGAGGGCGGGGCGCGCGGCCGGAGCCTAGCAACCGCCTGACACGCGAGTGCCGTAGCCAATCCCACGGCCAGCTTCGCGCGGCGCCGACCGGTCGTCCGCGCGCCGCCCGCTCCAGCCTGCGTCTGCCGCTCCGCAGCGCGCCGCACCCGCGTTCAGGCCCCGCCCCCGCCCGCACCGCTCTGCTCATTGGCCTGCCATGCCCCCGGAAGGCCACGCCCGTCGTGGAAGCCACGCCCCCGGGCTTGCCTTGGTCTAGCGGGTGACACGCCCCGGTCAGTTCTGCCCCTAGAAACCTTCTAGGGTAGGAGGTGGGAAGGGGTGCTCCACTCAACTTCAAGGCCACGGGCATTAAAGAGTCACCCCAGGGGCTGGGTAGGCAGCTCAGTTGTGGAACGTTTACCTAGCATGCGCGAAGCCCTGAATTCGATCCCCAGCACCGTAGTAATAATAATAATAATAATAATAATCTGAAATAGGCCCTCACAACTGCCCAACCACAACTAGTCACCCGTCAGCTGCCTTCGACCCTCCAAAATTACCTTAAAATCAAGAAGGCTTCCGAATTGCGAAGGACAAAGGCCTTACATGGATAGGGAAACTGATGTCAGGACATGGGGTTAGAGAGCTGGCCCATCTGGAGCCTTGGCTAGTGCAGCCTTAACTCTCCTCCCCTCCCCCGCCCGGAACACTAGACTCTGATGCCTGCTCAGGCCTGTGCCTGAAATAGCTCTGACCCTCTCACTCCCTGTGGCTTGCATTCTTTGGGTGGGGGCTGAAGTAAGGGGTACGGGGGTTGCTGCTACAGTGTGTCCTCACTTAAAATGAAGGGTGCTAAGGTAGCTCTGCCCAGGGATTATCTGGGCACCTAACTACACAGGACCCGGACTTAACTATTACTGAAGCTAATAGTTGGATGTTTCTGGGAATGGAAACCACAGAAAAGCAAATCTTGGACAATTGAAAGGAAGGCCCCACTTTCCAAACACAAAGATTTGTTTGCAACTCCCTGCACTTAAATGAATACTCTCCAAACCCCATTTACAAAGACTAGACCAAGCTGTGTGTGATGATAGCCTCTATAACCCCAGCACTGGGGAGCCTGAGGCAGGAGGATCATGAGTCCAGCCCAGACTACATAATGAGTTCAAGGCCAGGCTGCACTACCTAGTAAGACCTCAAAAAACAGGGAATGTTACACAACACTGACCCTCATGCCTCAGTGGTCTTTGACCAGCCCCTAAAGTCAGATTAGAGCATTATTCTGCAAAGCAAGTAAAAGTAACATACATTTTTCCTCTTTCTGGTTTTAGTTCAGAATTGAGCCAGAGAAAGGAAGCCTTTAAAGCCTCCAGAATGATGATGGCTAATCAGCAAATGCAAGGTTTTATAATTCATGCACATTTACCACCTTGTTCATGTCCTGCATGATGAACTTTAACCTTTGAAAGAGTGAATTTCAAAGACAGGTTTGGTTGGGGCTGGTGAGATGGCTCAGTGGTCTAAAGCACCTACTTAGAACGAGCTTAGCAAAGCACAGGGACCACGGTTCAATCCCCCAGCACCACATGCCAGCCAGCCCCGCCCCCTGGTGGGCTGAGCTGGCCACACACACACACACACACACACACACATAAATAAATAAATAATTAAAAAAAAAAAAAAAGACAGGTTTGGTGATATGTACCTGTAGTTTCAGTTATACAGGAAGCTAAGGCAGGATCTCAGTAGGACCAGCCTGGGCAACATAGCAAGACCACCATCGCAAAACAGAGTAAGTATCACAGGCTGTCCTAAATAGGGAAATCCCCAGCAGGGCTGTGTTCAGGGGACGGGGGTGTTGCTTCTTAGGCCCATATTGAGCTGTGCACTTTAGATATTCTTAGGAGAGTAGTGTGCTGCTTGGCATTAACTGTTATTTTCCACTTGCTCCACAATGTTGTTAAAACTGTATAAAAAGGGGGGGAAAAAAGAAAGAAAGATTACTTCTGTGAATAATTTCCTTTGTCCCAGAGGGATGACCAGAAGAACACATCTTGACACATATTCTCACATCAAATTCTTTATAAGGTTTTTTGTGGTTAATTAGTTTGTTTGGTTAGCTGGTTGGTAAGATAAGCTTTTGGCAGTTAAAAAAGCATGTATATAAATCACTTTATAGGAACTAGTTGATGGGTGTTAAAAGAGTTTAAAATTTTTCTCTGGGCCCGAAAATGTGAATTTGGGTGAAAATATATTTATATATATTTGTAGTTCCCCTGAAATTATATTTAAAAATTGCTTTTTGGTTGCTAAAAAGAACAGGAAAGCCAGGTGTGGTGGTACAAGCCTAGAATCCAAGCCCTTGGGAGGCTGAGGCAGGAGAACGGCCATAAGTTTGAGGCCAGCCTGGCCTACAGAGTGAGTTCAAGGCCAGCCTGAACTACATAATAAAACCTTGTCTTTTTTTTTTTTTTTTTTTAGAACGGGGGCTTGAACTCAGGCTCTTGTGCTTGCCAGGGAAGCACTTATTCTATTGAGCCATCTCCCCAGCCCAGAGACCCCGTCTTAAAAAAATAAAAAAATAAATGGAGGGGCTGGTGAGATGGCTCAGTGGTCTAAAGCACCTACTTGGAACAAGCTTAGCAAAGCACAGGGACCGCGGTTCAATCCCCCAGCACCACATGCCAGCCAGCCCTGCCCCCTGGTGGGCTGAGCTGGACACACACACACACACACACACACACACACATAAATAAATATATAATTTTTTAAAAAATAAAATAAAATAAATAAATGGAAGGAGAGAGAGGGGAAGAGATATATTTGCTTTGTTTTTATCAGTGCTGGGATGGAGCCCAGTGCCTTCATATCCATCTACATTCTTGGCCCCTGTTTTATTTTTTGAGATAGGGTCTTACTAGGCTAGGCTTGAACTTAAAATCCTCCTGCCTCAGTCTCCCAGAGTACTAGGATTTCAGGTAGTACCCCTATGTTTGACCTTTCTGCTGCTTTAAAAGGCTAAGAAAACAAAAGGTTATTTTGGCTTCTAAATAAAATGTATTGGGGCTGGTGAGATGGCTCAGTGGTCTAAAGCACCTACTTGGAACAAGCTCAGCAAAGCACAGGGACCGCGGTTCAATCCCCCAGCACCACATGCCAGCCAGCCCCGCCCCCTGGTGGGCTGAGCTGGCCGCGCGCACACACACACACACACACACACACACACACAAATAAATAAAATTTAATAAATAAATAAATAAAATGTATTATCTCATTCATTCCTTTGGTTCAGAGAGTCTAAAACCCATCCCTAAAGACACCAGGCGCTGCTTTGCAACCCTTGGTTCTGTTGGTATTTCAGTGTCTATATCTGTTTTCCCAAAATGAAAGGCAATTCAAGGTCAACCTGAACTGCTTAATGAGCCCCTGTCTCAAAAAGACAAGGGCAGAGGAGATAGCTTAGCAGCTTAAGCACCTGCCCAAGCACAAGGTCCAGAGTTTGATCCCTGGTACCACAAAAAAAAAGAGAGAAAGAGAGAAAAGAAAAAGAAAAACAAATGAAAGGCAGAAGTGAGTGCAGCCTTCAAGAGACATCGCTCAGGTCCCACCATTTGCCAAGAAGCAGCAAGCCACCCTTTAAACCACATTAAATATCCACAAGTGCCTTTTGATATTTTTGGTTGTTTGTTATTTTAGTTTTTTGAGGTTTATTTGGTTTGTGGGGTATTGATCTTTTCTTTCTTCTTGGTTTTGGTTTGTTTGTTTGTCTGACACAGGGTCTCACTATATTCTTCAGGATGACTTTGAATTCATGATGTGGGCCAGGCTGACCTCAAACTCAAATTGATCCTCCTGCCTCAGCCTTGTAAGTGCTAGGATCGCAGGCATGTACCACAAGGCCAGACTTTGGTATTGATCTTGTTAAATGAGGCATTAGATCTCATTCTGTCCTCAAAGTCCAAGTCCAAGCACCACCAGAAAAAGGAAAGGTTCCACCTTAACTAGCCACAGCCCAAGAATGAAGTAGGCCCTTCCCAGTCCTGGGATCAGAGAGACTGAACCAGAACTTGCCTAAAATCCTTGCATCCAAATCCTTTCCAGTCCCTATCTCCCCAAGTTTGAGCATCAGTTGAAAGTGGTAGGGTAGGGCCGGGGAGATGGCTCAGTGGAATAAGCACTTCCCTGGCAAGCACAAGGGTCTGAGTAGTTCAATCCCCAAGTTCAAAAAAAAAGGGCTGGTGAGATGGCTCAGTGGTCTAAAGCACCTACTTAGAACAAGCTTAGCAAAGCACTGGGACCACGGTTCAATCCGCCAGCACCACATGCCAGCCAGCCCCGCCCCCTGGTGGGCTGAGCTGGACACACACACACACACACACACACACATACACACACAAATAAATAAATGAAATTTTAAAAAAAGAAGAAGAAAAGAAAAAGAAAAAAGAAAGTGGTAGGGTACCACCTTGCTCTTCTGCCTCTCCCCAGTTCTCTAACCTTGAATGTTCCCCACCACCAACACCACAGTAACCCTAGGCACTGGGCCCCATTGACACTCCTTCTTCTTCTTCTTCTTCTTCTTCTTCTTCTTCTTCTTCTTCTTCTTCTTCTTCTTCTTCTTCTTCTTCTTCGTACTTGTTAATCCATTATGATTTATTTGCTGTACAGCAGTAAATCCTCCTCCCCATCTTTCTTCTTTTTGACCTAAAATTCAAGTTCCCAAAACTCCATGTTTCTTTAGAAGACAAGAAGCATGGCTGGCCAAAGCTGAACCAGCCTCTTGGGATCCAACATGTTTCCACTGGAACCCGTGCCAAAGTACAGAGGAACATGAGCAGGTTCTCTAGGTTGGTGGTGGCTCTACAGTTAAGGCCCAAACTCTGCCTTTAGGTCTTAGGCCCTGACGGGAACTGTACAGCCTACACTAGAGCTCAGCATAAGGCCACCAGTGATTCACCCTGGGAACTCTAGGCCTAGGGAATCCCAGTCCTGACTTGGCACTAACTGTCAGTGAGATCCAGGGCCAAGAGTAAGGCCCACGTCACTCTCAGGAACACCCCTCAGAAGCTCATGTGTTATGGTCTTGAGGAGAGTTGATGACCAGGCTGAGAATGAGACATTTAGGCCTAAAAGTCTGCCCTTAGCTCTACCTAGAGTGTCCTCTGCTTAGACCCTCAGCCTGATGTTCCTGAGAGATTGTCTGGTAAGGTTTGTTTCCTCCACTGAGCTGTGAACCCTTGGTACCACAGACCCATATTGTTAGCCTCAACTACCTAACAGCTGCCACAGAGCAAAGACTCAATTTGTGTTTGAGTTGCTATCTGCCTTCCCACCTGATTGGCAGTCATCCCCAAGAGGCCAAGCAATGTACAAGGCCCAAAGCAAATATCCCAGTATTTGCTTGGGGTTGATATCATTAAAGCTAAAACCTTAGTTCTAGCTTAGGCCAAATCTATACAGACCAAACATTTTTCTTGTCCTAGGATTCCAGGGCTTTACTCTGGCATGTACCCAAGAAACTGAGGGCCAAGGGCTATGGGAGAGAGAATTAGCCTGCTGTTTCTTCCTCTAGGGCTAATGGAGAAGGGCAAGGCCTGGCCTGCAGGCCTGCCTGCAGCTGTGGGCTGGCAAACAGACTGACCAAGGCAAGGCAAGGGAGGAGACTCTTTTGTCTGGATTTAACAGAAGACAGTTTGTCTGGCAGCTCTGGCAGAAAGAATGTGCTATGTTGATCTGGAAGAAAGTGCCAGTAGGCATATTTTTGGGTAGGCACCAGATTCCCAGAAATTTCCCTTGTGTCCCTTTCCTCCAAGACTTATTCAAGCCCCTTTATATGTGTCTGGCATAGGGCCTTCCTCCAAGGGAGCCACAGCCTGCACACCTGCTCCTTTAGATTCTTTTTTTTTTTGGGGGGGGGGATCAGGGATTGAGCCCAGGCCCTTGTGCTTGCCATGGAAGTGCTTATTCTACTGAGCCATCTCTCTGTACCCTAGATTCTTTTTAGACCAGGATCCACAGCAAGAGTGAGCTATAAGCCGGGCATGGTGGTGTACACCCATAATCCTAGTACTCAGGAGAGTGAGGCAGAAGGATTGCCTTGCGTTCCATATCAGCCTGGGCTACATAGTAAGTTCAAAGTCAGCTTGAACTACATAATGGGATCCTATCTCCAAAACAAACAGAATGAATTATGGTTGAATGAATAAAAAATACCCTTTCCTCTGAAGAGTGTTTTTTGTTTTTTGGGGTTTTTTTGTTTTTAGAGTGATTTCTAATGCCCCCTCCCTCAGCTACCTCCCACTCTTTGCTAGCTCTCAGATAAGATGACTCCCCAAGGTCAATTTTGGATGCCTCTTCCCAAAACACTGGATCTCTGACCTTGAGCACTGGACTAAACACCAGATTAGACCTACCCTGGCTGGCAGCCAGTGGAAGCAACAAAACTAATGTACCTATTTGTTTTTCATTGAACAGGCAGACCCTACCCCCAGTATTTTTTATTTTTTTATTTATTTATTTTTTTTTGCAGAACCAGGGATTGAACTCAGGCCCTTGCACTTGCCAGGGAAGTGCTTATTCCACTGAGCCATCTCCCCAGCCCCCTACCCCCACTCTTGGGAGAAGTCACCTCTACTTCTGCAAGTTGGCTGGCTCAAGAGGCTCTACTCTGTTCTCAGTCTTATGTCTGGATTAGGCTCAGGGACTCCTTCCTCTAGGGAAGAAACACAATCCTAGGAGCAGCTAAGGTCTAGGCCTGAACTTCTTGTCAGCCAGAGTGTCCCTTGGTAGCCCTTTAATCAGAGTTGTTGACAAGCTATGTGACAGTCACTGATTCTGCCTCTTCTGTCCTGGCTGATGAATACACCTTTGCACACTGGAAACTGTTAGACCCAAGTGGTCAGAGTGTCATTGGCTTTACACTGAGAGAGCCAGGAAGGGCTTCTGAGAGTTCCACACCTAGCCTAGGGAATCCCTAACATTTCTGGGACAAATGAGAGGGGTTGTTGAACTTTTTTTTTCCCTCCAGACAGAATTTGATGTTCCCTATGCTGGTCTCAAATCCCTGAGATCATGAGATCCTCTTACCTCAGTCTCCCAAGTGCTGGGACTACAGACTTATGCCATTATGTTTGGCTCCCTCCAACCATTTTTTTTTTTAACCTTCAACCACCTTGAAGTGACCTAATAAAGAAAAAGAGTAAATGTTATCTCCAGCACTGCAAAGAAAAAAAAAACAAAAAAAAAAAAACGGCCCACACAACGATTAAGTCCCTGATGGGACCCAGAGCAAAGTTCATGTCTGACTTGGGTTAAGAGCTTGCCCTCTCTTATCCTTCAATCACCTCATCATGAACTGACTTCCTGCATGGGTTGTAGCCCTGCCTGCTCACGTGGTAACAGAGACCGCACTATGCAAGTGGATGAGGACCACAGTAAGTGCATCCTGTGTTGTCCAGTCCATAGATGTTTACTGAGTATCTATGTATTGAGGACATGACTAAAAATGATGCAAGCCCCAATTCTAGTGTAAAACAAATAGCAAATGACCACATGCAAATGGAACAATCAGATAGTTATAAAGGGATTGGGAGGCCACCAAGGGACTGGAATCTGTTCTGCGGTGCAGGTTACCAGGGAAGTCCTCTTTTTGAAGGCAAGGCCTACAGGAGGTGAAAAAAAGAACCCCTAAAGTTTTCCTAGGGAAGGAGTGAAAGGAATCTAGACTTTAGTTCTCACATCCTAATCACTGCACTCAGGAAAGTGACACTCTGGGTGCCAAGGCAGGAAGATCCCCACCAGTTCAAAGCCAGCCTGTGCTACATGATGGATTCAAGGCCAACCTGAACAACTTAGTGAGTCCCTAGCTGAAAGAAAGGAAAGAAAGACAGAAGAAAAGAAAGAGAAGGAAGACAAATAGGCAGGCAGGCAGACATAGAAAAAAAGAGGTACCTTGGAGGCAACAACATAGTGAATAAGCAATAAAAAGGGGATCAAGCTGGTGTGGTGGTACACACCTACAACCCCAGTGTGACAGGAAAATAACTCCCAACCTGTTAGAGATGTCAATTTGCAGAGTTCATGGTCTCACCACATCAAAGAAATGAAGTTGTGAATCAAAAGAGAAAGAGTCTTACTGGAAATTAGATTAGGTCCTGGATTTCCAGAGGGGTCCTGAGTGGATGGCTTCTGAGGCTCCTTACAGGGGTCATTTTTACAGCAAAGTCACATGTGGGTAAAACTTGAGTCAGACTATAATCAACCTGGAGGTTTACAAGTATAGTCAATTAACTAATATTGATCCAATAGGGAAAGGAGGCACACAGCAAGGGTGTGGGGAAAGAACAGAGGCATTCCTGGAAAGGGAGGGACAGGTCAGGGTGTTCTGGTCACTTACCTGTGTGTCTGATCCCTATCTGGGCCCACTGGGCCCGGAGGTGCTAATCAGAGTATAATCTCACAGCACAATCTGCTGCTTATCTCTAGGGAGGCCCAGAGGCCTGGCCATCAGTCTTTACTTGGAGACCTGGCTCTCTTCAGATTCCCCTCCAGCCACAAGTTTGATGTCTTACTCTTTGTGCCAGTTCCCTCTACCAAACCCTCTCTGACTGCCTGTTAGATTCAGTCTGTTTCAGTTGTCTGTAATGCCAGGCTGAGACAGAAATATCACAAGTTTGAGCCCATCCTCAGCAACTTAGTGACTTAATAAGACCCCATCTAGAATAAATGTCTGAGGGTGTAGCTCATTACAAAATACCTGGGTTCAATCTTCATTACCACAAAAAATAAAAACACAAACAAACAAACAAAAAACAGGAGGGGCTTGCCAGAGTACAAGGCACAGAAGCTAAAAGGAAGGACTAAGGAGAAAGGGGGAGGTGGAGAAGGAGGAGGAAGAGGAAAAGATACCCTCAGGCTGCCTGGAAGGAATGCGGTGGGGCGAGGGGTACGGGGTGAGAGGACAGCGTCTGGCCCCCAGCCTGCAGCCTTCCTTGTCTTGCTGGGTGGAGAAAGACAGGTGGGAAAACACAGGGGAATGGGGGTGGAGATGCCGACCATTCAGAGGAGAGGCACCAGGCTCACAGAAATCATGTTGGAACAAGAATGTGGGGAGAAAGTGTCTAGCATTCCTGGCTTCTACCTGTGCTAGGATTCTTTGGGGAGGCTGCTACCATCCTTCCCAGCTCAGGGGAAGAAAGCCAAGGGAGAGGAACAATCCCTGTACTGGGAAGAAGGTGCCTCTGGGCTTGGGAAACTCCCAAGAGGCCTGTAAGAAAGGATTTTCAGAGAGGTCCTGCTAGGCTAGATTCTTTCAATCTCCAAGGAAAAGAATCCTAAATAGCTATGGGAAAGGAATGGGAACTGGTGAGAAGGGTACTGCTGCACAATGAGTTCTGGAACAATTCTTCATTTGACTCCCAGGGACACTGCTGGACACAAATTTGCTAGAGGCTTTCAGACAGGTGAACGTGCGGGATGTGGTGGTGCACGCCTATATTCCCAGCACTTGGGAGGCTGAAGCAAGAGGATCACGAGTTTGAGACCAGGCTGGGCTATATGAGTTCAAGACCAGCTGGCATTACAGAGTGAGACCCTGTTTCAAAAAACAAAACAAAACTGACAGGTGCACTTGCAGGACGTGGTGCTTGCTGCACACCTGAAATCCAAGCAATCAGGAGGCTGAGGCATGAGGATTTGCATGAGTTTGAGGCTATCTTGGACCAGGATTTTTTTTTTTTGAGTCAGGGTCTTGCCATGCAGTTCAGTCTAGCCTTGACCTCACTGTATAGCCTAGGATAGCCTCCAAACTCATGGCAATTCTCCTGCCTTAGCCTCCTGAGTGCTAGGATTACAGGCATGTGCTGTCATGCTTGACCATTGGCCATTGGCCCTTGGGCCAGTGATGTGTATGTGTGTGGGGGGGCTGTATTTGTGTGTGTGCGCACAAGGAATTGACCTCAGGACCTTGTGCTTGCCAGGCAGGCTTTTGTGCCACTGAGCTATATCCCTGGCCCCTGGGGTTATAGCTTTCAAAGCATCCTTCCAGAAGCTGTCCTTACCCAAGCTCAATCAAAGTCTTTGTTAGAGTACCCAAGAATGAGTATAATTCCTAGGAAATTGTTATCAATACCTGACAAGATAGCTCAGTGGTCCCTGCTTAGGCAAGTGCAGGGACCAGTGTTCAACCCCTGGCACCACATGCCACACAAGCCCTGCCCCAGGCACACTGAGTGGCCACTGAGACCAGGCATGGTGACACATGCCTGTAATCCCAGTGTTGGGGAGGCTGAAAACAGGAGGATCACTATGAGTCCGAGCTGTGCAGTAAGACCTTGTACCAAACACACACACACACACACACACACACACACACAAGTGTTATCAGATGATGGGTTCAGGAAATTCTTTCCAGGTACCTGGTGTCCTGAACAAAGATTAGACAAGACACACAGAAAAGGTAGTGAGCATCTATACTTAACTGAAGGTGGAAAACTACACTCTGCAAAAAAAAAAAAAGAAAAGAAAAGTATACTCTGCAGAATGAGAGAGACCAGTGAACATACTCACAGCAGCCACAAGAGTAAGAGAAAGGCTGGGGCCAGGGAGATAACTCAGTAGAATAAGGCCTTGCCTGGCAAGCTCAGGGTTCTGAGAAAAGAGTAAGAGAAGGGATCCTTTGTAGTTGTAATTCCTAGGTTGGTTTTACCTCCATATAAATAAGACATTGGGATGGTTGTCTTATGAAAAACTCACTTGGCCTGGCACCAAATTTGAACTGTCTTATCAAAAAACTCACTTGGCTCTTCATCAGATATAAATAAAGAATTGAAAATAGCACTTTCTTATTTTCTCCATGCACAGTGCTCAGGTGCTCGAGTGACCCTGGATCCTGTGTTTTGTGTAGGTCCCCTGAGTCTCTAGGACTTTGACAGATTTTGTCCAGTGGATCAACCGGTTTGACCCAGCCCTTATCTTCTACTTCAGGAGGATCAATGTCTATCACATTTACTGGGCTGGACCTAACAAAGGGTGACAGGATGTAGAGTGGGAAAGAGGATGTAGGCTCAAGGTATGCCTCTAAGGTAAGAAAGAGACACCAGCTTGAAGCCAGGGCTCTGAGTCTCTGGGGGTGGGCATGACCAGCTACGAGCACGGCGGCAGCTCTCTGCACAAGTGTCAACATGTCCCCAGGGTCAAGCAAAGACCAATTCATGGTAGATAGGGAATTTTTTTTTTAAAAAGTGAAAAAACAAAACATTTCATCTCTGTACCCTAGAGTATTTGAGGCAATGGGACAGCTGGCACAACACAAAGGTGAGGACACTGGAGAGTGGGGAAGGCTGCTCCTAAAACAAATGTTCTGGGTCTCAGAGCAAAGGTCCAGCAGCTGTGCCTTAGACACTGGGAGGATTCTAGGGAGAAACTCTGGCCTCAGATGACCCTACCATCCTTCAGCTCAAAACTTCCATCTACTCACTGCTGCCTAGGCCTCTTAGCAATTGGTTCCGGGTCACAGCAATGAGCCTCTTGTGTTGAGATGGGGATGAAAAGTTGGAATTTACAGGCCTCCTTACCACACTTACAGCCACTGAGACCAGACTCTTCTAGTGAGGCCCTTCAGCTCAGAAAACATAAGGACTAAATCCCAAAGGCCCCAGACCCATTTGCTCTTACAGTTAGTGGACACTGCTGGGAGGACCAGGGTTGAAGTCCCAGAGTTCAAGTGGGCATAGGCAGAGGCCCGTATTAATGGCTCAGAGTAACTAGAACCTTGGGCAACCAAGGACCTGTCCTTCTCCTGACCCTTTCCCTCTCTGACTCTTGGGAATCTTGAGTTCTGTTTGTTTCCCTTCCTAGAAGGCCTTAAGCATAGGAGTAGACAGGGAGCAGAGAAGGATGGGAAGAGGGGAACAATCAATGAAGGGAGGAAATTGGGGGATTGTTCCTGAGGGTTTCTGGGGGAGGCAGGGTAACCCTCAGAAGACAGTCTTCAGAGGAAATTCTAGAAGAGGGAGGAGAGCAAACCCTGAATCTGACTTTTTGCCTGAGGAATTTCAGGTGCATTTGAATGGGGAGCTCAGCTGGTCTTCAGCATGTGGACACTTCCATCCTATTGTGCTTCCTTCCAAATCTCTCAGGCTTCTTCCCTCCACCAAAGCCCTCCACCCCTCTGGTTCTTCTTTCCCACGGTTCTGCAGCCAGAGAACTTCTCCACCTGTTGCTGCCCAGACTCCCTCCCTCTCCTGTGCAGCTGTTCCCCTGACAGCTGGAGCAGAGTGGGACACTACTGCCAACCATACTGCCAGCATCTCCTCCTCCCTGCCTTAATAGCTCTGCTAACCTCCTATATAGCCCCACCTTTCAGATGTCCTTGGCTTCATAGGCCAGAGACCCTGGCACCCACAGGCCACCACAGCTGTGAATTGCAGCTGTCCCAGATCCCAGGCTCCTGGCTTTCATCAGCATGAGCATGAGGTGCCAGCTTTCACTGTTTCCTGCCTGCTGCTGGGACTTGGTCTCCAGAATATCTTCTCTCATAGAAGAGCAGTGATGGCCAGAGGAGGGGCTGCAGGGCACTGTCCTTTGGGGACTTGACTTCCAGCACCCTGCAAATCCTGACTGCATGCAGCAGTGGCTAAACCCAAAAGAGCTTTCCAAACACAAATCTATCTGTGATTCTGCTTTGCTCCATTTGTCCTAACTCCCAACCCCCAGGGAACAAAGGTTGTTTGCCTTCCCCTGACCAGCCTGCCCTGTCTTTTCCCCTCCACTGTCCCTGGTCTCTTTCTTTTGCCTAGGCTGGCTTTCCACATAAACCCAGCCACTTAGATCCCCAAATATCCAGCCACCAAGAATCTCTTCAGGTTCCTACAAATATGTTCCTACAAATACAGCTGTCTTGTCTGCCATTGTCCCTCAAGCCTTCCAAGGTGCTTTTGTCTAGAGTTTTGTTTGGTTTTGTTTTCATTGGAACCGGGGATTGAACTCAGGCCCTTGTGCTTGCCAGGCAAGCGCTTATTCTACTGAGCTATCTCCCCAGTCCCCAGTATTTTATTGTTGTTAGCATTAGTATATGGGATTGAACCCAAAGGCTTTCTACCACTGAGCTATAATCTCAGTCCTTTTTATTTTAAGATAGTGTCCCTAAATTGCCCAGGTGGAATGTGAACTTTGAGTCCTCCTGCCTCAGCCTCCCTCAGTGCTCAGGTTACAGACATGTGCACTACACCCAATTCCCCCATAATGTCTGTGTCTCCCCCACCCCCTCGACAGGGGCTCGTTTTGTAGTTCTGGCAGGCCTTGAACTCACTAGTACTCCAGGCTGGCTTGGAATTGACAGTGATCTTCCTGCTTCAGCTTCCTCCTGAGTGCTGGGATTATAAGCACGGGTACCACACCAGGCTGCCCCACAACTTCCTTTTCTCACTTCACTAACTTCATGCTTGTTCATCTCTTGCCTCAGCTTTCTGGCTGTTTTTGCTCTGGATTCCAATTAGAGCACTGTATTATTACATGTAATTTAAGGCTTTTTTGTTGTTGTTATTTGTTTGTTTATTTGTTTTGCGGAACCAGGGATTGAACTCAGGCCCTTGCGCTTGCCAAGGAAGTACTTATTCCACTGAGCCATCTCCCCAGGCCCCTAGGGTTTATTTATTTTTTTTATTCCTTTTTTTTTTTTTTTTTTTTGCCAGCTCAGCCCACTCTGAGGGTGGGGCTGGTGCAGCACATGGTGCTGAGGATCGAACCACGGTCCCCTGCACCTGCCTAAGCTTGCCTACACAAATGCTTTAGACCTAAGGTGTTTTTTGTTTTTTTTTTTTTTTTGCGGAACTGGGGATTGAACTCAGATCCTTGCATTTGCCAGTCAAGTGCTTATCCTACTGAGCCATCTCCCTGGCCCCCTAGACCTAAGTTTTATATCTAGAACAGACTATTTCCTAACCCTATCTTGGGAACTTCTGGGGTAGGTGCTGGTATCTAGAAGATGCTCAATCATACTGGAATGGGGCACTACGGGTGTGGTGGCACACACCTGCAATCCCATTCACTCTGGATAGTAATTACCACCTTCTGACAATGGAATAATGCTTAAGAGTCTCCAAACCTGAGGCCACCTTGGATTTCAGGAAGAGCAGAAGCAGCAGAGGCAATCACCCTGCAAGGCAGCCCCCTCCTAAGCAAGGACAGTCATTTCATGGAAATGAAATTGTCCATAAAGCCATGAAGATGCCCTTGGAATTACAAAGCCAGAACTAGAAGAATCAGCTAGGTCTTGGCCCACCTCAGCTAATCCATAAAAGCTGGTCCTGTGCTTTTGTAAATCAGCCAGTCCTAGCCTCTGCATAAGCTTGTACAGTAGCTCAAATTGGAGTCTTTTTCCTATTTTCCCTTACTTCTAATTCTGCCTAGTAAATCTACCTATGACTCACACTGACACATTATGAATTGTTTTTCCATTATGTAAATCAAGAACCTACCTAGTAAGCTAGGTGTGGTGGCACATACCTATGATCCCAGCACTTGGGAGGCTGAGGCAGGAGGATCACCAAAAGTTTGAGGTCAGCCTGCGCTACAAAGTGAATTCATTGCCAACCTGCACTACAAAGCAAGTGAGACTCTGTCTCCAAAAAAAAAGAAGAAGGAGAAGGAGAAGGAGGAAAAGGAAGAGGAAGAAGAAGAGAAGGAGGAGGAGGAGGAGAAGGAAAAGGAGAAGGAGAAGGAGAAGGAGAAGGAGGAGAAGGAGAAGGAGAAGGAGGAGAGCAACAACAATAACAACATCATACCTAGCAGCCTGTGATCCTTGCAGATTCTGGGAGCCTGAAACAGGAGGATTTCACAGTTGAACCCAGTCTGTAATACTCTCTCTCTCTATATATATATTTTTTTTTGGGGGGGGGGCATGGCTCAGTCACCCCTGAGGGTAGGACTGGCGCAATATGTGGTGCTGGGAATCCAACAACTGTGTCCTGTGCCTGCCTAAGTTTGCCTAGGCAGGTGCTTTAGACCGCTCAGCTATCTCACTGGCCCCTATCTCCAAATAGAAAATGAAAAAAGGGCTGGGACTATAGCTCAATGAAAACATCTTTTTTGTTTGTTTGTTTTGCGGAACCGGGGAACTCAGGCCCTTGCGCTTGCCAGGAAAGTGTTTATTCCACTGAATCATCTCCCCGGCCCCATTTTTTTTGGCGGAACTGGGGATTGAACTCAGACCCTTGCACTTGGCAAGGAAGCA
>NW_004524584.1:14761814-14762818 GCF_000260255.1 Octodon degus | reverse complement strand
GATCTGAGAATGTTTATAAGAAAACAGGGGAGATAACTGAGCAGCATAAGCACCTGCCTGGCAAGCGCAAGGTCTAGAGTTCAATCCCCAGTACCCAAAAAAAAAAAAAAAAGTCTCAACATACAAGAGAAAATAGTCTCTTTAAATAGGTAGTTAAGCATTTTTCATCTAGGCAGTGACTTTAGGAAGAAAGAGTTGGTATTCTGTGCAAGGATGTCATTGTTAGCTAGATTAATTTTTATAATCATGAATCTCCTTGCATGCAAGTAGGTTTTAATCCTGATTTTCCTAAATCATGACTATTATGACTACTGGTTCCTAGTTTAGAGAAACTGGAGGAATTACCCTTGTAGAAAAAACCCTAGAGGGCCGGGGAGATGGCTCAGTGGAAGTGCTTCCCTGGCAAGCTCAAGGGCCTGAGTTCAATCTCCGGTTCCACAAAAAAAAAAAAGAAAAGAAAAGAAAAAGAAAAAACCCTAGAACCCTTGGTGACATAGAGATGCCTAAGACTGTGGTGCTGTATGAGCTTGTCTGGTGGGCAAGTGAGGGTTGAGGCCTAAGAGTCAGAGGTCACAGGGCTTGGCTCCTGCAGGTCAGTCACCACAGCCGCTGCAGGGCTCAGCAGACCACCACCCAGGGACTAGTGTGCCCACCTGTTTTTTTCTTATGTGGTTCAAACTAAAAATAGTTTTTACATTTTCTAAAGACTATGGAAGGGGCTGCGGAGATAGCTCAGTAGAATTAGTGCTTGCCTGGCAAGCACAAGGGCCTGATTTCAATCCCCGGTTCTGCAAAAAAATAAAAAATAAATAAAGACTATGAAAGAAACTGGGAGGATTACAGGTTTGAGCCCAGCCTGGGCAGCTTAGTGATTTAGTAAGCCCTTGTCTCAACATTGAGAGGACTGGGGATGTGGCTTAGTGCAAAGGCCCTTCGTTCAATTCCTAGTACTTCAGGAAAAAATAAATAAAAAGCATTATAGACTACAGGTGGCCCTGTGAAAC
>NW_004524584.1:14758949-14760714 GCF_000260255.1 Octodon degus | reverse complement strand
TCTTGTGTTGGCCCCCAGCTGTCATACCTTAGTCATCCCTGTCACAAGGGCCCCTTTTCCCTGCCTCACTGGAGGGCAAAGACTGTCCAACAGCTGTCACGGTACGGTGCCACCTAGCCCTCCTACAAAGGAAATCTTACTACACTTTCTAAGAACTCTCTGGTGCAGTTGTTACTCTCGGCCCTGGGGTACATGAGGAAACTGAGGTCCTGAGATTAAGTCACTATCTAGGGCCCCACAGGCAAAAGTGACCAAGCTTCATAGTTTGTGCCAGGCCTGGCCAGAATGGGAATTCCAGTGATGCTTGCTGAGTGAGGACAGTTACAAGACTTCAGGATCCAGCCGCTCCTCCAGGCTAAGCCAGAGGCTTGGAGCCACAGAAGAGGCTTCTTCCTCAATCCAGTCTGACGTTTAGAGAAACAGGACCCAGATCAATCTCCCACTTGTCCTTTGGGTACATGCCAGTAACTACATTGACCTCACCTTGGAGAGATCATGATACTGTTGAGTCGCGGAAGTAATCAGAGACCAGTGAAGAAAGGAAAGTTTAGGGTGACCTCAGTGGGGAAGACAAGGTAAGCCAGCCATGGCAGCACAGGTCTGTAATCTCAGCACCCAGGAGGTTGAAGCAGGAGGAACATGAGTTTGATACCAGGCTTGACTACACAGTGAGTTGAAAGCTGGCCTGTGTTACATAGTAAGACCCTGTCTCAAACAAACAAACAAACAAACAAACTGAATGTGGTGCCACATGCCTATAATTCCAGCATTCTAAGAAACTGAAGCAAGAGGACTGCAATTTCAAGATCTGCCTGAGCAATGCAGTGCTTAGCAAGATCCTACCTTACATAAAAATAAAAATGTAAAGAGCTAGGCGTATGGCTCAGTGCAAAGACCCTGGGTTCAATCTCTAGTACTAGAAAAAACAAAAACAAAAAAAAAAACAATAAATAAATGAGGAGGAAGAAGAGAGTAGGAGGCCGGAGAGATGGCTCAGTGGAATAAGTGCCTGCCTGGCAAGCGCAAGGGCCTGAGTTTAATCCCCAGTTTCGCCAAAAAAAAAAAGAGAGAGAGAGAGTAATCCCAGCACTTAGGAGACGGAGGTAGGAAGATTATTGTGAGTTCAAGCCCAGCCTGGGATACAAAGTGAGCTCAAGGCCAGCCTGAACTTCATAGCAAGACTCTCTCTCAAAAAGAAAAAAAAAAAATCAGGGATGCTGGTGCACACCTGTAATCCTAGCATTTTCTCAGGAGGCAGGAGGAGTGCCACAGTTTGAGGCTAGCCTGTGCTATGTAACGAACGTAAGGCTAGCCTAAACTATATAGTGGGACTCTGTCCCTAAATAACAATAACCTAAAATCAAACAAACAACAACAACAACAACAACAAAAAAAAAAAAACAGGCTATTGATGTCACTCAATTTTTCTTTTTCTTTTTCTTTCTTTCTTGTTTTATTTTGTTTTGTTTTAGGGAAGGATCTACAGGATGTTCAGGGTCTCGCTACTCAATCGGACTCATGGTGATCTGCCTGCTTACAGCCTCCCAAGAGGTGGAATTAGCTACCATGCCCAGTCTCAATTGCCATCTCAGCGTGCCCCAGGGGCGGGGCCAGCATGGCAGGCCCAGGGATCAAACTCCCAGCCCCTGTTGTCGCTCAATTTTTAAGTGCTCCTGGGTTAAATCTCAGTGATCCCTGTACCCCCTCACTCCACCTCTCTCCAGACAACATGACCTGGGCCAGTGATTTAAAAAGTTATTTTTAG
>NW_004524584.1:14757265-14758509 GCF_000260255.1 Octodon degus | reverse complement strand
CCAAATCTAATCTTAAAACCCTTCCCTGAACACTCCATTCCCAGACATGTAAAGAAATGAAAGTCAGGGCTGGGTAGCTGAGGAGCGTGTGTTTTGCTTCTGGAACAGAAAGCTGCACCCCTAGAAGCACAGATGTGAGGCCACAGTCTGCAAGAGAAGCACCATGGCTGAGGCTCTGGTAGAAGAGCTGTTTCCTGCTGCACCAGTGCACTACCAGGAACAAAGTGCATCCAAGAAGAGCAAGATGACATAAATGAGGCAAAGGTCACTGCCCAAGGAGGCCCCAGCAAGGCTTCCAGGGCTTTGTTGCAACTTGCCTGCCTTTGAGCAAAATGATCTAGAGTGGGGGCCATGCCATGAAAGGGAGCACAGGAAGAGCAGGAGACCTAACAAGAGAGCCTGCCAGGTCATGCACTGCCCCATACCAAAGTCATCTCCCAAAGTGATAAGTGTGCTGACAATGGTACAGAATAGGGCAGGAGGATGAAGCCCACTAACTTTGGCCCGAGGACACAAGTCCCAGGAAAGCCAGGGAAGTACAAATATTTCCGGCTTCCTGTTCCCAGCAGCTGCAGGGAGCTGCTCCAAGCCCCCAGCAATCCCACCAGCCTCCAAGCACTGGAAAAAATCTTATTTCCTGCCCTCCCCGTGACTGGATACACGGAGTCCTGGACGGAGGCAGCTCAGTGTCCAAAGCAGACTCCAGGGAAATGTTGCAGCTGCGAGCCAGCATTTGAGAAGGCAGAATGGGGTCAGTCTGGAAACAGAGCCTGGACAGAGGAGACCATGAATTGCAGGCCTTGTGGTAGAATCTGTAGTATTCCTATTTTCATAATCTGGAAGGGTATTAATAATGTTCCTAGAAAAACACCCTCACACAGTATCTTCCCTATAATGTGAAAGGGCCTGAATATCCTGCCATACTTGCTGGTAGAGACTTCATCTGAGAAACCTATGGTCAGGGAAATTCCAGCTTATCCTGTCCCAGCTGACTCAGTCTAGTGCCTCCGACTTGCCCTGCCCACAAGGCCTGCAGTGTTGGTGGGGAGGCTCCAGGGGCCCATATGCTCAGCCACTTCCTTGGTGCTTCTTCAAATCATCCTGTTGGAGACGATCTGAAAGAAAGGAGTCAACCTCCTCGAAACAGCAACTTTCTCAATATTATAGGCAGCCCGATGCATGTTACAAAGTGAGTTCAGTGCCAGCCTGAACTACATGGTGAGATCCTGTCTTAATAAAAGGGA
>NW_004524584.1:14755469-14756319 GCF_000260255.1 Octodon degus | reverse complement strand
AAGTAGGTGCTTTAGACCACTGAGCCATCTCACCAGCCCCTCTTCATTTATTTTTTATTTTTTGATACAGGACCTTGCACTTGCCAGGCAGGCGATTATGCAGTGGGGCTACTTTCCAGCTCCTTCCTTTTTTTTTTTTTTTTTAATGTATATGGTACAGGGTTTCACTATGCAGCTTGGACTCACAGTGATCCTCCTGTTTTCAGCCTCCCCAGCGCTGGGACTGCAGGCATGTGCCAACATACCTGGTCTTGGTGGTCTGCTCAGCGCCCCCCGGGACAGGGCCAGCGCAGCATGGGATACTGGGGATCAAACCATGGTCCCTGTGCTTGTCTGAGCAGGTGCTGAGACACCTGCTGAGCTATCTCACCAGCCCTCTTTCCTTCATTTTTTAATTTAGAGTTTTATTGTTATTAGTATATAGTGGAGATTTGGTACGTGTACTTTGCACATCTCAATTCTCCAAGCCCCTTTTTCCTTCCTTTCTTTCACTCTTTCTGCTTTCTTGGCACTGGGATTGATTCAGACCTTAGTACTGAGCTACAACCTCAGAACATTTTTCTTTTTCTTTTTTATTTTGAGATAAGGTCTCACTAAGTTTCTAAATTGTCCAGAAAGGACTAGAATTTATGATCTTCCTGGATCAGCCTCCCAAAGTGCTAGGATCAGAAGCATACACCACAACACCTGCTTTAAAAAAAATTTTTTAAATTTAAAAAAAAAAGGGGGCTGGAGAGATGGCTCAGTGGTCTAAAGCACCTACTTGGAACAAGCTTGGCAAAGCACAGGGACCACAGTTCGATCCCCCAGCACCACATGCCAGCCAGCTGCGCCCCCTGGTGGGCTGAGC
>NW_004524584.1:14750569-14751819 GCF_000260255.1 Octodon degus | reverse complement strand
TTTTTTTTTTTTTGTGGAACCAGGGATTGAACTCAGGCCTTTGCGCTTGCCAGGGAAGCGCTTATTCCACTGAGCCATCTCCCCAGCCCCTAGGCCTTAAATTTTGTAGTCCAAACTGGTCTAGAACTTGCAATAATCCTTCTGGAGTGCTGGTATTACAGGCATGTGCATACCCAGCTTCCACTTTACATATTAGATGCCCTGATGTTGTATCTATACATATATATGGATTTCTAACAGGTAGTCAGCTTACTACACCCAGATGAATTAAACTAGCATGGTACTGGGTGCACAAGACCCACCTGAGGATTGTTGTCTGCAGCATAAAGGCAGAACAGGAGAAGCTGCTAAAACGCTGTAAGGGATGCTGTTTGGAGAAGGTGTTGGAGCTGTTGGAAGCTGCTAGTTCTCTTGGGTTGTTCTTCTGGAGGACATTGTCATGCTGGCTTTCCCAATGAATTTAGGAGAAGCTTAGGTCCTCATCTTGAGCATTGATTCCTGGCTCCGGAGGGCAAGATGGTGCACTGTTCAGCCTCATGAAGCTTGTCACATTGGCTTTCCTGATGGGAACTCGGCACCTCACTGTTGCTGAGGATGGCTGTGGTACTATTGCAGGAGCTCTGGTGCTTACTTTGAGTGTTGCTGCCTGGCTCCGTTTCAGATCCCTCAGCTTGCTAGCACAGATCTTCCATACCACTGGCATAGACTTCTTAGATTCCATCACTGACTTTTGGGCCTTTCTACCACATATTCATGAAGTGGGCCTGCATGAGACTTTATTGTGGGCTCTAGGCCTCCAGCTGGACTGGTGGGAGGCGTTGTTATAAGCTCTAGGCCCTCAGCTGGATTCTTTAGTATTTAGTGTGTGGATAGATTTCCTGCACTTATAGTATGTGATTCTTGGGTGGTTCATTATAAAATACTATTATAACATGTGTTTTGTGCTATACTGTTCACCTTGCAAAACCCCAAACCATGACATATATGTAATAACTTTGTTGAAATTTTTATTACGTAATAAAATCTTTGCCTCTTGTGACAAAACAGCTTATAAAGCGATAGCCAGGGGCCAGTGAGATAGCTCAGCGTACTAAAGCGCCTGCTTAGGCAAGCTTAAGTAAGCTCTGGGATCACAGTTCAATTCCTGGCACCACATGCCACTCTGGTCCCGCCCCAGGGGCAGGCTGAGCTGGGCTGGCTGAGCGGAGCTGGCCCAGGAGGCCACAGAGTCCAGGTGTAGTGGCATATGC
>NW_004524584.1:14748271-14749670 GCF_000260255.1 Octodon degus | reverse complement strand
TTTTTGGTGGGTTGTTTTGTTTTGTTTTTAAGAGAGGTTCTCACCGTGTAGTTAAGGATGGCCCAGGCTAGTCTACAAGTCAAGGCAATGCTTCTGCCTCAGCCATCTGAGTGCTAGGATTGCAAGTGTGTACCATGACAGCAGGCTTGGCCATTTTATTGTCTTCCTTTATTCCTTCAGTATTGATTGCTGGGAGTATCCATACCTTGATTGCTATTAAAAACTTGATTGCTATTAGAAACTTACTGTGTGGGGCCGGGGAGATGGAATAAGTGCTTCCCTGGCAAGCGCAAGGGCCTGAGTTCAATCCCCGGTTCCACAAAAAAAAAAGAAAAAAAAGAAAGAAAGTTACTGTGGCAGTGGTCCATCCATTTAGTATAAATTTATCATACTTACTCTGAGGGCAAGAGTTCTTATCAGAAGGGAACCACTTAGATGTTCTGGGTCACACGTGTGCCAGAAGTGTGCATGTGTACACTCACAAGCCCATGAACAGCACACTCTGGGAGAAGATGGGTTTTCATCAGTTTCCCAAAAGGGCCATGCGTCATGGAAGTTAAGAAGGGCTAGGCAACTGGGTGCATAGCACATGCTTGTAAATTTTGCCCTCTGGTGCTTGAGGCAGGAGGATTGCTGCAAGTTCAAGGCCAACTTGGGCTACAAAGTGAGTTCGAGGCCAGCCTGAACTACATAGTGAGACACTGTCTCACACATGCTACACCAGCCTGCTCCCAAGCATGCTGAGCCCGCCACTGAGTCAGGAAGTGGTGGTGCGGGCCTGTAATCCCAGCACTGAGGAGGCCGAAAACAGGAGGATCATTACGAGTTTGAGCTGCATAGTGAGATCCTATATATATGTATATATATATATATATATATATATATGAAGAAAGAAAGAAAAAAGTTGGTATGATGGCACATGCCTGCAATCCCAGCACGTGGGAGGTGGAGGCAAGAGGATCATTTTGAGTTCAAGACCAGCCTGAGCTACAAAATGAACTCAAAGCCAGCCTAAACTTCATAGTGAGACTGTTCAAAAAGACAGAAACAAAAAAGGAGGGGGCTAAGCTACAGAATACTCTTGTAGACAGTTAATTCCAAAGTTCTTTTTCTTTTGTTTGTGAGAAAGTCTTGCTACGTATCACAAGCTGACGCTGAGTTTATGGCAAGCTTCCTCTCCTGCTTCAGCCTGTAAGTGTTGGGATTATAGGTATGCACCACCGTACCCAGCCTACCAAAATCCTGTTTTGGACCATATGAAAGGGAGCCTGGCATATTTTTGTTTTGATGGCATGTGGAGTTCATAATATAGTAGTTGCTTTGGTACTACTAGGAGCTAAGGGCTCAGAAATACTATTTTTCCCATTTTTTGAGGTACAGTCTTGCTGTGTAGTTCAGG
>NW_004524584.1:14745217-14746826 GCF_000260255.1 Octodon degus | reverse complement strand
TGAGCTCACTTTGTAGCCCATTCTGGTTTTGAATTCCCAACAATCCTCCTGCCTCAGCCTTCTGAGTGCTGGAGTTATAGGTGTGCGCCACCATGCCTGGCAGGGTAGGTATTTTAGAGATTTACTGTCAAATATGGTAGTCACTAAGCAACAAAAGAGTATTGAACACTTGAAATGTGGTTGTCCCAAATCGAGCTGCGTTTGTAAAATATACAGCAATATCAAAGATTTTGTATGGAAAAGAATTTTATTTTAATTATTTATTATAAGGCCTCACTACACAGATCAGACTTGTAGTGATCCTCCTGTTTTCAGCCTCCCAAGTGCTGGGATTACAGGTGTGCGCCACCACGCCCAGTCTCAGTCGAAGTCTTAGCACACCCTACAAGGATCAAACATGGTCCCTGCGTCTACCTAAACAGGTGCTTTTTTTTTTTGGTGGAACCAGGAATTGAATTCAGGCCCTTGTGCTTGCCAGGTAAGCACTTATTCTGCTGAGCCATCTCCCCGGCGCCTAAGCAGGTGCTTTAATCCGCTGAGCTATCTAACTGGTCCTATTTTTATTATTTATTATTTATTTTTTTGTGTGTGTGTTTTTTGAGGCAGTCTTGCTATACAGTTCAGGCTAGCCTTGAGCTCACTTTGTAGCCCAACTGGTCTCAAACTTGAAATGATTCTCCTGCTTTAGCCTCCCAAGGGCTGGGATTATAGGTGTGTATCACCATCCCTGGCCTAGAAAACAATCTTAACTAGCCAATTAATTGTTTCTCCCAGTACTGGCCATTAAATTTAGGGCTTTCACACTTATCTACATCCCCAGTCCTCTTTGATTTTTAAAATTTTGAGACAGGATTTCACTAAGATGCTAAGTGCCCAGGCTAGACTCAGTTGGTTTTTTTTTTTTTTTTAAATCTTTATTTATTTGGTACAAGGTCTCACTACAAAGCTCAGACTTGAAGTGATCCTCCTGTCTCAGCCTCCCCAGCACTGAGATTACAGGCATCCAACACCATGTCTGGTTTCTTTGGCTAGCATGACATGCAGTACTGGGGATTGAACCCAGGTCCATGTACTTTCCAGGCAGGCACTTAGACTGCTGAGCTATCTCTGTAGCCCTGGACTCAAATTTTTGACCCTCCTGCCTCAGTTCCCCAGAGTTCTGGGATTACATTCTTAAAGCTAACACACTGGGCTTCAATTAATATTTTAAAATGTTTGTCAACAAAATAAAAACGATAAAATGTCTGTCAGGTAGGATATGGTGGTTCATGCCTACAATCCCAGCACTCAAGACGGGAGGATCCTGTGAGCTCAAGGTCAACCTGGACTACACAGGGAGACATTGTTTCAAAACACATACATACCCCTCCATGGTTTTACTCCCTAGACTTCTTTCTTTGTTTTTTCTTTCATGTTTATTACACCCAAGTCCCATATGGCTGGAGATACAGCTCTGCAGTTTAAATGACTGCCTGGCAAGCACAAGGTCTTGAGTTTGATCGCCAGTACCATTTAAAAAAAATTAAAAAAGGTCGGGCCTGGGAGATGGCTCAGTGGAATAAGCACTTCCCTGGCAAGCACAAGGGCCTGAGTTCAATCCCCGGTTCTG
>NW_004524584.1:14742696-14743990 GCF_000260255.1 Octodon degus | reverse complement strand
CTGCCTAGCAAGCACGAGGCCCAGAGTTTGATTCCCAGTACCAAAAAAGAAAATAGTAAAAATAGGACCAAAATAAAAAGTCCCTTTGGAAAAAAAAATTAATGCCTTGACTGGGCAGGATGGTGCACACCTATAATCCCAGCACTTGAAAGGTTGAGACAGGAAGATTACTGTGAGTTCAAGGTTGGTTTGGACTAAAAAGTGAGTGCAAGGCCAGCTTGAGCTGCATAGTGAAACCTTATTTTATAAAGACAACAACAAAACCAACCAACCAAACAAACAAAAACTATGTGATAGGGCATGCATACAATCCTAGTGTTATTGGGTCTTGTCCTTCTAAACATGTTCCACCAAACAAACATTACCAGATTTTGTGGTCTTCATGTCTCCTTTTTGAGTCAAAGTCCACATTTTTCTCATCTTGAACAAAGAATTAAAGAAAATTAGCAAAAATAAAAATAATAAAAGATAAAAAATAGGTAATACACCAACAAAAATAAAATAAATAAAAATAATGACAAAGTTTGAACAAGTAAAAGTGAATATTGTGATGGTATACACCTGTAAACCCAGCACTTGGGAGGCTGAGGCAAGAGGATGACTGTGCATTTGAGGCCAGCTTGCACTACGTAATGAGATCTTGTCTATAAATAAATAAATTGGAGAGTGAGAGTGAAATTGTCTCTGCAGAATGAACTGTCAAGTAAAAGAGGAAAAAGTAAGATAAAAGCACACCTTGGAGAACACAGAATAGGCTACCCTGTGGAAAGCCATGATAGCAAGTTCTTCTTGGCATCTGTATCTTTATATGTCCTTTTATGTTTCCTAATCTTGAGGAAAACTTCAATGGGTGACTACAAATGGGGAACCAAGGGTTTAATTCAATGGCTCAATGCCTGTCTGGCAACTGTGAGGTCCTAAATTCAATATCCTGTCAACACCCCCCCCCAAAAAAAAAAAACCTACCTATGGGTCCTGCGAGGTGACCCTGGGCAACCCACACCTCTCCTCACAGCCAGTCTAAGTCATGTCCTATCTCTTATCTCATTTCCCTGAGTGACACGAATCCCCATAATTTTTCCTCTGAAGAGCTATCCCTAACTGCAGTTAGGGAAGACTGGGTATATAGTTTTATACATCTTGTGACTGTAGTTTTCTGCTAGATGTTCAAGACCAAGTTAAAGTGAGACCTGTATTAATTAAAATTGACTCCTTGCTATCTATCAAGGCCAGTTAAATCTCCTTAGAATTTACCATTTACCTTGGAACCAGCACAGTGCCTCTCAGCACTTCC
>NW_004524584.1:14740861-14741830 GCF_000260255.1 Octodon degus | reverse complement strand
TGTTGAATTTAACTGTTGTTTTCTTTTCTGTTTGTTGGCTTAGATTTTCTTTCTTTCTTTTTTTTTTTTTGCGGAACCGGGAATTGAACTCAGGCCCTTGCACTTGCCAGGCAAGCGCTTATTCTACTGAGCCATCTTCCCAGCACCGCTATTTTTTTTTTTTCTGGCTCAGCCCACCCTGAGGGCAGAGCTGGCACAGCATGTGGTGCTGGGGATCGTACCATGGTCACCTGCACCTGCCTAAGCTCTCCTAAGCAGGAATTTTAGACTGCTGAGTTATCTCACCAGCCCCCCAATTCATTTTTTTTATTTTTGTATTTTTTTGTATTTTAGGGAAGGGTCTACAGGGTGTTCAGGGTCTCACTACTAGATTGGACTCTAGTGATCTGCCTGTTTACAGCCTCCCAAGAGGTGGGATTACAGGCGCGCACCACCATGTCCAGTCTCAATTGCCGTCTCAGTGTTCCCCCACCCCCGGGGTTGGGCCGGCAGAGCAGCCTTAGGGATGGAGCCACTGGGCCCTGCACCAGTTTACAGGCACCTTAATCCACTGTGCTGTTTGGCTGGCTGTTGGCTTACTTTTTCAAGGATTTCTATTAAACCCTGTTCTCAGACCTTCCCACCTAGCTGTCCGTATCATGCTATCTGTATAAGGTCATTCTCTACTGCTTTTGCTTTTTCAGGCTTTACAAGTGCTAAGTTACTTAACCTGGCCTGGGCTGATTGGTCCAGAACTTGAGCTAAAATACCATTTCTCATTTCTGTTTCCCTGTGCTTTGCTTCCTGTTGTGCTACATTGTTGGGATCCCTGTGTTTTGCCTGTAGCTCCGCCAGCCTCTGCTTCCTCAGTGCCTCCAGCTCCTTGTGGTCCATGGCCTGATTCCTGAGCCACAGCTGCTGTAGCCACTGCCCAGCCCACCCTACCTTAAGATATTTTAATCTCTGTAGGTTTTTTTTTTTTTTTTTTTT
>NW_004524584.1:14726594-14732314 GCF_000260255.1 Octodon degus | reverse complement strand
CCCCCCCCAATATTAATTTCTATTGTAACAAATTTCTCCACAGATTGACTGGGATAGGTCCCACATATGGTAAAAAGAAAGCCTTTTGTTGATTTGGCCCTTCATAAGGCAAGGGTGAGGTTCTTTGCAGTATGTGCTGAGGTGACACCAGTCCTATTATGGAGGTAGAGGCCTTTATGTGGTTGGCCACTTGGTGGGCTAGTGTTCTAATGCAAGCACAGCCATGTCCACACCAGTATCTATGAAGTCTTCAAAACAATTAATAAGCATGTACAAAACACGTAGGCTTGTTTTTAGTCACTTCTTGTCTAAAATAAATTCTTTGTAGTCTTACTCTGAGGGTCTTTTTCCCTTATAAGCAAAAAAAAAAAAAGTTTATCTCTAGGTAACAAAATCAACTGTGCTACTCTCCCTGTTCAAAAATCCTGAGATCCATAGCACATGCAAAAACTTGTAACTCTTCTTGACAATCACCATCAATCACATTAGGCACAATAGTTTTGTTTTTTGTTTTTTTGTTTTTTTTTTTTTTCCTTTTTGCAGTACCAGGGATTGAACTCAGGCCCTTGCACTTGCCAGGCAAGCACTTATTCTACTGAGCTATCTCCTCGGGCCCACAATAGTTATTTCTTTTAAACTTAAGTCAACTTTTCCCAGTTCAAGACCGACTGTTCCCTCAGGTTGGTAGACCCCAAATTCCTGAAGGAATTGAGATGTGTGTCACCACCCACAAGAGTGACTCTGCAAGTTGCAGGAAGATCTAATCTTGGATTCTGTATTGTTCCCCCTGGTGAGTAAACTAACATCTCTCCAGGAATCTATCTTTAACCTTGTTGAACCTGTTAATGTATTTGCACTGGATAAGACTGACAGGCATTCTGACTCACAGATTGTATTTTCTCTACTGTTTAGCCAGCCTGAGGATGTCTCTTTTGTCACCATAACTCAATCAGAAAATTCACAAGTATAAATCCTAAGACACTGGGAATGCACAGTAAGGAATCTATATAGAACAACTGATCTAGGTGCCCAGGCTTTTTGGTGACAACATCCCAGACCCTGCTGGCTACATGAGAATCAATCATCCCCTCTGGTGATCAGCCCACATGAAAAAAAGGGTCATTTTAATTCACACAATATAGAGCTTCCAAGGCTTCATCCTTGTGCTATAATCACCTTTCAATATGTCAAAAATGGGCCAGGCAGATAGCTCAGTGGAATAAGTGCTTCTCTGGCAAGCAGAAGGGCCTGAGTTCAATCCCTGGTTCCACAAAAAAAAAAAAAAAAACTCAGAATTCTTAATTATGTGTAAAACAGAATGCCGGGTTTGCTGTCCACAGAGACAATAATTCAATTTAGAACAAAAAGAGAACATCTGGGAGCCTGGGCCCATCAAATTGTCAGTCTGAAAAAACAAAACAAGTCCCTGGATGAGCCCAAAGACAAACCAGATAATCAGATTCTTACCTAGGTTGGGACATGGAGTTCGACTGTCCCATCTTGCAGGGGAGGCATCCTGTCCCACAGTCATTCCCAAGTGGTCAGCTGAAGTCAGCTGGGGTGCCCTGCCCCCTGAAAAGTGGCTGACCAGGGTAGGAGGCACGGGGCTTCCTCAAGCAAGGGTCTTCCTCGAGGCCGTAGAATAAGCACTTCCCTGGCAAGTGCAAGGACCTGAGTTCAATCCCCAGTTCTGAAAAAAAAAAAAAGAGTTTTTTTAAAAAAAAAAAAAGCAAGGGTCTTCCTCATGAGGCTCTCTCACCGGGGATCTCCATTCATTGCAGCAAAATTCAGCAAGGCAAACACTCAGGAGACCAAGAATGGGAACAAACAAAGCTTTTATTGCTAGCAGGATGATTAGCTGATGCAAAATCAGGAAACAGAACGTCCATCACCAGAAAATTTTGTAGTTGATTTCATACATTTACGAGTAACCATGGTAACCACATTAACTCGTGGAATTTTACAAAAATGTCACAAGATTTACTTTTCCCAGGGGCTTGTTAATATGGTTAAATTTTAGCTTACCTACCATTTGTTTTAACTGTTTGCTCCTTAGGTCAGCAATTTGTTCTCCTTTGTGAATTTTATGGTTAACTAAGAGGAAAGGGGGTGAGGAGTAAAGTGACCTAAAGTTTAAATGACTTTTAAAATGGAGTTAAGGGCCAGCAAGACAGCTCAGCAGTCTAAAGTGCCTGCTTAAGCAAGTTTAGGCAAGCGTGCAGGGACCGCAGTTAGATCCCCGGCACCATGTGCTACGCCAGCACTACCCCCAGAGTGGGCTAGGATGGTCACATAAATAAATAAATAAATAAATAAATAAATAAATAAATAAAATTAAATGAAGTTAAAAAGAAAACGAGTCTCTTTTGCCCCATCACAATGGCAATCAGAAACACTGAAGCAACACCAAGGATTTAGAGGTAGATTTATTTACATGGATGGGCACTTATCAGGATCATTCCCAAAATATCAGGCCCTAATCTCTGGTAGTCTACAGCTTATATCAGATATATCAGATAAGCAAGAAGGAAGTACAGGGCTGGTGAGATGGCTCAGTGGTCTAAAGCACCTACTTAGAACAAGCTTAACAAAGCACAGGGACCGTGGTTCAATCCCCCAGCACCACATGCCAGCCAGCCGTGCCCCCTGGTGGGCTGAGCTGGCCACACACACACACACACACACACACATAAATAAAAAAAATTTTTTTTAAAAAGAAGGAAGTACAGACCCAGAATGGCTTGTCAATGGAGGATTGGTTTGTACAATGTGCATCACAGTGACCAACCATTTCTAAGAGACAGAAACAACCGGAACCGGAACAGGAATTGTTACCTGGTCAACTAAGAAACTGAAGTATATTGGCCGGGGGCGGTGGTGTCATTTTCTATTACAGTGGCCCACTGGCTGTGTTGAAGGGAGAAAAACTTGTCAGAGAACAATAAGAAAAGTGGTAATGACCATTGAGCTGCCTTTTGATAAGAGAAAAGAACTTCACTAGTAGCCTAAATATGAGGAGCAAGGTCAGATTTCTACCCTTCTTATAGCCTCACTGGAGTCTTGCTTTCTGAAGATAAATCTAAAGTCTTCCAGAGGCTCACAGAGTAGCTTTCTCCTTTTAAGTAATCTTGTCCTTCAGACAGTTCAAGTGATGCTGCTTTTACTCTAGAAAGATAAACCCAGTTATCTAACCCTGCCACCTTTACTGCAGAGGGTGGGGCAAGGACCAGTGAGAAGGAGCCCTTCAATTTTAGCTTTAATTGGCAGAAGGTGCCCCTCTGTTCACTTTTTTTTTTTTTTTTTTTTCAGAACTGGGAATTGAACTCAGGCCCTTGCGCTTGCCAGGCAAGCACTTATTCTACTGAGCTAACTCCCAGGCCGCTCTGTTCACATTTTTATGAGCATTTGGTCCCCAAGATGGACAGTGGGTGATTCTTCTAGAACAGAACCTAGCAGGACTTTATTCCCACACATTTGGACAACCTCTTGTATTTGGCCAAGATTAACGAGGTCTTTATTGTAACAGACTGTGGTCTTTGTGTCTACTATCATATCAGAGGATAGAAATGACCTTCCATATGACATTTCAAATGGGCTCAAATTTAGCCCAGTTTAGGCACTGCAGCGGTCACTCAGATGTCTCTTAGCAAAGTTTTTCCAGAACTCACTTTATTTTTTAATTAAATTTTATTTTATTTTTTAAAAAATTTTATTTATTTATGTGTGTGTGTGTGTGTGTGTGTGTGTGTGTGGCCCGCTCAGACCACCAGGGGGCGGGCCTGGCTGGCATGTGGTGCTGGGGGATTGAACTGCCATCCCTGTGCTTTGCTAAGCTTGTTCTAAGTAGGTGCTTTAGACCACTGAGCTATCTCATCAGCCCCTCAAATTTTATTGGTAGAAAAAAAAATTATTGGTAGGTATTAGCTATGCACACATTCATCACAGATAATTTGTACCTGTACTTGATTCATTTTTTTCCACTTTCCTTACCATCCTTTTATCCCTTCTTCCCTTCCCCATTTACAAAAATTTTATTTCCACATTTTTCTTTTCTCACTTTTTTTTTTTTTTTTCACTTTTTCCTTCTTTCAGGACTCACTTTAGGGTCTGGTTGGTTCTGTCTACCTTCCCGGAAGACTGAGGCCACTAGGTGGAATGGAGGTGGTCTCTTCCTATAGCCTTTGCCACCTTCTAAGTTATTTGGGAAGTTATAGAAGGTCAATTGTCACTCCAGAGGGATTGGGATAGTCCAAATATGGGGATGATTTGCTTAAGAAGCACATTGACTTAAGGAAAGTAGCCTTTTGTTTTCTTTTTTTTCTCAGTATCCTCTTCTGAATGGGCAGGAAAGGCTTCAATCCATGTTGCAAAAGTGTATATTAAGACCATTTGTTTAAATGCTCCACATGGTGGGATATGGGTAAAGTCTATTGCCAGTCTTCTGCAGGGTGCTCACCTCTGTACAGATTCTAATAAAGGAGGTAGTTTGGGCCTGCCCAGGTTATTGTGGGCACAGAGAGCTTTGCAGGCCTGTTAGTAGTTGATACCAGTCCTAGTCCCATGAAAACTCAAGTGACAATCTCCAGTGTAGCATCTCTTCCCAGATGGAAGAAATCATGAAGTATTTTTATAGCCTTCCACTGTGTCCCTTGGGAAAGGACTAGTTTGTTTTCTCAATACCATGAGAGGGCTGGGGATTTAGCCCAGTGGTACAGCTCCTGCCTTGCCACTGTGATGTCCTCAGTTTGATTCCCAGTGACAAAAATAAATAAAATAAGAAATATCACTGGGGTCCTTTTTTAATTGCCTCTTGTCCCAAGGCCTATTTATCTTCCTGAACAGTATAGACTGGCTTTAATGATTCCATTGGAACTGGGAATAAGGCTAGAGTCTTAAAGGGCTGTAAGGCTTTCTTTTTGTTTCTCTATCAGCCTTTTGATTTCCCGAAGAGACTTCAGACGTGTCTTTCTGGTCTCCTTTGCAGTGCATGACTTCAATCTACTAGGGAAGATGGACTGCCTCTAGGAGATACTGAATTTTCTGCCTGTATTTTATAGTTGATTGACAAAGCTGCTCTATCAGAGAACCATAATGCCCCTCAGGATGTGGAGGGGCAGGTCTCTAATATCCTGCTCACTTGAATAGGTGTGGGAGAGCACTTATACACGAGAGTGGCTAACTTCTGGGCCTGTAGGTGTCAAATAAGAGGGGTTAATAATAGTGTAAGTTTTTTGTTGTTGTTTGTTTGTTTGTTTTTTGGTACTGGGGACTGAACTTGGAACCTTGCTCTTTCCAGGCAGGTGCTTATCCTCATGCGTTACCAGACCTGCCCTTAAGGCATCCTGAGCAGGCACTTATGATGAGTGCAAGATTCTATAATAACCTCAGGGCTGTTGAAGAGCATGGCTGGGAAATTAGCGTGTCATACCACACAAGTAACTTTTATCTCCCGAATAGCTATTATGGTTTGTGTTTATGCACTTTTAGGTAGGGCTTTTTCGAAGGTAACTAAATCTAGAGTTTGTGATTCATTCAAGGTTCAATACTGGTATTGAGGGAGCTAGGATTAAGGATGGGTGATTGCTGGATCAATCCACTGATTGGTTGGCACTGCCCCAATCCCAGCAGTCTGGATAAAATAGAAAGAACAGAAAGAGGCTTGTCTCCCCCTTTACTCTTGTTGCTTTTGATGTCTTCCACTTCCATGAACTATTTTTTTT
>NW_004524584.1:14719521-14725034 GCF_000260255.1 Octodon degus | reverse complement strand
GCTTTGTTGAAGCAGCCACTTAAAGAACTGAGCTAAGGGGCAGGCCCCCACTGCCATGAACTATTGATCCTCTGCCATGTGCCATCCTGCCTGAGAGTCAGCCAAATATAGAGTGAAATCTCTACAGACTGTGAGCTAAATAAACCTTTCCTCCTTTAGTGTCTGGTATTTTTGTCCCAGCAATGAGAGAAAAGTAACTTTGAGCTGGGCATGGTGGCACACAGTTGTAATCATAGCACTCCAAGGATTGCTGCAAGTTCGAAGCCAGCCTGGGCTATAAAACGAGTTCTAGGCCAGCCAGGATTGCTGGCCTAGAATTTGAGTGAAATTCTCTCAAAAAGACAAAAAAACAAACAAACAAACAAACAAAAAAGCTGAGCATGGTGGCACACCGCTAAATTCCCAGCACTCAAAAGACTGAGACAGGAGGATCGTTGTGAATTTGAGACTACTTTGGACTACAAAGTGAGCTAAGGCCAGCCTGAACTGTATAGCAAGACCCTGTCTCAAAAAGACCAGCCAGAGCTAGGGAGATGGCTCAGTAGAATAAGGGCTTCCCTGGCAAGCGCAGGGTCTGAGTTCGATTCCTGGTTCTGCAAAAAAAAAAAAAAAAAAAAAAAAAAGACCACCCAAACAAAGAAACAAAAAATTAACTAAGGCTAATGGGGAGTCAGGGTTTTTAGTCTCTGTCTCAAAGTTGACTGCAGCTTCTTCTGTTTGTACAGCTGCAAAGAATCTCTAGTTAGTAGTCCCCTCCACTCCAACTATAGTCATAGATCCAGAAGAAGATGTGTGTGTGTGGTTTTTTTTTTTTTGGGGGGGGTGTCTACAGGGTGTTCAGGGTCTAATTGTTCAGGGTCTTAGTACTAAATCTGACTCCTAGTGATCTGCCTGTTTACAGCCTCCCAAGAGCTGGGATTACAGGCACTGTGCCACCACGCCCAGTCTTTGCCTGAACCGGCACAGCAAACCTGGGGACCCCACCCCCCACCCTGGCCCCTGCACATACTTTAATCCGCTGAGCAATTTGACCAGCCCTCAGAAGGTTTTTAGAGAAGTAAATCAAAAGATTGAATTGGCTCACATGTGATGTCTAAGATTCCCCAGAGTTCGGTTTTGCTGCCCTAGTCCCTCTCTTGAGCAAGGACAGCCAGCCCTCTAGTGCCATGAGTCAGGCACACTGCCTGCCTCATGCTCAGACCAGGGCTCACGCAGTGGCCTAGTGAAGTTGTGTTTGCAAACTTCTTTCACTTGAAACAGGGACCTCAGCTGTCCTTGGGTTTTCCCTCAGATGATTTGAGTGAATTTAAAACATTGCTAATTGTTTTTTGTGAGGTTTTTTTTTTTTTTGAACCTCAGGCCCTTGCGCTTGCCAGGGAAGTGCTTATTCCACTGAGCCATCTCCCCGGCTCCCATGAAAGACTTAATAGACTTCTTCTTTTTTTTTTTTTTTTTAATACCCCTTTAATAGACTTCTTTACCTCCATGGTAAGAGCAGCTAGCATGTCAGACATCATTTTTATTTTATTTGAACTTTCTGCAAAGCTTTTTTTTTTTTTTTTTTTGCAGAACCAGGACAGGCCCTTGTGCTTGCCAGGGAAGCACTTATTCCACTGAGCCATCTCCCCAGCCCCTCTGCAAAGCTTTATTCCAAAGGGGCTCAGTCCTTGGCAGCTGCCATCCTCATGGCAGCCAGCACATTGCTCAGCTCCTCACGCTTCCTCTTGGTGTGGATGTGTGTCCCCACCCTTTTCTTGATGAACTTGAGGGCGTGCTTGTCCTTGGAGACAAAACACAGCTCCATGGTGCACCTCTCATAGGGGGCAAAGTCGCACACCTCCCGAATCATGTCCCACACGAACTTGGTGTGTTTGGTGAGACGTCTGCGATGGCAGCTGTGCCTTGGTTTGCTCACATTCTTAGTCACCTTGTGGCCCTTGTTGAGGCCCATGGCCACAGGATAGCAGAGGGCCATGGCTACTGTTCTTTGATAGTTGGTGTGGCGGAAGGTCAGACATCGTTTTTTAGTCCCTCAATAGTATTATAGTCCAGTTTGGTTCTGTTAAAGGGCAAATAACCTTTCCAGGGTGATTCCTTTCCCTTTTTAAAGCATACTGTTCGTTTGCATAGTTCCTAGCTTCTTATACATCTGTTACTGAAAAACAGGCCTGATTTACAGTATTGGCCTGGAGACCATAAGGAAGAGTTGGAGAAGACCTTCCAGTATCAACAAACAGATCAGAGAGATCCATCTCCCACTGAGAGACAAGTGGGGGTCTCAAAATGGGGTCATCAAGGCCAGGTGTGGTGGCGCACACCTGTAATTTCAGCACTTGGGAGGCTGAGGCAGGAGGATTACTTTGAGTTTGAGGCTAGTCTGGGCTACAAAGTGATTTCAAGGCCAACCTGACCTGCATAGTGAAACTCTGTCTCAAAAAGACAAAACAGGCCAGGGAGATGCCTCAGTGGAATAAGCGCTTCCCTGGCAAGTGCAAGGACCTGAGTTCAATCCTTGTTCCACCAAAAAAAAAAAAAAAATAATAATAATAATAATAATCAAAAAGACAAAACAAAACTACTGAACTAATGGATCATTCAGAACATCTTTCTCCTCCTCAGGGTCCACACTAAACATCACAGCTTCTGAGTATTTCCTTTGAAAGAGTCATAAAAGCCTGACTATAAAGCATTTCAACCCACCTTGTATGTCTTAAGCTAAAAAACCGTAATTAGAAAATAGTCTCATAGTTTAAAGTACCACCCCTCTCCATTCATAAACTGTTTCTGTTTTAGATTATCAGGATTAAACCTTGCCCATTTATCAAGAATGTGTCCTCCGGCCAGGGACACAGCTCATCAGCACAGTGCCTGCCTGGCAAGCATGAAGCTGTGAGTTGGATTCCCCATGCCAAAGAAAAGAATGGGGTGAAGTTAGCGAATTTGTGTAGTGATAGTCAAAGAAGTATCCCATTGGCTCAGTTTGGGACCTATAAAGAGAAGGAGTCAACTCGGTCTTGACTCTTTCAGATGGCGTCCCATGGAGAAGGAAGACACCTCAGTTTTCCACAAGGCATCTTTTGTGAGATCCTAACACAGACAAAACACACATCTTTCTGTCCAAGTGATGCCAGCATCCATTGGTGAGCATCCTTTAACTCCCATGAAATAGAGGAGGAACTTCCTGAAGCAAAGTTCCCTTAACCATTTGAAATTGTTGATGGCTCAACCATTGATGACTCTTTACATTTTTTGTTGTTGTTGTCTTTTTGAGACAGGTTTCACTATGAGTTTAGGGTGGCCTAGAACTCACTTTGTGGCCCAGGCTGGCCTTGAATTTAGAGTGAAACTCCTGCGTGAACCTCACGAGTGCTGGAATTACAAGTGTGCACCAGATAAACAGCAGCCAGTTCTCTGTGCACTATGAGAAGAGTCCCTTGTATTTGGGCCTAGAGGAGAGAGTGAGCGAAAGAATGAGAGAAGAGAGGCTGGGGATATAGCTCAATGGCACAGAGACTGCCTGGCAAGCTGAAGGTTGTGAGTTTGAACTCTAGTCGTCCCCCCCCCCAAAAAAAAAAAAGAATTAGAGAAGAAAACCTTTAAGCCTCCATGATGCTTGTGGGGGGGGGGAGTACATCTATCCGGCCTTATTTGTTCTCCCCCTGGCTGACTATGCCAAATAAATGTTACCAGGTAGTTTTTTTCTTTTGGGGAGGGGGAACCGGGAATCAAACTCAGGACCTTGCCCTTGCCAGGCAAGGGCTGTACCAATGAGTTATATCCCCAACCCTCCAGGTAGCTTCTGATAGGTTCTGGCCCTAGCATGAATTATCAAAATATTATGGTGGTCATCTAAACATGGCTGAAGCCCTTAACACAACAGTTTATTTTCCCAATGATCACGTCCTCCTTCTCTCCCAATCCAGGCCTGGATACAGTTTCCTCTCACCTTTACGGAGCAGAAAGTGCAATTAGCTCCTTGTATGCAGTTGAAATTGACCCTCAAACTCCACCTCTAGAAAAAGTCCGTAAAAGTCTCAACTTTCTTTGTTCAGGTCAGAGGATCACCCATCTGTCCTCGATCCTCTCCAGGTCTTCAGAGTTAATAGAGGCTTCTTTTATCTTTCCTGTTTCTTCACCGCACTGCTGAAAAACCTAACGGCTTCTTCGAAAAGTGGCTTGAAAATAAACATTACCAGGGCTTGTTGTGATCAGATCTCCTCCTGGAGTTGGATTTTAGGTTCTTCTCATCTCAAATAAAGAATTGAATGAAAGGAACAAAAACAGAGTGACAGAATTTATTTGAAAAATAAAAATGCAGCGTGAAAGAGAAACTGGTTCTGAAGAGCAAGCCTGGGCTGGGTAAAAAGTTTTTTTAAAGTAAGACAAAAGTATATCCTGGAGGGCACAGGGTGGGCTACTATGAGAAAAGTCACAATAGTGAGCTCTTCTTGGTGTCTATGTCTTTTTATATCATTTTCATCTTGAGGAAACCCTTGAGAATTTCTACATATGAGTCCTCAGAGGTGGTGCTGGAATCCTACCCATGCCATAGCTCTTAACTCACTAGTACTCCAGGAGCTGAGGCTGGAGAATTGGAACAAGTTCAAGGCCAACTTGGTCTACATAGAGAACTCTAAATCCACCAGAATGACATAGTGAGATCCTATCTCAAAAAAGGAAAACAGGGTCCAGGGAGATGGCTCAGTGGAATAAGCGCTTCCCTGGCAAGCACAAGGGCCTGAGTTTAATCCCTGGTTCCAGAAAAAGCAAAAAAAAAACAAAAAAACATACTAATGAAAGATTTAGGGTGTAGTTCATTGCAAAATCCCAGGGTTCAATCTCCCATATTATAAAAAATGAATAAAATAAAGACAATGAAATAAAAAAGATATGGCATAAGTCTCCATGTGTGTGTACAGGTTCAATGTAATGCCTTTCAGAATCCCAGCTAATTCTATACAGAGAGTGACATACAGTACTCATTGCAAAATTCACATGGATTTTAAGTGCCAAGAACAGTCAAAGCAATTCGTATGGAATGATAAAAATTATAGGCTTTATACCTCTAGGTTTTTTTTTTGTTGTTGTTGTTTTTGTTTTTGTTTTTTAGGGAAGGGTCTACAGGGTGTTCAGGGTTTCACTAAATAGATTGTACTCATAGTGATCCACCTGTTTACAGCTTTCCAAGAGCTAGGATTACAGGCCACACCACCATGCCCAGTCTTAATTGTCGTCTCAGTGCGCCCCAGGGCCGGGGCCGGCATGGCAGGGCTGGAGATCAAAACTCCAGCCCCTGCATCTGCTTGCAGGCACTTTAATCTGCTGATCTATTTGACCCAGCCTTCAGATTTCAAAACTTGCTATAACATAGCAGCAACCAAAACAGTGTGAAATAAATATCAATGGAGGGGCTGGTGAGATGGCTCAGTGGTCTAAAGCACCTACTTAGAACAAGCCTAGCAAAGCACAGGGACCGCAGTTCAATCCCCCAGCACCACATGCCAGCCAGCCCC
>NW_004524584.1:14718234-14718891 GCF_000260255.1 Octodon degus | reverse complement strand
ATCCCCAACCTTGTTTGGGAATTTTTTTAGAGAGAGAGAGGGTGGCCCTGTGTAGCTCAGTCTGGCCTTGAATTTACACTGACTCCTAACTGGGTAAAGATCTAGGAGGAACTGGGCCCCATTGTTGATATCCTCAACATCCTTAAACCTCAAAAGTTCATAATCAACACTGTCTACCTTCTAAAGATTCTTCAAAAACAAAGGCAGTGCTGGGTATAGTGGTGAACACTTTTTCTCTGTGTCACACTTTGTTTTATTTATTTATGCATGTATATATGAGTGATGTTTGGATTTCACTGTATAGTTCAAGCTGGTCTTGAACTTACTTACGTAGCCCAGTCTGGCCTTGAACTTGCAGAGATCCTCTTGCGGCAGACTCCAGAGTGCTAGGGTTACAAGTGTGCACCACCACACCCAGCTCTGTGCTTTATTTTATTTATTTTGCATGCCAATCCACTACTCTACTACTGAGCTACACTCCTCAGCTTTTCCTTTTTTTTTTTTTTTTTTTTTTTTTTTTTAGGGAAGGGTCTACAGGGTGTTCACGGTCTCACTACTAGACTGGACTTGTAGTGGTCCACCTGTTTACAGCCTCCCAAGAGCTGGGATTAAGGCGTGTGCCACCACACCCAGTCTCAATTGCCATATCAGCACACC
>NW_004524584.1:14717556-14718058 GCF_000260255.1 Octodon degus | reverse complement strand
TTTTGTTTTTAAGAGGAAAAAGCCTTTATTTAAAGCTAGCTCCAAAGAGATGGAGGGGCCAAATATTGCAATAGAGCACCATCTCCATGCCTTTGTTTTTATTAAAAATATTTTTGCTGAGTATATAATTTTATGTTGACATTTGTTGTTTTCATGTTTTGAAGATGTTACTCCTAGGTGTGTGGCGTGTGCTTGTAATTCCAGCACTCAAGACTGAGGCAAGAGGACCAGCGTGAGTTACAGGGCAGATTGGGCCACATAGTGAATTTAAGGTCAGCCTGAACTACACTGCCAACACCCTGTCTCATACAAAACAAAACAACAACAAAAAAGAGTCTAATAATATAACAATGTTACACCAAGCTGGGAGACTGAGGCAGGAGGATTGCAGGTTTGAGTCAAGCCTACGCAATTTAGTGATTTATACAGACTCTGTGTCAAAATTTTTAAAAATTTTAAAAAGGGCTGGAGATTTAGTTCAGTTCAAAGGCCCTGCGTTCAA
>NW_004524584.1:14715346-14717046 GCF_000260255.1 Octodon degus | reverse complement strand
CTGTTTTTGTCTTTTTTGAGACAAGGTCTCACTACACAGTTCAGGCTGGCCTTGAGCTCACTTTGTAGCGCAGGCTGGTCCCAAACTCACAATGATCCTCCTGCCTCAGCCTCTCAAGTGCTGGGATTATAGGCGTGCACCACCACACCCAACAGATTCAAGTTTTAAGAGAAAAGTAGCCAAGCATAGTGGTGCGTAGCTGTGATTTCCAGCACTGAGGAGGCTGTGGCAGGAGGATCTCTGCTCATTCAAGGCCAGGCTAAGCTACTTTTCTAGCTATCTTAAGTGGAGGGGGCTGGTGAGATGGCTCAGTGGTCTAAAGCACCTACTTAGAACAAGCTTAGCAAAGCACAGGGACCGCGGTTCAATTCCCCAACACCACATGCCAGCCAGCCCTGCCCCCTGGTGGGCTGAGATGGCCACACACAGACACTAAATAAATAAATAAATAAATAAATAAATAACTATTTATCTTAAGTGGAATCAATTAAATATTATTTGTCTTCTTATTTCAGATTTCATTTGTCACAATATTTTCAAATTCATCTCTGCTATTGTAGCCAGAAATTTTATTAATTCATGGGACTAGGTACATAGCTCATTGGTAGAGTTGGCAGGACTTAGGTTCAGCGCCTATAGCCAAACAACAGAGCCAGTGGTGGCACATACTTATAATCCCAGTACTTGGGAGGCTGAGGCAGGGGGATTGTTGCAAGTTGGAGACCAGCCTGGGCTACAAAGTGAGTTCAAGACCCTGTCTCAAGAGGAAAAAAAAAAAAGAAAGAAGAAAGAAAGAAAGAAAGAAAGAAAGAAAGAAAGAAAGAAAGAGAAAAAAAAGAAGAAAGAAAGAAAGAAAGAAAGACAAGTAAGAGTCGGCATGATGATGCATACCTGTAATCCGAGCCCTCTAGAGGTTCAGACAGAAGGATCTCTGTGACTTCAAGGCCAGCCTGGGATGTTCAAGGGAGTATCAAGGTCTGCCTAAAATACATAGCAAGACCCTATCTCAAAATAAAAAATAAATAATAAAAATAAAGAAAATAAAAATAGCTGGGTTAGGTGGTGCATCCCTGAAATCCCAGCACTCAGGAAGGAAGGATTGTTGCAAATGGGAGAGGAGCCTGGGCTATAAAGTGAGCTCAAGGCCGGCCTGAACTGCATAATGAGACTGTTTCAGAAAGACAAAAAAAAAAAAAATTATTGTCAGGGTCTTACTATGTAGTTTAGGCTGGCTCAGGCTGGCCTCGAGCTCACTTTTTTTGCCTAGGATGGCCTCAGACTTGCAGTGATCCTCCTGCCTCAGCCTCCCAAGTGCTGCAGTTACAGTTGTGTACCACCACTCCCCAACTTTCATTCATTTTTTTCTTTTATTCATTTTAAAGGCTGAATAATCATATTACATTATTATGTATATCCTACATTTTATCTTTTGTAGATGGACACTTGAATTTACTTTCATTGATGAGTAATACTCCATTGTAGGGCTGGGGAGATAGCTCAGTAGAATAAGTGCTTGCCTGGCAAGTGCAAAGTCCTGAGTTCAATCCCTAGTACTGCAAAAATAAATAAATAAATAAATAAATAAATAAATAAATAAATAACAACAAAAAAACTCCCATTGTGTAGATGATTAGTTCATCATTTAGACATTTGTATTTTTTTGTATTTTTTATTTTTTTAAGAGAGTACAAATTAGAATT
>NW_004524584.1:14687859-14713196 GCF_000260255.1 Octodon degus | reverse complement strand
TAGTTTTTGTGGCTCTTCTGCCAGGAAGGGTTATTGTGGTTGGAGACTCTAAGAGATAATTGCGCTCGTTCGCAGCAGCTGGCACCATGTCCCGTCTCTTGGTGCCCTGTCATGTAAAAGGCGCCGTAGCCCTGCAGGTGGGTGACGTGCGGACTTTCCAAGGCCGGCCTGGCGTGCTGGTCATCGATGTCACCTTCCCTAGCGCGGAGCCTTTCGAGGTGAGCAAGCCCGGTAGGCGGGATGGAGCTCCTGGGCGGGGCAATGGGGAATTTGGGCGTTGCCCAGGCGTTTAATCTTTTACCCCAGCCTTTGCAGCGTCCCTGGAGAACTAGGTAACTTTACAGTTTATTTCTAAAGTAGTACCTTCAGTATTTACCGGAACGTGTTCCGTTCTCTTCACTTTCACGTCCCCACCTTCCTGGACAGCGCTGGCATGAAAGTGCTAGGAATTAGGCTAGTTGGGGCTGGAAATACAACTGTGAATTGAAGAGTTTGAAAACTAAGCTTGTACTTGGCCCCAGCTGGAGATCATTAAACAATTATTTTCCTTAAACCAGTCTCCTCCTCATTCCTGTAGTGCCTGCCAGAGGTCAAAGTAGAACTACCCAAGCCTGGCATGGTGGTTCATGCCTGTAATCTCTCAAGAGGCAGAGGCACAGGTAGATCGCTGCAAGTTCAAGGTCATCTAAAAACCTCCTAGTGAAACTGGAGTTTTTAATATCCAATTGCACCTTTACACCAGGTGACAGACTGAACACTACATGACCTCAACACAAAGGACAAAGCCGACTTCTAATGGCCTGGCCTTCACAGCCACTCTGTGGGGCCAGGGATATAGCTCAGCAGCACAAGTGACAGCAAGGTCTTGAGCTTGATGCCAGGTATTAAAAAAAAAAAAAAAAAAAAAAAAAAAAAGGAGGGGGGGCCGGCAAGATAGCTTAGCAGACTAAGCGCCTGCTTGGCAAGCACAGGAACTCAGATTCAATCCCCAGCACCACATGCTGCACCAGCCTCACCCCTAGCTGCACTGAGCCAGCCACTGAGACCAAGCATGGTGGCATATGCCTGTAATAGCGCTGAGGAGGCTGAAAACAAAGATGACTAGAGTCCAAGCTGTGTAGCGAGACCCTGTACCAAATACATAAAAAATAAAAAGCTGCTCTATGTCTTCACCCTAACTGTCCTCTTAGACCCATGCACATTCATTACAGTATGTAGTTACCTTCCAAGATGTTCCTGATAGTCAATTGGGAAACTTAATTAAATGAACTGACTGATGCCAGGCATTGTGGTGCACACCTAAAATCACAGCACTTTGGAGGCTGAGGGAGGTGGATCACAGCAAGTTCAAGGCCAGCCTAACTACATAATGAGTTAAAGCCCAGTGAACTACAAAGTGATGAACCTACCTCAAAAAAAAAAAGAAAAGAAAAGAAAAAGAAAAAAATCAACAACAAGGGGGACTGGGGAGATGGCTCTGTGGAATAAGTGCTTCCCTGGCAAGTGCAAAGGCCTGAGTTCAATCCCCAGTTCTGCAAAAAAAAAAAAAAAAAAAAAAAAAAAAAAAAAAAAAAAAAAAAAAAAAAAGGAAAGAAAGAAAACAACAATAACAAAAAGGAGGAACTAACCCAGGAAATCATGAGTCAGTAGGGTTGAGGAACAATTTGGACATCTGAATTTAAAAAAATTTCCTGGGGTAACTCTGATGTGTCTCCATTGAGAACCATTGCTATAATTAGGTTGAATTGCTTCCTGTTCTGTGCCAGGTTCTCACTGTAAACTCATCTATATATGCTATTTTTATATCTCCCACTTTTCTTGGCCCATCAGGCAAATTTCCTTCTTAGGCCCCATGTGTACATTTTCTGCCTCCACCAGGGTTAGGGCTGTAACCCTTTCTTTTTTTCTTGTTTTGAGACAGGGTCTTACTGTGCAGTTCAGGCTGGTCTTGAACTCACTATGTAGCCCAAGCTTGCCCCATACTCACAGTAATCCTCCTGCTTCAGCCTCCCAAGTGCTGAGATTACAGGTGTGCACCACTACCCCTGGCAGGGCTGTAACTTCTTTTTATTTATTTATTATTTTTTTTCTGTATTTTAGGGGAGGGTCTACAGGGTGTTCAGGGTCTCACTACTAGATTGAAATAGTGATCCGCCTATTTACAGCCTCCCAAGAGCTGGGATTATGGGTGTGCATCTCCACACCCAGTCTCAATTGCCATCTCAGTCCTGGCAGGTGTGCGTGTGTGTGTGTGTGTGTGTGTGTCTCTTGGGGGTGGGGGGGTGGGGGGGCTGGCCTGGCAGGCCTGGGGATCGAATCCCTGGCCCCTGCACCTGCTTGCAGGTGCTTTAATCTGCTGAGGTATTTGGCCAGCCCTATGGGTTGTGACTTCTGACAGCATTTGGACATGTTGCAAGATCCACAGTGATGGGTTATTTGCATGGCCTAGTCTTTTAAACTGTGAGAACCTCTGGGAAAGTGAAAATGTTTATTGTTTAGCAGAAGAGTACATTCTAAAAGGGAAGAGGAAGCTGAACATGGCACATGCCTGTAGTCCTAGCTACTTGGGATGCCGAGGTAGGAGGATCATGAGTTCAAACCCAGGCTGGGGAACCAGGGATACAGCTCAGTAGCACAGGACCTGCCTGGCAGGTGCAAGGTCCTGAGTTCAATACCCGGTACAAAAAAAAACAAAAAAACTGCCGTGCCAGCCCCACCCCCGCGGCGTGCTGAGACTGCGAATGAGACTGGGCGTGGTGGCGAGCACCTGTAATCCCAGCTCTTCCGAGGCTATAAACAGGAGTCCAATCTAGTAGTGAGACCCTGGACATTCCGTAGACCCTTCCCTAATAAAAATGGGGGGAAAAAACCCCCAAAACCCACAACAAACCTTGGCTGCGCAATTCAGCAACTCAATAGGATCCTGTTTCTTTTTTTTTTCTTTTTCTTTTTTTTTTTCCGGTATCGGGGGTTGAACTGAGGACCTTGTGCTTGCCAGGCAACGACCCAGTTTCAAAAAAACAAAACCAAAAACAAACAAAAAACAAAACGTGCTGGGAAGTCTGGGGGTGGTGGCACATCCTGTGATCCCAGGACTCAGGAGTTTGAGATGGGAGGATCATAGTAAGTCTGAGGCCAGCCTGCACTACAAAGAAAACTCTTGTCTCAAAAAACCAAACACAAAAAAAAGAGCTAGGAGTGTAGCTCAGAATAAAACCATTGGATTTAATCTCTAGTATTTTTTTTTAAAGGGGAAAGGTTGAGAATGTAGCTCAGTAATAAGAGTATCTCTGGTTTTGATTATCTGTAAGGCAGTAAAAGAAGAGGCCCTGTGCCTGGTTTGTTACGGTGGGTTGTATATGCTCTAGTTGCAGGAGATCACATTTAAGAATTACTACACAGCCTTTTTGACCATCCGTGTCCGTCAGCATACCTCAGCACACACACCAGCTAAGTGGGTGACCTGCCTGCGGGACTACTGTCTGATGTCTGACCCACACAGTGAGGATGGAGCCCAGGAATATGTATCACTATTCAAGCACCAGGTCAGCTGAGCCTCAGTCTGGCAAGGGCAGCCCAGATAAGGACCTCTGAGGCCTGGGGATTGGGTCATGCCAGGAAGGAGCAGGGTCAAGACTGGCTTGGGCTGTTGCTCCCAGGCAAATGCCTTGGACAGAATACTGTTATTTCCTTCCTAAAGACCTGAAGAGGCAGTAACTTGGATTACTGCTGGTTGGGAGGTTCGTGGGCAGTTATCTGAGACTTTGGTGGGACCTTGTGTATGTGTGTCAGATGCTGTGTGACATGGCCAGAGTATTGGAGCTGCGTCTCATTCTGCGGCAGCCATCACCACTGTGGCTATCTTTCACAGTGGAGGAGCTGCAAATCTACCAGCAGGGACCAAAGGTGAGTAAGCTGTTGGCCCTTTCCTTAAGAGATATGGCTGGGAGAGCTGAACTAGTGGGGCGGTATTAGAGGAGAGTAGTGAGCTCTCAGGAAGTTAGCCAAGTGTGAATACTAGAAGCTCATGATGAGGCTCTGTTCTCTTACTGCCTGACCTTTGGATCTCGTTCCCAACTTTCAGAATTGGAACCTTCAGGAGATACTTTTACAGCTTATGTTCCTAGGGGTTTCTTCTACACAGCTTCACAATTCAGTGGCATGACTATTATCTTGGGCTTCTTCCCTTGGCCTTCAAAACAGGATTTTCCCAATGTCTGAGGCCAGGGATCTTTTTCCTTCTCCTACTCTATGTCACTTAGAGCAGTATGCCTTTGCTTTGCAGAGCCCCTCCATGACTTTTCCCAAGTGGCTTTCCCACCCAGGGCCTTGTGAGCAGCCTGCCCTTCTCCTGGAGGTAAGTTCCCACCTTGTATAAAACCCCTGTGTGAATGGCTGTTGTTTATAGCACTGGCCCAGAAGGTTCCCCTTTCCATAAAATTCTGGGGGTGGACTCTGGTGCCTTGGTACAATCTGTGCCATGTTGGGTGTTCTGATCTGAGGAATCTGGAGTGGGGCTGGGTTGCCTCCAGAACATTCAAAATCATCTGGGAATATTAGTGGTCTCAGCTAGAGAGACCCAAAGCCTAGCTTGGTCTCTCTAGAGTTCTAAGGGCAGTACTGGGGAGAGACCCATGGCCATTGACCCCTCCCTCTGGATCAGGGTCTCCCAGACCCCAGCAGGGTATCCTCCGAAGTGCAGCAGATGTGGGCGCTGACAGAGATGATCCGGGCCAGTCACACCTCCACAAGGATCGGCCGCTTTGATGTAAGTGATCTCTTCCCTCTGCTTGGCTTGCAATGCCCTGAGCAGATCGGACCTCATAGTCCTTTGTGTTACAGGTTGATGGCTGTTATGACCTGAACTTGCTCTCCTACACTTGAGCAGTGGCTTCTAGCGAGATTTTGGCCTTTCCATGCCCACCAGTGACAGAAGTGTGTTCCCGGTGCATTCTGAGTGTTGTCTGCATGCTTATCCTGTCTGGGCCATGTCCACAGATTCAAGATTCTTGGGACTTATTATGTTGCTTCAGGATGAGTTCCTGGCAAGGGTGCATTCTTTTTTCACCTGGCTGCAACACAATTCCTTCTACCCTGACAATACTTCAGTTGTTTTTACTGAGAATCCCTGAATGCCCTCTGTCCATCCTGCCCACACGCACACCCCTGTCTTCTGTAGCTCCTCATCCTAAAGTGCAGTAAACTGGACTGAACCAGTTCCCTCTAACCCTGGAAGGCCACTGCTACCTTGGCATTGAGATTGGAAAACTTGAGGCAGAAAGACATACCCCTATCTTCCCTCTGTGTCGCATAGTGGCCTTCTTTCTCTTTGAACTATGTCTACAAAAAATTTCTTTTTAAAAACTTTATTATTAGTACGTATTTGTCGTATATATTGATCACATTCATCATAGCGAAGTTGTACCTGTACATAACACATCTCAATTATTCTTTTCACAAAAAGAAATTCCTTTTCTAGATTTTTCTGCTACCTCCAGGCAAAGCTGGGGATTTCCGTAGCTGAGGTCCTAGGTCACTGAGCTGGCCCAGGGCCGTGTGTTCCACATCTGCAAGTCAAGGGCTTGAGGATGAGACCAGCAACCTGTCTGCCATCTGACACGGCCCGAAGCACATCCATGTCCTTTTCCCAGCTCCCTAACACGTGGTGATAAGAAATCAATATTGGCAGAGGTAGATCCAGAGGGGGTTTTTAGTAGTGCCTTTTGAGAGGCTGAGCCCCAGCAGTACTCCAGGCCAACTGCTGAGTGATCCAGGTTGCTGCTGCTTCAAAAGAGAAAATCTTTCCTCTGGTTCTTCCTGCCTGTGCCCCTGGGAAATTATGGAGCAGTACCACAAGGTGTCTTGGACCTGGAAAACTAGACATATGTGTGACTCAACAGTCACACTCAATAGGTGTCCACCCTATTCTCACCCATCAGCCTTGCAAGCTGGTAGCTTCACCTGTACAGCTATTTATTTAGTCCTACTGTGCTTCAGCTGAAAGGATGATGACTATAAGTCCTGTGTTCAGAAAGCAGTGTTCCTCAGTGTGTGTGTGAGAGAGACAGAGAGAGAGAGAGAGAGAGAGAGAGAGAGAGAGAGAGAGACAGACAGACAGACAGACAGACAGACAGCGTGTGTGTTATGTGTATGAGTGAAGAGGACCCTGGGGTGGCAGAGACCATATATTATTCCATCCCCAACAGCCAACATAGAGCCTGATGTCCAGCAAGATTAATAAATATTAATAGAAGTTGGGCATAGTGATGCAGCTGAAGCAGGAGGATCACCTTGAGTTGGAGGCCGCCCTGGGCTACATAGTGACCCTGTCTCAAAAAATAAATAATACTTGTGGAATGTGTGATTTGCTGGCTGCCTGTGTCTGCCCAGTGGGAAGAGCTGGAGCCCCCTAGAGGAGGCCGGGCAACAGTGGCTTTGGGCCTGTCCAGCTGGCTCCACCCTCCCATGACCTCCCCACCCCCTTCACATTCTTCCTCTTACCCGTCAGAGGTCCTGAATGTGTGATTCAGCCCTTTCGGTCTTTTGTGGAAATTTGGCCCTTTGGAGGGGAATTCATTAGGGGGAGGTCTGACACCTAGCTTTTCAGCTCCAGTTCTGCACAATCTTCTCTGGACTGCCTGAGTCGCCTGATTGCCTAGAGGGAAGAAACAGTAGGGAATCCAGCACTTTCTGCTCTAGATCCCAAGCTGCCCTCCGGTCTTCCCAACCCCCACCCCAAACTTCTTTGCACTAGAAAGACCTGTCCAAGCAGGAGCTCGGACTACATCTCCCAGCGTGCCTGGCAGAGTGGTGGCCTGTGTGTGCCGTCTGCAGTTGTTTCGGGAGATGATGAAGAGAGCTGTGAGCCTGGTTTTCCCCCTGGGCTTTCGCCGGCCTGCATTCCCTGCAGCCCCGAGTCGCTCACACAGTTGTGCACAGGTGGGATAAAGGGTGGGAAAGGATTTGATGCTGATCTTGAAAGGGTGGAGGGAGGCGGCTGGGTAGTAGGGCCCTGGTATGTAGTACTAAACACAGCTGCCTGCAGGACGTGCTCCGCAGGACTCCTCTCTATGACTTCCATCTATCCCATGGTGGGAGAATGGTGGCATTTGCAGGCTGGAGTCTCCCTGTGCAGTACAAGGACAGCCACGTGGATTCGCACCTGCACACACGCCGGCACTGCTCGCTCTTTGATGTGTCCCACATGCTGCAGGTGAGCCAGGAAGTGCCGGCTGCTGGTCAGGCCTGCCTTCCTGTCATATTTGGGCTGTGCTTGCTGAGAGCTGAATTCCAAAGACAGCCTTCTCTTGAGGACTGGAGGTCTCCAGGCTATCATGAACATATTACAGCACCAAAGAAATCAGATGAAAACTCAGGGGGTCTTCTGCACCATCTTCTCCCCAGTCTCTCCTGCCTCCTACTAAACACATACCTTAATGCCTTATGTCTTCCAGAGCTGATACTTATCCTTTTGGGTATGGATTGAAAAGCGGTATTTCAGTAAACTGCTAGATTCTCTTAAATTGCAGTCAGTCACAGCCTGGGCTGGGAGATGTGGGGGAATCCAAAAGTGGGGACTCTGGTACCTGTAGAACCAATATTTGTCAGTCACTTCCTGGCTGGGCTGGACTGTGAATGGCAGGAAGGGTGACTGCTTGTTCAGTGGTGGATGCAGAAGCCTGAGGCTTTCCATCTGTTCCTTAGACCAAGATACTTGGCTGTGACCGAGTGAAGCTGATGGAGAGTCTAGTGGTTGGAGACATCGCAGAGCTAAGGCCAAACCAGGTGGGCCCTTTTGTTTCTGCTCAATGGGTGATACCAGTCATGAGCCGGGAAGGGGGACAAGTCACTGCCACAAACTTGAGGGGACATGGATGGGTCAGCTTTTCAGGGCTTGCTGTATTGGGAGACAAGAGTCCTTGGGTCATTTCTGGACACCTAGACAGCTGGGGATGGGGGCTATTCCAGCCTCACCACATCAGACTGGGAGGCCAGAAAGCAAGGTTTATGAGTAGTCCATCGATCTTTCATGCTGCTTATGTCCTGGTTTTTTAAAGTGTAACCCCTAAGCCAGCAGTCTCACTGCCTCCCAGGTGCTTATTAGGAACAGACTCCCAGGTACTGCTTTAGATTTGCAGAATAAACCTGGGTGGGGCCGGCCAGATAGCTCAGGGGATTAAAGCCCCTGCTTAGGTTTGATCCCTGGTGTGCCATGCTGGCACCATCCCGAGACACACGGAGACAGCAAGTGAGACTGGGTGTGGTAGCACAAGCCTGTAGTCCAGCACTTGGGAGGCTGAAAACAGGAGGATCACTAAGAGTCTGATCTGTGTAGTGACATCCTGTAGACCCTATACTAAATACAAAAAAATAAATAAATAAACGTGGGTGACTGCTCAAGTTCAGGCTCTTCCTCCATCTAGTGGGGAGGCAAGGCCAGCCTTACAATAGTTTGGGGCAGTGTTGTAGACTGTTGTAGGAGTATCTGGGATCCCAAAGATGTACTTTGAAGCTTTTATTGTAGGGGGTTGGAACACTGGCAGAGTTGTATGAAAGTGATAAAACAGCAGGTCTTAGGTATACAAATGGGACTGCCACTACTAAGTAAGGAAGGGCACAGAGTTCTCCCTGTGTGAGAGGATGGTGAAAACTTTTTTTGGCAGAACCGGGGTTTGAACTCAGGCCCTTGCGCTTGCCAGGCAAGCACTTATTCTACTGAGCCATTTTCCTGGTGCGTGAAAACTTATTTGGTGCTTCAAATCAAACACCTTGGATTTTAGCCCATTCTTGCAACTTGCATAGCCTGACACTTGTGCCAGGGGTGAGAGGGTTGGTGAACTGGGGTTGAGTGGGCCCAGAGATATGTCTAGTTCACCCTTGGTCTTACCTTCCTGAGCCTGGAGACAGTAATGCTACATTTTGATGCTAGGGAACACTGTCGCTGTTTACCAATGAAGCTGGAGGCATCTTGGATGACTTGATTGTGACCAATACTTCTGAGGGATACCTGTATGTGGTGTCCAATGCTGGCTGCTGGGACAAGGACTTGGCCCTCATGCAGGTACAACCTATTCATGTCTTAGGCACCTTGTCTTTGCATTCATAAAGCAGCAGGTTGTCTAGTAAAGACTTGGCACAGATGATGAACTCAGCAGGTGACTCTTGACTGAACAGCTATGACACTTAAGAACAGGCCTTCCCTAGAACATGCCAGCTTTTGGTGATAGGGAGGTAAAGCTGATCCTGGACTCTATCTAGGTGAGCATCCTTTGACAACAGTATGAGAGGTATGAAACTTGGGCTTAGGTTATTCTTGCCACTCACTCAGCAGCTATGTGATCTTGTAAGATGGGAACTGGTCCACTGTCTTATTGCCCAGCCCTGCAATATTCACCCCATGACAGATGGTCAGTACCACTTCCAAACACGTACTTTGAAGCTTTTATTCTGGGGGGTTAGAACACTGGCAGAGTTCTGTGGGAGGGATAAAACAGCAGGTCTTAGGTGTGCAAATGGGACTGTCACTGCTAAGTAAAGAGGGGCACAAGGTTGTTACCAGACTGGGGAGTTCTCCCTGTGTGGGAGAATGGTAAAACTTTACTTGGTGCCCAAGAATTAAAGACCCTGGATTTGAGCCCATTCTTGCAATTTGCACAGCCTGAGACCTGTGCATGAGGTGAGGGGGTCTGTGAGCTGGTGGCTAAGCGGGCCCAGGGATATGTCTAGCTCACGCTTGGTTTTGCCCTCCTAAGTCTGGAGACAGAGATGCTACACTTTGATGCTAGAGAACACTGTGCCACTGAGCTATATCCCCAGCTCTGTATCAGACACTGATGTGATGTTTCTTCTTTTCTTTCAGGACAAGGTCAGGGAGCTTCAGAACAAGGGGAGTGATGTGGGCCTAGAGGTGGTGAATAATGCTTTGCTAGCCCTGCAAGGTAAGATGGCTAGGCAGGAGTAGGAGGCAACTTTTGGCTTCCTGGCTTTATCTACTGCTTAGCACAGAGGCTATTTCAAGAGAAAGGCATGGATGGTGTGATATTTATATGCTATAAGTTAGGTATCCTATGCCTCTTTCTCCCCATGTTTCATGATTCTGTGAGGTAGGGGGTAAGGGCACCTTCTTCCATTTGCAGGGTGGGACTTGCTCAGGACCTGTTCTGGTCCCTGTGAAAGAGCTATGGTCCAGTTTTGAGATGGTGCTGGGACCAGGATGCTTAGTCATTGGCTTCCTGGGCCCAGGCCCCACTGCAGCCCAGGTGCTACAGACTGGTGTGGTAGAGGACCTGAGGAAACTACCCTTCATGACCAGTGCTGTGATGGAAGTGTTTGGCGTATCTGGCTGTCGAGTAACCCGCTGTGGCTATACAGGAGAGGATGGTATGGAGGTATGTCAAGTGGGTATAGAGCAGAGCGTAGTCTAAGACTCTGGGAGGAACTGCCCACTGCTCTCTGGTGTTCTTTGCAGATTTCAGTGCCGGTAGCTGGGGCAGTCCATGTAGCAATGGCTCTGCTGCAAAACCCAGAAGTGAAACTGGCAGGGCTGGCAGCCCGGGACAGTCTCCGTCTAGAAGCCGGCCTCTGTTTATATGGAAACGACATTGATGAACATACCACACCTGTGGAGGGCAGCCTCAGTTGGACATTGGGTGAGTTGAAGGTTGGTGTGAACTTTAATTCAGACAGCCAACCTGTGAACCTCTTAAGTTTGTGTAGGTTAGAAAAAGTTAGCTTTCCTGAGCCTTCATTCCCTGAAGGTGCCAGCCACTGTGTTTTTGACATTATAAATTGAGGACCCTGCCCCCCCCCAAAAAAAAAATTAAGGACCCTCAGCATGGCTAAGGGTTGCCTGGCAAGTGCAAGGGCCTGAGTTCAATCCCTGGTTCCACCAAAAAAAAAAAAAAAAAAGCATGGCTAAGGGGGTAGGAGGTATGACTGAACTTCAGTGCATGGAGGGACTAGAGTTCCAGGAGCCCAAATGAGGAAGACTTGATGCTTGATGGATGTCACGTGGGGTCCCTGAAAGGTAAAATCCTGTGGCCAGGGCTTCTTGGGCTGGGACTCAAGTCTGCTGTATTGTGCCCTAGGGAAGCGCCGCCGAGCTACTATGGACTTCCCAGGAGCCACAGTCATTGTTCCTCAGCTGAAGGGCAAGGTGGAACGGAAGCGTGTGGGGTTGATATGTGAGGGGGCCCCAATGCGGGCTCACAGTCCCATCCTATGCACAGAAGGCACTGTGATTGGTAGGTAGTCCAAAGATGCTGGGAACCCTTGTCTGTTCCCTAGAAGGGTGGGGGCATTGGGCTGGCAAAATGGTGATCTATGGCTTGTGCTTGGACAGGTGCTGTGACCAGCGGCTGTCCATCACCCTCCCTGAAAAAGAATGTGGCGATGGGTTATGTACCCTCCAAGTACAGTCGACCAGGGACACAGCTGCTGGTGGAGGTGCGGCGGAAGCAGCAGATGGCTGTCGTCAGCAAAATGCCCTTTGTGCCCACCAACTACTACACTCTCAAATGAAGACGGACAGAGCAGAGTTCCCCCTGCCTCTCCAAGGAGTCTTGCCTTCCGGCATATTCTATAGAGCTTAGTCAATACAATGCAGAATTATCTGAGGGGCAAGCAGCCCAGGATAGCTTGGCCTTCCCCCAACAGAGGTCCCTCTAACTTTAGGACCATGTTTCTGATTTACAGACTAGGTCACTCACTCACTGCCCCATTTTTGTCCAATTTCCCTGACCATTCTCTGCCAGGTGCTGGTATAGATCAAATGCTCACCTTTGTGAGTGGGGAACATCTGACCAACCTACCTCATTGTGGTTTTTCACCTTTCAAAGGTGCGCAGTGTAGCCTTAGTCATCTCTTCTACTCTGTTTTCCATGAATGCAAACTTTGGCCTCTTCCCAGGGACTGGGAAATGATTCCTGACTCACCACAGTATTGACTCAAGTTGTTCCTGTATGTCAACAGGGATGGCTGAGAAAATGTAGTCTCACTCTTCTCCTTTCCCCTGCTGGCCTAGCCTGCTGCCCAGCAGCAAATCATGACATGCTCACCACACAGGCTGACTTTTGCCCCTGGGGGACTGGACATTACTGTCGTCTGAAAAAAATTAAACAAGGTTCCTTTCTTCTTACTTTGCATGGTCTCTAGCTTTATTATTCTTTGTCTACTGGATTCTTGAGATATCAACCAACCTCTTGACCTATAAGACAGGGTTGGAGTAGATTCCCTTTGTGTACCAGGTTGATAAGAACCAACAAGAGAGCTGGAGATGTAGCTCAGTGGTGGGTACTTGGTAGCATAGGCAAGGCCCTAGGTTCAATCCCCAGTATCATAAAGTATCAAAACCCAAGCCAACAAAGATATTGTCCCTATTGAACACCCCACACCCTACCACTTCTCCAGGGAATGGGCATCCTCTTTCCACGTCTGCAAACCATTGCATTCTTTCTCCTGAAGGGCAGTAGCCTTCAGGATATTACCTCACCAACTGCCCTTGTACACACAACTTATTCTTTAAAATAATTACAACGGATGCATTTCCGTGTTTAATAAGCCACATTTTCAGTTGAACCTGGGTAAAATGTGAGCCCCTGAATCTGTATAGTAGTGTTGGTGGCTAAGCCTAGGGACGTCCAGTATACCTCTGCCAGAATCTGCTAAGGCTAAGAGGGTGCCAGATGGATATATGACATCTAATGGAGAAGCAGGTGTGGGGGACTGAGATAGCAGATGGCACAGCAGAGGTAGGCAGCAGGACTGCCATTCAGGGAGGTACATCGAGGGACACAATGCATTCAGGAAGCAGTGTTTTTTGTCACCCACTCCTCTGAAATCTCTCCTGCCCAGTGCAAAGGGGTAGAGCTGCCTGGCCTGTGGCTCTTTCATGCTGAAGAATTCTAGGGGCTGAGCCAGTGCTAGTGGGGTTTCAAAATAAAGACTTTGCTCTGTGACATGATAAGAAATGATGAGACTTCAGGGCATGACAGAGCCACTTTGCCCTAACTGCTTAGTACTTCCCTTGGAGGAGGCAGGGTACAGACCTAAGACCCCAAGAGCACTTAAACCCTTGGTGGAAGCCCCATGGGCTCAGTTAACAGGCTCTGTCTCTTTCAGACACCTTGCTTTCTTCTGAGGACAGAGAAATAAGAAGACAGCTGGGAAATGATAATCTCCTTTACCTGACTCATACCTGGAGAGCTCTGTTTGGGTCAGGGAGGTGAGTGTCTGGTGCCTTCATCTGGATGATGCTAGCAAGGACACCTTGCCTTATACTTCAGTAGCCAGTTAAATAACCATAAAGTAGAAAGCCTAGCCCAGGCCAGATTACTTGGTTCCCTGCCAACAAAGCAAAACCAAACAAATTCAGGGTTTAGGCAAGAATAGACTTTCCTTACAATCCCAGAACTGGTCAACCTCAGGCTTTTCAGAGAGACAAATCTCTGTGGTCATATCTTAGGATAAAAAGGGGGATAGGAAAAAGTCAAAACAGAAAAGGGACTGCAGGCCTTCCCAACACAAGGCGTCTCCTGAGCTTTGACCCCTGAGACAGAAGAAACATGTCTTCTCTCCTTGAGAGTCTTAGATTAGGGTAGAGGAAAACTCTTCACTTGCTCAGTACCTGGGGTCTACTGGAGCCAACACTGAAGGCTATGGAGAGATACTCCCTAACCTCAATCCTGGGCCTCCTGCAGTCATTCTTGGGATCTGAGCATCTAAGCAGCAGCAAAACACAGTGTAGGACCCAGGTATGCTGGCTCACACCTGTAATCCCACCACTTGGGAGACTAAGGCAGGAGGATTGTTGTGAGTTCAAAGTCAGCCTGGGCTACATAGTTCAAGGTCAGCCTGAACTACACACCAAGACCCTGTCTCAAAACACAAACAAAATGACACATTGTAGGATCCAGCACTTCCACTGATGCCTCTGGAGACCTTTCTGCTGTTGCATTCCCTTATTCTCTGTGAGTTTTGAGAGGTTCATTTGCTGCCATTTCCCTGAAAGTGACAGAGAAGAAAGACAGGTTATTTCACAGGCAGCAGAATAGCTCCTCAGACTAGCTTTCCCCAACCCCCATGTTGAGGACCGAGATGAGGCTCAGCAAAGTGGCATATAAATCTCTTTGCTGATCTCCCACAGCCCACTGTGGGCCCACTACTTCCTCCCTGCATATCTGTTCCTGGTTTCCCACCTTATAATCCTGCCATCCTTTTCCAGTTATCAAAGACAGAAAGCTGGGTAGTGGCAGCCTTCGCAAATGGCCTCTTGCCTTTTATTTGTGGACCCCTTTATCCACCTGCCATTAAGTAGGCAGTTATAAAGGCAAATTAGATCACCTACAGCCTTGCTAAGTCAGCCCCTCAGTGGTTCCCTGACTCCTCCATACTTTCATGATCAAACTCTTCCATCAAACCTTATCTGTTCTTCCAATATCTCACCCTTGTCCTTTTCTGGGGCACTGTTTCAGCCATTCTTTCCAGGACACTATGCCATCTCTAACCTTGATCTCAGTTTAGGTGCCATGGGAGATGCCTTCCAGATGACCCTTACCCTTGCACTGCTTTCTTCTCTTTAGAAATCTCTTGTTTCCACTATAAGCAGGGCCTGGGTTGTCCTTTTTCTTTGGGCCTAGTGTAGCATATGTCATGCAGTAAAAGTTCAAAGACTTGGGCTAGGGCCAGCCAGATAGCTCAGCAGATTAAAGTGTCTGCTTAGGCAGATGCAGGGACTGGGGTTCGATCCCTCGGTGTGCTGTGCCAGCCCTGCCCTTGGGGTGCGCTGAATGGGAGACTGAGACCAGGGGTGGTGGCACACGCCTGTAATGCCAGCACTTGGGAGGCTAAAAACAGGAAGATCACTACAAGTCCAATTTGTGCAATAAAACCCTGTAGACCCTGTACTAAACACATAAAAAATAAAGACTTGGGCTGAATGAATTCCTTGATTAGTGAAATTTTGTTTGTTCTTTTTGTTATGGGGATTGAACTTGGGCCTTTGCACCAAATTGCACCCCTCCCCCCCTTTTGGAGACAGTATCTTGTTAAATCACTAAGTTTCCCAGGTTGTGCTCAAACTTTTTTTTTTTTTCGGAACTGGGGATTGAACTCAGGCCCTTGTACTTATTCTACTGAGCTATCTCCCCAGCCCTGTGCTCAAACTTTTGATCTTCTTGTCTCAGCCTCCCAGGTGAGTTGTTTTACAGATGAGGAGGTAACTCTGATAAGGTCAGTCAATATGCTAAGGAGAGCAGCTCTTAGGTCTTGGGGTTCATCTTGGTAGTAAGCTAGCTGTTGCTTCCCCAACTGAAGGACTTGTTCCCAACAGACCTGCCTCAGCCATCTCTGAAATCATGACAATATTTTACCCATTCCCACAGGTTGCTGAACAGCATGCTGAAGACTCTCCAGACACTGGTGTGATCCCAATCTGAAGCCTAAGCTGTACATGCAGACACAGTTGTTGCAAAGACCACTACATACCCTGAGAATTTCCCTCTGTAATCAGCACAGGAATGTACACTGTCTGCCAAGCATGAGGTTGAGATAGGAACGAATTTACTCACCAGGAAGGGAAATGCGTGGAGCCATCAGGTGTGGATCCATTCTGGCCGCCCAGACCTGGAGGCAGGAACACATCCAGAGCTGCAGCAGGCTGGGGGTGAGGATCTGAGCAGGCATCAGCTCAGGTTAGGTCAGGGGCCACTGGTATAGTTTGGAAAAGAGTGTGGTAGGATTCTGACATACTCTTGGTATTGTCTGGTGAGGATTTTGAAGAACAGTTACAATGTGATGGGTGGGCTAGTGAGGATTCTGGCATAAAATGTTACAATGGCAAGGTACAAGTCCTGATAAGGTGTGTGGGGGGCGGTAGTGGTAGTCTAAGTGTATTCTGGGGTACAGCCTGGTGGTGGTAGGGATGGCCAGCCCACAGAGGTTCTTAGGGAGCCTCACCTGGGCGGTGATACAACCCGGTCACCGTGTTCCCGTAGAAACCCCACGCCAGCTGGATGCCCAGTAGACTTAACACCAACCACAGCAGTAGCAACTTGAAGAGAGTCACGCGCATGTCCTGCGCCTCCCATTCCCGCAAGAACTCGCTGCCCAGGGCTCCCAATGCACCCACCACCGTTGCGGGCAAAGCCTGCAAGGTTTGCCCAAACCAAGGTTCCGCCATAACTGGCTCGCGCCCCATCCAAGTCACTGTCACTGTAGTCTCCACGGCGCAAGCGTGTGGTCTTCCGGGACAGGTCTGACAATGCGCACGCGTAATACCAAGAAGGGCGGTTCTACCTCTTTTGCGCGAAGCGTTGGCAGTTTAGGGCGGAGTATTGGCAGCGCGCACGCGCACCTAGCCCCACCCAATTTAATTAAAGGATGAATGACTCGCGGAGTACAAAATAGTAACCCGGCCTTTTATAGCCCAGGAGTTCCCGTGATGCCCCACGCGACTTCAACGATTGGTTACGCGAGTTTTAGGGCGTGGACGCGCTCCTGAGCAATCGCAACTGAACAATTCTGCACGGAAGAGTGCGCGCGCGTGCGCGGGTCGCGACTCGCTCCGGCTCGAGCCCGCTGGGCTCTCGGGGGCGTGCACGTCGCTCCCCGCCCTCCCGCCACCGCCCGCCCTCGCTCGCTCGCACTCCCGAGTCCGCCGCCCTCCATCGGTTCTCTCGGTAGTCGGCCTTCGCCTCTGAAGCTATCCGCCCTAGTCTCTGAGCTTGCGACTCGCGGACAGGCGTCGTTGGCGAGAAGAGGCCGGACTCGGGGGTCGTCTCCGAGGTGAGCAAGAGGGGTCCCTCCGGACGCCGCAGAGCCCCGGGTTCGCCTGGCCGGCACTTTTCCGGCCACCCGCCCGGCGCGGCCGCGCCCCACCTGCTGCTCGCGCCCTGCCTCCCCTGTCCCCTGCCCCTGACTCGGGCCCCGGGCCCTGCGCCCTGCGCCCCGCGCCCCGCGGCGGCAGCAGCCCCGCCCGCTCAGTCCCCGGAAGCGCGCCCCGCCGCCTACAGCGCCCCTTCCCCCGCCCAGCCGGGCCTGCTGGAGCTCGAGTCGCCCGCCCCGCCGCTTCCTCCCTCGGCCGCGCCGGGCTAGGTGGGGGCTCCGGGGCCTCTGCGGAGCGCGCGCGCTGTCCGAGGAGGAACGGGAGAGAAACTTCACAACTCCATTTTGCCTTTTACATTTCATGTGGAACGTGAATTGCCGTTTTGTACAGGTTGGAGATAATTATGCTTTGGGTAGATTTCCTTTTTTTATGGCAGTATTCTTGGAGATTGTGTAAGTAAAAGACTGTTGCAATTTTAAGGGCTAGAACTCTATTGGGTGGAGGTATCTTTCCAGTTGAAAAACATTTTTTTAATGACTTAAGCGATGCCTTACCCAAATAAACATCTATTTTTTATTACTAATTGTCTTCATGAAAGTTACAGGTCGCCTTCATGAAATTGTACCGTCTACACTGAAATAGATTTAAATTTTAAAAAATGTTTAGTACTTTATAACGGAAAGTTGGTAACTTTTGTGCCTCAGAGTTGGTTCCACTTGTGCTTGGGGTGGGGAGCTCTTTTTGAGACAGTTTCACTGGCCTTGACTGCCTTGAATTCACTTTGTGGCCCTGACTGGTCAGCGATCCTCCTGCCTCAGCCTCCCTAGTGCTGGGATTACATGCGTGCACCACCATGCCCTGTCACTAAAGTAGCCTTCATTTAAACAATTTTAACTGTTGATTTGTGTGGGTCTTTGTTTTGTTGTTGCCTTTTTAGTCCTTTGAAATAAACAATTTTTGCAGATGTATAATCAGATTATATTGTTTTCTGCCAGATCTGAAGGGGAAAAATACAAAAACAAAAGCCACTGAATATCATAACGTATGTGGTGAGAATTTTCCAACCTCTTAATGTTACTCCCCCAGTGTGCAGTATGAACCATGGTAGATGATTGTCACCTTCAACTTGGCTAGATTGGAGGTGGAGGTATTGTTTGGAGCACTTGACAAAAGTAATATTAAATTGAACTGAAAATGCAAGACCTTCCCCCCCCCACAACAGGCAAGATCTTGCCAGTTTTCCCGAACTTGCCTGGAGCTCACTATCCTCCTGCCTTACTACCTTGAAAGCTACCCCCAGTCCTGGCCCAAGACTAGTTCTTGATTGTAAATAATTATTTATTCAGTCTTTTTTGATAAGTTATAATATTTTGTTTACTTATGTAAAGTAACGATGGCTTTTGGCGACAGAAAGGTAAATGGTGCAAAAGATGGAACCCAAGGCCTGTGGCGTGCTATAGCTCAATCTCTACCACTGAGCCCTGGAACTTCTATTTGAGTCAGTCTAGCGCTAGATTTAAAGTTTCTAGACAAATAAATATCTGTACTGAAAGGAAGAAAATACGAACAAAGCAATCAACCAGTTTCTTAAAAAAAACTAGAATTTAAAGTGTAAAAGCAGGCTCTTAGAACTTAGAGGCCAGCCCCATTTGTAAGTATGTAATTGAGTTCCAGAGACTTACATTTCCCGGGATTGTATGTCTAGTTTTCTAAAGTATTTTCCTTGTAGTCCCAAGCAACTGGCTTAGAGTCAGCCAAAATTCCGGGATTCCCGTTTAATGTTTTCTCCGTTTATACTTTGCACATCATGCAAAGGTTTATAGGGTGTGAAAAATCTATTTACCAAACAAATTTTAGTTCTTTAGCTTTCACAGCATGCATGCTTCTTTCTGTGGCTGTGTGGGCCTGTTGTAATCAGCTTAGGTAGGGAGAGAGAGAAGAATGTGCTTGCCTAGGAGTGGGAAACTGCATGGATCATGTAAATAGTGGCCTGTGCACATGTGTGTGGTAGTGGTTTTGTTCTTTTCATTGGCTTGTTTCCGTTTGTTTGCTGTTAACTCCTTTAATCCTGGTCATATAAGGTATAACTTAAAACAGGTAGAGCAAAATAAAAGGGGCTAGAGTATAGCTCAGATGTAGAGCACTCTGGGTTCAATTCTCAGTAGTACCAAAGACAAAACAGAAAATGAAAGTCCCTTAGTGTTTTGTGCCCACCCCCATATGTGTTTGTTCAATCGGCCTTCATGTAAATATACTATTGTATTTATGCAGGGCAAGTACTCTTACCACTGAGCTATATTCTCCCCTTTCCCCCAGACAGAGTCAGTCTGTGTAGTTCAGGCTGCGTTTGAACATACTGTGTAGCCCAGGTTGGCCTCAAACTCAGCAGTCCTCCTGCCTCAGCTTCCCAAGTGGTAGGATTACAGGTGTGTGTCAACATACCCAGCTCATCCCCACTTTTATGACTAACTATATTTTAAACTAGTTAAGAATATATGTCTTGGGCTGGGGAGATGGCTCAGTGGAATAAGCGCTTCCCTGGCAAGCACAAGGGCCTGAGTTCAATCCCTGGTTCCGGAAAGAAAAAAAAAAATGTCATATGTTTTACTCTTTTGGAAAATTTACTGTTAAGTATCATTTTGTAAAATCCCTATTTCAGATTTTTCTATTTCAAGCTGTGGTGGCACATGCCTGTGATCCCAGCACTTAGGTGTCAGGATCACTGAAAGTTTGAGCCCAGCTGAGGCCACAAAGAGAGACCCCTGTCTCAAGAAAAAAAAATGTTTCCGTTTCAAGTGACTCATTTTTAATCTGTGGTGCCATAGTATTAAATGCTGGCCTGTATACGCATAATTATGATAGTCACGTGACTGAAGATTTTTCATTGTGGGTGTTGGTCTCTACTGGTGCTGCCTCAAATGGTTTTTAAATGCATTTTTATAGTAAATAATAAAAAGACATACACTGTTATGTTGCAACTAGTATGAAGTTTATACCATACTGAGCTTGATTTTTATGAAGGTGAATAAATTGTATGTTTAAATATATTTATGGTATTGGAAACTCAAAGGAAACAAAAGAATGTAAGTACAGTACTGTAGTCAGTGAAACAAGTTTGGAGTGGAATGAAAGGGTGGGAGGTAAAAGTTTAGGGAAGTAGGCAGGGGCCAGATCATGTAGTGCCTTTAGGACATTGAAAGTTTTTTGGGTTTGCCTCAGGCAGAGACAATGCCTGCTGTTGCTGCTGCTGCTGCTTCTGTTTCTGCTGCTGTTGCTGTTGCTGTTCCTGCCCTGCTGTTTCTGCAGCCTTTCCCCCTACTGGGGTTGAATTTAATACTGATTAAATGACCCTAATCTACATCCCCAACCCTTTAAAATTTTGAGACAAAGCCTCATTAAGTCAGTAAATTGCCCAAGTAGGCCTGAATTTATCCTGCCTCACCTGGCATTATAGGTGTAAACCATCATGCTCATCTAGTGGTGGGGATAGGGGATGTGGAGGCATAGAAACACTGAAATGGGTCTCCCTGTGCCTTCCAGGCCATCCTTCCTTGAACTGGTAATCCAAGCTCCAGCCTTCTACTTACTGGGATTACAGGTGTATGTCACTACACCTGGCTCATTGGTTTTGTTTTGAGAGGTCATTAGATTTTTTTTTTTTTTTTTTTTAAGCAAGAGAATGATGTGATTTTATTTATTTATTTAAAAGTATAAGCTAGGCATAGTGCCATATGACTGTAATGGCAACTTGTTTTGTTTTCTTGAGATAGGGTTTTGCTATGTAGTTTAGGGTGGTTTTTTTTGTGGAAGGGGGGGTTGAGCTCAGGCCCTTGTGCTTGGGCAAGTGCTTATTCTGCTGAGCCATCTCCCCAGCCCCTGAGCCATCTCCCCAACCCTTTGACCTGTGGCAATCTGGCCTCTGGGATTATAGGCATGCACCACCATGCCATGGAAAAATCTTTATAATAAAACAATGGCAAAAATTAACATACTGGGGGCTGGGGAGATGGCTCAGTGGATAAGCACTTCCCTGGCAAGCACAAGGCCTGAGTTCAATCCCGGGTTCCGCAAAAAAAAAAAAAAAAAAATTAACATACTGCATAGAATTTACTTGCTCTCCTCTTTCCTGTACTGGGCATTGACCTGAGTCCTTTAGCTTACTACAGCTGCCCTCCCTAATTTTTAAAATTAATTAATAAATTAGTTTAACCTTTTGTGGTGCTAGGGTTGAAACTCAGAATCTTCACAATAAACTATAATACAAACTATTTGTTTAATTATTTATTAATTTATAGACAGGATCTTACTCTGTAGTTCAGGCAGTCCTAGCACTACTGTGTAGCTCAGACTAGCCTAGAATTTTCAGTGATTCTCCTACCTTGGCCTCCTGGAATTATAGGCATGCCTCTTTTTTTTTTTTTTCCTGAATCCTAGTCCCTTTTTTTTTTTTTTTTTAAGTTTTATTTTCAAACAGAGCTTACTACATTGCCCAGGAATTGAATCCCTCTTGCCTTAGCTTTTCAGATGACTGAGGTTACAGGTGTTTTCCACCACATCTGGCTTTTTTTGTTTTCTTTTTTTGAAACAGTTTCATTAAGTTGTCCTACCTGGGCTTGAATTTGGGATCTTTCTGCCTCAATCTCAGTAACTAGGATTATAGGTTAGTACTCTGGTATCCTGCTTAATTATTTTTTAAATGGGCAACATTTAGCCATGTGTGGATATTTATGATATTTGGAAGGTAAAATCGACTGTGTAAGTGAAGGATGCCAATGTGATAAACTTCACGGTACGTCTTCTGGTGTTTTGTTACTGGAGATCTAACTAAGGACCTTGTACTTACTAGGCAGGCGCTTGTGCCATTGAGCTATATTCCTGGCCCCATGGTATGTAAGTTAAAAATTAGTGGCTGGAAATGGTGGCACATAATTGTAATTTTGGCTGCTCAAGAGGCTGAGGCAGGGAAATGCAAAGTTCAAGGCCAGCCTGAGCAATTTAGGAAGACCCTGTCTCCAAAAAAGGGATGAAATTTGGAGATGCAGCTCAGGGATAGAGTTCTTACCCAGCATTCTGATTTTTGAGGGGTTTGTTTTGTTTTTTGAGAGGTCTCATTGTATAGCCCAGGATGGCCTCAAACTCAGCAGTTCTGCCTTGGCTTCTCTTATGCTGGGGTTACAGACGTACCACTGTGGCAGGCACTGTGTCCTTCTGCCTCAGCTTCCTAGATGTTGATATTGCAGGTGTACATCACCACACTCAGCCTGTCTAGCATTCTTGAGGCCCTGGTTTCAGTCTTTAATAATGGGGATAAATACTGTACTTCTGTTTTCTCTGAACTTTTTTCCTTTTGGTGCTGGGGATCAAACTCAGGACCTTGTGCTTGCCAGGCAGACACTGTACTGATGAGCTATATCCCCAGCCTTTCTCTCAGTTCTTTAAGCCTGTTTACTTATATCTTGTCCTTTGTTTTTTTCCTCGTAAAGGGAGTAGATGTAATTTTTTCTTTTTCTTTTTCTTTACAGCCATCATCTTCGAAGTTTGAGGTACTTTTACAAGTTTGCTACACAGGCTGTGCATTTGCAGTGTATTTGTAAGGTATGTAAATGAAGTCTCTGTCCATTTCCTTTTCCCCAGGAAGAGGGATTATTTATGTATACTGGGGAAGTGTGCGGTCATTAAGACCATCAGTGACTCAGTTGTCCACTGATGATGAAAGTTTTTAAATTTTTTTTATTGTTCTGGTGTTGTTCTTTGTTTTTTGGGGTTTTTTTTACTGGTTTGCTTTTTTTGTTGTTACAGTTTTTCCATGTAGTTTAGGCTGCCCTTGAACTCACTCAGTCAACTCAGGTTGGCTTCAGATTTGCATTGATCCTCCAGCTTCCAAGTGCTGGGATTACAGCATGTACCGCCACTCCTGTCTGTGGTACTGGACTTTTTTTTTTTTTTTTTTTTTTTTAGAGACAAGGTTCTCAACACATAGCGCAGGAGTTCACTTACCACAACTTCCCGAGTGCTAGGATTATAAATGCACCACCACATCTAGTTTCCGGCCTGGTCTTGAACTCACTGTGTAACCCTGGTTGGCCTTAGACTCTTCTTGCCTCAGCCTCCCTGGTACTGAGATTATAGGTGTGTGCCACTAAGCCTGGCCCTTCAAGTTTTTTTTTCCTCCAATCAGATTATATTGGTATGTTTTAGATACATGTAATAATCATATTCATCATAGAGAACTTGTACTTTTACATGATTCAATCAAGTTTTTTGGAGCCAGGTCTTGCTATGTAGTGCAAGCTGTCCTTGAACTTGCTTGTATAGCCTAGGCTGGCTAGAATTCTAGGAGGTCATCTTGCCTCATCTTTCTGAGTGCTGAAATCATGAGTGGGCACCACCATGCATGTCCAACAGTTCACTGTTTGCTGTGGATATACTTAATTACCAATAGAGAATTGGGATCAAGGACAGTGCTTCTTAATTAAAGAGACTAGCAATGATGCTGGCTTGGGAGGCCTATGCAGGTACTCTTCAAATATCTTAATTTAGTATATTTCTTTTTGCTGTATTGGGAATAGAACCCAAGACCTTGTATATGGCAAGGGGTGTGTGTGTATGTGTTTGTGTGTGGTGTTATGGGTGTTTTGTTTTGTTTGGTACTGGGGATCGAAAACTCAGCTCTTGCCAGGTAGGCGCTTAAGCCACTGACCTATCTCCCATCTTAGGCTTTTTTTGAGTCAGGATCTTGCTATGTAGTTCAGGCCAGACTTGAACTCTGTAGGCCAGGCTGGCATAGAATTGGCAATCATGTTTCAACCTCCCAAATTGTAGGATTATAGTCATAAACCAACATGCTCTGTAATATGATGGATACATTTTAAATACAGTAATAGGGCTAGAGGTATAGCTCAGTGGTAGAGTGCTTGCTTAGTATATGGGATTTAGTCTTTACTTGGTTTCCTTTTTTCTTGGGTGAGATAGGGTCCTGCTGTGTACTTCAGCTTGCCCTTGAGCTAGGCTGACTTTGTTTCTTTGATGTTTTGTTTTTTTTTTTTACTGGTGAAACCAGGGATTGAACTCAGGCCCTTGCGCTTGCCAGGGAAGCGCTTGTTCCACTGAGGACTTTGAACTCATGATGATCCTCCTGCCTCAGCTGCCCAAGTGCTGAAGTTACTTATAGGCATGTTCTACCACATCCAGCTTATTTTTTAACATTACAATACTAGAGATTGACCTAGGGATTTATACATACTAGGCAAATGTTATATGACTGAAATACAGCCCCAGCACTTGTTGCTTTTTCAGTGTCTCACCTGAGTTTCCCAGGCTGACTTGTCTCAGCCCCCTGGGTTGCTATGATTATAGGTGTTCACTTTTTTTCCCTCTTTTTTTCTTTTTGAGACAGGATCATGAAATTATTGAGTTGCCCAGGTTTGACTTGAATTTGGGATGCTTCTGCCTCTGCCTCACATAGTGCTTATATCCCAGTCATGAAAATACCAACCCTGGCTGTCTTGGCCGTCTCACTGTTTAGCCCAGGGTAGCATTCAACTCAGGGGTCCTCCCACCTTAGCCTCCTGTGTGCCAAAATCATGGGAATGTGTCACCACACCTGGCTTACAGAGTTTCTTAGTTTGATTGACAACATTAAGTTATATTAGGCTGATAACATTGGTTACCTTTTCTTGTTCTTGAGTCTAGATGCCCTTTTATATGGAGAAGCGTTCTGTTAGGACACTAGGTGTTCCATTTGCTAAGAGGAACTGCTTGGCAAAGAAGTCTTGCTGTTAGTGGGTTTTTATGTCATCTTGTTTCTAGAGAAATGGTAAAGCTAGTTTATTTTGTACTGAATTGCACCTGTCTACCAAGAGCTCTTATAAAATATATCTGAACAAAACAAAGAAAGGTCCATTTTCAAGAGTTTTTGTTTTGTTTTTAGTCAGGGTCTTGCTAAGCAATTCAGGCTGGCCTTGAACTCATTATGCAGCCCTGGCTGGGCAAACTTGCAGTGATCCTCCTGCCTCAGCCTCCCAAGAGCTGGGATTATAGACATATGTCATTATAATCAATTCCTTTGGAGTTTTTCATTCAGAGATGATTAGTCATAGACAAGTAAAGAACAGATTTGTTTATTTTAGGGAATACAAAAAAGAATTGAGTGGCTAGATTCTAGAAGTAAAGCAGGAAAAGTAGAAGGAATGAAGTTTCAGAAGTAGAAACCAGAATTCATAGAGATAAAAAGTTTAGAGTTCATTGATAAGTCATTAAAGATTATTCTGTTTGTTGGTTTTGGTACTGGGAATCGAACTCAGGACCCCATGCTTGCCAGACCCAGACAGGCAATTGTGTCACTGAGCTGTATCACCAGCTCTTGTTTTATGAAACAGGGTCTTGCTCTGTAGTTTACACTGACTTCAAAGTCATGATGCCCCTTCTGTCTCAGACTCACCAGTGCTGGGATATAGGTGTGTACCCTGCCCAGCTTTAAGGATTTTTATAATGGGACTGATGAAATCTAATTTGT
>NW_004524584.1:14683964-14687734 GCF_000260255.1 Octodon degus | reverse complement strand
AACCCAGTGACAATGATAGTGGCTTGGACAAGAAAGGTATAAATGGGGGGTTCGTTCATAGTATGGAAAGGTATGCTAATAGTCTTTGCTGATAAATTGGAAGATACTTGTTGAGGTCTTAATCTGTGGTCAGAGATAAATCCTGTGGCATGCTGGGCCAAGGACAGCTAGTCTCCCACCACTGGACATGTTCCTTTGCTCTTGTGTGAGAGTTAAAGTACTTCTCCAGGCAGCTCACTACTAATGCATTTGGATAGGCTGGTTAAATTGGAAGCTTTCTTATAAAAGGACAGACTTTCAAAGTTTTTTTGTCTTTTTCATAGAGGGTCTTGCTGTGCAGTTCAGGCTGCCCTTGAGCTCACTTTGTTGCCCAGGCAAGTCTTGAACTCACAGCGATCCTCCTGCCTCAGCTTCCTCAATGCTGGGATTACAGGCATGTGCCACCATGCTCAGCTCAAGTAGTTACTTTTCCTGAGGAAGTTTTCTGGCTGTAGTCTTTTTCCAAATTCTGAATACTTCACTCAATTGATTCTTTTGCTTTTTTTGTACAGGAAATCGAACTTAGAACCTTGCTCCTGTCAGTCAGGCACTATGCCACTGAGCTATTTCCCCAGCCACCAAAGTTATTGTTTGAATTGTTCATTTCTACATCAGTGCATTTAAAAAAAAGTAAGGTTGCACTATTGCTCTGTAAATTTGTTTAAACTAGATGCTTTGCTTCAACTAGAAATTACAAAGACTGTTGTGCTGTACCAAGAGCCAGAGGTCTCTATGTCTCTGCCTCTATCTTTTGGGTATTGGGGGATGAACCCAAGGTCTTTTAATTTTTGTGAGGCAAGATCTTGTTAAGTTGTTCAGACCGTGCTTGAACTTTTGATCCTCTTTCCTCAGCCTCACAGAATGCTGAGATTGCAGGCATGAGCCACCATACCTGGTTGAGGTATGTCTCTTGCTGCTGTTAGCCTGAGGACTTGTTTGTTAAATGACTAGAAAAAAACATCTGTTTCATAAAAGTTATAGATGGAATATATGAAGATTGTTTCTCCTGGGTAGAAACACTTTTTAAAAATTTTTAGTTTTTAAAGAGCGCACAAGGACTGGCCAAAGAGCTCAGTGGATTAAAGTGCTTACAAGCAGATGCAGGGGCCAGGGGTTCGATCCCTGGGCCTGCTGTGCCAGCCCCGCCCCTGGGGTGCGCTAAAATGGCAGTTGAGACTGGGCATGGTGGCACATGCCTGTAATCCAGCTCTTGGGAGGCTGTAAACAAGCGGATCACTACGAGTCCGATCTAGTAGTGAGACCCTGAATACCCTGTAGACCCTTCCCTAAAATGAGCAACAACAACAAAATAAATAAATAAGAAATAAAGAGAACACAAAATAGTATTAAAACAAAAAATTATGTGATACAGAGTTTCACTTAAAATAACATGGATTTCACAGTATTTGTTGGAATGTGTAGTGTTGTTTTCATATTTGTTGTTCATGTTACCAGATATATACATGTAAAATTGGAAGAACAAAGAATAAAAGAAATATATAAGAAATTAAGAGAAAAAGGGCAAGATAGAAAGAAGACAAGACAAATTAAGCATTAACTGCTCCTTTCCATAGACCAGCAGAAATCTATAGTACAGTTTTAGAAACTGTCCTGCTTGCGTGCATAGATATATCTTTTTCTTTTCTTTCTTTCTTTTTTTTTTTGCAGACTCAGGGATTGATCTCAGATCCTTGTGCTTGCAAGGCAAGCACTTATTTTACTGAGTTATCTACCCGGCCCTGATATATCTCTTTCCCCCACTCCCTTGAAACACTTCTTCTAACTAGTGTATGAGAAGATATAGAGATTTTTTTTTTGTTTGTTTTGTTTTGTTTTGTTTCAGTGTATCAGTACAAAGGTTGTGTTTATATTGTGGTTGTTTTCCTTAAGAGTGACAAATAGCGGGGCCAGTGAGATAGCTCAGCAGTCTAAAGCGCCTGCTCAGGCAAGTGCAGGGACCGTGGTTCAATCCCTGGCACCACATGCTGTGCCAGCCCTGACCCCCAGGGCCAGCTGAGCCGGACACACACACACACACACACACACACACACACACACACATAGAGTGACAGGGATTTTATTATTCACAAATTGAAAGTTGAGGGCTGAGGAGATAACGCAATAGAATAAGCACTTGCCTGACAAGCTCAAGGTCCTGAGTTCAATCTCCAGTACTGCAAAAAAGAAAAGAAAGAAAGTTGATTTTTTTTTTCCCCCCATGGTGCTAGAGATTGAACCCACAGTCATTCAACTTCAACCTTTTTCTTTATTTTGAGATAGGATTGTGCTAAATTGTCCAGGTTAGGCTCTAACTTTCCATTTTCCTACCTCAGTCTTCTGGCAGATTTCCTTTTGTTTTGTTTTGTTTTGTTTCCATAATTTTATTGAGAAACGAATAGCAATGAGACAGTTTCAAACCAAATTGGTAGGACAGTTTCAATAATTAACACATTGCATACAGCCTTCCTAGTAGTTAATTGCTATACAAGATTGTTTTTGCTTTTTGATATGTAATTTGACAACACTGTTGAAAATACAGTATGCTGTGTTTTGAATTTTTATGGAAAAGTTCTTTTCTGGATGACATCTTGTTTAGTTTTTCTAGTTACTCAGAAGGAAGCTGTTTGTGTCCCCCTACCACCTTTTGAGTCAGGGTCTTGAAATGCAGTTCAGGCTGGCCTTGAGCTCACTTTGTAGCCCGGGCTGGTCTCCAACTCAAAAGGATCCTCCTTCCTCAGCCTCTTTGAGTGCTAGGATTACAGGTGTGTGTGGCCACCACACCCTGTACTCTGTCTTTTTAAGATGTTGGGAAAAGGCAACAGAACAGTGCTGAACCACAGGTCTTCATCTTTTACTTTATAGGTTACAGTTTGTAGTACCTAATAATCATGCTTAGTTAATCTGGAAGGCCCTCCCCCCCGTTTATGTATTGGTACAGGGTCTCACTACACAACTCAGATGCAGCTCAGACTTGTAGTGATCCTCCTGTTTTCAGCCTCCCCAGTGCTGGGATTACAAGCGTGCCCTACCATGCTGGGTCTTGATTGCTGGCTTAGCATGCCCAGGGGCAGGGCCAGCAGCATGCGGGATGCAGATTGAACCCTGATCCCTGCACTTGCCAAAGCAGGTGCTTAGTCCACTGAATGATCTCACTGCCTCTTGGAAGAATTTTTGAGACAGGGTCTTGTTCTCTTGCCCAGGCTGGTCCAGAACTTCTAGGTTCAACCAGAGTATCCAGAACTGTAAGCATGTGCTAATAATGGGCCTGGCTGTAAGAGAAGGTGGGACAGTAGCACCCTAAAAACTTGGAGGAGTGGGACAGGGTTTATTAGTGGGTCTTCGATGCCTAAGAACAAGTGGCTTCTAAACTTGCCTGTCCCCAAGATTGTAACCCAAATCACAAATTGGAATTTCCCTGGTTATGTTTTTTAAAAATTATTTCCAGGGCCGGCCATATAGCTCAGCAGATTAAAGCGCTTACTTAGGCAGACGCAGGGCCTTGGGTTCCATCCCTGGCTTGCCATGCCAGCCCTGCCCCATCCCATTCCTGGGGCACACTGAGACAGTGATTGAGACTGGGCATGGTGATACTGGTGACATGCGCCTGTAATCCCAGCACTTGGGAGGCTGAAAACAGGAGGATCACTAGGAGTCCAATCTGTGTAGTGAGACCCTGTAGATCCTGTACTAAATACATATTTTTTTTTTAATTTTATTTTTTTGGTGGAACC
>NW_004524584.1:14676115-14683299 GCF_000260255.1 Octodon degus | reverse complement strand
TGTGGTGCTGGGGGATTGAACCGCGGTCCCTGTGCTTTGCCAAGCTTGTTCCAAGTAGGTGCTTTAGACCACTGAGCCATCTCTCCAGCCCCCGATACACAATTTTTAAGTGCTTCATTCGACCAGTTCCGGTGGTATTTTGCCTTTTAGTCTTTGCACTCCAGTTATACTTTCTCTTGCGCTTGGCGGGATAGCCACATTTGCCATAAGTTGACTTCTGAAGGTGGTAGGCCTTAGAGCCACAGCGACGGCACAATGTGTGCGTCTTATTACGATGCTTTCCAAAGGATGACGTTCCCTTCGTCATCTCGCTTGTGCCGCCAAGACTAAAGAGCAGGGAAGATCTTTGAATCCAGGAGATCGTTGAGTTCATGTCCAAAGTCACATCCCTGTCTCAAAGAAAAAATGACTACATTTGTGAAGGTAATGATCTGCTTACAGTGAAATGCACTCATTCTAAATTTGTTACATGGGGCCGGGGAGATGGCTTAGTGGAATAAGTGCTTCCCTGGCAAGCACAAGGGCCTGAGTTCAGTCCCTCGTTCTGTCAATCAATCAATCAATCAATCAATCAAACAATTTTTTAAAAAATGGGGCAGGGTATCAATAAAATTATGAAAAAAAAAATGGGGCAGGGAGATGGCTCAGTAGGATAAGTGCTTCCCTGGCAAGCACAAGGGCCTGACTTCAATCCCTGGTTCCGCAAAAAAAAAATTGTTACATGTTTTTCTGTATAGTCTCTACTTAAGATAAAGAACATTTCCTTGAGAGCTATAAGGTTTTGTAAGTTTCGTTTTTGTTTGGTGCTAGACATTGAACCAGAGCCTCGCACATGCTACCAAGCTATCCTGTAACCTTAAAGGTTTTTTTTTTCTTTTCTTTTTTTACAGACCCTGTTTGATATTATAGGAAATCTAAAAACGAAGCTATGGCTCTTACAGATAATGATATCAAACAGTTACATGTTAGCTGTCATATGTATTAGGACTTGGTTTCCTTTATTAACTCATTTAATAATTACCATTAGCCTGTGTGGGTAGGTACCATTATTTTCACCATTGGCACTGATGAGGAAATAGAGTCACAGAGGGAATTAAGTAACTTGCCCAAAGTTTCACATGTGCTTTGAACCCAACATCTGGTTCCAGAGCCTTTCTTTGTCAGAGCAGAGTATCAGGTGATTCAAGCTTATACAGTTATTTGCAGAATGCCTCTGAATACTACTGTAGTAGTTCAAGGATGAAGAATTGGTACTGGTACAGGAGGAAGACCTCTGTGGCGAGGATATAATTACTTGCCTTCAAGGAGACTGAAAGGAGTATTATGAGCAGTGGCGATCAGCTCTTGTTTATCTCCTAGGAGAAAGGGGGTGGCCACTGCTGGATAGACAGGGAGGATGTGTGGTGGGAAGGGAGCAAATGCCTCTGAAGTCTAAGCAGTTCACACTCCTGCAATCTAAGCAGTTCACACTCCTGCAAGATGGGTATTGATTTATCGCTTTATTTTTTTTTGCTCAATATTCTTTGGGTCGAGGAATATGGCTCAGTAGCATAAGTATGTGCCTGGCAAAGTGCAGGGCCCTAAGTTTGAATCCTAGTATCAAACAAACAACCATCACTTAATGTTCTAAACAGAATTTTACAGGTCATTGTGTTTTAAAATTTGTTTTGAAAGTACAATTTTGTTTGGTTAATTCAAGTAGAGCAGGGCCAGCCAAATAGCGTAGTGGATTAAAGCACCTGCAAGCAGGAAAGTGCCTATTTTACTGAGCTATCTCCCTGGCTACTTAAGTTTTTTAGGTATTCTTCCAGAAGTAGTCTGCACATATGCCAGTGTTCATCCTCCTTCAGTGTATCTCTATCAGGAGCTGTTACGCTGTATATGGCACCATTACATGATGGTATGACACCATATGACTTACTGGGCACCCCTCTCCTTTTACTTAATGTCTCAGAAATCAGTAATACAAATTAGTTTTATGATTCCATAGTATAAACCATTGTAAGTATTGTAAGATAATTAACCAGTCCTCAGCAGGTTGTTTCTAGCAGGGTGGGTGTGCATGCCTAGTAATCTCAGCACTTGACAGGAAGATTGTCATGAGCTGGAGGACAGCCTAGTCTAGTTCAAAGCCATTCTGGACTACATAGCAAGACTTTCTCGGGAAAAAAAGTGGGGGGGGGGCTGGCGGGATAGCTCAGTTGTCTGAGGCACCTGCTTGGGCAAACTCAGGCACAGGAGACTGCAGTTTGATCCCCTGCACCACATGCTGCACTAGACCTGCCCTTAAGGCAGGCTGAGCCAGGCTCCCCCCCACACACACACCCCAAAAAAAAAGTTTCTAGATTTTCGTTATAAATATTATTGAAGTGAGCATTCCCACTCTCCCATTCCCATACCAGGGATCAAACTCTGGACTTTATGCTTGTCAGGCAGGTGCTTATGCCACTGAGTTATATCCCTGGCCTTTTCTTTTTTTGTCTTTTTTGAGAGAAAGTCGTATTATATAGCTCAGGCTGGCCTTGAACTCACTTTGTACCCTAGATGGTGATCCTCCTGCCTCAGCTTCCCAGGTACTGGGATTACAGGTATGCATCACAGTGCCCACCCCCACTAGCGTTCTTTTTCTGAAATAGGATCTTGCTGTGTAGCCCAAGTTAACCTGAACTACATAACAAGACCAATAGGACCAGGGCTGGGAGATAGCTCAGTAGAATAAGCACTTGAGGGCCTGAGTTCAATCCCAGGTTCTGCCCAAAAAATAAATAAATAAATAAAATAGGGGGCCAGGGAGATGGCTCACTGGGATAAGTGCTTCCCTGGCAAGCGCAAGGGCCTGAGTTCAATCCCTGGTTCCACCAAATAAATAAATAAATAAATAAAATAAATAGCACCAAGTACTAAGATGACACGGATATCCAACAATACCCAAGTGATGTGGGCATTCTGTTTGTTTTTGTGAGACAGGGTTTTTGATGTAATTGCTCAGGTCACAGATATTAGCATACAGAATTAGTCAAGGTGAAAATTCTAAACATTAAATGCTATTTTCAAAGACACTGATGGGGGCTGGTAAGATGGCTCAGTGGTCTAAAGCACCTACTTAGAACAAGCTTCTTAGCAAAGCACCAGGACCGCGGTTCAATCCCCCAGCACCACATGCCTGCCAGCCCGCCCCCTGGTGGGCTGAGCTGGCCACACACACACACACACACACACACACACACACACACAAATAAATAAATAAAATTAAAAAAAAAAACAAAAACACTGATGCAAATATATATATATATTTGCATGTTTTTCTCTCCTTTTTTCCTAGTTTTTCTTTCTCTTTGTCATTTAATCCTTAAGTTCATTTTCTTTCTGTTTTACTACATCTATTAAACCTTTCAGGTTTTACTTATTCTTTCAGCTTTTTACTCTAGGGAGACTATGGTATTTACACGTAGGTCTGATTTATTTCATTTGTGAGTATAGCCTCTAGTTGGATCCATTTATCTATAAAGGATTCGGGTTTGTCCTTCTTTATGGCTGAGTAGTACTCCTAGTACTCCATTGTGTAGAAATATCACATCTTTTTCATCCATTCCTCAAGTGATGGACATTTTGCTTGTTTTCAAGATTTGGCTATAACAAATTGTACTGCTATAAACATGGGTGCACATATATCACTATGATATGATGTTTTCAAATCCTCTGGGAAAATACACAGAAGGGCAATAGCTGGATTGAATGGGATTTCCAGTCCTAGTATTTTGAGGAGTCTCCACACTGATTTCCATAGTGGTTGTACTAGTCTACAGTCCTACCAGCAGTGGAGAAGGGTTCCTTTTTACCCACAGCCTCTCCAGCATTTGTTATTAATTGATTTTTTTATGATAGCCATTCTTTTGGGGTGGGGGGGTACTGGGGATTGAACTCAGGACCTTGTGCTTTCCAGGCAAGTGCTATTCTACTGAACTATCTCCCCGACCCAGTATGATGGCCATTCTTTCTAGGCTGAGATGGTATCTCAGTGTTTTAATTTGCATCCCCCCCCCCCCCTGTATTTTAGGGATAGGGTGTTCAGGGTCTCACTATTAGATTGGATTCTGGTGATTCTCCTGTTTACAGCCTCCCAGTGCTGGAATTACAGGTTCATACCACCATGCCCAATCTCAGTCACCCTCTCAGCACTGGCACAGCAGGACCAACTGGGCCTGGCCCTTGAGCCTCTTTTTTTTTTTTTTTTTTTTTTTTTTTTTTTTTTTTTTTTTTTTTTTTTTTTTTTTGGGGAACCGGGGATTGAACTCAGGTCCTTGCGCTTGTCAGGGAAGCACTTATTCCACTGAGCCATCTCCCCAGCCCTCTTGAACCTCCTTGCAGGCGCTTTAATCCACTGAGCTATTTGGCCAACCCGTTAATTTGTATTTCTCAAATGGCCAGTGCTGGTGGAACCTTTTTTTCGTGTATTTATTTGTCATTTGCATCTTCCTCTGAGAAGTGTATATTAATTTCACATGCCCATTTTTGGATTGGGTCTTTAAATTTGGGAGGCTGAATTTTTTTTAGCTTTTTATATAATTTAGATAGAAGTCCTTTGTCTGAGTGATTATTGGTTATGGTTTTTTCCCATTTCGTGGGTTGTCTTGGGCCAGCCTGTTCTGTTCTTTTAATCTGTTTAATATCCAAACACCAAAACGTTCAGCCTCACTGAGGCTTAAAATTTCATCTTATAACTCTTTCAGTGCCCTTATTTTGAGTTCATTGCCATAATTAACCTTTTGAATTCAATCTCAGCTCCCTTTCTCTTTTCTCATTTTATCTGTCAAAACTTAACCCTGGTTGTCTTAGTTACTCTTCTCTCATTGCTGGGACAAAAATACCTTTTTTTTTTTTTTTAAAAATTTTTTTTTTTTTTTTTTGGCAGAACCAGGGATTGAACTCAGGTCCTTGCGCTTGCCAGGGAAGTGCTTATTCCACTGAGCCATCTCCCCAACCCTGCTTTGGGACAAATATCTGATGCTCAAAATGAAGGAAGGAAAGGTTTATTTAACTCACAGTTACTGGAGGTTTCAGTACATACTCAGCTGGTACCAAGGTAGACTGGCATATGGTAGAGAGCAACCTTTCATGGCAGCAGCCAAGAGCAAAATGGAGAAGTAGCAGCAACAGTGGCTACAGAGAGCAAGTCTGTCTCCCTTAAATTGCATTAGGCTGTACCACCCAGACTGGGTGTAGTACTCACATCCATAATCCCAGTGGATCATGAGTTAATCACAAACTCTAGAAGTCTGCCCCATGACTGCTGAGGCTTTGGGAGAACAACTATACACAAACTGTAACACTTGTTATATCCAGCTCTTCACCTGTAACTAGTAGAGAAGAAAAAAATACACTGTCTAATCTCATTTTGAATTTAAAGTACCTAACCACATGGCCCATGGTGTTAGTATCAATCCCTCGCTAAGATTCTTTTAGAACGACATAGTACCACCTCCTTTGGTTCAGATCTCTTTTACTCCTTCCACCCTGCTTACTCTAAGGATTTTGCTTCTCACTTCACTGAGAAAATGGAAGCTATCAGAGCAACTTATCACTCTGAGCAGGTATTTACTCACTTGTCTATATTTGGCTGTTGTGGTCTGCCTCTTCATTTTTTATTATGCAGCAGTTTGCAAGGAGTTCATCGTCCAGTCCAGACTCAGGCCTTCCACTTGTGTGATAAGTCCTGTTCTCTTCTAATCTTTACTTTTTTTCTTCTAATCTTTAAATATTGCTTCAGTAATTCTCTGTCCAGCATCATTTTAAATCTATACAGACTTAATGACTCCACTCCATACAGCTGAATGAATGCTAGGAAATGATGCACTCTTTATTTCTATCAGCCAAATGACTAGGAGGGGAAAGGTAGATACTGAGGCTGGTAGCAAGCAGTCTTTTTCATTCCTATAGGTCATCTTTGTTCTTTCCCTCCTTTTCCTTTTAAGATGAGATCTTGCTGTGTAACCTCAAACTTCTACCTCAGCTTTCCAAGTAACTGTAACTGTAATTGTTTGTTTAAGACAGGGTCTCACCCTTTAATTCAGGCTAGCCTGAACTGTTTAGCCCAGGTGGCCTCAAACTTATAGCAATCCTCCTGCCTTAGCCTCCCTAGTGCTGGATTATAGGCATGTTCCACCACCAAGTAGCTATTTGTTCGTTCATTTGTTTGTTTAAACCAGTTTCTTTTAGTAACGTTATTAAATCATACAAATTACCCACTTGAAGTTTCAGATTTCAACATTTTCACTGAGTTACATTTATCACTAAAGTCTTTTAGAGTGTCTTCTTGGCTTCAGAAAAAAGCCTTGTATTCTTTCTTCATCTGTCATCTCTATAATCTTGTATTCCTTACCTCATGTTAGTCACATTTACGTTGCTGGCACAAAATAGTTGATATGCATAGTTTATAAAAGAAAAAGTTTAGGCCTCTGGATTCAGATTTTAATCCATGGTTGGTTGGTCATAAAAAAGCTGCTCACTGAAAGGCAGAGAAAAGTTACACCCTGGAAAGTCACGACTCAGTGACCACTTCCTCTGACTAGGCCCTAACACCTTATAGTTCATTCAACGATGAACTTGCCAGTTTTTAATCCCTCCATAAGTTTAGGATCCTCAATTCAGTCACCTCTTTTAGATGTCTTTTAATCCAATTAGGTTGATGTCAAGGTTAGCTGCCTAGGTATAGGCAGCCTGATTTTCATCTCTGCCTGTTCTCTACATAGACATGGAATCATTAATATTTTTCTGTCTTTTTTTTAAAGAGTCTTAACTACATAGTTAAGGCTGTCCTTGAACTCCTGCCTCAGGCTTCTGAGTGCTAGATTACTGGCATATACTACCATGCCTTGCAGCATACTAGTTTTGAGTGGAACAATGAGCAAGAAGGGAAGATGTGTAAAAATGGATGGAATACTGTGTTTACCAGAATTTGCCTTTAAAAGACTGGATGTTTAGCTAATCTTGCTCCTCCTAAATTCAACCTAATACTTATTGTGAACATTTCCTTTAAAAATCTGTAATATGGACGGATGTAGTGGCACTTGCCTGTATTCCCAGCACTTGGGAGACTGAGGCAGGAAGATCAGCACGAGTTCAAGGCCAGCCTGGGCTATATTGAGTTCAAGGACAGCCTGTACTGCATAGTGTAATATGTCTCA
>NW_004524584.1:14674681-14676015 GCF_000260255.1 Octodon degus | reverse complement strand
ATATGCAGTGTATTATTTGTTGAAACTGTACTTCCGATTTGATTTGAAACTGTCTCATTGCTATCTGCTTTTCAGTAAAACTTTGGAAAAAAAATAATAAAAAAAATTGCAAAAAAAAAAAAAAAGGGAAGGAGGCAGAGAGAGAGAGAAGTGTCCTCATTTTTTCTGATTGTGTCAACCGAAAATAGTGGGCAGGATACTTTGGGAAATCATGAAAAGCACAAACGCAAACCATATTAGGGTTGAGTCCAGGACTTTCATGTTGAACGTGAGGAGCTGGGACCCACTTGCCTTGGCCTTCCATATTTCTGGCATGACAATTATGTGCCATCATGCCTAAGTATCTTTTTAAGGTCAATTTTGGACTTTAAGACAAGATCTCACTATATAGTTTATGATGACCTTGAACTATGTAGCCCAGGCCAGCCTCAACTTCATGGTGATCATCCTGCTTCAGCCTCCTGGGTGCTGGAATTATGGGTATGCACCTTCCTAGCCAGTTTGAACCATTTTAAATATCAACAATTGAGGCAGCACGTATCACATGTCTGTAATTACAGCACTTGAGAGGCTAAGACAGGAGGATCACAAGTTTGAGACCATTTTAAACTACATTTGAGATCTTGAGGAATAAAAAAGGAAAGCACATAGGGTGAAATTAATCCTCTGGGCCCATGAGTAAAGTAGAAAAAAAAAAAAATGTGCATCCGGTCCATTTACTTGGGCCCTGAATACAGTACAAGTCACATTCTTGGTGCAGTGAGAGTGCAGGGAAGGAAAGAGTTTGCGTTTTTGTTTGTTTCTTTTTATTTTTTGGCAGAACCAGGGATTGAACTCAGGCATTTGGGCTTGCCAGGGAAGCACTTACTCCACTGAGCCATCTCCCCAGCTCTGAGTTTGCATTTTTGTTGTTTTTTGAAACTAATGGGTTTCTCTGTTAACTGTCCAAAATAGTTTGGTTATGTTCTGATTTTTTAATTTTTTACTTCCAGTACTAAATATTGAACCCAGAGCCTTTGCACTGAGTATATCTTCAGACTTTTTTTTATTCAAACAGGGTCTTATTAAGTTCCCCAGGCTGGGCTTCAACTTTGTGATCTTCTACCTTAGCCTCCCACAGTGCTAAGATTCTAGCTGGGTACCACCATGCCTGGCTAATGTCTAACATATTTCTGTAGCAGCAGCAGTAGTGTCTTTGCAGTTAACTAGAGCTTTTAGAAATTTTTTTTTTTAATTTTTAAAGATGTAATTAATATTTTTTTCCTGGGGCCAGGGAGATGGCTCAGTAGAATAAGTGCTTGCCTAGCAAGCGCAAGGGCCTGAGTTCAATCCCC
>NW_004524584.1:14671876-14674137 GCF_000260255.1 Octodon degus | reverse complement strand
CCACTGAGCCATCTCCCCAGCCCCCCTTTGAAAGATCTTGAAGAGTGGATAGAATCAAAATGTAAAGATCCTGTGTCTCAAGCACCTGCCTGGCAAGCACAAGGTCCTGAGTTTGATTCCTGGTATACACACAAACACAAAGAAACCTGTGTCTGCCAAATAACAGTAGATAATTATTGAAGTACCACTTTTAGGACTCTGATGATGAATGTGTCTGCACTGGCCAATGCGGTATCTCAAAACATGTGGTTTTGAGTATTGAACTGTGGGCATTGTGACCAGGAACTGAATTTTTAGATTTGAATGAATTAAAACTGGTTGTGGTGGTACATACCTACTTGTGAGTTGAGGTAAAAGGATTCCTATGTTCAAGGTCAGCCTGGACAACTTAGCTAAACTCTTGTCTCAGAGTAAAGAAAAATGCTGGGAATATGGCTCAGCACTCCCTGGGTTCCATGATCCACCTACCAAAGTTAAACAAATTAAAACATTGATAGAAATATTCCTTAAAATTAACATTCCTACATGACTAGTGACTTCTGTGTTTAAGCAGTGAAACTGTTAGTAGTACCAACTTTGAGATCAAATGCAGCCCAGACATCCTGCCTGCTGCCTGCCTTTTTTAGCACTGAAGGAAACAGGACCTTCACTCTGAGCCATATCCCCAACCTTGTTTTCATTTTAATGGGATCCCTTAAATTGCCCAGGCTGGGCTCATACTTGCCATCCTGTGCCTCAGCTGCCCAGAGTATTGAAGGGTGTTTTTTTTTTTTTTTTTTGGCGGCTCCACATTGACCTCGAGCAGCACTGGTCTGGGTTGCCTTGAGTATCTGGGAATGGAACCACCGCTCCCAGAGACTGACTGCCTCCTTTAAGCAGGCACTTAAACAACTGAGCTAATGGGTGGGCCCCCCTGCCCAGAGTATTGGAATTATAGGCCTGTATCACCATGCCCAGCTAAAACATTCTACCTTTTATGTTGTCACTTTCAGCAATACTTCTCCTGATTTTTTTTTTTTTTGCTTTTTTTTAAATACCTTTTTCTACTTTTTTTTTATTTTTGACTATTTTGATTTGTTTTATGTTTTTTTTGTTTTTGTTTTTTAATTTTAGAGAAGGTTCTACAGGTGTTCAGTGTCTCACTACTAGATCGAACTCATAGTGATCCGCCTGCTTACAGCCTCCCAAGAGCTGGGATTACAGGAGTGCGCCACCACATCCAGTCTCAGTTGCCATCTTAGTGTGCCCCAGGAGTGGGGCTGGCACATCAGGCCCCAGGGATTAAATCCCCAGCTATTTGGCTGGCCCTACTTTATGTTTTTGAGATAGGGTCTTGGGACTGGGGAGATGGCTCAGTAGAGTAAGCGCTTCCCTGGCAAGCACAAGGGCCTGAGTTCAATCCCTAGTTCCACCAAAAAAAAAAAAGAGGGTCTTGATCTGTAGTTCAGGCTGGCCTGGAACTCATGGCATTTCTCTTGCCCCAAGTGCTGGCCATGGTGTGCACCACGGTGACCAAAGTCATACTTAGAATATGGAGGAAAGATTCAAACACACTACCTTGCAAAGGTGGCTGAGGTATATTCTGTTTCTGTATGTAACAGCCAGGGATGAATGTAGCTTTTATTTCTTCAGCAAACATGTGAAAACTAGGGCCAGGGATATAGCTCAGTAGAATAAGCACTTGCCTGGCAAGTACAGGTTCTTGAATTCAATCCCTGGTACTGCCAGAAAAAAAAGAAAAGAAAAAATATATGAAAACCTGTTTGCATGGCATTGTTGGTGTAAAGATGAGTGAAAATACCAGTCGTGTTGGCACAGACAAACAATTTCGGTGCTCTTGAGAGGATGAGGCATGAATTCTAGCTAGGCAGAGGGGATCAAAGTTCCCCTGCCCTAAAATTAGCCTTCAATCTAGTAGAAGGAGTCCTGTTCACTATAAAGTGTTACATGTATAGGGAAATTCACAAAGTGATTGTGAGGCAAGCAGAGATCAGAACAAACTTTTTGGCAAAGTGACTTCATTTATTTTGAAAGGTAAACATTTGAGAAAAAGACAAAGGATGAGATTTCCCAGGCAGAAGAAAGATGTTTCTGGGACCAAAAATACCCTAACTGCTTTTCCAAAACTATTGTGGTGCCAATGGTAATGGAATAAGTTTCAGTGAATAGGAACCTATAAATAAACGTATTTGAAATGTAGAGATGACTTAATTTTGGGATTGGAAAGCATTGCTTCTTTTTTTTTTTTTTTTTTTTTTTTT
>NW_004524584.1:14670049-14671776 GCF_000260255.1 Octodon degus | reverse complement strand
ATGTGTTTCTCCATTGACAGCCCTGATAGTTTAGAAAACATCCCAGAAAAATGGACTCCAGAAGTAAAGCATTTCTGTCCCAATGTACCCATTATCCTGGTTGGAAACAAGAAGGATCTTCGGAATGATGAGCACACAAGACGGGAGTTAGCCAAGATGAAGCAGGTTTGGCCTGGGACAAGCCTCTGTATTCCATTCTTTTTTGGTTTTGAACCAGGTTCTCACTGTGTAGTCTAGGCTGGCGTTGAATTTGCGTGCGGCCCAGGCCCAGGCTGGTCTGGAACTTACAGCACTCTTTTTGGCTCAGCCTCTGGAGTGCTGGGATCAGAGACATATACCATTACACCAGCCTTTCGATAACATTCTTGAACTTGGTTGCCTCATGACCACTCTTACTCTGTATTCACATAGAGAAACCTCAGTGTGGGCTCCTATGACAGCACATGCCTATAATCCCAACACTCAAGAAGGTGAGGCAGGATCACTAAGGTTGAGGCCAGTCTGAACTACACAGCAAGACCCTCCTGTCTTAAAATAAACAACCCCCACCCTAGTGTGTCTCTGTTTGGGTATGTTTTTGTTGGGGCTTTTTATTATTATTCTGGGCAGATGAACTTAGGACTGTGCATATATATGTTAGGCAAGTGCTCTATCACTGATCTGTATCAACAAACTTGGAATGTCTCTGATGAAAATAAGTGAACCCTCAAGGACTACCAACCTAGGAAGGAACTGTCCTAGTTAGTACCTCAGAGCTTCAGTGAGCTTTTGATTTCTTTCTCTAACTTATTACCTGGATCCTTGTGAAGCCAAAGATAAATTAGTAACTACTGAATAATCAGAAAGCCTAGGGCCGGGGAGATGGCTCAGTGGAACAAGCGCTTCCCTGGCAAGCGCAAGAGCCTGAGTTCAATCCCTGGTTCCGCAAAAAAAAGAAGTGAATAATCAGAAAACCTAAAGGCAGAAAGTTCTAATGCCTTTACCTACGCCTTTATTATAAAGCGATGGTAGAGATGTGGGTTCTTGGCTTCTCAAGCCTGTGGCCTAGTGGCCGGGGATATGACACTTAGCCTAACATGTTGGAGGCCCTGAGTCCATCTTCAACACCACAAAAACAAAAAGTGTTGGCTATGGTGCCATACACCTGTGTTCCCAGCACTCATGAGGCTGAAGAAGGAGGATTACTGTGAGTTCAAGGCTTTTTTCAAAAAGAAAAACTCACTAGTTTCTCTGCCTCAAGGCAGGCCCTAATTCCACCTCTTGGCATTCAGTTCTCTGTAAACTAGAGAAATACCTAAAGCTTGCCCTAGATTCTTTCTTCAATCTCCCAGTGCTGCTCTAACCTCTTCATTCCCTGTACTTTCTAGAAAAGAGCATGTTTACTGGAGATATTGGGGAGGGGTGGTTATTGCATGCCACAATCCTTCTCCAAGTCTTCTAGTTGAATGTAAATATTCTGTGCCTACTTTGTATGTGTATATAAGTAACACTGTTAGCTTTATAAGCGCTCTTTTCTCTTTGCTAGGAGCCAGTAAAACCTGAAGAAGGCAGAGATATGGCAAACAGGATTGGCGCCTTTGGGTACATGGAGTGTTCAGCAAAGACCAAAGATGGAGTGAGAGAGGTTTTTGAAATGGCCACGAGAGCTGCTCTGCAAGCCAGGCGTGGGAAGAAAAAATCTGGGTGCCTTGTCTTGTGAAACCTTGCTGCAAGCACAGCCCTCATGC
>NW_004524584.1:14668783-14669949 GCF_000260255.1 Octodon degus | reverse complement strand
CATGCCAGCCAGCCCCGCCCCCTGGTGGGCTGAGCTGGCCACACACACACACACACAATAAATAAATGTAATAAATAAAAATAAATAAATATTTTAAAAAAAAAACTCATCACTAGCCATCTGTGAAATGCAAATTAAAACAACACTGAGATACCATCTCATCCCAGAAAGAATGGCTATCATAAATCAGCAACAAATGCTGGAGAGGCTGTGGGGAAAAAGGAACCCATCTCCACTGTTGGTGCGAGTGTAGACTGGTGCAACCATTATGGTAATCAGTGTGGAGACTCCTTAAAAAAGTAGGACTGGAAGTCCCATTCAAGCCTGCTATCCCCCTACTGGGAATTTTCCCAGAGGAGCTGAAAGCGTCACATCATAGTGATATATGCGCACCTATGTTTCTAGCAGCACAATTTGTGGTAGCCAGATCTTGGAAACAACCAAGATGTCCATCACATGTGGAATGGTTGAAAAAGATGTGATATTTTTAGACAGTGGAGTATTATTCAGCTATAAAGAATGATAAACTCGAAGTCTTCATATTTAAGTGGATGCCACTTGAAGATATAAGTGAGATAAATCAGACCCACATGTGTAAATATCGTATTGTCTCCCTAGTATAAGAACTCAAAAGTGGAATTACATATAGAAAGGTACAACACAAATAAAAGGAAAATGAGAACTTGAGGATTGGACAATGAGGAGTGGGCAAGGAGAAAAGCTTGGAAACGTGACAGGGGCAAAGCCATGCATTTGTATGCACGAGATGGGTGGGGCAGTGATCCTGGGGGACATCAGCAGGTTTTTGAGACTAGCGGTTGGCTGGTGGGATTCTCACCCTGACTAACTGTATATGCTGGTGCTTGTGAGCCAGGCGGCTGCACTGACAATGGTGATGTGTAATAGAGGGGTCAGGCTTGGAGTTCCTGCCATCCTGGTCTTCTAAACATGTACTTCTTATCATGACATACCATTTATTGCCATAACGTCTCTCAAGTAAAGGTTTGTTTGTTTGTTTGTTTGTTTGTTTGTTTTGCGGAACCAGGGATTGAACTCTGGCCCTTGAGCTTGCCAGGGAAGCGCTTATTCCACTGAGCCATCTCCCCAGCCCCTGGTTGTTTTTGTTGTTGTTGTTGTTTTTTAAGGGTAATAAATGAAAAAAAAAA
>NW_004524584.1:14665547-14668334 GCF_000260255.1 Octodon degus | reverse complement strand
ACATTCATCGGTATACCCCATTTTTTCTAAGTTCCATTATTGAATATTATAGGTGTGTAAACTCAGCAAAATATTCTAAAAGAGTCCAGTAGCCCATTATAGCATTGGGTCTTCTGTTTAACTGGCAGTGTCAGAAATTATTGACCTGAGTCCCCCACGCATTGCTTCTTGATACCCAAGAGATACTCATGTATGAATGGCTTTGTGATTCAGGCTAGAATTCCAGGACACTGATCTTTGAAACAGTTTTTCTGTCCCACCATCCCTCTTAACCTAAAAAGTTAAAGTTTTAGTTTGTTACATTATCTTAATCGCTTTTTTGTTTTGGGTTGATTGGGATTCATTGATTGATTGATTGATTTGATACAAGGTCTTCTAATGCAGCGCTGACTTGTACTGAGCCTCCTGTCTCAGCCTCCCCAGTGCTGAGATTAGAGGTGGGCACCACCATGCTCCATTTCATTGACTGGCATGGTGTGTCCTTCTGAGTGCCCTTCTAGGACCTGCACAGCATGGGGTTTCAGGTTTCAAACCCAGGTCCTTGTGTTTGCCAGGTCTTAGACCTAGAGTTATCTCACCAGCCCAGGTTTGTTGCTTTTAAAACCAGGTCTGGTTGTGTAGCCCAGGCTGGCTTCAAACTCAAAGTGGTTGTCCTACCTCAGTCTCCTGAGTGCTGGGGTTATAGGCAGGTACCACCATGCCTAATTTGGTTGGTAAAATTTTGTCATTGAAATGTCTCATAATGAAATCTGCAGGCACTTTTATCTGTTGAACTTTTAGATGCTCAGTGTTGTGCAGTGCATAATTTTTTTTGCGGAATTGGTGATTGAACTCAGGCCTTTGCACTTGCCAGGGAAGTGCTTATTCTATTGAGCCATCTCCCTGGCCCCCAGCCCCAAATTTTTTTCTTAGATGCCCCATTTTCACCTTTGGTTAGATCCTCTTTTATGTTAATAGCTGTGACTACTTTTAACCTTCTCCAAAAGAACTAGCTTGTTTGCCACCCTCCTTTTTTAATTTTTTATTTTATTTGTTTATTTATTTTTGAGTCAGCCTAGTCTTAAACTATGTAGTCCTAGCTGACTTTCAACTTGGGCCAGTCCGTCTGCCTCAGCTTCCCTAGTTCTGGGTTTATAGGAATGTACCATCATATCTGGTAAGGAAGGCTACTTGTTTTGTTTTGTTTTATTTTGTTTTGTTTTGTTTTGTTTTTTGAGACAGGATCTTGTTATGTAGTCCAGACTGGCCTTGAATTTGCAGTGATCCTCTTGCCTCAGTCTCCGAGTGCTGGGATTACAGGTGTGTGCCACCATGCCCAGCAGGAAGGCTGGTTTTGATTTGTATCTTGTCTTTTGAATCTTTGTGCAAAGCCTACTGATCTGTTTTTGTGCTGCCAGGGATTAAATCCAAGGCTGCTCTGCCACTCTGCTTATAGTCTCATACCTTTCTCTTACTTATGCATTTATTTTTGTGGTACCAGGGATTGAACTCAGGACCCTGCACTTGCCAGACAAGCGCTTATTCTACTGAGCTATCTCCCCGGCCCTCTTTCTTTATTTTGAGACAAGATTTCCCTAAGTTGCTTGGATGGGGTAAAATTTAGAATTCTCCTGTCAAGCTTCCCAGAGTCCTGAGATTACAGGCATGTACTACCATGCCCAGTGACTTTTTTTTCCATACTGGTGTTCTAACTGCATTTTATGTAACTTTTATTTATCTTAAGTGATAACTGTTATAAGTCTGAGAAGAGCTTCTGAGACAGTAAGAAATACTGTGACCTTTTTCAATATAAGAAGTAGTGTATTGGCAAGGGCTTGAGTTGAATCCCTGATTCCACCAAAAAAAAAAAAAGGAGAAGTAGTGTATTAAGGACATATAGCTGGAGTCAGGTATTGTGCTGCCTGTCTAATGATCCCACCATTCATGAGACTGAGCCAGGATTGCCATGAATGGGAGGCTACCAGGCCAGTCTGAACTAACTACATAGCAAGACTGTTAGAAAGCAATCAAGCAAGCAGACCTTTTCTTTCTTTTTTATTTTTTCTTTTGATTTTTCTTTCTGGAATCTTGGAATAGGTGATTTATCCCTGAGCTTTACATCTTCAGTGTTTCTTTTTCTTTCTTTCTTTTCTTTTTCTTTTTCTTTTTTTTTTTTTTTACAGGGAGCAGGGTCTTGCTTTGCAATTCAGGCTGGCATTCAGTGCACTGTGTAGTTTAGGCTGGCTTTGAACTGCAGAAATCCTCCTGCCTCAGCTTCCTGAGTGCATTGCAGATGTGCACTGCCACACCTGACCTTAGCCTCATGAATCTAAACAATTATAGGTTTGTACCCTCTTCTGGTTTTTTGTTTGTTTGTTTGTTTAGGGTTTTTTTTGTTGTTTGTTTTTTGGTTTTCATTTCCACATCTGGCCTTCCCCACGTCCTTTTATCTAGTATCAGTGGGCATAGGGTTTCATGACATGTTGAGTGGTAGTCTTTGACCTAGTTTGTTTACTGGCAGAAATTTAGGCTATAGACTTGGAGTGTAATTGATTTGTAGACCTCTTTGACAGTGAGTAAATCATTTGTATCTGTCCCAGTTGTACCGTTCATGGGTTCTGCCAAAGTGGATTTTCAGGGCCTGGGAGATGGCTCAGTGGAATAAGCGCTTCCCTGGCAAGCGCAAGGGCCTGAGTTCAATCCCCGGTTCCGCAAAATAAATAAATAGATATAAATAAAGAAACCAGGGGCTGGTGAGATGGCTCAGTGGTCTAAAGCACCTACTTAGAACAAGCTTAGCAAAGCCCA
>NW_004524584.1:14659059-14665447 GCF_000260255.1 Octodon degus | reverse complement strand
CTGCCTCTAATCTGTCAGTTGCAGGGAATTCTGATGAGTCCCCACTTCAGAGACTTACTCCTCATGGAGTTATTGGCATAGCTCTGGGGTGGGCAGACAGTTTTTTTGAAAACATGCTCAGCCAGAAGCCCCAAGTCCATGCAGCTGTGGCAGAGTTACAATTCTGTGGTTTCATGTTAGTTACCTTATAGTTAACCATGTAATTAGTGCCACTTAATGTATGTTACCAAAAATAAATATATCTACCCAGACTAGATATAGTATTTTTTGTATAATTGGATTTCCTAGGACTGATACTTGTCATTACCACAAAGAATGTATTGGTGGTTTGTTTTGTTTTGTTTTGTTTTTTAACAAAGTATTTGGAAATAAAGTCAGATGGAAAATTCATTTTTTAAAATCCCCATTTTTTCACTTTGTCTGATACAAGAAGGCTATTGCCCCTTTTTGGCCCCACATATCCTAGTTCCCCTCTCCAGAACTGGGTTAGTAACTAGGAATTTTGTTTGAAGATGGCATAGCCTTTGTCACCTGGGCTGCAGGGCCTGGCTCTAATTCACAGCGCTCTTTTCTCCTCCCCTACTGAGGTGCCCTCCCCGAGAAGCCATCAGTTCTCAGGGATGGTACTCAGTTTTTCTCTTCTCTCCAGCTGACTAAACTTTTTTTCTGTACCAGTTAATTTTTCCAACTAATAGAATAAAGGCAGTTTTCTAAACTTCTGTATCCTGTGTTTGATTTTTTTCCAGGGCAGAGGGCAGGAGGGTAGAAGGACTTGGCCCTCCTGGCAGTACTCACTAGGTGCAAAGTACCACTTGTGCCACACATCACCCATCATTAGCTTGGCTCCTCCCCAGGAGGTGACCGTTCTGTGCCACAGTCAAGTTAGGGGATTGAGTGGAAAGCCCCCAGGGAAGAGACCGTGAGAGAGCAGACTAGGCTCAGTTTCCTTGGCCCTGTTAAGCTCTTCAGTCCATTTAAGGAGGCCAGAATACCTGTATAAGGACATTGTGGCACTAGGGACAGAAAGGAGGAAAACCAGAAGCCTGGATGTGAGGCTTGAAAAATACTTGTTTTGGAGCCCTGTGTGCCTCTAATATTTCCTGCCTTCCTCCCAAGTTGCCTTTTCTGTTGTCTTTTGATACAAGGTCTCACTATGTAGTTGGGGCATACTTGAATTGGCAGTGATCCTTTTGCCACAGCCTCCACAGGCATGTGCCAGTGCCCAGCAATCTGCCCTCAGAACCACGGGAGGACTGGTGTGTTGGGGCACACTTCTGATGCCAACACAGGTTCGGCTCAGGAAGACCATTGCGAATTCCAAGTAAGCCTGGACTATATAGTGAGACCATGACTCAAAACAACATCCTTGTAGCAGGGCCTGGTGGCACATTCCTGTAATGCCAGCACTAGTGTGGCTGAGATAGGATTACCTCAAACAAGGCCAGTCTTGAGTTTGAGCCCAGGCTGAAATAAAAAAAAAAAAAGTCAAAAAATTGCCAGGTGTGGCTTTTCTTCACCAGATGAACACCATTGTCACAAGTTGAAGCCCCATGTACTTGGCAACAGTGGGTTAGGGGTACATGTTGGGAGGGTGACATGGCACAGGATAAGGGCTGTTGTAGAAACTGCATCTTCTTGCTCAGCAGCCGCTCTCCAAGACTCTATTCCACACCCTAGTTAAGGAACCTTGGAGAACAATAGTAAGCCGCACAGCCTTTAGGCCAGACCAGACATGCTCAAGCTGTGGGCTGGCCGCTGGGGTGGAGCTGCCTTAAGCCAAGCCGCACCCTCCCGCCTGACCCTGCTGTGGGGAGGGTGAGTACTCCCACCCACCCGGGCTGTGGCCGGATGAGGCGTGACCGTCAGTAGGGAGGAGCTGAGCGCCCGGAAAAGTGTAGACGCCACGTGACCTTCCAGTTAAAAGGCAACTGCCTATTCCCCTCTAGTCTAGTTTGGAGCGCTAGGTGTTCTTTGTTTGCACCATGTGTGCTGCTCGGTTGGTGGCGGCCGCTCAGGCCACGGTGTACTCTTTCTCCGCGCGCCCGCTAGCGGGTGGGGAGCCACTGAGTCTTGGCTCCCTGCGGGGCAAGGTGCTGCTCATTGAAAATGTGGCGTCTCTCTGAGGCACCACGGTCCGGGACTTCACCCAGATGAACGATCTGCAGGCGCGCCTTGGACCTAGGGGCCTGGTGGTTCTCGGCTTCCCGTGCAACCAGTTCGGACACCAGGTGCGGCGGGTGGGAAGTTTGGGAGGAGTGGGGTGGCGGCCGGGGCACCGAAAAGCAGGCCACTGGCATAGGCCACTGGCACGTAGCACCTTCACCCCTGGCCCGCCCCGGGTGGTGCAAGGAGGGCGCCATTCTGGTGACTCATGGGAAAATTCCATTTTGTGATTAGAAGCAACCTTTCCATGCTGCCCCTGATCCCAACTAACCTCCTCTCAGGAGAACGCCAAGAACGAAGAGATTCTGCATTTGCTCAAATACGTCCGGCCCGGTGGTGGGTTCGAGCCCAACTTCACACTGTTCGAGAAGTGCGAGGTGAACGGTGCGAAGGCACATCCACTCTTCACCTTCCTTCGAGAGGCCCTTCCGGCTCCCAGCGACGACCCCACTGCGCTCATGACCGACCCCAAGTTTATCATCTGGTCCCCGGTGTGCCGCAACGACGTGGCCTGGAACTTTGAGAAGTTCCTGGTGGGCCCTGATGGTGTGCCGGTTCGCAGATACAGCCGCCGCTTTCCCACCATCGACATTGAGCCTGACATCGAAGCCCTGCTGTCCCAGGGGCCCGGCCCGGCATAGGGCTCCCCTCCCATCCTGTCCTCGCAGTTGGCAGTTGCTCTTCTGGGGGTTCATCCATGAAGATGTTTCCTCTCAACCTGCATAGAGGAACATCTGATTCCCAGGAAATTCCCTGAGATGAGCACTGGCCCTGTCCACCCTGCCTCTCTCTACTCTGCCCAGACCAAAATAATTTCCCTCTAATAAAGTGCTGTGTATCACACAGCTGTGTGTGTGTGTTCTGTGGCAGTGGCTATCTGGGACTCCTTTCCTACAACCTCCTTGCCCTACAGGTGGGAGCCTCTATAGAAATACAGATTTTAGACAAAAGTCTAATGTCCCAAGAGAGCAGGGAACAATAGACAGCCCAGGGAGAGCTGCTGTCTGTCACTTGTAAACGCCGGCAAGCTGGGACACAAGCCTGCAGATAGCAGTCTCTCCTGCTGGCATCCTGTTCTTTGATCCCTTGCTTGGGATGTCATCTGGGCTAGCATTTGTGTGAACCTAGTGTTAGGCAAATGGTGGAAGTTAATAGAGATAGTAGTTTGCATTCACTTAAGTAATTTTGCATGTTCCTTAGCCTGCCTTTACCCCCTAATAAATGTGAGATGCTTCTGAGGCTCTGGGCTCACTTGGAGAGAGACTAATCTCAGTGAGACCTCTGAAGCTACATTCATCAGGTCTTTCTTTGGGCACCAACCTGTAACGTACAAGCCTCTTCCCCAATATGGGCTTTCCTGTCTTATTCTGTGGCCACCAAATTGGAATAGTAACCCTCTCCTTTATCAGGAGTTGGACACTGAAAGACCTTCACAAAATATTCACAAACTAGATTTCCTCCAGATGTTAGGCACACATAAGCCTATTTTACACAATTGGAAACTCATCCAGTATTGTAAGTTTGCAATCCATTACTCTCCATATTGCTACCCAGTGTTTTTTATTTTTATTTATTTTTTAATTAATTTTATTGCAAAATAGCAATGAGACAGTTTCAGAACAGGTTAGTAGGACAGTACAATAATTAATATACCTAGTTTTTTACCTGCTCTGAAAAAGTTCTTGCCAGTTACTGCCAGTCCTATTTTGGTTTTGTTTGTTTTGGGGTGGTTTTTTTTGGCAGAACCAGGGTTTAAACTCAGGCCCTTGTGCTTGCCAGGGAAGCGCTTATTCCCCTGAGCCATCTCTCCAGCCCCTTGTTTCTGTTTTTAGTACAGGGTCTCACTACATAGATGGGACTTGGACTTGTAGTGATCCGCCTGTGTTTAACCTCTGAAGAGCTGGGATTATAGGTATGTGCCAGCTCGCTGGCTCAGTGCACCCTAGGGGCAGTGCAGGCATGTCCCACCGGGGAATCAAACCCTGGCTGTTGGGGCCGGGGAGATGGCTCAGTAGAATAAGCCCTTCCCTGGCAAGCGCAAGGACCTGAGTTCAATCCCCGGTTCCGCAAAAAAAGAAAAAAAAAAAAAAACCCTGGCCTAAGCAAGTGCTTTAATCCGCTGAGCTATTTGGCTGACCTTGTCACGCATGTTCAGAGTATAATCAATGTACATTTTAACTGACCTTTCTGACTATCTGGTACCCAGCACTCCTCTAAAATAAAGGCATATTGGCTAGGGAGATAGCTCAGTGGAATAAGTGCTTACCTGGCAAGTGCAAGGTTCTGAGTTCCATCTCTGGTACCACCAAAAAAAAAAGATAAAGGCATATCTTAGTAACCAGCTGCTACCACTCAGGTTCATCCCTCTATCTGTTGGATCCTTCCACCAGTAATCTCAAGACACACCTAAAGCCAGTCGCTGTCACAGACAGAACACCTCCCTCCTTAGCACCAGGAGGATAGTTTATACTTGGACAAGCAAGATCCAGAGATAGCTGAATGATACCAGTATGGGGCAGAAATTCTGGGTCCCAGCAATTCTGCCCAAAATTGGTGGCTCAAGACCCTATGTCTGAATCAACTCGTCAAGAACTTTGTCTCTGGCCCTAAGCAAAGGACTTTTGCTGTGACCTCCCCCCACACACACACACTGTGTCCTTAGGTCTCCAAGGATCCTTAGCAGCTGCTTGCACTCCTCCTAGCAAATGCTGGGATTATAGTTGTGCACCATCACATCCAGCCTCCTTTTGTGTTTAATTTTTTGAGACAAAATCTTGCTAAAACACTAAATTTCTGCCTGTAATCCCAGCTCTTGGGAGGCTGTAAACAAGCAGATCACTACAAGTCCGGTCTAGGGAAACCCTGAACACCCTGTAGACCCTTCCCTAAAATACAAAACAAAAGAACACTAAATTGCTTAGGCTTGGCTTGAACTTGCACCTTCCTACCTCAGCCCCTCACAGTACTTAGATTACAGGCAGGTGCCATTATGCCTAGTATCCCCTCAGCTTTCAAGCACCCTTTGAGATGACCAAAGCAAAACTGCTCCCTGTTAGGTCCCAGCATATCTGTTCTGTCAGAATGCCCTGGAGTCTTGATTACGTCTATGAATGAGTATCCTGCTTTCCGGAAGGTTAAGAGTCTAGGTGGTAGGGTGGCTGTGGTGGAGCTGAGTACACTAGGTCACCTGTGACTCATGTCTTGTGCCTGTTCTCCCCAAGAGCATTATGCTCATCACTGACTTGCCACAATAGTCCTGTGACATGTGCTACACTGTGTGCCTCAGGAAGGCAGAAGAACAAAATGTAATTAGTGAAAAACCATGTTATGTAAGATAGTGCAAGGCTCTTGGACAGTAAATAGAAGGGACAAGATGGGGAGATGGCTTGGAGATCTAAGCGTCTGCCTAAGTGCAAGGATCTGAGTTGATCCCCGGTACCGCATGCCATGCCAGCCCTGAAACCTGGTGTGGTGGCTCACGCCTGTAATCCCAGTGCTGCGTAGGCTGAACAAGAGGATCACTAGAACTGTGTAGCGAAACCCTATATCAAATAAAATTTAAAAGGAAGGGTCATAGGGCTGGCCAGATATCAGCAGAATAAAGTGCCTGCTTAGGCAGGAGCAGGAACTGGGTTAGATCCCTGGTGCATTGTGCTGGCCCCACCCCCGAGGTACGCTGAGACATTGTTTTTTTGTTTGTTTGTTTGTTTGTTTGTGTTTTTTTGCTTTGTTTTCTGGAACTGGGGATTGAACTCAGGGCCTAGAGCTTGCCAGGCAAGAGCTTATTCTACTGAGCCATCTTCCCAGCCCCTCACTGAGACATGGACTGAGACTAGGTGTGGTGGCATGCACCTGTAATTCCAGCGCTTGGGAGGCTGAAAACAGGAGGATTACTACGAATCCAATCTGTGTAGTGAGACCCTGTACACACTGTACTAAATACATAAATTTTTTAAAAAAGGTCATGATTATGTCCTGGAGAAAGTGACAGTAAACTAAAAAGGGGAACTAAAGGAAGTAGTTGATGCTGGGTGAAAAGGCAAGAAGTATGGTATAAAAGGGACTGAGAGGGGCTGGAGAGATGGCTCAGTGGTCTAAAGCACCTACCTGAATCAAGCTTGGCGAAGCACAGGGACCACGGTTCGATCCCCAGCACCACATGCCAGCCAGCCCCGCCCCCTGGTGGGCTGAGCTGGCCACACACACACACACAATAAATAAATGT
>NW_004524584.1:14653499-14658959 GCF_000260255.1 Octodon degus | reverse complement strand
CTGACCTTATCAGATATAAAAGTTACATTTCTTGTTATATAGGTCTTGCTTTATCTTGGTCTTAACCATCCAGCAGAAAAGTATAAAAACGAGGTATATAAAGTAAAGCCATATTAATACAATGAGCTGTAAAAGGCTCAAGTCAATAACTTCTGAGGGTAACCCACTAATATTGTAGACTGCTAGACGGTTGGATTATTTAGCTGAATTCAAAAACCTATAGTATTTAGATGCCAATAGAATATCCACCTTTGACAGGACTAAACAAAAGGGGATACAAAGGAAAGATCATTTTGTATTTATATATACAAAATAGGGTAAATGTTACAGCTACTTTTGCTTAAGTCATTGAGAAGAAAGAGGTGTACTAATAGTGTTGGGACGGGATATCCTGTCTGCTTCTTATACTATGGATAACCACTAAGAATATAACAATGTACAATGTATTGATTATCAAAACTGTCCTATTAATCAGTTTTGAAACTGTCTCATTCATATTTGTTTCTCAATAAAATTGAAATAAAAAATAAAAATAGGGCTGGGGAAATGGCTCAGTAGAATGAGCACTTCCCTGGCAAGTGCAAGGGCCTGAGTTCAATCCCCGGTTCCGCAAAAAAAGATAAAAATAAAGATAATGTCTTGCCCAGGGGAATAGCTCAGTGTCATAAGCACCTGCTTGGTAAGTGCAAGGTCCTGGGTTCAATCCTCAGTACCAATAAATAAATTAATTAATAATTTGGGGCCGGGGAGATGGCTCAGTGGAATAAATACTTCCCTGGCAAGTGCAAGGGTCTGAGTTCAATCCCAAAATTAAAAATTAAAAATAATGCCTTACCTCCTATATGTGAAATTACCCTTACAAATGAATCAGCTGGGTTAAAAAAATAAATAAAATAAAACACTCCAACATGCTCAGTCCTGTTGGACACTCAATCACATGTCTCTTCTGCTGGGAATGCTTTCATAATTTTACTGCCTTTTTTCTTACCTGTTTTACCTACCATTTCTTTCTGTACCAGAGTTGTTGAGTCGTGATTGTGGCACCATATGTGAAAACATGATTCAGGTTGCTCAGAATTGTGGTTTCTTGTTACAGAGCCTCCTAATAGTTCAGTGACCATGGGTAAACTGCCTGTCCTTTGAGTCTTCCTTCACCATAGTAGTGTCAGTGGAGCTCTGTAAAGTAACTAAAACTGTTTGAAAGCACCAAATTCTAAAGTTGGCCTGAAAATATCACACGCAAAAACACTTTGATAGTTTGTATTCCATTTTATCCAAATGCAGTGTGGTACAGACTGCTGTCACTGCATTTTAGCCTCATAGAACCTTGAGTCCCACCTTGAAAGTGACTTTACAATGTAAAACATGGCTAATTTAACCTGAGTTCTCTGTATGTATGGTTGTATACTGGTTTTTATTCTGGTCCTTTGATCTAGGGACTCACTATTTAGTCCTGTTTGGATTTAAACTCACTATGTAGCTTCAGCTGCCCTTACACTTGGAATGATCTTCCTGTCTCAGCCTCCCAAGTACTGGGATTATAAGTATGCGCCACCATGCCCACCCTGCTCTTGATTGTTTTCTTGTGCTGCCTGGCTTGAGCATGACTGACCATGACAAGTCAGGGTAGTCCTTCCTTCAGGAAGAGATATTTGATCTGAAGAAAGGTGTCACATGTTAGCCGCCTGCCTCAGAGAAATTTGGAAGCCCCTAAGGTGAAAGGGGCACCATGTAAGAATTTCCATGTAACATACTCTGGTTAGAGAATCATGCTGGATTGTAGGTGATCGTGTTCCCAGGTAAAACTCTGCCCCAAACATAAAGGCCCCTCTGACATGAGCAAGACTCAGTACCCTGAAAGTGTTCATCAGGAGCTTGTTTGGGGTTAGATGGTTCTGGCTGAAAACCCAAAGGGCATGGTGGGATCCAGGACACTGGGACTTCATAGGGAGTGTAGAAGTCCAACCCTTCAAAGATATTAACAAGTTGTAACAAGCTAAGTATCAGTATATCTTAACTATACATACTAAGCAGATAGTATGCAAGACAAAAGGGTTAGGGCTCTTGTGGAGATTGTGAGGGACACATTCTATGATAGATCTGTTTTTTTTTTTTTGTTTTTTGTTTTTTTTGGTGGTACTGGGGATTGAACTCAGGACAGTGTGCTTGCCAGGCAAGCACTTATTCTACTGAGCTATCACCCTGGCTTATAGAGAGATCATTAGTCATGAACTTTATGTAATACATGTTTTTAAAATGACATTTATGGCCCAGGGAGATGGCTCGGTAGAATAAGTGCTTGCCTGGCAAGTTCAAGGGCCTGAGTTCAATCCTGGTTCTGAAAAATGAAAAAGAAATTTACACTGTGAAAGATTTAGAAAAGATATTCTAAGCATTTAGAGGGAGACATCTTCTGTCACAGAGGGTATTAGAAATCCAATCTAGGTGACAGAATTGGCAGCAGTGCTGGACAGTGGAAGAAGACCTCTGGTTCAATTCCTGGTTCTGCCAAAAACAAAACAAACAAATAAAAAAACATAATATATAGGGGCCAGGGAGATGGCTCAGTAGAATAAGTGCTTGCTTAGCAAGCCCAAGGGCCTGAGTTCAATCTCGGTTCTGCAAAAAAAAAAAAATCAAAAGACCTCTGTCCACAGCCCAGGCATCAGTTCTAACTTCCTACCACAGAAAGCGAGCCAGTTAGCCAGATATGGAAATAGTACCCGCCCCTTACCTAATAACATGTTTTCTTGCAACCATCTAGGTAGTTGAACAATAAAGGCAGAGCTGCAAGGCTTTTTTGTCACTTAAGGCCTTGTGGAACATCTGGCATAGTATCTTTTCTTGTTAGCAACTCAAATACAAATTTACTGCCAGATTGTAGTACATGCTTGTAACCCTGCCTACTTGGGAGGCTGGGGGAGGATCACAATTTTTCACAGCTAGCCTGTGGATTTCAGTGAGACCCTGTTTCATTTTTTTAAAATACGAGGGAAATGTAGGAATGTAGCTTGCTTAGCACACAGAAGGCTATTGGTTCAATTCACAATAATGAGGGCTGTTAGTGTTTACAGACTGGAGCAGAATGAAACAAAGTAAGGAATGATTGAGTATGTATTAAGGAAAGTTGCTAGGTGTACTAATTCCCTGGGGGGTTTTGTTGTTGTTGTTTGGTTGGTGGGTTTTTTTTCCCATCTTATATGCAAGATGCCATGTTTTTTACAATTTGGTTTCCTTTCTTAACCACTTTCCTGCTATAATTTATTTATAGTGAGTAATTTTTCCTATCCCAATCCCTGCCTGATAAGCCCAACCCTTTATCTGAGTTTGAGATCAGATCTCACTAAATTGACTTGTCTTCAAATTTGCAGTCCTACCTCAGCCTCACAGCTAGATGGGACTATAGGTACATGTCACTACACCCGGTGTAAAATACTTATTACACAAACTACAGAGTTAACTTCACCATTTAATTTAAATTATGCCACTTGGTTCTTCTTAAATCTGTATCAAATTTGCCATTTTGAGCAATCAAAACTTAAAACAGTATAGACATACCCTAATCCAGGAATGAGCAGAGTATGCAGTGGCACATACCTGTAAGGCCAGCACCCTGTAAAGGTGAGGCAAGGGAATCACAAATTTGAAATCAGTGTGGACAACTTAGTAAGACCCTATCTCAATTAAAAGACTTGGGAATGTAGCTTAGTATGAAGGCCCTATATTCTGTTTCTAGAACTGAGGAGCAAGAGGAATACCACATTTCTCAGTATTTGAATTTCATTCTTATAAAAAATGAGCACTCTTGTTGTACTATTTGGGATGGTCTTGTCTTTGAATTACTGTGGCACAGTTTTCTAAAAAGTGAAATTAACCTTCTATTCCTCTGGGCGATTTGCTTTTCCATCACAGGTAGAGTTGGCTTTGTGGGACACGGCTGGACAGGAAGATTATGATCGCCTGAGGCCTCTCTCCTATCCAGATACCGATGTTATACTGATGTGTTTCTCCATTGACAGCCCTGATAGTTTAGGTGAGTGGCCTTATAGTCTCACTGTCTGCATGATGGATGTCTGGTTTTTTAGACTTCTTCTGGGCACCAAGCAGCTAAAAAGCAGCACTGAGCTTTAGAAAAAGGAGTCATCAGTAACCAAAGTCCTGAAGCTTTGGTACAGTAAAAGTAGGCTGTTAACTTCCTTTTCAGTCTATATCTCCTGTGGCTACAGTATTATCATAGTGTTAGAGATTGAAACCACATGATGCTAGGCAAGCACCATACCACTGAGCTGTACCACTAAACCTATTCCAGTGTTTAAAACATATCTACCTTGCTGCTTGGATTGGTGGTTTATAGCTATAATCCCAGGACTCTGGGAGGCTGAGGCAGGAGGTTTACAAGTTCAAGGCCAATCTGGACAATTGACCAATTTAGCTAGACCCTCTTGAAATAAAAAAAGGGTCAGGGATTTAGCTCAGTGCAAAAGCCCTGGATTCAGTTCCTAGTACTACCACCATACACACAAAAAAGTAGCAACCATTTAGCTAGTTGTGGAATTACAGATGAGCATCACCAGGCCTGGCCTGTTGGCACTTACTTACTTAGTTTACTTAAGGAGAAAAGATTTATTTGGGTCTCATCTTATAGAAATTTCAAGGGCCAGCCAAATAGCTCAGCGGATTAAAGCGACGGCAAGCAGGTGGAGGGACTGGGGATCCCGGGCCTGCCATGCTGGCCTGGCCCCGCCCCCGGGGCTTGCTAAAATGGCAGTTGAGACTGGGTGTGGTGGCGGGCCCCTGTAATCCCAACCCTTGGGAGGCTATAAACAGATGAGTCTTATCTGAGACCCTGAACACCCTATAGACGCTTCCCTGAAATACAAAAAAAGAAAGAAATTTCAGTCCATACATAGTCTGCTAGTTCTAAGGCAGAATGGCACAATAAGGGATCACAGAAGAACCCAGCACATGGTTTAGTAGGGTAGGCAGAAGCCAGCAAGTGAGTACCCTGCTCACACTTTAAAAATGATATGGGGAAAAAAAAATGAAATGAGGAGCTGGGCATGGTGACTTGTGCCTGTAATCCCAGCATTCCAGGATAGCCATGAGTTGAAGGTCAGCCTAGGCTATGTAGTAAGTTCAAGAATAATATAAACTGTATATAGCAAGATCCTGTCTCAAAAAACTAAAAGCAAAATAAAACAAAGTGGTATGGGCCAGGTATGGTGGTGTGCACCTGTAATCCCAACACTCAGGAGACTGAGGCAGGGAGATTGTTGTGCTCTCAAGGCCAGCCTGAACTACAAAGCTAAATCCTGTCTTAAAAAATGACACGGGGGCTGGTGAGATGGCTCAGTGGTCTAAAGCACCTACTTAGAACAAGCTTAACAAAAGCAAAGGGACTGCGGTTCAATCCCCCAGCACCACATGCCAGCCAGCCCTGCCCCCTGGTGGGCTGAGCTG
>NW_004524584.1:14648186-14653399 GCF_000260255.1 Octodon degus | reverse complement strand
CCTGTACCATTGAGCTACATTCTCCAAGTCCTTTCTTATTTTATTGAAGACAGATTCTTAAGTTGCCCAGACTGACCTGGTCTGAAATTCCCCAGCCTTTGTCTGTGAGTTGGCACTGTTAGCTTTTGTTCGGCTCCACATGCTTGTGTGTGGGTGATCTTTGAAAGTTGTGAAGTGAGAGACAGACCCTTAAAGTTGTAAAATTGTGTGTGTGTGTGTGTGTGTGTGTGTGTGTGTGTGTGAGACAGACCCTGAGAGACACGTGAAGTTGTAGAATTCCCTTGAATCTGACTCCACAGTGACTTGAGTATGCTAGCACTGCAGATTTGTTTTCATCACCAAGATTAGAAGAATTGGACAGAAATTTCACCAGGGTTGGGATGAATTAGAGATACAGATAGAAAACAGGAGTTGAGAACTGGGGAGATGGCTCAGTGGAATAAGTGCTTCCCTGGCAAGCATAAGGGCCTGAGTTCAATCCCCGGTTCCACCAAAAAAAAAAAAAAAAGACTGCAGTAGAAGGAGTTGAGCTTTGGTAGGAGTTTTGAGATAGGGACTGGAGATTTTGGAGTCACATACACAAATATGATACTTGAAAAGCTGAAGTCCCCAGAGATAGGTAAAGTGTTAGAAGAGTAAAGCAAGTAACTACAGTTTTAGGGAGTGACTAGATGTGGAGGCTATAACTAAGGAGATTAGAGATTTAGAAATTAGCATACCTAGTACACATTTTCTTAGGGAGATACAGGAAGGTTAAGTTGTTACAAAAAGAAAAACCTAGGTACAGGAAAATGGCTCAGTAGAATAAGTGCTTCCCTGGCAAGCACAAGGGCCTGAGTTCACTCCCCGGTTCCATCAAAAAAAGAAAAATCTAATGGATTAGATTTTATGATGATGGGTCATTGGTGACTTTGAAAAATTTCAGTAGAAGTTTGGAAAGAGGCAGGTTGGAAGAATATAAGGAACTGAGTGAGTACTGAGTAGGTATTCAGCAGCCTCCCGACAGCTGGAACTATACAGCTATGCCAAAATAAGCAAATAGCCAAAGGGAACCAGGGAGCAGAAACATCTGTTGTTTTAAAATAAAGGGGAGGGGTGGGGGAGATGGCTCAGTGGAATAAGCACTTCTCTGGCGAGCGCAAGGGCCTGAGTTCAAGCCCCGGTTCTGCCATAAATACATAAATAAATAAAAAAAATAAAAGTTGGCTTGAAGGTAAACCTCAGTGATAGAATGTTTGGAACCTGTGTTCAATAAAACAAAACAAGCCCTGCACCTTAGTCAGTGGCTAGTCTTTGTACAAATTAGAATTGAAGGGTTTTGTAGGCCATTGCACATAGCCCCTTATTCTCCTTTCTTGGATACTCATTCTGAAATTACTTGCACAGGAATGGGAAATACATTGCAGGTTGGGTTTTGTTTTTGCAGTGACTACTTACTGTAATTTGCTCAGAATACTTTTTAAAATTTGGGTTAAAATTGACCTGTTTGTGATAGCAGAACACAACATGAAATGGGTATTTTCTTTGCCTTTTCAGCACCATGAGTGACTTGAATGAGGTCGGTATGATAATTCACACATTAAGGATTGGTTTATTTTTACATTTGTTGGTTGTTTGAGGCAGAGTCTCACTTATGTAGCCCAGATGGCCTTGAACTCTCAGCCATCTCTACCTCAGCCTCCTGAGTAAAAGGTTTTTAAACTTGAGACAATAATTAAGAACTTAGCTAGTAGTGGTAGAACACTTGTATAATTCCAATTACTTGGGAGGCTAAGGCAAGAATATTGCAATTTCAAGCCAAGCCTAGGCAACGTAGCAACTTTGTAAGACCCTGTCTCAAAATACAAAGCATTTTGTGCGTGTGCCCTGGGGATATAGCTCAGTTTGAAGGCCCTAGGTCAGTGGTAGTAGCAAACCCGTAGCGCATGTGCCGCAATGGCTGTGTTATCGTTGAATGCTCTAAAAGGTTTACCATCACTCTTAGTACCTCCAAAATATTATAATAAATTTGGAAATGATTGACTTTTTAACAGTGTTGTTTTTCAAAGCATAAATATGAACTTTATCCATTTAGATCTTCTGTAGTTTCTCTTAACCTTTATTTATAGTTTTCAGAATATATAGTTCTGGTTTTTTTGAGATAGTCTGGCAGTCACTCAGGCTGGCCTCAAATTCATGTGACTCCTGCCTCAGCTTCCTAAATGCTGGAATTACAGGTGTGTGCCACTGCATCTGGCTTCAGCATATAGATTTTGTACCCTCCCCTCCCCTGAGTCTGTGTTCCCCAAACTGACCTTGAACTCAGGATCCTCCCATCTCAGCCTCCCAAAGTAGCTGAGATTGTGGGTAGATATGACTGTGCCTGGCTCTAGTTTTATACTTCTTTGGTTAAACTTTTTACTAATTATAATGATGATGTAAAAGAAAGTATTATAGTTTTCTTTTTTATACTGTTCATTGGTAGAGTATTAGAATTTTTTTTTACAATTGATGTCTCATACCCTATAACATTGCTGAACTTATTTATTCTAATTTTTAATGGATTCGTAACATTTCCCATTTATAACAGCATATCATAGCTAGATGTGGCACATGCTATAATCCCAGCACTCAAGAAGTTGAGGGGGGCGCAGCCCAAATTCAAAGGTTCCTTGGCATACATAGCAAGAATCTGTCTCAAAGAAACAAAAACAACCTGACATTGTGGCACATGCCTGTCAGCACTGTGGGAGGATGAATCAGGATGATGCTGAGTTTGAGTGCAGTATAGGCTGCTTAGTGGCTTAGCAAGACCCTGTCTCAAAATAAAAAAGGGCACTATGCTCACTGGCCAGTACTAGGGTGGGGAAAAGAAATTATGTGTGATTTGAAGTGGTTTTACTTTTTCTAAGATGGATGCCTTTTTTTCTTCTCTTTCTTTGCAGTACTGAGGGACATTCTAGCACTGAGCTTATTCCAGTGCTATTATTTTGAGACAGTCTTGCAGAGTTGCCCAGAGTGGCTTTGAACTTGTGATCCTCCTGTGTTACTTTCCCAACTAGCTGGACTAGAGATGTGTGTGCCACCGTTCCCAATTAGAATCTTCTCTGTGTGTATTACTGCATATGGGACTCATGAACGTCTTACAATAGACACTGCCACTGAGCTACATCCCCAGCCCTCCTAATACCTTTTATTTCATTTTCTTAACCTAATTATTCCACTTGAATCTCAAATGTCATGTTGTATAGAAGTGGCAGGAACAGACCCCTTTTGCTTATTCCTAATCTTACATGGAAAGCTATTAAATCTTTTTTTAAACCATCAAGTATAATTTTAAAGTTTCTGGTGTAAAACCTTTTGATATCAAGAGGTAAGTGTATGAAACTGTGGGGGTGAGGAAGGTTGTTGAGGTAGGCTTTCACTATATAGTTCAAGCTGTCCATGAATTCAGGATGATCCTTGTACCTCAGCCTTCAAACTATTGGGATTACAGGCATTGCTAGCATGCCCCATGCCTGACTTTAGAATTTTGAACTCAGGCATATTATGGAGCTTGTGTTCCATGGCCACAAAACTGCATCATAGTCTGAGACTACAGCTTTTTTTTTAAGAATGGAGGGATTGAGATGGTCTCACTGTGTAGTTTAGGCTAACCTTGAACTCATTATGTAGCCCAGGCCAACTTTGAACAGGTGTGGATCCTGCCTCAGCCTTCTGAGTACTGAGGTTATAGGCATGTGCCACCCTGCCTGGCTTATGTGTGGCTTTTTATAACACCTTTGTTTTGTGTTTCAGCAATGGCTGCCATCCGAAAGAAACTGGTGATTGTTGGTGATGGAGCTTGTGGTAAGACATGCTTACTCATAGTCTTCAGCAAGGACCAGTTCCCAGAAGTATATGTTCCCACAGTGTTTGAGAACTATGTGGCAGATATTGAAGTGGATGGAAAGCAGGTAAGTTAACTTTTCATAATAACTGGTGCCACTGTACATACATATTAGGCTCTTCATAGAGCCACTAGAGAATTAGCCCTTTTGCCTCTTCATGCAATATGACAGAAATGCTGGAAAGAATAATTCTCATCTGTCATCTTAGTCCAGTTTTGTTCATTTTTAACTATTGTTTTCCTCACATTATCCACATTCATAAGTGTTTTATGGGACCCGGGAAATAGCTCAGCAGTCTAAGCACCTGCTTAGGCAAGCACAAGGACCCAGGTTTGATCCCTGGTTCCACGTAGCACAGCACTATGCTGGCCACCGAAACCAGATGTGGTGGGTGGCACATGCCTGTAATCCCACTGCTGGGGAGGTTAAGACTGGAGGATCGCTGCGAGTCCAAGCTGCGTAGTGAGACCCTGTACCAAATAATAAATAAAGTAAAAGACTAAAAAATAATAATGGATTTTACATGAGGCAGCATTAATATATGAAGTCTTTCTAACCATAACTATATAGCTATATAGATAAGTGATGTATATATATAATACTTTTTTGTGTGGTCTTTTTGGGACAGGGTCACTATTTAGCTGAGGCTGGCTTTGAACTTACTTTGTAGCCTAGGCTGGCCTCAAACTCATAGCAGTCCTCCTGCCACAGCCTTCTGAGTGCTGGGATTATAGACATGCATAGCCACACCAAGTTTATGCTTAAAATGTGTTGCCAAATAGATAATACTCAAAACTTTTTTTTTGCGGAACCGGGGATTGAACTCAGACCCTTGCGCTTGCCAGGGAAGCGCTTATTCCACTGAGCCATCTCCCCGACCTCAAGCATGACATTTTTTTTTTTTTTTTTTTTTTTTTTTACTGGGGATTGAACTCAGACCCTTGCGCTTGCCAGGGAAGCGCTTATTCCACTGAGCCATCTCCCTGGCCTCAAAACTTTTTTATATGGATGACTTTGTGTTTTAAAATTATGTCAGTAGGATCGGTGCGAGTTCAAGGCCAGTGTGAACTGCAGAATGAGACCCTGTTGCAAAAAGACAAAATAAAACCAGTCTCGGGGGCTGGGGAGATGGCTCAGTAGAATAAGCGCTTCCCTGGCAAGCTCAAGGGCCTGAGTTCAATCCCCAGTTCAAAAAAAAAAAAAAAAAAATAGTCTCTGTCAGTGTATCAAATAAAATGCTCGGGCTGGGGAGATGGCTCAGTGGTCTAAAGCACCTACTTAGAACAAGCTTAGCAAAGCACAGGGACTGCGGTTCAATCCCCCAGCACCACATGCCAGCCAGCC
>NW_004524584.1:14637690-14638278 GCF_000260255.1 Octodon degus | reverse complement strand
AATAAAAATTAAAAAAAAAAAAAGACACCAGGGCCGGGGAGATGGCTCAGTGGAATAAACGCTTCCCTGGCAAGCACAAGGGCATGAGTTCAATCCCCGGTTCCGCCAAAAAAAAAAAAAAGACAACAGTAATGGTAACATTTGTTATCCAAGCACTTGTAAGGCTGTGGCAGGAGACTCACCAAGAGTTTCAGGCCACTCTGGGACTCCAAATGCACATTCTTCTAATCCTCTCGTACAGGATGTAGAATTGGACTGAGAGAAAAAAAAAAATGAGAGCTAATGTCAACCTCAAGCTAGGATCTACTTGACAGGCCTGCGCAGTTATTGTCTACTTATAAGGGTTCCACTACAGATGGAAGGAAAAAAATGTCTTGACAGGCGTGTTGGTACATGTCTGTAATCCCAGCACTGGGGAGGCTGAGGCAGAAAGATCATTGAGTTTGAAACCAGCCTAGGCTACAAAGCAAGCTCAGAAAGAAAGGGAAACCCTGACTATATATATACTGATACCTGTGAACTAAGCTACTGCACTGCAGATGGTAATTTGTAATAGTTGTTTCATGTTGGGAGTGCCTGTCATTGTGG
>NW_004524584.1:14634972-14637590 GCF_000260255.1 Octodon degus | reverse complement strand
AAAAAAAAAAAAAAAAAAAAAGGGACTGAGACACAAAGCTGACATTATTTTGTGCAAGAGATTGAACAGGGCCTTTGCATGCCAAGCATACACCACCTCTGAGCTATGCCCCAGCCTAAGAAAGTATCATTACTGAAAAAGATGACAGCATGGGGAGGAGTAGTTTTTCCAAGAAGGTAGATGAGATTATCTGTGTGAACATGAGCCAGGTGTACAATGATCCCAACATTCTGGGAGTCTGAAGCAGGAAGATCTCAAGTTTGAGCCCAATGCCTGGCAAGCACAAGGGCCTGAATTTAATCCCTGGTTACAAAAAGAAAAAAAGAAAAAAAAAAAAAATCAAGTTTGAGCCCAACCTGGGAAATTTAGAGACTTACTGAGATGCTGTATTTATTTTATTTATTTATTTGTTTTGACAGAACTGGGGATTGAACTCAGGCCCTTGCACTTGCCAGGGAAGTGCCTATTCACTGAGCCATCTCCCTGGCCCCAGTGTTCGTTTAAGTTTTTCTTTTTTCTTTTTCGCAGTACCAGGGATTGAATTCAGGACCTTGTGCTTTCCAGGCAAGTGCTTATTCTCCTGAGCTAACTCCCTAGCTGAGACGCTGTATTTAAAAAAAAGGACTGGGAGTGTACTATGTAGCTCAGTGAAAAGGCTCTAGGCTTAATCCTCAGTACCACACACATGCAAACACAAAAGATTTTTTTTTTCAGTACTGGGTATCAAACTCAGGATGTTGCACTTGCCAGGCAGGTGCTTATGTGGCTGAGCTATATCCCCGGTCCACAAAAGTAAATTTTTAAAAATATATATGTAAAAAATGTTTTACATGATATATTCATATGGGGCTGCCTGGGACAGGTGATAAATAAAAAAGCCTCAGTATTTAGAACTGGTAAAAGAAAAAAATATATTTAGAACTGCATGGGGGTGGGGCAGGGAGATAGCTCAGTAGAATAAGTGCTTGCCTGGCAAGTGCAAGGGCCTGAGTTCAAGCCCCAGTTCTGCAAAAAAAAAAAAAAAAAGAGAGAGAAGAAAAGAAAAAAAGAACTGGATGGTGGTACATCCCCCTAACGGGAGGCTAAGGCAAGAGGACTGCTGTAAATTCAAGGCCTGCCTGGACTATATATTGAGTTCAAGGCCAGCCAGAAGGGGAAGAGAGAGGGAGGGAGGGAGGGAGGGACATTATTTAAAGGCAAACCTCTAGCTAAGGGGATTGTAATTATTGGAAGAGGATGAGGTCACCTGAGGGAATGCAGGAAGAAAAAGATCAAAAGAGCTGATCCCTGTGGATTTGTACACATGTCAAGGGCAGAGGGTAAAAACCTAGGGTGGATGGAATCAAGGGAATTCCATCATGAAAGAAAGGACATTTCATGTAGAAAACAGCATGTTGGCACATGTCTGTAATCCCAGCACCACCCCAAGAGACTGATCCAGGAGGGCTGTGAGTTCAAATTCAGCCTGTGTCAAAAAATAAAAAATGGGCCAATGAGATAGTTCAGCGGTCTAAAGCACCTGCTTCAGCAAGCTTAGGCAAAACCCAGGGCCTGCAGTTTTGTCCCTGGCACCACATACTGCACCAACTCTGTCTGGGCTGAGCCAGCCACAGAAATAAATAAATAATAAATAAATAAATATAAAAATAAAAAAGACTGGAGATATTGAGCAGCAGTAAAGCAGGTTTAGCTTGCAAGAGGCTTTGAGTTCACTGTCCAGCACTGCAAAAAGGTGAGAGGCCAAAAGCAAGCCAAACATGGTGGCCTAAACCTGTAATCCTAGCACTCTGGGTGGTTGAGGCAGGAGGATTATTGTGAGTTCAAGACAAAATGAGCTCAAAAAAAAAAAGACAAAATGAGCTCAAAGCCATCCTGAACTGCATGGCAAGATCCTGTCTGGGAGAAGGGCAGCTCGAAGAAGGCCAGATAGCCACAGGTATGGAAGGTGCCAGGGCCTGTCCTAGAAGCTGAACCACAGTAAGGAATTAGCTGGTACTTTTGAAAACATCTGTACAAGAGTATACCTCTCCAAAACACTGGGTTGGAAGGTTGGAATCCAGGGACCTCCTCAGGGGCCTTCCAGCTGAACCACTGCAGCTCTCCCCTTCCTGTACAGAATCAGCCCAAATGGAACCCAGGACTGGACTTTCCAAAATGACTGTACCACTTCCCCCAGGCTGTCTGCTGACTCACCCTTCCTTACCCATTTCTTTCCTCATAGTTTATGTCTTGGGCTGCCAAGGAAGTGAAATTTTGAGCTCCCAGCACAGCTGATCCTGGATGGGGAATGTTCCTCCTCAAAGTTGTCAGCTTTCCTTAACTAAAACTCTTTCTTTACCCTCTATCCTTCAAGAACATTCAAGACAGCCTGGCAAGCAAAAGGACCTGAGTTTCCAAAAGAAAAAGAACACTCAAGACAGTTAATAAAACTTCAGCATTTCCCAAGAAACTGAACATCTACCTACCTACCTACCTACACACACACACACACACACACACACACACACACTCTTTTACCACTCAACTTTATAACTGTTCCTGGCTCTGATCTGTGCTCACCCTGCTTTATTGTGAATCAGCAATTCAAAAGAATATGTGGGGGCTGGGGAGATAGTTTA
>NW_004524584.1:14633217-14634872 GCF_000260255.1 Octodon degus | reverse complement strand
GCCAGCCCTGCCCCCTGGTGGGCTGAGATGGCCACACACACACACACACACACATAAATAAAAAAAATTTTAAAATAAAATAAAATGCTCATTTATGAGATTACCAATTCAAGAGGTGGCCGGGCATGGTGGTGCATGCCTATAGTCCCAACACTTGGGAAGCTGAAGCAGGATTGCTGAGTTCCAGGCCAGCCTGGGCTTCATAGTAAATTCAAAGCCATCCTGAATCACATAGTGAGACCCTGTCTTAAAAAAGCCAAAATACAAACACTAACTCAAGAGGTTCTTATTGCTTATGCTCTTCAAAGGATTTAACTGGGGCTGGGGAGATAGCCCAGTAGAATAATGGCTTGCCCTGTAAGCACAAGGGCCTGAGTTCAACCCCCGGTTCTGCCAGGAAAGAAAAGAAAAGGAAAAAAAAAAATTGCTTCTCAAAGGGTTTAACTGATCTGATATCACCAGTAGTGTGACATTTAACCATATTTCCATTTACATATTTTTAAAATGTCTTTTTTTTTTTTTTTTTTCTTCCCGGAACCGGGGATTGAACTCAAGCCCTTGCACTTGCCAGGGAAGTGCTTATTCCACTGAGCCATCTACCTGGCCCTAAAATGTCTCTTTAATTTAACATAAAATCACCTGCTGTATTTGTTTCACTGTCTTGTCTGATGGCACTATTGCCTTTTGTTTGTTCCTAAAGCCATAAGGGAAGACTAAGGCAGAGTTCTTGTGGAATTTATTTTGTACTCTTCCATTTTAAAAATAATGCCTTCCTGACTTGAAATTATACTACAAAACTACTGTAGTAAAAATCAGCATGGTACTGGCAACAAAATAGACCTGAGAATCAATGGAATAGATTAGAAGATGCAGAGGCTTCTAGGAACACACTCAGCCACCTCATCTTCGACAAAGGGGCCGAACACGCTTACTGGAAGAAAGATAGTCTCTTTAACAAATGGTGCTGGAAAAATTGGCACTCTACATGCCAAAAACCAAAACTTGACCCAGATCTATCACTGTGTACTAAAGTCAAAATGGATTAAAGAACTGAACATTAAAATAAAAACACTAAATCTCCTAGAATAGAAAGTAGGAGGATCTCTTAAAGACATAGGATTAGGCAAAGAGTTCATGAACAAAAATCAAATCGCACGGGAAATACTTTTTTTTTGGCAGGGGATGGAATACTTGAAAGAATTAACAACTGGGACCACCTCTTATTGAGAAGTTTTTGCACATCAAAAGAAATTGCCGGGCCAAGAGGATGGCTCAGTGGAATAAGCGCTTCCCTGGCAAGCGCAAGGGCCTGAGTTCAATCCCCGGTTCTGCAAAAAAAAAAAAGAAATTGCCAACAAAGTGAAAAGACAATCCACAAACTTTGAAAAAATCTTAATAAGCACTCAGACAAAGGTCTGCTCTCTAGAATTTATAAAGAACTAAAGAACATTAGGGCCCCTAAATTTAAAGACCCAATCCAGAAATGGGCATCCAAGATGAACACACACTTCTCAGAGGACGAAATTAAAGAAGCGAATAAATATATGAAAAACTCCTCGGGCTGGAGAGATGGCTCAGTGGTCTAAAGCACCTACTTGAAACAAGCTTGGCAAAGCACAGGGACCTCAGTTCAATCCTCCAGCACCACATGCCAG
>NW_004524584.1:14627392-14633117 GCF_000260255.1 Octodon degus | reverse complement strand
GTCGCTATGTAGCTCTGGCTGGCTTTGAGCTTATTTTATAGCCCAGCTTGGTCTTGAACTCAGAAGATTCAAGACCAGTCCGGGCTATAAAATAAGATTCAAATCCCATGCTGGGATTACAGGCATGCACCATGTCTGGCACCATGCCCAATTTCAAAGCAACACTTAAAGCAAATTTGTTTTCAAAGGCAAGTGCTTTGTTCTAAGCATTCCTGGCCTGATCGGTTTAATAGCTCTTTTAAATTTTAACTTCTGGAAAATACTGAAATGAAACTACTGGTTAAAGATTTCCTCACAAGCTAGGTGTGTTGATGCACTCCCGTCATCCCAGCACTCAGGAAGCTGTGGCAGGAAGATCACCCTGAGATTGAGACCAACCAGATCTTGCCTCAGTAAAAAGAACTAACAAGATTTCTTCAGGAGAATGCAGCACTGAGCCGTAAAGAACAAGCCTTAGGGCTGGGTTGTAATTCAGTGATACAGCTGATGCCTGAGGCCCTGGGTTCCATTATGAGTACTGAAAAAATAAATAAATAAATAAATAAATAAATAAATAAAGGAAAGAGCAGGCTATGCGCTCTGTCATATTACTCTAAATCTTCTGTTTTTATTATTACAGTCACTGAATATGCTAGAAGAGCAAGTTTTCACATGCCTAGGCCAGCACTAAAAATAGCTGGCCAGCCAAATGACAGGATGTCTGCCTCACATTAGGCACTGATGTATTGGGAGTGAGATAGTGAGAGAAATCCTTAAGAAGTGAGGTGTTGGGGGCCAGGGAGATGGCTCAGTGGAATAAGTGCTTCTCTGGCAAGCACAAGGACCTGAGTTCAATCCCCGGTTCCACCAAAAAAAAAAAAAAGAAGTGAGATGTTTCTGAGCTTGGTGGTTCACACCTATAATCCTAGCACGTGGGAGGCAAAAGCAGGTGGATCACTGTTTGAGGCCAGCATGGGCTCCATAGAAAGTTCAAGCACAGCTTGAACTGTTATGGGAATGATATAGGACCTCTGAATGATATAAGAGAAATATAAGTCCCAACCTGCTAGAGGTCTAATATGCCAAGTTTGTGTTGAATTGAAGAATGAGGGGCTGGAAATACAGGTCAGCAGCACAGCACCTGCCTGGCAAGCATAAGGTCTTGAGTTCAGTTCCCAGTACCAAAAAAAAAAAAAAAAAAGGGGGGGGAGAACAAGGAGAAAGGGGGGGAGGGGGGAGGAGGAGAAAGAGGAGAAGGAGAAGGAGAAGAAGGAGGGGAGGAGAAGAAGGAGGAGGAGAAGGAAAAGAACAAATGAACGAATTAATGAATTCTGAGAAATATTGAAGGTTAAGAGTAGGATATATTGGGTTGGGGAGAGAGCTTGGTGGTCTAAGAACCTGCCTGGCAAGACAAGATCTGGGTTTGATCCCCAGTACCGCATGCCATGGCAGTCCTGGGACCCCGGGTGCGCCTACCCACCCAAAACTGGGTGTGGTGATATGTTCCTATAAACCCAGTGCTTGGGAGGATGAGACAGGAGGATCATTGAGTCCAAGCTGATTAGCAAGACCCTGTACCAAAAAAAAAGAAAAAAAGAAAAAAGAAATATTGCCAGGCATGGCAGTTCACCTGTCATCCTAGTAGTCAGGAGGCTGAGCAGGATTACCACAAATTTGAGGCCAGCTTCGGCTACATAGTGAATTCAGTGGCAGCTTGAACTATATAGCAAGACCTTGTCTCAAAAAAAAAGGAAAGATTTATTAAAAGACATCTCCTGCCTAAGAGAGACAAGAGAGGACCCAGAAAGTAGATTGCTAAACAGTCAGCTTCTCGAAGGAAGTTTTATAGAGCAAGATCACAAAATGGATACAAGGTCGGACAAAAAGGCCAGACATGGTGACACACTCTTGTAATCCCAGCACTTGGGATGCTCAGGCAGAAGGATAACTGTGAGTTTGAGACCAGCTTGCGCTACAAAGTGAGTTTAAGGCCAACCTGAATTGTATAAGGAGATGCTGTCTGAAAAAGAAAAAAAAAAAAAAGGGGGGGTGGTGCTGGGACAATAGCTCAGCAGTATAAGAACCTGCCTGGCAAGTTCAAGGTCCTGAGCTTGATACTTAGTACAAAAAAAAAAAAAAATACTAGGACAAAACTATGAACAACTAATAAGTTTGGTCACTTAGGTAATATTGATACAATGGGTAAGCAAGTGGAAAGGCTGGGTGTGGTGGTACACCCCTATAATCCAAGCATTCAGGAGGCTGAGGCAGGAAGCTCATTTGAGTTTGAGACTAGCCTGGGTTACAAAGTGACCTCAAGGCCATCCTGAGCTGCACAGTGAGACCCTGTCTCAAAAGATAAAAAAATAAAGTGTACATGGAAAAAAAAGGGCCTTTACAGGGAAGAATGGGTGAAGGAAGTCTTGGTCCCCAGGTGACTGATACCTATATAAAATATTGATCATTATTGTTTATCCCTCAGGAAGTATGTAGGTGTAGTCATTCCATCTTTGTCTTTAGGTCTGGCCTTCATTAAATGCTCTACCATTCATAGCTGTAATGTGTTCTGATTTTTTGCACTGGCTTCTTTTAAGGGCCTGGCCCCATCTGACTGTCTATAATATTTCTATTCAATTTAGCTGTCTATAATAGAACTACATAGTGAGACCTTGTCTCAGAAAAAAAAAATCTATCAGCTCAGGAGGCTGAAACAGAAGAATTCTTTTTAGGGCTGGCAAGATAGCTCAGTGGACTAAGTGCCTGCTTAGGCAAGAGCGGGGACCAGAATTGATCCCCAGCACCACATGCTGAGCCAGCCCTGCCTCTAGGTGCACTGAGCCAGTTCCGGGTGTGGTGGTGCATGCCTATAATTCCAGCACTGGAGAGGCTGAAAACAAGAGGATCAGTATGAGTCCAACCTGTGCAGTGAGACCCTGTACCAAATACATTTAAAAAAAAAAAAAAAAGAATAAAAAGAATCCTATCCAAGTTGTGAGACCCTGTCTCAACACACACCCCTCTGAAAAAAAACCATAAGGGCTGAGGATATAAACTCAGTGGTAGAGCACTTGGTTACTATACACAAGCCCTGGTTCAATCCTTAACACTGCACACACAAAAATTCCCAGAAGCCAGGCCAGGGAGATGGCTCAGTAGAATAAGCGCTTGCCTGGCAAGTGCAAGGGCCTGAGTTCAATCCCTGGTTCTGAAAAAAAACAAAAACAAAAAACAAAAAAATTCCCAGAAGCATTTACAGCACAACTCCCTGTGTTCTTGTAGCACTTTCGTCATGCAACTCACCATTACAGACAGGGAAGTTACACAGAAATTAATATACAGTCAGAGAGGGTCTGGGCTCTGAAGGAAGCAGTGAAAATACACTGTACCAGAATTGGGGCTGGACATGCATCTGAAGGCAAGATCTCAAGATAAAGTCACAGTGGCCAGACTTACATAGTTCCCTAAGGGCTATGCAGAATTTCAGACTATACAGTAAGTGGTACCACCCAGTCCATTAAGTCCAGATAAGCATCAAACACCAGGCCTGAACATGTGGTCAAAATATTCCTGTTTTAGGGGCTGGGAAGATAGCTCAGGGGCATAAGTGCCTGCCTGGCAAGCATAAGGTCTTGAGTTTGATCTCTGGAACCTTAAAAAAAAAGTTCCTGTTTTAGAAGTCATAGGTAAGTCAAGGTTAATGATATTAGCCATGTACCCTTGCTATGTGCCCTGGTTTCTTAACTAGTTAAGTAGCTATACATGGAATCTTACTGTTTGATTATAGCTCAAGCTGTTGTGCACTCATGTTATGACTTTGCTGTAAAAATTATCCCTTACAAAGACCCTAGGTAGCTGGGTGTGGTGGCACATGCCTGTAATCCCAGCACTCTAGAGACTGAGGCAGAAGGATCATTGTGACTTTGAGACCAGCCTGAGCTACAAAGAGAGCTCAAGGCCAGCCTGAAGTACATAGCGAGATCCTGTCTCAAAAAGACAAAAAAAAAAAAAAAAAAAAAAAAAAAAAAATCCAAAAAGACCCTTGGTGACAACCCACTTGAGAACCCCTCCTGTCTTTTAAGAGTTCTCTCTCTCTCTCTTTTTGGGTACCAGTGATTGAACTCAAGACCTTGCACTTGCCAGGCAGGCGTGTATGCTGCTGAGCTATCTCCTCGGCTCTGCTATCTCTTAATAAAATATTCCTACTCTTAACCTCTTTCATCCTTTGGAGTTCTGTCTTCATATTCAAGGGACACAAACTTGGTACATCTGATATCTAGCAGGTTGGGAGTTGTATCTCTCCTATATCATTTGTACAGAGCTACCTCCCTAGATCTTTCTATTTTATTTTGAGATATGATCTGCTATACAGTTCAGACTGGCCTTGAGCTCACTTTGTAGCCCAGGCTGGCCTCAAACGCTACAATCCTCTTGCCTCAGCTTCCTAAGAACTGAGATTACAAGTGTGTGTCACTACTCCCGGCTTGACTTTTTAGGACTACTAGTAATTAATGCACTAATTAGTATAACCATTTTATTTATTTACTGGTACGGGAGATTGAACTCAGGACCTTGCACTTGCCAGGTAGGCACTTATGCCACTGAGCAATCTCCTCCGCCCAGTACAATCATTTCTTTGAAAACTTCCAGGTTAAGGGCCAGGGAGATGGCTCAGTAGAATAAGTGGTTGCCTGGCAAGAGCAAGGGACTGAGTTCAATCCCTGGTTCTACCAAAAAAAAAAAAAAAAAAAAAAAAAGAAAAATTTCAGACTAAAGTTAGGCATGTTGGTTCTGAATTACTGCTGACAGGGGCCTGCCCATCAGCTCAGGTGTTTAAGTGCCTGCTGAAACAAAGCAGTCAGGCTCCGGATGCTGTGGTTCATCCCCTCATCCTCAAGCCAAACCAGACCTGCCCTGAAGGCATTCTGAGTGACCCCCCCCCAAAAAAAAAAAACCCCAAAGAATTATTGCTGACATCCTTTTTTTTTTTTTTTTCCCAAATAACCATTTGATAGCATTTTCATCAGTTTCCAAGAACTTTCACAGAAGAGGGCTTGTCTCCCCAGCTGCAGAATCATCTATTTCCTACTGTCTAACATTTATTTATTTTGCAACCAGATCTTACTAGTTCAGACTGGCCTTGCACTCACTATGGAGCCTAGGCTGGCCTTGAATTTGTGTTGATCCTCCTGCTTTAGCCTCCTAAGTGCTGAGATTATAGATATGCATCATCACACTCAGCTTTTTATTTGTGTGTGTGTGTGTGTGTGTGTGTGTGTGTGCGCGCGCGCGCGCACGCGCACGCGCGCGCGGCCAGCTCAGCCCACCAGGGGGCAGGGCTGGCTGGCATGTGGTGCTTGGGGATTGAACCTGGTCTGTTTGTTCTAAGTAGGTGCTTTAGACCACTGAGCCATCTCACCAGCCCACACTCAGCTTTTTATTTTATTCACTGTTGTTTTTTTGAGACAAAGTCACACTATGAAGTTCAAGCTGGTCTTGAAATTGATATGTAGCCCAGCCTGGCCTCAGATGGTGATCTTTCTGCCTCAGCTTCCCAAATGCTAGGATTATAGGCATTTAACACCACATCCAACTGGTTTTTTAAAAATTATTCATACTTTGGGTTTCTCATTTTAGAGAAGTTATGCATCCATTTTTTCACGAATGACTCAACTATACCTTATGGCAGAGTAGCACTTCAGTATGTATAAATACTTTTTATTTTTATTTTTTTCCTTTAAGTTGTTTT
>NW_004524584.1:14611582-14627099 GCF_000260255.1 Octodon degus | reverse complement strand
CAGAATCGCCCCATTCCTCAGTGGATTCGTATGAAGACAGGTACAACTCCAAGAGGAGACACTGGAGGAGGACCAAGCTAGGACTGTGAGGACTTGCACATGAGCTGCGACCCATTTACCCTCTGGGAGGTCACAAGACGATGTCATCTTTTAATCATGGTCAAGACAATACTGAATAAAGTTTTAAAAATAAAAAAAATAAAATAAAAGCTCAAATGACCTACTATAACTTTGTAACCAGCTCACCTAAACTAAACAAGCTCCAACTCTAAGACAAGTTCACCTACTTCTTATATTATTATTATTATCATCATTATTATTTGTCTTTTTCAGACAGGGTCTCACTATGTAGTTCAGGCAGGCCTTGAGCTCACAGACCAGGCTGGTCTCGAACTTGCAAGGATCCGCCAGCCTCAGCCTCCAGAGTGCTGGGATTACAGGCGTGCACCACCACATCCTGCTTGGGCAATGTATCTTGTTCCAGAAACAAATCTAGATGACTGTGGCACTTGGTGTAAAAACATTTGTCCGGCTCTCTCTCAACCACTGGCTCTGGTCCCCTGACCACCAGACAAGTAGCTCCCTGTGCAGGGTGGCAGGTCCAACTACGCTGGATCCGGACCTTTGGAGATTATTACAGTAGCCAGACCCAGCCAGGGAGACCCTGACCCACGCGTCTGTCGCTCCCCTGATATTTCTATAAGAGCTGCGGAGCAGGGATCCCATCTGATTTCACGGTTGGGCAGCAAAGGACTTGCCTAAGGCCTAAAGCTGGAAGCGCAAAGACAAGGAGTGAGGAGGAGTAACCCAAATTCTAGGACCTCGAAGTCCTGAGATCGCGGGCTAGGTGGGTCTCAGAGCCCTTCGCTCCCGGGTGCCATCCTGACCACCAGCAGGCGGAGGGGAGACCTCATGGTGCAGTCTGCAGGGAGCGGTGGCCGCGCCCCAACTCCTGCCGCTGCTCCCAGGGCCTGCGGGGTAGGTTGGGCGCTGGCTGGAAGACTGCGGCGCGTGGGGGCGGGGAGACGGTAGCGGCTGAGGGCGTGCAAGGCCGAGACTCGGGCCAGGCGGGCGCGCGCACGGCGTCGCGTGCGTGCGTGTGTGGGCGTGGCTCCTTGCACGCCGTGCGCGGGGCGGATGTCCGGGCCGGCAGGGCCGGGGCGGCGGACGAGATGGCGGAAGGCCGGGGATGCGGTGAGCGACCGGATGTGGAGACCCAGAAGTCGGAGCTCGGCGCTTTGCTAAGGACCACGCTTCAACGGGGGGCGCAGTGGTGAGCCCTTGATCCGTTCTGCACCTCTCAAGAGTCTGGAGCCGTGCTTCCGGCCTCCCAGCCAGGCCCACTTTTCTTGGCTGGGATAGGGGCTGGGCGGGAGCGGTGCCTGTGACCCTGACAGGGTGGCCTGACACCTGTCCCTCAGGAGAGGAGCCCTGAAGAACCTACCGACTGCGTGGTGGCACGGGGCGGCCGCGGCCTACTTGGAGCCCCGGGGCTCAGCCGACCTGTGGAGAAGGGATTGTAGGATGTGGAGAAAGGAGTACTTAATGCGATCCTGAGAAGAGGACTCGCTTCCCCAGAGAGGACACCCTGTGTGACCTCGGGCGAGGCTGTCCAGACCCCCTCCGTTCCGTGCTGTTAAAGCCAGAGTAGCAATTTGTGGTTTAACGTCTTCAGTGGGTTGAGATGAAGGTCAAAAGTAGATACTTTATGAACTTGTAAACTGCCGAACCGTCGTTAGGTCAGAAACAATGAATTGTGAGAGCCCCAGATTATGTTGGTAGGAAATGTGAGAAATACTTGTGGCAGCAGTGTGTAAAAGTGGGAAAGAAGGGGCTGGAGAGATGGCTCAGTGGTCTAAAGCACCTACTTAGAACAAGCTTAGCTAAAGCACAGGGACCGCGGTTCAATCCCCCAGCACCACATGCCAGCCAGCCCCGCCCCCTGGTGGGCTGAGCTGGCCACACACACACACACGCACTCTAAATAAAAGGTAAAAATAAATAAATAAATAATTTAAAAAAAAAGTGGGAAAGAAGGGTAGCCTAGATGCTGGAACAAGATAGAAATTTAGAAGGTCAACTTCAAAAAATAGGATAAAGCTCTCATTCTATGAGCCATCTCCCCAAGAAGGTCAACTTCAGAAGAGCAAAGGCGAGATGTGAAGCCTTCTAATAGATGTAATGGAAAAGATAGTACTTTTCCTATAGTGGAGAGGTTTCTGGGTGGTGATGTTACTGTGTGGGAGTAGGAAACTAGGGCTAGGATTTGCATTGAATATGACTGAGCATCACTGACTTGAAGAAACTATTAATAGAAATATAAGCAGAGAAGAGAAACAGTAGAAATAGTGTATTTAATACATATATTTGTGTGTATATATGTATATATGTATTTGATAGTCTTTATACTGAGCAACAGTTACAGCCTTCTTTTTCTTCTTTTTTTTTTTTTGGTCTTTTTGAAATAAGGTCTCACTGGGCTGGTGAGATGGCTCAGTGGTCTAAAGCACTTACTTGAAACAAGCTTAGCAAAGCACAGGTACCGAGGTTTAATCCCCCAGTACCACATGCCAGCCAGCCCCGCCCCCTGGTGGGCTGAGCTGGCCACACACACACACACACACACACACACTTAAATAAAATTTAAAAAAAAAAAAACCATTAAAAAAAAAATAAGGGGCTGGTGAGATGGCTCAATGGTCTAAGGCACCTACTTCGAACAAGTTTAGCTAAAGCACAGAGACCGCGGTTCAATCCCCCAGCACCACATGCCAGCCAGCCCCGCCCCCTGGTGGGCTGAGCTGGCCACTCGCACACACACATAAATAAAAAAAAAAATGTCTCATTATGCAGCTCAGGCTGGGTTTGAGCTCACTTTGTAGTGTAACGGGGATTGAACTCAGGACCCTGTGCTTGCCAGGCAGGCACTTATTCTACTGAGCTATCTTCTCAGCCTCCCAGGCAGATCTTGAACTGGAATTAATCCTCCTGTCTCATCCTCCCAAGTGCTGGGATTACAGAAGTGGACCACCATACCTGGCTCAGGTTTATGGTGTTTATCTTGAGTTGCAAGCTGTGAAAAGCAAGCAGAGGTGTTTTTGAAGCTATTCTACAAAGGGGATATCACTTGTGTATCAATGAAGAATACTAAGTAGAAGCATGAAAAATTTAAGATAGATTAAAATCATACAGTTAAAGTGTACGGATAGTGTTGGTCAAAAGATTCAAAGGGAAAACAGTTTCAAAGATTTCAGGGAGGAGGCCAGGGATATGGCTCAGTGACATGGCTCAGTGACATAAGCACCTGCCTGGCAAGTGCAAGGTCCTGAGTTCAATCCCTGGTACTGCCAAAAAAAAAAAAAAAAAAAAAAAAAATTCAGGGAAGCTGCCTGAATTGTCTGACATGTCTTTAAAAAATTATCGGCCGGGAGATGGCTTAGTGGAGTAAGTTCTTTCCTGGCAAGCACAAGGGCCTGAGTTCAATCCCTGGTTCTGCCAAAATAATTAATTAATAGACTCACCAATATAGTAGTGTTTTGTTGTCTTGCAAGAGTTTCCCTCTCTTGTCTTAGTTTTTGTAGTTTGCTTTTTTAATTTTTTGTGGTGGTGCTGAGGAATAGAACCCAGAGTCTTGTGCATGCAGGCAAGAGCTCTACTACTGAACTAGATCCCTACCCCCTGCCTTAGGTATATTTTATTTTATTCTCTGTCTTCTTGAGATAGGGTCTGACTATGCAGTTAGGCTGGCTTTGAGCTCACTTGTAGTGCAGACAGGACTTGAACTCATTCTCTTGCCTCAGCCTCCCCAGTGCTATGGGATTACAGGTGTATGCCACCATGCCCAGCTTGTCTTAGCTATAAAATAGTTATTTTATACTTTTTTTTTTTTTTTTTTGCGGAACCGGGGATTGAACTCAGGCCCTTGCGCTTGCCAGGGAAGTGCTTATTCTACTGAGCCACCTGCCCGGCCCTATTTTATACTTTTACAATAAACTAGATTTGCTAATTTTTGTGGGTTTTTTTTTTTTTTTTTTTTTTTTTTTTTGCGGAACCGGGGATTGAACTCAGGCCCTTGCGCTTGCCAGGGAAGTGCTTATTCTACTGAGCCACCTGCCCGGCCCTATTTTATACTTTTACAATAAACTAGATTTGCTAATTTTTGTGGGTTTTTTTTTTTTTTTTTTTGTCGTTATTGTTTGATTTTTGAGATAGGTTCACCCCTCCGCCTAGTACTGGGGTTTGAACTCCAGACCTTGTGCTTGCCAGGCAAGTGCTTCTGCACCTGACTTATTGAGGTAGGTTCTTTTATTTATTTATTTATTTATTTTTATTTATTACATTTATTTATTGTGTGTGTGTGTGGCCAGCTCAGCCCACCAGAGGGCGGGGCTGGCTGGCATGTGGTGCCGAGGGATCGAACCGAGGTCCCTGTGCTTTGCCAAGCTTGTTTCAAGTAGGTGCTTTAGACCACTGAGCCATCTCTCCAGCCCTGAGGTAGGTTCTTGCTACATTGTTCAGGCTGGCCCCAAACTCAGTATTGAGTCTAGGCTGGCCCTGAACTCATGGTAATCCTACTGCCTCAGCCTCCCAAGTGTTGGGATTACAAATGTGTGCAACCATGCTGGACCACTACATTTGCTTATATAGAAAGCAGTAAATTGAAAATAAACTGTCCATGAGGATGTATGCTTATAAATCCAGCACTTGAGAGGCTGAGGCAAGAGGATTGCTCACTCACAATCAGGCCAGGGTGCCCCTGCATTCACTGAGTTCTTCCTCCCTTAGCCTCTGGATTGTAGGCATCACAGGTATGTGTCACTGTGTCCAGGTTATTTTGGGATATTATCTTATTTGGTCCTCGAAAGGTAATAGAGTTGGGAGGCGGTGGTATTCCATTTTGAGAAAAAAAATCAGTACTATTTATGTTAAGCAAAATAGTGTAACCAAGCTGTTGACCTGGACAGACACCTCTATAAAGATTATTATTAAATCAGTGATTTAACAAACATGATTTTGCTGACAGAAATCTTCCAAAATAATGTTTTTTGTTTTTTGTTTTTAAATTTTGTGGTACTGAGGCTTGAACCCTGACCCTTGCACATACTTGGTAAATGTTCTGCTATTGAGCTACATCCCAAGCCCACGAGAAGACTCTTATTTATGTATTTACTTACTTGACACCACTGATTGATTGATTGATTGATTGATTGATACAGTACATAGTGATTGGACCTTTTCACTGTAGTATATCCTCAGCCCTTTTAAAATTTTTTGAGATGGTCTTGCTAAATTGCCAAATTTGGCTCAAATTTACTATCTACCTGCCTTAGCTGGGATTACAGGCAGGAATTAAAGGAATTTGTCACCAGACTCAATGGAACACTCTCTTTAAGCATTTTTTTTTTTTTTTGACAGGGTTTCTCTGCATTTCAGGTTGTCTTGGAATTCACTTTGTAGCCCATGCTGGCCCTGAACTTGTTGTACTCCTGCATTAGTCTCCCAAGGGCTAGGATTACAAGCATACATCACCATGTTCTGATAAATAAGCTTTTTTTTTTTTTTTTTTTTTTTTTTTGGTGGAACCGGGGATTGAACTCAGACCCTTGCGCTTGCCAGGGAAGCGCTTATTCTACTGAGCCATCTCCCAGGCCCTAAATAAGCATTTTGAAACTAGGAGGTTGTTTTCTTTCTTTTATTTATTTAGCATTCTTTTTTCTTTTTGTGGTGCTGGGGATTGAATGTAGGGTTCTTTCTTTCTTAATGTGTTTGGTTGTTGCAGGGTCTTACTGTGCAGCTCGGACTCCTGGTGATCCTGCTTTCAGCCTCCCCAGTGCTGAGATTAGAGGCATGAACCACTACGCTCACACTCTGGCTGACTCAGCCCACCTTGGGAGTGGGGTTGGCACTACATGTGGTGCCAGGATTGGACCTCAGTCCCTGTCCCTATGCTTGCCTAAGCTTGCCTAAGCAGGCGTCTTAGTCTGCTGAGCTATCTCATTAATATTTAGTCTTGTAGCAGTCTTACTGTGTAGACTGCTTTAGGCCAAGCCATTTGTGCTGTGGTGTGGTGCTGGCCCTTGATTGGGAGTGTGTATAATGATGGGGTTTCATATTGAGGTCAAAAAATCATAATAAAGATTAAGGTGGTATGGCATATAGTTCAGTGGTAGAGCACTTGCCTACCACAAGCCAGAGGTCTCAAGTTCAAATTCTCAGCACTGAAACATAAAAAAGGAACTAGAAAGGTTAAGGGGGAGGTCCAGAAACTTGTGACATAATCTTTTTTGCTATAGTAAATTGTCTCTCCCTAGGTATCTTATTGACAGCCGATGGTTCAAGCAATGGAAGAAGTACGTGGGCTTTGATAGCTGGGATATGTATAATGTGGGAGAACATAACCTATTTCCTGGACCAATAGACAACTCTGGACTCTTTTCAGGTATAGTATGCTTCTAGCTAAATGATCACCTGGGCAATGGCCTGAGTTGCTTTTTTCTCTCCCCTTGAAACACAGTCTGGCACTGGCAGTATAGGATGATGGTCTAGAACTCAGTAATCCTCCTGACTCATTCTCCTAAATGCTGGGATTACAGGGGTGTGCCATCATATCCAGCTGGGGTTTTATGTATCTGTGACATGGACGCTCTGAACCTGCCTTTGCTGATGGGAGGAGATAGAAATAAGTATCCTTGACTTGGGTGTGTAAAAGTAGTCTTTAGAAATCCTTAAATTAAGCTCCTTGCTTGCTCACTTCCTTTCCCCTCCCCTCCCCTCCCCTCTCAGTTCTTCCCTTCCCCATCTTCAGTTTCTTTCTCTTTGTCTCTCCCTTTCTCTGTCTCTTTGTCTTTTTGAGATAGGGTTTCACTGTGCAGCTCAGGCTGGACTTGAACTCAGTTTGTAGCCCAGGCTGCTGTTGAACTATAAATGATCTTCCTGCCTCAGCCCCCCCTGAGTGCTGGGATTATAGGTGTGCTCCATCATTGAAGGCCTGCGTGGGGTTATTTATTTTTATGCCACTGAGCTATGTCCCCAGCCCCTGAATGAGAACTGTTGAGCTTTTTTTTTTTTTAATTTTATTGATTGATTTATTTATTTATTTTGTGTGTGTGGCCAGCTCAGCCCACCAGGGGGCGGGGCTGGCTGGCATGTGGTGCTGGGGGATTGAACCGTGGTCCCTGTGCTTTGCTTGGCTTAGTTTGTTCTAAGTAGGTGCTTTAGACCACTGAGCCATCTCACCAGCCCAGAACTGTTGAGCTTTGACTTGGTGTATTTAAAATTAAGAATGCTGAGTTTTGGCATAGTGCAGTGGTGCTTGTCTGGCATGTAGGAAACCCTAGTTTGGTCACTGGACTGCAAAAACAGATGAATTAAAAAAAAGAATACAAATATTGCTGTAAGTGAGAGGCTGGGGGTAGCTCAGTTGTAGAGTGCTTATATATTCTGCAGGAGGCCCTTAGGTTTGATATCCAGCACCAAAACAGCAACAACAGAAAACCAGTTTGGCATTGAACTTAAGTTTATCAAGAGTCATAGGGCCAGGAATATAGCTCAGTGGCACAGTTCCTACCTGGCAGATAAAAGATCTTGAGTTTGAGTCCTGGCATACCTCGCCCTCTTTAAAAAAAAAAAAAAAAAAAATCATTTAACATTCTTTACTTTTGTTCATGTTAGAGAATGAACCCAGGGCCTGGTACTCATGCTACTCATGGGCCCTATCACTAAAGGTATACCCCAGCCTCATTTGTTTGCTTTCATGGTAAGCTTTTTTTTTGGGTGGGGTATATAACTTACATTAATTAACCATTTAAATTGTGAAATTTGAAAGCCCTTCAGTGACATAAATTAGAAAGATGGCACTCATACCTGAAATCCCAGCACTTTGGGAAGCTAACATAGGAGGATCAAAAGTTTAAGCCCAGCCTGACCAATTTAGTGATTTAGTGAGTCCATGTTTCAGAATAAAATAAAGGCTAGGGATATAGCTTATTGTGAAGGCCCTGGGTTCAATCACTAGTACTGAAAAGAAAAATACAGGGGCCAGGGAGATGGCTCAGTAGAATAAGTGCTTCCCTGGCAAGCACAAGGGTCTGAGTTCAATCCCTGGTTTCACCAAAAAAAGAAAGAAAAGAAAAAAAAAGATTTTAAATTGGAAGGTTTTTTTGTTTTTTTTTTTTAATTTTATTTATTTATTTATGTGTGTGTGTGTGTGTGTGTGTGTGTGCGCGTGCGGCGCCAGCTCAGCCCACCAGGGGGCAGGGCTGGCTGGCTGGCATGTGGTGCTGGGGGATTGAACCGTGGTTCCTGTGCTTTGCTAAGCTTGTTCTAAGTAGGTGCTTTAGACCACTGAGCCATCTCACCAGCCCCAAATTGGAAGGTTTTGTTCTCTTTTTTACTTTTGTGTTTGGGGGCTGGGTTACTAGGCCACTGTGCTTAGTTCCCAGCCTTGTATTTTTATTTGTATTTTGAGACATAGTATCTCTTAGTCCTTTAATTGAGAAGGATGGAGCTTCCAGGATAGGTGGGATTACACTCTTGTGTCACCACACCTAACTTTCTTTTCTCACTGATTCTTAAAAGGGACAGAAGTCCTTCATAAAATGTATAGAAAAAACGGCTAAGATCAAACGTCAGGGGCTGGTGAGATGGCTCAGTGGTCTAAAGCACCTACTTAGAACAAGCTTAGCAAACACAGGGACCGCTGTTCAATCCCCCAGCACCACATGCCAGCCAGCCCTGCCCCCTGGTGGGCTGAGCTGGCCACACACACACACACACACACACACACACACAAATAAAAATTTAAAAAAAAAAGATCAAACGTCAGTCAGCAGTCTGCTTTGTTATGTCAATTTACATGCTTTTTTTTTTTTTTTTTTTTTTTTTGCGGTACTGAGGATTGAACCTTGCGCTTCTCAGGCAAGCACTTGTGCTTGTGTGCTATATCCCTAGCCCTTACAGAATTTTGAGATTCGTACTTCTTTCTGTTCTGTTGTTGATGAAAAAGTACATTTGCAAAACAAATATTTCTGGAAGAGCAGGGAGTTATGTGCTATTTCTTTTTCCAGATCCTGAGAGTCAGACCTTGAAAGAACACTTAATTGATGAGCTGGACTATGTGTTGGTCCCAACTGAGGCCTGGAACAAACTACTGAATTGGTATGGCTGTGTGGAGGGCCAGCAGCCTATTGTCAGGAAAGTGAGTATGTGAACATTTGCTGATCAGTCCCCACATGTGCTCCTTGGGTGACACTTGGCCTGTGTTGGTTTCCTAGGAAAATGAACATGTTTAAGAGGTTAGTGGAGCCCTTGTTTATGGCTCTCTTAAGGGATTTTGGTTACATGGTGGTAAGTAAGTCTACTTACCAATGGTGTTAGAGTGAGTAGTCCCTGACTCTGCCGGTTACTTTGGGATATGCCCAGCAGTGTGGGAGAGCTTTCTCAAAGGCTCTGAGGACCAGATGGATGTATAGTTACATATTTTTTTCCTCCTAACAATTTAGTTTAACACCACCTCCCACTCCCCCCACAAACATACATTGGCTTCCTAATACTTGGAATTGAGTCCTGAGGACATTGAACTACATCCCCAACCTTTTTATTTTGAGACAGGGTTTCACTCAGTTGCCCAGACTGGCCACAAACTTGCTTGAGATTTTTCTCAGTATCTGGGATTAAGTTTTTTTTTTTTTTTTTTTTTTCCTCTGAATGCCTTCAGGCGTGGTTTGGCTGGCTGGAGTATTGTGGGAATGGAACTACAGCAACCTGAGGCTGACAGCTTTGTGGAAGCAGCCACTTAAAGAACTGAGCTATGGCCAGGCCCCCAGTATCTGGGATTATAGGTGTGGGCCACAACGCCTGACTCCCCTCTCATTTTAAAATATTTCTAGGGCTTGGGATGGAGCTGAGTGGTGGAGAGTTTGCCTAGATGTGTGAGGCCCTGGATCAAATTGCTAACATTGCAGACACCACCATGCCCACCTTCACCACCTTTCTGACCTTTACCCCCTGAGTGTAATGCTCTTTGGTCATATGGTTGAGGAATTAACAAAACCTCTTTGGGAAGGTAGGCTCTGGGACAGATTGTTAGTGGCTCTGATAGTCAGGACTCATGAGAAGACCACTTTCTTGTCTCCCACGTTGTTTGCTTGTCCTACCACAAAGAAACACAGGAGCCCGCATGGCTCTGAATGTTCCTGCATTAAGTAACTCTCACTCTGCTGGTGTATGTTCTCCGTTTTAGTAGAAGAGGAGAGTACTGCAGTCCTAAGGCCTTGTGTCTATGAGTCTTTCTTTTCCTTTTTTTGAGGCAGGGTCTTACTATGCAGTTCAGGCTGACCTTGAGCTTACTTCGTAGTCCAGGCTGGTCTGGAACTCGCAGCGATCCTCCAGCCTCACAAGTGTGGGGATTACAGGTGTGTGCCACCATGCCTGACTTGTGCCTATGTTCTCAATCCTCTGATTAGAGAGCTCCTTCAAGGGAAGGATCATGGTCTTGTGTTGGAGGTGAACAGTGACTTTCTTTTTAGGCAGTATCTGGCTTTATGGGCTAGCACGACTCTGAATTAATGAGTTAAGGGTTTCTTGTTTGTTTTGGTGCTGGGAATTGAACTTGGGGTCTTACACATGTCAAGCATGTGCTTTATCCCTGAGTTTTACCCCAACCCAGAAATTATTTCCCATAGTCAGGTGTGTACTTTCAGGAGTAGGAGTCTAAACTTACATTTGCCAAGTTTGTTGCACAAGCTTTCTTCTATGGTACCATCAAGTGCCCTTGGTAGGTCCTAATAAGTTGAAAAAAAGTTTCTTGTATGTTTTTTTTGAGACTGAGTCTCATGTAGTTCAAGCTGGTGTCAAACTCTTGGCAATCCTTCTGCCTCAGCCTCTTGAGTGCTGGGATTATAGGTATGTACCACCATGCCTGGAGAAAAGAGTTTTAATTTCCTGGAACAGACGCTGACAGTTTTAAAAATCTGTACTTAAAAAAACTTGTACTTCTCATCCCTTGATGACTGAAGGAAACTGATGATAATGAGTGTTCTGTTGTTTGCTGTCACTGACTTCTAAGACTGCCTGGGTATGGAAGCACTTCTTTTTGACTTTATCTCTTGTTCACAGGTTGTGGAGCATGGCCTGTTTGTCAAGCACTGCAAAGTGGAGGTATATTTGCTGGAACTGAAGCTCTGTGAGAACAGTGACCCCACCAATGTGCTGAGTTGCCATTTCAGCAAGGCAGACACCATTGGTGAGCAAGTAGGCTGGGGTTTCAGGTGTGCTGAGAGACTGTAGGGCAGTATGGCTGATGGAAGGGAAGCTATGCGCTCTCTGCAGACTTGTTACCTAGATCATGTTGACCCAGAGCCTTTTCTCCAGAGATTCTTGTGGTGAAACATGTCCAGGAATCTTGTCTAGTACACCGAGTGTGGTTCTTGTCCATTTGTCATATGGGAATAGGAAGAAAAGCAGAAACAGTTCTTGTAGCTGGAAATGATGGCACACGCATATAATCCCAGCATGCTGTGAGGCCAAGGCAGAAGAATTGGCAAGTTTTAAGGTTTGCCTGGGAAACTTCCTGAGACGTCTCAGAGTAAAGAATAAAAGCATCTGGGCATGTAGCTTAGTACCATATAGGAAGGGGGAGAGAAAGAGACAGATCAACAGGTTCTTGATAAATTGGTCAGACTGGACAAAATTACAATTCTGGAGTCAGCCTCCAAAAGTACTGGCATTATTATAGATGTATGTCATGATGCCCAGCTTCATAGCTTTTTTTTTTGTACCAAGGGTCAAACTGGGGGCCTTGTGCTTGCCAGACAGGTGTTGTGCCACTGAGCTATTTTCATTGGCCAGTATTTTTTTAATTTTTATTTATTTATTTATGTGTGTGTGTGTGGCCAGCTCAGCCCACCAGGGGGTGGGGCTGGCTGGCATGTGGTGCTGGGAGATTGAACCGCGGTCCCTGTACTTTGCTAAGCTTGTTCTAAGTAAGTGCTTTAGACCACTGAGCCATCTCACCAGCCCCCATTGGCCAGTATTTTTTTTTGTTTAATATTTGTTTGTTTGTTATAGAGTCGTGCTACACAGCTCAGACTTGTAGTAATCCCGTCTCACCCTCCCCAGTGCTGGGATTACAGGTGTGTGCCACCACATGCACACCTAGGATTCTAGGGCCAACACAGCAGGTGATACCAGAGATCGAACTTGGATCCTTGCTCTTGTCACTGGCTAGTTTTTGAAGCTACACCTAGCTGGATGTGGTGGCACATGCCTGTAACTCCAGCATACAAAAGCTGAGGCAAGAGGATGACAGTGAATTTGAGGCCATCCTGGGCTAAAAGCAAGACCCTGTCTTGGGCCGGGGGAGCCACATCTGTCTTAACTCCAAAGAAAAATTTTTCACTTTTTTTCTTCAGTGCAGAGATTGTCTTTTTTTCCTCACCATGCCCAGGATAAACTCAGGGCTTCATCCATGCTAGGCAAGTGCTCACCACTGAGCTAATGTTCCTACCCTCATTTTCTTGCTTTCTATGTTGCTTCTCTGCTATGAGACCTACATTATCAGAGAAGCATAGGGACATTTTCCACTCATACAAAGTGGTGGGACTGAGGTTTGTCAGTACTTTTATTTCAGAGTACTTGGGCAAGAGGCTGGAGAGATAGCTCAGTGGCATAAGTGCCTGCCTAGCAAGCACAAAGTCCTGAGTTCTATCCTAGATAAACCAACCCCCCCCCAAAAAAAAAAAATCCAGAGTACTTTATGCATATCTGACAAGGGAGGAGGTAGGTACTGGTTGCTTCCATTATCTTTGTCTTTATCGAGAAATCTCTGAGTGATGTCTCTGTCTCTCCTTAGCAACCATTGAGAAGGAAATGCGGAAGCTTTTTAACATCCCAGCAGATCGTGAAACGCGGCTCTGGAATAAATACATGAGTAATACCTATGAGCAGCTGAGCAAGCTGGACAACACTATCCAGGATGCTGGGCTGTACCAAGGCCAGGTAGGAAGGCCCAAGCCATGCGTAAGCAAGCAACTCTGCCCAGGGCATGTGACCAGAAACCTCTGGCTGAAGCATATCAGACATGTGGTGGGTGGCACCCTCCTCATTTGGTTTCCCCTTTTAGGTGCTAATAATTGAGCCCCAAAACGAGGATGGCACATGGCCCAGGCAGACCCTGCAGGCAAAGTAAGTGAATCTTTTCTCCTATGTGGTTAGGCTCACACATTTCATAGAGACAATATTTCCTAATGTGGTTAATTGTTCGAAGAAAAATTGTGAATCAGATGGAAAACTCACTATTTCATATCCAGAATGTAGAGTCAGAATGAAGTCCCTAGCCTTTGGTAAGCAGCTTGTGGGGCAGCCATGGAAAGGAATCCTGTCAAGCATCTCAGTAAAGGTCTGGGAATGAGAGGAGGAGGGCGAGTGTGGACCAGGATCTGATCCTGCTGCTTTGTCAAGAGGTGGTTATTTTGAGACAGGTGCTTTTTTTTTTTTTTTTTTTTTCCCCCAGTAGAGGGGATTGAACTCAGGACCTTGCACTTGCAAGGCAGGTGCTTATGCTGCTGAGCTGTCTCCCCGAGGTGGCTATTTTGTCAAACTCCTTTCTCTCCTTTAGTCAGAAAAAGATGACAACCGAGGCATGAGGTCTTGCATGACTTAAGGTGATAGTTTCACTCCACTCCACTCTATGAAGTTGCCTGTTATTCATTGTTGCCCTTGGAACTTAGTTGAGGAATTGCTTAGCTACTACTTGGACTCCTGGCCATAGGTATTTCAGCGATATTCATGTGATTCATGAAATTATGAATCTTCAGAGGCAGAGAGAAAGAATTGATGAGTTTCCCTCTTTGAGAAAGATGGGATGGGGGCCAGAGAGATGATAGCTCAGTAGAATAAATGCTTGCCTGGCAAGTGCAAGGGCCCAAGTTCAATCCCCAGTTCTGAAAAAAAAAAAAAAAAAAAGAGAAAGCTGGGATGGACTGGGGGATATATAGCTCAGTGGCACAGTGCCTGCCTGGCAAGTATGAGGCCTTGAGTTCCATTCCTGGTTCAAAAAAAACCTTGGGAAAATCCTGTCTGGTTCAGTCTTTATGGGGAGAATTGAAAGCTCTGCTTTCTTTCAGTTACAAAGTGATAGACTCATAATTCATTTCAAAACTGTGTAGCTTCAAGACCTCTCGAGAAACATGGATGAAGACAAAAAAAGGCTGGTGAACATTTTCAGTTTTGTAGACTCATTGAAGGCCAGTTAAAGAATTAAAAGTTAAAAGAGTTCTGAAAGGCATTATGAAAGGATAAAGAGGGAAAGATGATAGAAATGTGGTATGGAGGGTATTAGTATTTCTATATTTATGTGTATCCCTGTAGTAGTATTTCTGTATTGCTGTGTGTGGAGGCGCATAGCTGCAATCCCAACATTTAGGAGGCTGAGGCAGGAGGATTGATACAAGTTCAAGGTCAGTGTGAGTTACATAGTAAGACCCTTTCTCAGGGCTGGGGAGATGGCTCAGTAGAATAAGTGCTTCCCTGATAAGTGCAAGGGCCCGAGTTCTATCCCCGGTTCTGCCAAAAAAAAAAAGACCCTTTCTCATCTCCACCCTCAAAAAAACATGCCAAACATGATATAACATGTCTTTAAAATCCCATGGTTTTATACAGTAGAGTGAATTTTTTTTTTTTTTTTTTTTTTTCGGAACGGGGAATTGAACTCAGGCCCTTGCACATGCCAGGCAAGTGCTTATTCTCCTGAGCTATCTCCCCAGACCAGAGTGAAATTAATAAAGACGAGGAGAAAAATCCAAGTTACTTTGAAAGGTCGCACATTTGGTGCTTGTTTTTTATTTTTTGTCCCCCATCAGGAATTGAACTCAGGACCTTGTGCTTGCTAGGGAGGCACAGTGCCACTGGACTATATTCTAAGTTTTTTATTTGGTTTTGTGTTTGGGTTTTTTGTTTTTAGAAAGGGTGTTGCTATGTAGCCCAGACTGGCCTTGAACTCATGGTAAGCCTCCTTCCTCAGCTTCCCCAATGGAGGATTGTAGGCATATACCACTTATAGCTGGTTATGGTCACATACATCTACTACCTGTAACTTCAGAACCCTGGGGTGCTGAATCTTAGGAGGTTTGAGTCCTGCCTGTTCAATTTAGAGACTTGAGGAGACCCTGTCTCAAAATAAAAATGAGTTGAGGATGTAGCTTAATGTAAAGGTCCTGGGCTTAGACCCCAGTACCAGATGGAAAGAAGAAATGAAAAAGTAGAGCAGTATAAATCCCCCTCCCCATGCTAGAGTTTTATCCCAGGACTTTTGCACTGGGCTGGGTCCCCAGGACTTTATTTTGAGAATATTCTCGTTCAGTTACCTAGGCTGGGTTGAAACAGTAGTCCTTCAGCTTCCAGCAAGAGTGTTAGAATTACAGGTGTGTACCACTGTGCCCAGCTAATAGCAAGCTTCTCAGCAATAATGGATTTAAGAGATGCTTTTTTTCAGAGTTTGAACTTGTTTTTGAAACAGGCT
>NW_004524584.1:14609399-14611402 GCF_000260255.1 Octodon degus | reverse complement strand
TGCTTTAGACCACTGAGCCATCTCACCAGCCCCATTGAGCTTGTTTTTTAGCCTGAGCTAGACTCAGTGATCCTTCTGCCTCAGCCTCCTGAGTGCTGATGCCTGGTTTGTTTATTATTTATTTGTGATACTTGAGATTGAATCGAAGGCCTTCACACTAAGCTACATTCCCAGTGTCTGTGTCTCTCTGTGTCTCTGTCTCTCTCTGTCTCTGTCTCTGTCTCTCTCTCTCTGTCTTTTTTATTTCTTCTGCTTTCTGGGAAGTATAATTTTATTTATTTGTTGTTGTTTTTCAGGCAGGGTCTCACTATCCAGTTCAGGCTTGCTTTGACCACATTTTGTAGCCTAGCCTGGTCTCAAACTTGCAGTAGTCCTCCTGCCTTAGCCTCCTGAATGCTGGGATTTTAGGTGTGCAACACTACGCCCATGTGGCTCAGCATCAGTTTATTTATTTATTTATTTTTGTATTTAGTGCAGGATCTACAGGGTCTTACTACACAGATCAGACTTGTAGTGATCCTCATGTTTTCAGCTTCCCAAGTGCTGGGATTACAGGCGTTGTACCACCGTGCTTGCCACTGCATCCAGTCTTAATCTTGTGCCCTGGGGGTAGGACCTGTATCAGGTTAGGCTCAAACTTTGTGATCTTCTTGCTTCCTCCTCCTGAACACTGGGCTTACAGATGTGTACCAACATGTTTGGCTGACTTCATAACTTTTTTTTTTGGCGGAACTGGAGATTGAATTCAGGCCCTTGTGTTTGCCAGGCAAGCACTTACTCCACTGAGCTTTCTCCCCGGCCCCTTTCATTAACTCTTTAAACCACCAATAAAGTGATAAAGTTGGTGCTAGTTTATTTAAGATACAGGATGATTAACCCACAGATTAATCAATGAATTGTTGAAACGTGAGTTTGAAACAGTAAAGTTGCTTGTATTTAGCAAATTTGAGGCAATATAATTCCTTTCAAAGGACAGTGTGAAACTAAATTGACATTTTCTTGTTCTTTTTTTGTGTGTGTGTGTTCTTGGGACTCAAACTCGTGACCTTTACTTGTCAGGCACGTGCTGTACCACTGAGTTATATTCCTGGCCCAGATATTTTTTTCTTTTTAGTACCGGGAATCATATTCAGGACCTTGCACTTGCCAGGTAGGCGCTTTGGCAAGGAGCTACATCCCTGGCCCCTCCTGTTCTTGTGTCCTAGCCATTTGTTTATTTTTATTTAGTTGTTTGTTTATTTATTTTTTTGGTCTTTTTGATGCAGGTTCTTTCTTATGCAGTTCAGACTGACCTTGAACTCACTTTATAGCCCAGACTGATCTCAGGCTCACAATGATCCTCCTGCCTCAGCCTCCTGAGTGCTGGGATTATAAGTGTTGCACTGCCATGCCCAGCTTGTTAACCTTTTTTTTTTAGGGTCTTACACTTGCCAGGCAAGTGCTTATGCCACTGAGCTAACTCCCCAGCCCCCTCTTTTTTTTTTTTTTTTTTTTTGTATTTTTTTAGGGAAGGGTCTACAGGGTATTCAGGGTCTCACTACTAATTCATACTTGTAGTGATCCACTTGTTTACAGCATCCCAAGAGCTGGGATTACAGGTGTGTGCCACTATGCCCAGTCTTGTTTTTAACTTTTTAAGGCAGAATCTCCCTATATAGTTCAAGCTAACATTGAACTCAGTATTAGTATGTAGACTGGGCCTTAATCTTGAAGTGATCCTCTTGCCTAAGCCTCCTAAGTGCTAGGATGATAAGTGTGGGCTACCATGACTGTCTCGGAATATCTGTCAATCAGCTATTTAATTTGTGTGAAGTGTTTTTGAGGAAAGTCATCTCATTGCCATTTTTCTATGCCTTTTGTGTGTAACTCCTTAAATACAGAGAAGCTTATATATAAATAAATGCAAAAAAGTTCATTTTGTGGGGGGTTGTCACACTGGAACATTTAGTATGTAATCCTGTGAACTAATGAGACAGGAAGAGTAATAATTTTTTTTTTTTTTT
>NW_004524584.1:14605937-14609054 GCF_000260255.1 Octodon degus | reverse complement strand
TGTGTGTGTGTGTGTGTGTGTGTGTGGCCAGCTCAGCCCACCAGGGGGCGGGGCGGGCTGGCATGTGGTGCTGGGGGATTGAACCGTGGTCCCTGTGGTTTACTAAGCTTGTTCCAAGTAGGTGCTTTAGACCACTGAGCCATCTCACCAGCCCCAGTTTATCTTGAAGTATTAATGCAAAAGGATTTTTATAGTTTATTTTAAATGATTGCAGAAAAGGTAAATCTTTCTTTGAGAAGGTCTTTATTTTGTGATTCAGGCTGCTGGTGAACTCATTTTGTAGCCCAGGTTGCCTTCATGCCAATTGTCCTGCCTTAGCCTCCCTAGTGCTGTAGTCACAGGCGTGCTCTACCACACTTGGCTCAGAGAATGTTTTCTGAGAAGAGATCTAAGGCGTTAAATAGGGCTTGCACTTTGCAAAAAGTCAGTAGCATTGTTTCTACTTTTTTCTCCCAGATCAACCACTGCACCTAGCAGAAATTTTACTACCTCTCCAAAATCATCAGCGAGTCTCTCTTCCTCAGTATCCGCCTCTCCCGTTGCAAATGGTGATAGCACTAACACCTCTGGGGTGCACAGTTCCAGTGTCAGCAGGGGGTAAGAGGCACTCATACTCTGCTTCCCTGTTCTCTTGAGTTTTCTCACCTTGTGTCGGGAGTGTTCATCTGCTTCGCTAAGTATCATGGATTGGAGCTCCCTGTGGGAGTGTGCTGCATGTGGTTTCTCTGCTAGTTCCAACCTAATTCTGCTTGTTTTGCGAGCTGGTGTTTTCCACAGCCTGTGTCACTGTGGCTGGAGCTGGGGGTGTCAGTACTATTGTTGGTGAAAGGATGGGCTGGCTATATGCCAGAGCAGCTGCATGGGGAGGGTTCTTAGCTACATAAACTTTATAACTCTGTGTTTCCCTTATGGCTCGCCATGACCCTTTCTTCAGGAGTTTCAGGGGCTTCTGCCACATGACATAGACAGGTAGAGGCTGAATGTGAGCTGAGAGGGACTATACATAAACACTCAGGTCCAGTCAAGGCTGGGTGGGGCCTGGTGGGTGGTTCCAGATGCAAACTCTTGATCTTAGTAACCTTAATGTTCTTTCCTAAAGTCACTTGCAGTCAGCCTTCTAGAAAGCTATAAAACAAGCACTTACCAAAGCCCAGAAGAGAAAATTCAAGTAATATTTCTCACCTTAAGGATGTGTTTGCTAGCTGCTACCATGTCATATCAGGAGAGCAGGTCTGGAGGGCTGCAGAGGGGAGAGGAGAGAACTTGCCTTGGGGGCTTCTCTTGGACTTGAGTTCTAGAGGTCTTAGCAGAGCCCCCCAAAGTATCTGAAGGCATGTGTGCAGCACTTGTTCTTTTTGCTGACGTGAGTTGTATTTTTCAGTGGATCTGGCTTCTCTGCTTCGTATAATTACCAGGAGCTTCCATCTTCTCATATCCAGCCTGGTCTCTGTGGACTTGGAAACCTGGGAAACACCTGCTTCATGAACTCTGCTTTGCAGGTATGAGAAGAGGTGCTGTCTGAATACATGTGTCAAGTCTTTGTAGGAGTGGTAGTTCCTACTTATTTTTAGTGGTTTAGTAGTTTTTTTTTTAAATCTATTTTAGTATAGGGTATAGAGGGTCTTACTACGTAGATCGGACTTGTAGTGATTTACAGCCTCCCAAGTGCTGGGATTACAGGTGCGCACCACCATGCCCAGTCTCAATTGCCATCTCAGTGCGCCCCTGGGGCAGGGTCCAGCACTGTGGGCCCGGGGATCAAACCCCTGGCCCCTGCATTTGCCTAAACAGGCACTTTAATCTGCTGAGCTGTTTGGCTGGCCCATAGTTTAGTTATTCGAAAGGACATTTTTTACTGGCTTGGTTAAGAAATGGCTTCATCAGCCATGTCAGTCAACACTCATTGCTTCCTCATGGCAGTTCGGGGTACTTCAGAGTGGGAAACGTTATAGACAAACAAGTTAGGTAGAAATATTATAGGCAGGCAGACAGGGCTAGGACCTCACAGGAGCCATTACAGAAGATGGGAGGCATCTCCAGCTGAGGGCCAGACCTCAACACAAAAGTTGAAACAAACATACCCATATATATCCCTTAGGGATACAGTGACTGATACTTTAAATAGGTATCATCACCTTAAGAAAGCCAGGAGGAGCCACTAACTCAACCCCCTACAGGAAAAGCCTCTTCAGTATTTCTGTCTACTTGCTAGTGACTCGCTTCCCCATTTGATCCTGATTTAATCAATATTACCTAAGCCATTATGCTCATAATCTTACTGGTTGACCACCGTTTTTGCCCCACCTTATCCCAACCTTGTAATTTCCCATTTTCCCCCACCTTGGACTCACCTTACCTCTTGTTTTTTGCTGTATAAAAAATCCCTAGAGGGCTGGGGAGATAGCTCAGTGGTCTGAGCACCTGCCTGGAAAGCACAAGGACCCCAGTTTGATCCTGATTACTGCATACCATGCCTGCCCCAAAACTGGGCATGGTAACATGTGCCTGTAATCCCTGCGCTGGGGAGGCTGAGACAGGAGGATCACTGTGTCTGAGCTGCATAGTGAGACCCTGTATCAAAAAACAAAACAACTAGAAAAGGCAGAGTCCTCAGTAACACCTCCTTGTCTCTCAGAAGCTTTTTTCCCTCTAATAAATATATTCTGCTCTTTAAAAAACGTAGCTTCGGGCTGGGGAGATAGCTCAGTATAATAAGCACTTGCCTGGCAAGTGCAAGGTCCTAAATTCAATCCCTGGTACCGCAAAAAAAAAAAGTAGCTTCATCAGTACTTGTGACCACATCAGATATTCTTAAGTCAGTTCTTTGTTTGGATTACAGTAAAAAACAAGAAAACTCCTAGTAGTAGAGATTGAACCCAGGGCCTTGGGTGGATCTAGGCAAGTGCTCTACTGCTCAGCTTCCTACCTTGCCTTTTATTTTTTCCAACAGGGCCTTGCTAAATTGCCCAGGTGGCCTTGAAATTGCTGTTCTCTTGCCTCTGCTTCCTCACTAGATGAGATTAGCAATAGTAAAAAATGCCATAGAGTGTTTTATACAGCTGTTGTCAAATTTCACTTCCTTCACATTTGTAGTTTCCCCTTTTTTAAAAATAATTT
>NW_004524584.1:14599921-14605837 GCF_000260255.1 Octodon degus | reverse complement strand
TTTTTTTTTTCAGAACCGGGGATTGAACCCAAGGCCTTATTCTACTGAGCAGTCTCCCTGGCCCCAGTAAAAATACTTTTGAATTTTGTTTACTGTTATGGTATGATCGCCCTAGAAAGTATTGGAATACTTTTCTGGTTGGTCTATGGAGAGGTGAAACTCAGAATACCTGAACCATGACCCTAGACCCACATTCAGTTTTCATGCTTTGCTAACAGGACTCATCTAAAGCCATAAGCCTCCTGATAACAGTATATTATACCAAAAAGATACATATTAAAATCAGCCAAGGGAGGAAGAAAACGAAGCATGGACCGGCCAGATAGTCAGTGGATTAAAGCGCCTGCTTTGGCAGAGCACAGTGGTCAGAGTTTGATCCCCAGCATTCCATGCAGTGTTGGCCCCGCCCCCAGGGCTTCCTGAGACTGTGATTGAGACTGGGCATGGTGGCATGCGCCTGTAATCCCAGTGCTGGTGGCTGAAAACAGGAGCATCATTGTGAGTTCAATTTGTGTAGTAAGACCCTGTAATCCCAGTGCTGGGGGCTGAAAACAGGAGGATCACTATGAGTCCGATTTGTGTAGTAAGACCCTGTAGACCGTGTACTATATACTTTTTTTTTTTAAAGAAAGAAAATGATGTATGTCCAGAAAGGTCCAGATGTGAAAGTAGTGTGTTCTATCTATGGAGTGAGGACACACTGTTTTCATGGTACTCTGTGTAGTAGCAGTACCATGGAGGGTGCTGCTATTGTGGAAGCTCACCTGAGCTGTGGTGTGCAGGTATACTCAGTACTTTTTTATTTTGAGATGGGGTTGGGCTTTTTGGTCAGTTGTAGGCCTTGAACTCAGGATCACACAAACCACTTGAAATTTCTTTTTCTTTTCTTATACTGAGGATTGAACTTTGGTCCTTTGTGTTGAGTACATCCCCAGACTGTTGCTTTTTTTCTTTTGAGAAAGGATCTCACAAGTTGCCCAGCTGGGCTTGTACTTAGTCCTGTTACAGTTGTCTTCTGCTTTACTTGGTTCAAACATTTGTTTGTTTGTTTTTCCCCAGTACTAAGAATTGAATCAAGGGTCTTCATCTTTGTTTTCCTGTTTTTTACTTTTTTTTTTTTGACAGAACCAGGGATTGAACTCAGGCCCTTGCACTTGCCAGGCAAGCACTTATTCTACTGAGCCATCTCCCTGGCCCTGTTTTTTACTTTTTAAAAAAATTATTTAGTACATGGTCTACAGGATCTCTCTATAGAGATCAGACTTGTAGTGATCCTCCTATTTTTCAGCCTTCCAGGTGCTGGGATTACAGGTGTGTGCTATCACGCCCAGTCTCATTCGCCATCTCAGCATGCCCTGGGGGTGGGGCTGGCATACCAGGTTGGGGATTGAACCCCAAACCCATGCGTGTGCCTAAATAGGTACTTTAATTTGCTGAGCTATCAGGCCGGCCCCTTTGTTTTGTTTTTTGAGATAAGGTATTACTATGTAGTATGTAGCTTTTGCTGTCCCTGAACTCACAGTGCAGCCCAGCTGGCCTTCAGCTCATGGCAGTCTTGCCTCAGCCTCTCCATTGCTGGAATTACAGGTAAGCATCTCTATACCCATTTTTTTTTTTTTTTTTTTTTTTTTTTTTTGAGAGAAGGTCTCATTAAGTCAGTCACTAAAGTTATAACCTGGTTCTGGCTCTAGTGTGTAATCTTGCTGGAATTGTAGGTTTGTACTACCACCACATCTGGCTATAAATGTAATTCTTTGAAAAAAAAAAAACCCTAATAATTTGCTGAGAAGACTCATAGGGAGAAAGACAAATGGCAAGAATAAAGAAAGAAACTATAATCTTTTGTGCTTTTCTTTGATACTAGGAATTGCACTCAAGACTTTGTGCTTGCCAGGCAGGTGCTGTGCTGCTGAGCTATATTCCTGGCCCACTATAATCTAACATTTACAAAGATTGTTCTTTTTTTTTTTTGTGGAACTGGGGATTGAACTCAGGCTCTTACACTTGCCAGGGAACCACTTACTCCACTGAACCATCTCCCCAGCCCCAAAGATTGTTGAGAGACAGTAAAACCTTTATGTAATTGGACAGTTTAGATAAGATGAGCAAGTCACCTTGAAAACCCCGTTTACCTACCTTATAGAGGAAAAAAATAGAAAAACTTTTTTTTTTTTTTTTAATTTAGGACAGAGTTTCATTATGTAGATTGGACTTGTAGTGATTCTCCTTACAACTTCCTTTATTATAAGGGTTTTAAATACTGAATCAATTTTTTACTTTTTCTAGGAATCAAACTTGGGACCTCAGGGTTTGCAGGTTAGCTCAGTTGTTTAAGCACCTGCTCTGGCAAACCCAGTCGGGCGCAGGGGACCATGGTTCAATCCCCAGCTCCACATGCCTTACCATACCTGCCCTTACAGCAGCCTGAGCCAGCCAAAAGAAAACAAACAAAACTTGGTGCTTGCCGAGCAGGTGCTGTGCCACTGAGCTATATCCCTGGCCCATCAATTTCTTTAATGAGAAGAAAATTCAGGGCCAGCCAGATAGTTCAGTAGACTAAAGTGCCTGCTTAGGCAGAGTGCATCTGGGTTTTGAACCCTGGCATGCAGTGAGCCATGCCAGCCCTGCCCTTGTGGTATGCTGAGACTGGGATTGAGATTAGCGTGGCTCACACCTGTAATCCCAGCACTCCAGATGCTGAGGCAGGAGGATTGTTGCAGAGACCAGCTTCTGAGCTACAATGTGAGCTTGAGGCTACTTTGAAACTGCATACGGAGACCCTGTTTCAGAAAGGAAAAAAAAATTCTTTTTTTGAATGGGTTTACTAGTAAATGTATTTAAAGATTTTAGAATATATTAGCATCAGTCAGCTATAAAAGTCCCTAGGGCCGGGGAGGTGGCTCAGTGGAATAAGTGCTTCCCTGTCAAGCACAAGGGCCTGAGTTCAATCCCTGGTTCTGAAAAAAAAAAAAAAAGAAAGAAAGAAAACAAGCCAACTATAAAAGTCCCATGGAAGGCGGCGACCTAGCGCGGGCTCTAGAGCACGAGGTCGCCGGTTCGTGCCCCCATCTTTCTATTTAGGAGCCGGGGAGATGGCTCAGTGGAATAAGTGCTTCCCTGGCAAGCGCAAGAGTCTGAGTTCAATCCCTGGTTCCGAAAAAAAAAAAAAAAAAAGTCCCATGGAATAGAAGAAGTATAGGTCAGGGAGATAGATACACAGCTAAGTGCCTGCCTGTCAAGCACAAGGTCCTAAGCTGGTGCCACAAAAAAAAAGACAAGATTGTCAAATCATTTTCTTTTTTTTTTTTTTTTCCAAAGTTTTATTGATAAACATATAGCAATGAGACAGTTTCAAATCAAATCGAGAGTACAGTTTCAACAAATAATACACTGCATATATTCTTCTTAGCGGTTAATTGCTGTACAAGATGCAGACTTGTGATCCTACTTACAAACACCATTAGAAAAAATCATTCTATTCATTAAGAGAATGCAACTATATATCTATCCCAACCGCTTTGAATACACAGATACAAAATGGACATTCATAGTTATACCCCATTTTTTTAAAGTTCCGTTATTGAATATTATAGGTGTGTAAACTCAGCAAAATATTCTAAAAGAGTCCAGTAGCCCATAATAGCATTGGGTCTTCTGTTTAACTGGCAATGTCAGAAATTATTGACCTGAGTCCCCAGCAGCTCAACATAACAACATGGCTTTACTTCCTATATTTCGTCTTCATACTTTTCTACTGGATGGTTAAGACCAAGGTAAAGCAGGACCTATGCAACAAGAGTTGTAGCTTTTTGGTCTGAGAAGGTCAGTGAAATGCCCTCAGGATTTATCCTGAGATCCTGTACCTCAGATTGTAGAACATTTGTCAGTGTCAGCCATGTGGATGAGTCACGGCCAATGCTTGGCCAATGTGCTCTCTGTGAAAGCCTGAGAGAGTGTCTTCTCCCCTTGTGACTCTCCTTAGGCACACTCTACGTCATCGATCACTTTCCTCTTTGGCCCCATAATCTTCTTGATCAGAAAATTTGGGACACTACCGAGGTACGTGACGTTACAGTACAAGTTCTCATATGTCCTGAGTCTTAATTGACCTTAGAAGGCTAGGGCCAAAACGTTGGTTTTCCTTGTAGCCCTCCTTTTTCTCTAATTTTGGTCTGCAAACTTAGGTTGTTAACCATCCAGAAGAAAAGCTTGTCAAATCATTTCCTAAGGCAGTATATGCTGATACGATAATCTGATAAGACAGTTTTTTAAAGTAGAAAATATTATTTGTCTTTTTTGAGACAGAATTTCACTATGCAGTTCAGGCTGACCTTGACCTCTCAACAATCCTCACGCCTCAGCCTCCCAAATGCTGGGGTTACAGATGTGTACTACCATACCTGGCCAGAGATTTTAGTCCATTAAATCTCATGTCTGGAGTCACAGATGACCTAAGTAAAATTTTAGCAAATCTAATTCAGTAATAACTAATTAAAAGTTATATTAAAATACCACATGAGAGTTATGCCAAGAGAATTAGGTTGGTTTAATATCTGAAAAATAAATCACCAGCGACAAAGGAGAAACCTGTATGATTATCATAGTAAATGTAAAAGATTTATTTGATAAAATGCAGCACCTGCCTTCATTTTTTAATAAAACTAGTTAAAATTTATACACACATGTATGACTTTTTCCAAGGGGTACTGGATTTGAACTCAGGACCTTGCACTTGCCACATAGGCGCTGTGCCACTGAGCTATATTCCTTGTCCCACATGTATTATTTATGGTTTCTGTGCTGATTTTCCTGACTTTTTGCCTCATAATTTTGGTTGTGGTAAGGTATTTGTCTTTGGCTTTTTTTTCTTTTTTAGTGTATTTACTACAGGGTCTACAGGGTCTCACTACCTAGATCAGACTCATAGTTTTCCTCCTGTTTGCAGCCTCCAAAGGACAGGGATTACAGGTGCACACCCCCAGGCCCAGTCTCAATCCCCATCTCAGTGTGCCTCGGGGGTGGGGCCAGCCTCCGGGGCGGGGTCAGCATGGTATGCAGGTGGGGGGAATCAAATCCCCACTGTTGCACTCTGCCTAAGCAGGTGCTTTAGTCCACTGAGCTATCTGGCCGGCCCTATCTTTTAACTCTTTTTTGGCTTTATTATAGTTTTTCTGCTGAGGAAACTGGAATTTCCCAGTCCTTTCCAGTGAAACAAATTACCTTAAAAACAATCTCCTGCTGAATAAATACATTTTGCTTTTGCCTTCAGTTAGCTGGGTGAAAAAAGTATATGAAGCAGTGTTTACCTCCTCTAAGACTGTATCCGTCAGTCAACCCCTGCTGGGCCCTCAGCATAGTCTCCTAAGGCTGTACTTTTCTACTGGGAACTTTTCGTTAGGTTGGAACCTCAGCAGCCTTTTAGAGCCTGATTTTTCTTGTCTCCTTGTTTGCTTAGTGATGGGTTTCTGTTTCAGTGCTTGAGCAACACCGCACCACTGACTGACTACTTTCTCAAAGATGAGTATGAGGCCGAAATCAACAGAGACAACCCTCTGGGCATGAAAGGGGAGATTGCAGAGGCCTATGCAGAGCTCATTAAGCAGATGTGGTCTGGAAGGGACACTCATGTGGCACCTCGCATGTTCAAAGTAGGTTGAGATAAGTATTTTCTTTTTCCCTTTTGAGGAGAGTGGTTTGGTGTTGGAATCAACTGTTTCTAACCTGTTTATTTACACTTTAGGATTAAGAGAGGTCTGAGCCAAAAAGTACCACATCTTCATTCCCTTCTTTTTTTCATACCCTTTTTTTTTTTTTTTTTTATAGAACTGGGGATTGAACTCAGAACTCAGGCCCTTGCACTTGCCAGGGAAGTGCTTATTCCACTGAGCCATCTCCCTGGCCCCATTTCTTTTCAGT
>NW_004524584.1:14598114-14599520 GCF_000260255.1 Octodon degus | reverse complement strand
ACTCACTGTACAGTTCAGGCTGCCCTCAAACTTGTGGCAATCCTCCTGCCTAAGCTTCCTAAGTGCTGGAGATTATAGGCGACCACCATGCCCAGCTTAGTAACAATATTAAAATGGTCTTGAAAATTGATCTTAGCTCCCAGGATGGTATGATGGCTACTCCCAGGTTCTCTGAGCCTAGACCCTGTTATTTTGAGTTAGGCTTCTGTAAGTCAGAAATTGTGTTGGCATTCTCAAAAGATGATGTGAGGAACAGTTTTCATTTGTCCCTCAGCTAAGAAGACTTGGGGAGGGGTGAATTGTACCACGCCTTGGAGCAACTTAGGCTTTTCATTGCCTTAAATATGTCTTCTTGCCTGGAGGACAGTATCTGATTCACATATGCTGACATCTGAAGAAATTCTGTTTAGCCAACACTAAAGGAGGCTTATGGAGTTTTCAGGAAGCACACAGTGGAAAAGATAGGCAAGGTTTTTATTTGGGGAAGGAAAAACAGAAGCACCTTAGCTCAAGGAGAAAATAAAAAAAACCTCAAGCCAAGAGTGGTGGCTCACTTCTATAATCCTAGCATATGGGAGGCTGAAGCAGGAGGATTGCTGTGAGTTCAAGACCAGTCCAGATTACATAGTGAGATCCTTGTCTCAAAAAACAAAAGGCCCCCGCTTCCGCAAAAAAAAAAAAAAAAAAAAAGGCATGGTAGAGCACTCGGGAGGCTGAGGCATGGGTTCAAGAAGAAAAAAAAAGAAAAATCTCAATGGTGTGTTGAAATGGAACATGGATTTTTTTTTTTCTCTCTTTTTCCTGTATTTCTGAAACAGGGTCTCGCTTTGCAGTTCAGGCTGACCTTGAGCTCACTTTGTAGCTGAGGCTGGTTTCGAACTCACAATGATCTTTCTGCCTCAGCCTCCCCAGTGCTGGGATGACAGACATGTGCCACATGTGCCACCACACCTGGCTGGAAAATGAATTCTTGCTCATCCCCTTGATGGCGTTAATTCTTGGGGAATATGAGTACATTACTAAGTCAAACAGGAAGTCACAAAAGAACTAGAGTTGTGTGGCCTCACCTGGATTCAGGTTAACATAAATACAGAATTTGTGAGCCGGGGAGATAGCTCAGTAGAATAAGCGCTTGCCTGGCAAATGCAAGGGCCTGAGTTCAATCCCTGATTCTGCCAAAAAAAAAAAGAAGAAGAAGAAAATACAGAATTTGGGATGTTAGGGTAGTCTTGAGCTTCTTTGATGGTATGTTCTGTGTTGGACTGTGTAAGTTACCTGCTAAGGTGCTACTAGCCAAGAAACAAAATTTTACTTATTTATTTATTTTTATACTGAGGATTGAACCATGGAACAAGCTAGGCATGTGCTATATTACTGGGCTATATCCTAGCTCCTTTTTTTTTTTT
>NW_004524584.1:14595151-14597554 GCF_000260255.1 Octodon degus | reverse complement strand
CATGTGATGCTGGGGGATTGAACCGCGGTCCCTGTGCTTTGCTAAGCTTGTTCTAAGTAGGTGCTTTAGACCACTGAGCCATCTCACCAGCCCTAAATAGCATTTTTAAAGTTGTCTGAACAGATGAAGAATATTGGAGGCAGGCCGGCAAGATAGCTCAGCAGACTAAGTACTTAAGCAAGTACAGGGACCAGGGTTTGATCCTCGGTACCACAGGCAAATGTCTGTAATTCTAGCGCTGGGGAAGCTGAAAACAGGAGGAACACTACAAGTGCAAGCTGTGTAGTGAACTCTGTACCACATACATTTTTTAAAAAAATTTAAAAGTATTGGTGATGTGTTTCATATCATCCCTGTGTCTATCAGTGTGCTGCTTCTGCCCTTTTGGGGTTCTGGCCTAGGCTCTGGTCCTTCCATGTCCTTGCTCTCAGAGGCTCCCCTCTGGGAACACCTTTGGTGCTGTTAAGTTCTCCAGGATGTTACTGGGCTCCTCATCTAATTTTCTACATTTTTCACCTGACTCTGCAGAGCTATTTTTGATAACACTACCCCTTTGACTTCACGGGTTCCTTGTATATTATACCTTCTAATGTAGTTCTTTTGTTGTAGACCCAAGTGGGACGCTTTGCTCCTCAGTTTTCTGGCTACCAGCAGCAAGACTCTCAGGAGCTGTTAGCCTTTATTCTAGATGGATTGCATGAAGATCTGAATCGGGTCAAGAAGAAGCCCTACCTGCTGCCAAAGGATGCCAACGGGCGGCCAGATGCGGTATGACATAGAAGCTGTTTGTGTAGTAATGGTCCATGGGGCTACTTCCTATTGCTGCCTGTTATGGAGGAAGTATTTTGGGCTGTGGGGATTAGTGCCAGGGTACTATTGCCTCTTACTAGCACAGGGTTTAGATTCTGGTAGAGAAAGGCATTACAGATCAGAAAGGGGCTAGTTATAGCTGGGTATGGTAGCACACACCTGTAATCCTAGCACTTGTGAGGTTCAAGCAGGAGGATTGTCATGAGCTTGAGGACAACCTGGGCTACATAGCAAGTTCAAGGGCAGTCTGAACTGCTTAGCAAGACCCTATCTCAAAACAAAACAAAACATCAAACCACACACAAGTGCCTGCCTGGCAAGTGAATGATCCTGAGTTTGATTCCTGGTACCAAAAAGAAAACAAACCCAAAAACAAAAACAAAACACCAAAAACCACAGAGAAAGGTGTTAGTTACTCATTTTCTGGGTTTATTTGTTTTTAAGTGCTAAGAACTGAACCCAGGTTACTGTGTATGTTAGGAGAGGACTCTATCACTGAGGGATATCTGTCCCAACCAAAGTAGCCAAACATTACTGCCTGGATGTTTCTTTTGGGGGTGTGTTTAATGGGGTATTGAACTTGGGAACTTTGTGCTTGTGAGGCAGGCACTTATGCCACTGAGCTATTTCCCTGGTCCCTGGATATTTCTTTTTAGTTTTAGGTTTTTTTTTTGTTTTTTTTTTGACAAGATTTCTTTTTTTTTTTTTTTTGCAGAACCAGGGATTGAACTCAGGCCCTTGCACTTGCCAGGGAAGCGCTTGAGCCATCTCTCCGGCTTCTTTTTAGTTTTGTCTTTTGTTTGTTTTTTGGTTTCTTGATACAGGGTCTTGGGTTGGTCTTCAGTGCATGAAGACCATACCAAGTGCTAGAATTACAGGGCTGTGGTATCAAACCCCGCTATTGCCTCTAGACTTCTTTTCCTTTTCCTTTTCTTTTGTATTTAGTTACAGAGTCTACAGGTTCTTGCTACACAGATCAGACTGTAGTGATCCTCCTGTTTTCAGTCTCCTGAGGGCTAGGATTATAGGCATGTACCCCCACACCTAGTCAGAGAGAGAGAGAGAGAGAGAGAGAGAGAGAGAGAGAGGGAGGGGCCAGCTCAGCCCACCAGGGGGCGGGCTGGCTGGCATGTGGTGCTGGGGGATTGAACCGCGGTCCCTGATGCTTTTGCCAAGCTTGTTCTAAATAGGTGCTTTAGACCACTGAGCCATCTCTCCAGCCCTGTTACACATATTTTGTTGCTAATTATTTTGTCTTTGAGATAGGGTTTCACTATGTAGTTTGTACTCGTCTTTAACTCACTGTATAGCCCAGACTGGCTTGGAACTCATGGTGATCTTCCTCAGCCTCCTGAATGCTAGGGTTATAAGTGTGTGCCACCACACCCAGCTCATTATTAATATTAATTTGGGGTGTTTGCAGGTTTTTTTGCTTTCTGATCTATGAAAGGGGATTTTGTTAGTTCGCTACCTTGTGACATTGGAAAAATCAATATGAATGCTTTAGGGATGGGGAGATGGCTCAATGTAATAAGCACTTCCCTAGCAAATGCAAGGGTCTGAGTTAAATCTCCAGTTCCGCAAAAAAAAAAA
>NW_004524584.1:14586577-14594346 GCF_000260255.1 Octodon degus | reverse complement strand
AAAAAAAAAGAAAATGGTCTGGGAGTATAGTTCAGTGGTAGCATACTTGCCTAGTATGCATGAGGATCTGGGTTCAATCTCACTATCACAAAAAAACAAAAAACAAAAATACCTTCCCAAAAGGACTTCATTTTAATTTTTGGTTGTTTTGAAATAGCTCTTGCTATGTAGTCTAGATTTGCCTTGAACTCACTATGGAGCCCAGACTGGCCTTAAACTAGTGTTTTTTTGTTCTTGTTTTTATCTTTTTGAGACAGGGTCTCACTGTGCAGTTCAGACTGGCCTTAAGCTCATTTTTGTAGCCCAGGCTGGTCTCGAACTCACAATGATCCTCATGCCTCAGCCTCCCAAGCACTAGGACTACAGGTGTGTGCCACCATGCCTAGTTAGGAATCATTCTATATGAAAGAAGACTGAGATGTTGAAAATGTCCTGTTTATCCTTCTCCTTTCATCCAGGTTGTAGCGAAGGAAGCCTGGGAAAACCATAGATTGCGAAATGATTCTGTGATTGTGGACACGTTCCATGGCCTCTTCAAATCAACATTGGTTTGTCCAGAATGTGCTAAGGTTTCTGTCACCTTTGACCCATTTTGCTACCTAACTCTTCCACTTCCTTTGAAGAAAGATCGAGTTATGGAAGTCTTCCTGGTTCCTGCTGACCCTCACTGCAGACCTACCCAGGTAATAAGAGTCATACTTTCATGGTTCCCGTCAATGTGAGTGTTCCTGTTATAGTGGGTCAAGGACATTCCATCAGTTGCTTCTGTCCCTTTAGTCTTGTCTGTGTGTGGCTTTGGGCTCCATCAGACCTTTGTATAATAACATTCTTTGTATAATAAGCCCCTTTGTCCCTTTTTACCCATGTTTTGTTTGTGCAATTATAGTAACGTGGGTGATTTGTTAAGTAGTCCATGAATCTGAACTTTGTAGAACTCAGAGCTAGGTTCTTAGGTTCAAACCTTAAATCAGCTAGGAGCAGGGCCACAAGAACCAGGTAAGAGGCATGAGTAGTCATGCATCTTATTGTCCAGTTTTGCTGACAGCTCACAGTGTGACTTATCACTTAATCTGCTGACATTAGTGTCTTTGTCAAGAAAGAAAGATGATAGTGTAGGACCAGATGGCTATTTTATTTTTTTTAGTACTGAAGATTGAGCACAGGACCTCTGTCCCTAGGCCTTTTAAATTTTTTACTTCGAAACAGGCTCCTGGTAGGTTGTATAGGGTTGGCTTATACCTGTAATGCTCCCATTTCAGCCCCCTCAAGAGTGCTGGGTTTATAAACATGTGCCACCATGCCAGCTGGCAATTTGTACCATTTTAATGGTTCTTTTTTTTTTTTTTTTAAACCCTACCACAGCTCATTTATTTATTTTTGTGGAACCAGGGATTGAACTCAGGCCCTTGTGCTTGCCAGGCAAGCACTTATTCTACTGAGCTATTTCCCCGGCTCCTTAACGGTTCTTTATTTGATTTTTTTTTTTTTTCTTAATGGTTCTTTAGAGGAAGTAATAAACTATTCCAAACAATGAAGAAAAGAATCACGTGGGCTGATGGCATAGCTTAGTGGCAGAGTGCCTACCATGGTTGAGGCCCTGGGTTTGGTCCTCTGGGGGGTTTGGTCCTCTGGGGTGCCAATGTAAAAAAGAAAGCAGCGTTTGAGAAGAAGAGAGATGACCTAGGTCCCACCCTACTGCCTGAGTGTTGATATCAATGATTTAACCTGTCTGTGCTCTTACTAGCTCCTCTGGGCTCCAATTACTCTGAACTGTCTCAGAAGGACCCCCTGCCCCAGTAGTATCTGCTCCTTTAGTCACTTCCTTCCTGTTTGAGCACCCATCACTTTGATTGTCTCTCCCTTGCAGTATCGTGTGACAGTGCCACTGATGGGGGCCATGTCTGACCTGTGTGAGGCTCTCTCCAGGCTGTCTGGCATTGCGGCAGAAAATGTAAGGCAGAGGGATCAGCGGCATTTACATTGTTGGGGTCTTTTTGTAGTCTTTAGGGGTTTACTATCAGTCTTTTTTTTTTGTGTGTGTGTGTGGTACTAGGGATTGAACTCAGGACCCTGCGCTTACCAGGCAAGCACTTATTCTGTTGAGCTATCTCCCCAGCCTACTTTTTTTTTTTTTTTTTTTTTTTTTTTTGGTGGAACCGGGGGTTGAACTCAGATCCTTGTGCTTGCCAGAGAAGCACTTATTCCACTGAGCCATCTCCCCGGCCCCTCCAGCCTACTTTCAATCTTTTTTTTTTTTTTGCGGAACCAGGGATTGAACTCAGACCCTTGTGCTTGCCAGGGAAGCCTTTATTCTACTGAGCCATCTCCCCAGCCCCCCTACTTTCAATCTTGTAGCCACTTTTTTGAGAGTAGTATTGGCAAGCACAGATGTGATTATTGGTGAATGTTTGGGTGTCCCATGCCTGGCCCTCTCCGTCACTGTGTAACCTATATCTGAGGCTGTCCCTTCTAGCTTCTGGAAAAGCCATCTTTCTCTGATTATGGTCACACTACCCAAGTCAGAGGACCAAGAGTAGCACTCTGTTCTCAGCACTGTGTTTTGAGGGTGACCGGCAGGCTCTGAACACTGTGCAGTTCTCCAAGGCGTCTGGATGATAACTGGTCTCTGGTCACCACTCACCTGTCATCCTTCCTACTACTCAGAGGCAGAGGTTACCAGTGTGATCAATGCTGGCAGTAGTCCTGCCATCCCCTCACCCTTTGCTCTGAGCCCTGAAGCTGGCTGCAGAGGAGACTCTTGAGGCAGCATACAATAGGGCATTTTCCCATTTGTTTCTGAGCTGTAGCAGCTAAAAGGGTGCTCTGAGCCATCCTCTAATTTTTTATTTATTTATTTATTTATTTATTTGTTTGTTTATTTAGTGTGTGTGTGGCCAGCTCAGCCCACCAGGGGGCAGGCCTGGCTAGCATGTGGTGCTGGGGATTGAATCGCGGTCCCTGTGTTTTGCTTAGCTTAGCTTGTTCTAAGTAGGTGCTTTAGACCACTGAGCCATCTCACCAGCCCCGATCCTCTAATCTTTGTTGCTGTTGATTCCCAGATGGTGGTCACAGATGTATATAATCACCGGTTCCACAAAATTTTCCAAATGGATGAAGGTTTAAGCCACATCATGCCACGGGATGATATTTTTGTGTGAGTACTCAGCAGTTTCCAGTGCTGGGTCAGGGAACACTGATCATTCACTCCTGCAGCCTGGCTCATGTGGGTCCCACTGAGTGGAGAGAAAACTGTCTTGGATGGCATATAGAATAGATAATAAAGCCAATACATGTAAGTAACAAAACTTCTCTTGATTTTAGTCTTTATTATAACATTTAAAAGAGAAGATAGTATTGGTGGTACATTCCTGTAGTCCTCAGCAGTAGGCTGAGGCAGTAGAATCACCATGAGTTCAACAAGGCTACCTGGACTATGTATGGAGACCTTATCTCAGCACACAAAAAAAGAACAAATCAACAAAACAAAAGGCCAAGAGTTAAAAAAAAAAAAAAAAAAAAAGGCCAAGGATAGGGCACCCTTTTTTTTTTTTTTTTTTGGCACACCTCTTCCAGAGCTATGTATGCCTTATTTGTATCTCTAGAACAGAAGCTGTTTCCTCATTGCTAAAACAAAATACCCAACATCCACAATTTAAGGGAGGAAAGGTTTATTTTGGCTCATAGTATGGGGGAAGGGATTTAAAGGGAAAAAGTGGAAATTGAGCTTTTGTAAATAGGGGAAGAAAAGTTGTGGAGGGAGGGAAGGAGACCAAAAGTAGAATTTTTTTAAAAGTTGGAGCTTTAAAGCTAGGTGGGTTAGTGCACACCTGTAATCCTAGCACTCAGAAGGCTGAGGCAGGAGGACCACCAGGAGTTTGAGGCCAGCATGCAGTGAATAGTGACTTCCTGACCAACCTGAACGGCCTACTGAGATCCTGTCTAAAAAGCCTAAGGGCTGGCCAGATAGCTTAGCGGATTAAAGCACCTGCTTAAGCAGAAGCAGGGACCAGGGTTTGATCCCCAGTGTGCCATGCCAGTGCCCTGCCTGTGCCAGCCCCACCCCCAGGGCGCACTGAGATGGCAGTTGAGACTGGGTGTGGTGGCTCACACCTGTAATCCTAGTGCTTGGGAGGCTGAAAACAGGAGGATCACTATGAGTCCAGTCTGTACTGAAACTGTAGACCCTGTAGTGAATACATAAAAACAAACAACCCCAGAGCATTGAGCTCTTTGGTGATAAAAAACGAACTTGGTAGCCAGGACTTGGGATGGTCTGAGTGAGCGCTGTCATCTCTGTTGTGTCTCAGTTGAAGGCCCACAGAGTTAGAGGCAGGTGAAGGAGTGTCAGAGTGAATTCTGGCTCATGTTGTGTAGGTTCACATGTACTGATGGTGAATGATGGTCCTCTACCACTTTCCTCTGGAATTGCTGCAGAAATGGCTTGTCTACCTCTTCTGCTAAAGATGCTCTGTCCTAGTAGTTACAGTCTTGGCTGATCTTTCAGTCCAGCTCAAGTTTCTGTTCCATGGGGTGAGCTGCTAAAGGAGCTCTTTTCTGTGATTGCAGGTACGAAGTCTGCAGCACCTCCACAGATGGCTCAGAGTGTGTCATACTTCCAGTCTACTTCAGGGAAAGAAAGTCCAGGCCAGCAGGCTCTACCTCTGGGGCGGTGCTCTACGGGCAGCCACTGTTGGTGTCCATCCCCAAGCACAAGCTGACTCTGGAGTCTTTGTACCAGGCTGTTTGTGATCGCATCAGGTTGGTTGCAGGAGCACAGTTGGGTTTTTTGATAAGATCAAGATAAGCCCAGTGGTCTGAGTACTACAGTGCAGACACTGGAGAAGGCTGAGTCAGGAGGACTGCAGGTTTGACCCAGCCCACATTACTTAGTGAGATGCTATCTCAAAATGAAAAATAGTAAAAGGGCTGGATATGTAACTTAGTGTGAAGCCCCTGGGTTTAACCCCTCATACCAAAAAAACCCACAGAAAGATAAGCCCAAGAGTAGATAAGAAGTGGTGATACCTGCAGTGTTTGCCTGGACACCAGGTGCTCAACTCTGCAAGGGATAAGCCAGACCTGGAAAGGTGCATTTCACATACTCTCCCTGATGTATGGAATCTGAAAAGAGAGCACATGAAAATATAAAGGAGACTACTGTTAGACAGAAAAAGGAAATAGGAGGGGATACAAAGGTAGGTAATTGGGGAAGTTATTAAAAGACCATGGTGTTGATGTTAGTTTATTGAGCTAAAAGGCTATCTACTACATTCTTTTTTTTTTTTTTTGGTGGAACCAGGGATTGAACTCAGGCCCTTGTGCTTGCTAGGAAAGTGCTTATTCCACTGAGCCATCTCCCTGGCCCCCTATCTACTACATTAAGCAGGTTACAAAACAGTATATTTGGGATTGCCAGTTTTTGTTTTTGGGTTTTTTTAAATGCATTTATGTGCAGTGATATCAAGAAATCTGTGCCAAGTGTGGTAGTGCACAACTGTAATCACAGCGCTTGGGGAGGCCGAGGCAGAAAGATTGCTGTTAGTGTAAGGCCAGCCTGGACTGCATAGAAAAACCCTGTTTAAAAAAATAACAAAAAAGAAAGGGCCAGGAATATGGTTGAGCGGCACAATGCCTGCCTGGCAAGCATAGGCTGTGAGTTCGATTCCCAGTATAAAAATTTGAAAGAAAGATTGACTAAGCTGGGAGTGGTGGTGTGTGTGTGTAAATTAGAGCACCATTCTGGGAGGCTGAAGCCCCTGTCTCACCCAAAATTAAAAAACAGCTCTATTTATCTATCTTACCTATCTGTCTAGATACAGTGTTTGTTTGTTTTGGTTTTTGGTCTTTTTGAGACATGTCTCATCTGTACACAGTTCGGGTTGGCCTTGAGTTCATTTCATAGCCCAGGCCTATCTGAAACTTGAAATAGTCCTCCTGCCTTAGCCTCTGGAGTGGTGGGATTACAGGAATGTGCCCCCTTACCCAGCTTACATATATTTATTTAAAGACAGATACATAATTTATAAGAAGGGCAATGGTTGTAGTTCAGTAGCAAGTCTCTGGGTTTCCATCCCAGAACTGGAGAAAAAAATTTAGACTGGTATTCACTTAACTCTTTATGTCTCTGGGAGTAGCATCCTGAGCACATTCTTCTTTTTATGAGTATTCTGGGCCTTGCTTGGTGGTGCGCCTCTGTAATCCCAGCACTCTGGAGCCTGAGGCAAGAAGATTGCTTGAGTTTGAGCTACATAGTGAGTTCAAGAGCTGGTATTGTAGGCGTGTGCCTCCATGCCCAACTTTTGGCCTTTTTAATAAAAAAGTTTTATAATTTTGACACAGGATCTCACTGCGTTGCCTAGGTTGGGCTCAAACTTGCAAGCTTCCCTCCTTAATTTCTCAGAGTGCTTAGATTATAGGCATGCACCATTATGCCTCATTTAAAGTCTTCATTTTGAGACAGGGTCTCACTAAATTGCCCAGATTGGCTTCATACTTTTTTCTCTCTGCTTTGGACTCCTGGATCAGAGGGCATGTGTTCCCATATCAAACAGCTGAGAGCAGGTTAGAAATGGTGGTGCAGGCCAGGGATATAACTCAGTGGCACAGCATCTGCCTGACAAGTATGAGGTCCTGAATTCTTCCTGGTACCTAAAAAAAGGAATGATGGTGTAGTATGGCATTCATAGAGTATTTGAAGCAGTCTTTCTTGGGATTTTCATTGGCTTAATAGTTTAAACATCTGATCTCAGGTTCCTCTCAGTTCCTTAAAAGTATTGAATCATTACATGGGTTTTTTTTTTTTTTTTCATTACATGGTTTTAGAGAACTTTTATGTACATTGTTTTGTGAATAACTAAATATAAAAGTTATGAACTACTTCTTAGCTACATAGTGGAGAAAAATAGTAAAATGTTAAAACTAACAATCTTTCTTTCATATTTTGTAAGCCGCTATATAAAGCAACCTTTGCCTGACGAGTTTTGCAGCTCGCCCTTGGAGCCTGGGGCCTGCAATGGCTCCAGGGGCAGCTGTGAAGGTGAGTGCCGGCCATGCTGTGGGGCTGGGACTGACCACAATGCCTGAGACACCTGGGAGAGGGAGGCTGGGGGTTCTGCCTGCAGGCAGCCTCTCTGTGCTGCTGGCCCCCGACCTGCTCACATAGACTGGGTCTCACTCTAGGCACACTGACCCATGAGGAGTTGAGTGACTTGCCTAAGGTTAGGAAGCAGAGTCAGGATTTAAATGTCATGTTGTGTGGATTGCAAGTGGATGGTTGCCTGGCTTATGACTGACTCTGTCCTGACTTCTCTTGGCAAAGATGTTGTTATCTTGGCTCTTAAGTACTGCCTAGGCTGTTTAGCAAGTCTTTAGTCCTAGGGGGAACAGATCCTTGGCCATTCATTTGGAAGGTGGAGATAGGCTGTCTTGGGCTTTCCTTATGTCTTGCCAGTAAGCTACAGATGGTGCCTGACCTGAGGCAGCTGCTGCTGTGAGAGGAAAGGAATTTTCAGTCAGAAAAGCCGTAGAGTGGCCTTGCTACAGGAAACCTATAGGGTTCATTCACCTCTGTGACTGGGTGCTGACAAGTCCATCCTTGACCAAGGGGCCATGTACGATTTGTAGCGTAGTAGTCATTCTTTTGGGAATATGGGTGGCTCCATGGCTTTTTTTTTCTATAAAACCAGAAATACAGCTGGGCACAGTAGTGCAGGCCTCTAATCTAGTACGGTAGGAGGCTAAAACAGAAGGATCACAAGTTTTTTTTTTTT
>NW_004524584.1:14565373-14586221 GCF_000260255.1 Octodon degus | reverse complement strand
CCTCGGACTCACAGTGATCCTCCTGCTTTCAGCCCTCTCCCTCTCCCTCCCTCCCTCTCTCCTCTCTCTCCTCTCTCCTCTCTCTCTCTCACAACCATAAAGGAAGAACCTCTAATTTTAAGTGTTATAATGTCTCAATTGCAAATTCATCACATATCTTCAAGACATGTATAGTGCTAGAAAGTGAACATTAATGTTTAAAATAATGACCACAGTACCAGGTGTGGTGGCACATGCCTATAATCCTAGTACTCAGGAGGCTGAAGCAGGAGACTCTCTTCAAGTTTGAGGCTATCGTGAGTTCAGGGCCAGCCTACACTACAAAGCAAGGCTGTGTCTTAAAAACCAAAATGATGACGACCACCACCACTTCCACCACCACATTAACAAAAACCAGTCACCTGTAATTCCAGCATGAACGACTGAGACAGGATTGCAAGTACAAGACCCTGTCTCAAGGAAACAAAACAGGAAGGAGGGGAGGGGAAAAATGAAAAACAACAACAACAAAAAACAAGGCTCCATTTTAAGCATTAAGGTTCTCTTTTTCCAGGAGAAGCTGAATATTTTTTTTCCTGATTAATAATACGATATGTATGTGTCATATTGGAGATTAACCCAAGGTCTTGATCATTGTAGGCAGACACTTCATTAGTGACCTACACCCCCATCCCTTTTTCTGGTTTTATTTTCATACATTTCTTAACAAACTCTCCCTAAGGAATGTTGAGTGTCTGTCTCACTATAATCCTTTTCTCTATAAACTAATGATGACATCAAGAGCGAAGCCATGTGCTGTGAATCCCACAGATGACAGAGTGTTCTCGTTTAGGATGGAGAGGCAGGGTCACTTCGCTCTAGGCAACTCGTTTAAGCACTGAGTGTCTGCTTTCTCACTGGGAGTAGCATTCACTCGGTCTGTTGCATTTATTCCTGCGAAAGGGTAACTGGTAACCTCAAGTATCTGACAAATGCAGAAGGAATCCCATATAGGGCAAAATCTGGAAGGAAACATCAGGTATTAAAATTTGTAATATTACATGGTAAATATATATATATATATATATATATATATATATATATACACACACACACACATAATCTATCTATATGTAGATATATATATCTCAGTTCATGAACTTAATTTGTCCAATTTAGGAAAACGTTGCCATGTTTTTGTGTTTATGTGGGCAAGATGGTTGTGTTTGTTACCTGATAAGAGTTTTTAAACAAAAACAAAATTTTGCCATGCACATTTGTTTGCAAATCAAACTATTCACAAGCAAAGTTTTAGTGAACTGAGGTACCACTGTACATTGTTTTTCATTTGTGTTGTAGGATATGACGAAGAAATGGAGCATCAGGATGAAGGCAAAGAGCAGCTTTCAGAGCCAGAAGGCAGTGAAGAGGACAACCTGGAAGGTGACCCCAGTGAGGCCACCCAAAAGAAAGTCAAGGACCAGCCTTGTCCAAGAAGGCTTTTTACTTTCAGTCTTGTGAACTCCTATGGAACAGCTGACATAAATTCATTTGCAACTGATGGAAAACTGCTCAAACTCAACTGTAAGCACATCCCTGATTTCAAGCTAGCTGTGGGGAATCTGGAGATGTTTGCAAATCCTTGCCTTCAGCACTCACTGCTTTAGGCTTCACAGTCTCCCTGTGGCTGCAGGAACAGACGTGTGGCCCGTGGCCAGCAGCCCTCTGTGGACTTTTCAGGCATACTGCATCCTCGAGGCTGTCCTGTGCTTGGTGGTAACAGGGCAGGAAGCAGTTTTTCCTTCGTTCTTACTACTCTGTAAGACCTGTGGGTCAGGGATATTTCCTGTGGCTGTCTTAGATTTATTTCACTTATGAGGAAGATTGTGTGTAACTTTTTGTTTCATAAAAATACAGAAAGCTGGACATGGTGACATACTGACCAACCTGGTCCACTTAGTTGTTTGGCAAGATCCTATTTCAATAAATATGGAATAGGGGGCTGGGGAGATGGCTCAGTAGAATAAGTGCCTGAGTTCAATCCCCGGTTCTGCCAAAAAAGAAAAAAAAAGGGAACAGGGGTATAGTGCAAAGGCCCTGGGTCTAATCCTCACTCATAGATTAAATAAATGTAGCTTTTGATTATTGTAAAGTTCTGTGGTCCTGGAAGAGGCCTGCACACACACACACACACACACACACACACACACACACACACACAAGCGTGCATGCACATACTCAGTCTCATGAGGCCCATGTGCACACGTGCACACACTGTTAGGCTTCTGGTTTAAGCACATGCACACACGCACGCACTTTGTCAATTTTCTGATTTAAGCTAAGAGGATGAATCTGTTCCCTACTCCTCCATCTGACTGTGCCCTGCTAGAATTGTGTATACTTCGTGCCTTGGAGCTTATCAGGAGCTCTGAGGAGAGCTTTATCAAAGGCTTTGGGGAACTGGGGCTGGGACATACTGGCCAAGGCACTGCTCTTTGGCAGTTGCTGGTGGTGGATCAGCAGGTGTAGTTGGTGCTGCCTGAGCATGGTGCTTATTCTGGTCACTTGAAGAGCCTCTCCTGCTGTTGGCCATTCTGTGTTGAGTGACACTGTGATCTCCTCTGCAGCCCGATCCACACTGGCTATTGATTGGGACAGTGAAACCCGGAGCCTTTACTATGATGAGCAGGAATCTGAGGTATGTCAAGAAGGGCTTATGGTCATTGGTGTGTGCCTACTGCTCTAGATGTGTGCCTGTATCATTATCTTGATACCAGCTTGTCATTAGACAACACCACGGTATAAGACTGACAATGTACTCAGGAGGTAGGGGCAGGAAGATTGCAAATTTGAGGGTAGCCTGAAATACATAGCAAGACCTTGTCTCAAAAAGACTGAGCATGCAACCAAAAGCCCTGAGTTCCATCCTCAGTATCACAAAACATAAGTGAGACAGGGTGAAAAGCACTCAAAGTTTCGTCCTTTTATGTTGAGAGGCTTCTAAAAGTAGTTTGTCCATTGGTGATCATCAGTAGGCCATATTTTTTATCTGAGATGAGGTTTCTCCAGCAGAATGTAGCACTTTGTCTCTATAGGCCTATGAGAAGCACGTAAGCATGGTGCAGCCTCAGAAGAAAAAGAAGACCTCCGTGGCTTTGCGAGACTGTATTGAGCTTTTTACCACCATGGAGACCCTTGGCGAGCACGACCCCTGGTATGAAGCTCCTCGGCCTTACAGGCTACATTCCCTGGGAGTGAGCCCCCCCTTGTCCTCGGATATGTATGTCACTTCCCAGATATCAGCCCTGTCCCCAGAGTCATTTGTGTGGGACGTTTGTTCCAGACCAAAACAGCCATCCCCTGACTGTAGGCGAATTGCTGCCTGAAATTGTGCTGTTGATTGGTGCATACAGGAATGTTTTATGGTTGTGCTTCTTGAGCACGTGGCACTGGCTGCCCCTCTTTTCTTTGCAGGTACTGTCCCAACTGTAAGAAGCACCAGCAGGCCACAAAGAAGTTTGACCTGTGGTCATTGCCTAAGATTCTAGTAGTTCACCTCAAACGTTTCTCCTACAATAGATACTGGAGGGATAAGCTTGACACAATTGTGGAATTCCCAGTCAGGTGGGTCCCTGTGTTGCTGATTTGCTGAGAAGTTTGTTACATGTGTGCCAGACTCTGGAGAGGTAGGCTTTGCTGTGGTGACCCTGCCCTCAGCCTTCTTCTGGGCCTAGGGTAGACTTGTTTAAAGCCCTTCCCTAGCTTGCAGTGCTGCCAGCCATCTCTGTCACTGGCAGTACTCCTCACTGTCCTTTCCTGCATGACTGGTCCCAGGGAGCCTGGCCTGTAAGAGCCAGCACAGGCTCTGCCGCAGAGAACTGAGGTTTTAATGAGCATTAGATGGGGTACAGACCTCCATGGTAGTGTCCCTGAGGGACTGGCACTGGCTGTCTGCCCAGGTTTCCTCATGCCCTAGGACACAGACTAAGATAGTGTAAGCCAACCAAATAGGAGTTTTCCACAAAATGTACATTTTAAGATGCTTTCAGAAAGTGAATAGATACCTAAAATATAGCAACAATGTTAATGATATGTAATGAATATTTTTTGTAAAAACTTTGACTTTTTTTATATATTTAAAATTTTCCAAATGTAAGGGGCCGGCAAGATAGCTCAGCAGACTAAAGTGTCTGCTTAGGCAAGCTTAGGCAGGTGCAGGGACTGGGATTTAATCCCCAACATCACATGCTGCACCAGCCCCACCCCCAGGGCAGGCTGAGCCAGCCAGAGTCCAGATGTGGTGGTACATGCCTGTAGTCCCAGTGCTGGGGATGCTGAAAGCAGGCACCGTGAGTCCAAGCTGCATAGTGAGACCCTGCAACAACCAAATGCATAAACAAAACACAACAAAAAAATAAAATGTAAGCCAGTTGCAGTACAATCCCAGTTACCTTATAAGCCTAGGTACTAGGAAGACTAAGGTAGGTAGATCATTTGAGCCAAGGATCTTAAGACCAGCTTTGGGCAATGTTGCACGTTTCTGTCTTGAGAAAAATAAAGAATAAATAGGAGTTCCTGGGACAACCCTCTCAGGCCCCCTTCCTGTCCCTCTCAGACAGGAGCTTTCTTGCCCTCAATAAATATATTCTGCTCGCTTATTTATTTATTTAGGCAGAACCGGGGATTGAACTCAGGCCCTTTTGCTTGCCAGGGAAGCGCTTATTCCACTGAGCCATCTCCCTGGCCCCTCTGCTTATTAAAAAAAAAAAAAAAAAGAATAAATCGGAGGGCTGGCCAGATAGCTCAGCGGATTAAAGCGCCTGCTTAGGCACATGCAGGGAACCAGGGTTTGTTCCCCCGTGTGCCGTGCTGGCCTCACCGAGATAGTGGTTGAGACGGTTTGGTGGATCACTACAAGTCCAATCTGTGTAGTGAGACCCTATAAACCCTGTACTAAATACATAAAAAAATAATAAAAATAAAGAATAAGAATATTATTGGAAAGAAAGCTTTTTAGTTGGATGTGGTAAATATGCCTATAATCCTAACACTTGGGAGTCTAAGGCAGGAAGATTACAGTGAGTTGGAAATCAATCTTATCTACAGAGTGATCTCAAAGCCAGTTAAGTCCCTGTCTCAGAAAACAAAACAAAAAGATTCGTAGGAGGGACTTTTGGGAAAATGGTGGAGTGCTAAACAGCAGAACCTGAGGTTTGGGGTTCGGAGATTGAAATGTAGAAATGTGAGGAAAGAGAGAACTCAGAAGAGGTAGATGGGAAGCAACACTTGCTCCCTGAGCCCTGACTTACTGTGTGGGAGGGGTGGCTTGAACTGCAGATGCACAGTGACTACCAGGGGTCCCAGAGGCATCCATGGAGAAACAGAGCAGTGGAACAGAGCAGTGCACACAGTGGACTGAAGTGGCTAGTGAGTTATTTAGGTTTAGACATCCTCTGGGAAAGGGCAATTGGCAGATAGCAATCTTGAAGAGGGGCCCCTAAGCTCACAGCAGCTGAAGGCTGGCTCCATCTAGAGGCTCCCAATATCACCATCAGGGGGAACTGAGTTTAAGTCTGCAGGTCAAGGAGCTAAACTCAAACCAGCAGGAGGCACATGGAATGGTGTAGGCTGAGCAAATCCAGTTTCAGTGTCAGATAGAAACCAGCCTGAGCCTTAGTAGAAATGAAGGTGCTGGGTTGCTGGTGTTAATCAACACAGATCTGGGCTCTGTGCCCATTTTATCTACCAGTGACAGCACAAACATACCTTTAAGTTGACATTTTTTTTCTTTCTTATTTTATTTTTTCTAGTGATTTTTAATTTTTTTTTTTTTTTTTTTTTTTTTTTAGGGAAGGGTCTGCAGGGTGTTCAGGGTCTCACTACTAGATTGTCCTCGTAGTGATCCACCTGTTTACAGCTTCCCAAGAGCTGGAATTATAGGCGCGCAGCACCATGCCCAGTCTCAATTGCCGTCTCAGCGCACCCCAGGGGCAAGGGCGGCACTGGCAGGCCTGGGGATCGAACCCCCAGCCCCTGCACTTGATTTTGTTTTTATATGAGTGTGACTATATTTCCAGTTTTTTGTTGTTCTGTTCTTTATTTCTCTCTTTCTTTTTCTTTCTTTTTTTTTTTTTGCGGAATTGGGGATTGAACTCAGGCCCTTGTGCTTGCCAAGGAAGTGCTTATTCTACTGAGCCATCTCCCCAGCCCCTCTCCCTTTATTTTCCTCCTGTGATCTGCACCAGTTTCCCAAAGATTTTTTCTTTTTTTCTTTTTTTGTGGAACCAGGGATTGAACTCAGGCCCTTGAGCTTGCCAGGGAAGCACTTATTCCACTGAGCCATCCACTAAGCCATCTCCCTGGTCCCCTCCCAAAGTTTTTGTAATCTTACTTTGATCTCTGCTCTTGCTTCTAATCTCTTTCTGTTCTATTTCTCTTATTTTTCCCAAACCTCTTTTAAATTTTTTTCCTTGAAGATAAAATTGTCATACTGCAGGTTTGTTTACTGAATAGGGTTTTCTGGTTTGCTGCTGGGTATTTCCCAGAAAAATGAAAAACATCATACCACAGCGATATATTATAGCAGTACAATTTGTAATACCAAAATTTTGGAAACAACTCAGATGCCCATCAGCTGAGGATTAGATGAAAATGATGTGGTCTTTTTATACAGTGGAGTACTACTCAGTCATTAACTGGGAACTTTTATATCTAAATGGATATAACTGAAGACCATACTTATAAGTGAATTAAACCAGACAAGTATGTGTAAGTATCGTATTGTCTCCCTAGTTTGAGAAGCTGAAAAAGTAAATAAGATCCAAAATGTGCAATAGATATTGTGAAATGGGAAAAAATTTCAAAGGGAAAGAAAAACTGGGGTGAGGGAAAGGAGAATAGGAAAAAGAAAAAATACATATGTATACATAAAATAGTTATGTTACTGGGCTGGCCAGATATCTCAGCGGATTAAAGCGCCTGCTTAGGCAGATGCAGAGGCGTGCTGTGGTGGCACGTGCTTATAATGCCAGTGCTTGGGAGGCTGAAAACAGGAGGATCAGGGCTGGAGAGATAGCTCAGTGGTCTAAGTTCTTGCCTTGCAAGTGTAAGGACCTAGGTTCAATCCTTGGTACCACATGCCGTATTGGTCCCATGCTGAGCCAGTCAATGAAACCAGGCATGGTGGCACACACCTGTAATCCCAGCACAGGGGAGGCTGTAACAGGAAGATCACTACAAGCCTGAGCTGCAGAGCAAGACCCAATACCAAACAAATAAACAAAAAAACAAATATTAAAAAGAAACAAAATAGGGCTGGAGAGATGGCTCAGTGGTCTAAAGCATCTACTTGGAACAAGCTTGGCAAAGCACAGGGACCACGGTTCAATCCCCCAGCACCACATGCCAGCCAGCCGCGCCCCCTGGTGGGCTGAGCTGGCCACACACACACACACACACACACACAAATAAATGTTAAAATAAAAAAAAAATTTAAAAAAAGAAACAAAACAGAAGGATCACTACAAATCTGATCTGTGTAGTGAGACCTTGTAGACCCTGTGCTAAATACATTAAAAAAAAAAAAAAAAAGATAGTTATACTACTAGTTTAGTTCATTGAAAAGAAAGGTTTATGCTAATATTGTTTGGACAACTAAATACTTATATCTTGTACTTTAAAGATAATAATGTGGTGTATTGACCATTGTTGTCCCCTTTTGTTGTTGTTGTTGCCCTCTTACTATTTTGTTTTGATTTTTCTTCTCTCCTTTTTAATTCTTTTTTATTTTTATTTTATTTTTGGTGGAATTGGGGATTGAACTCAGGCCCTTGCACTTGCCAGGGAAGCACTTATTCCACTGAGCTATCTCCCTGGCCCCTTTTAAATTCTTTTTATTTTCTAGTACCAGGGATAGAACTCAGGATCTTGTGCTTGCCAAGCAGGTGCTTATGCCACTGAGCTCTCACCTCATCCCTTTTTTGTTTTTTTTTCAGTAGTAGGAATCAAATTGCAAAACCTTTCACTTGGCAGGCAGGCTCTGTGCTCCTAAACTATATCCCCTGGCCTGTTTTGTTTTTCTCAAAAACATTTACAATTTCTAGTTTGTTTTAGATACTGATATATAACTACAGTTAAGGCTAACAGATTAATAGTTATCACAGTTTGTCATTTTGTAGGCTATGCTTGATGTTATTGGTGGTACTGATTGTATTACTTTTTTTGTTTGTTTTTCTTTTTTGAGACAAGGTCTCATGAGTTCAGGCTGGCCTTGAGCTTACTTTGTAGCCCAGGTTGGTCTCAAACTTGGCAATAATCCTCCTGCCTCAACCTCCCCAGTGCTGGGATTATAGGTGCGCACCACGACTCCCAGCTTGATTGTATTACTTTAGCCAAGGTGACAATGGTCCTAATCAGTTCTTCTGATATGCCAAGACTGAGGTTGCCTAGTGGTCATACAAAATACTGTAGGCCAGTGCCAAAGAATTAGAGGCTGGGCCAGATAGCAGCTTCTCATCAACTAATTGAAGAGGTAGGATCTCTACAGCAGACTCAAAAGCCAGCTATACTTGGAAGACATCTCTTAAAAAGTCATCATTTCCTGAGTGTTCTAGTACTAATAAATAAAGCTACTTCTCATAAGGAATTTATAAGTACCAACTCAGGAATTAAATTTTTTTTTTTTTTTTTAAAGAGAGTGGGCCGGGGAGGTAGCTCAGTAGAATAAGCGCTAATAAGCACTTGCCTGGCAAGCACAAGGGCCTAAGTTCAGTCCCTGGTTCCACAAAAAAAAAAAAAAAAAGAAAGAAAGAAAAAGAAGAAATGAGAAAACACTTCAGCAAGGTACAACCCTAGACTTTCAGCTCACTAAATCAAACTGAAGGATAATGAGGCAGAGCAGGTCAAAAGCCACCCATGAAGGTCTCAGTAGTGGTAAAGTGGAAGTAACCACACTCATGAATGAGACTCTAGAAAAAAACCAATAGTCAGAAATAATTTTGGGGGCTGGGGAGATGGCTCAGTAGAATAGGGTCTGAGTTCAATCCCTGGTTCTGCAAAAAATAATAATTTTTAGATAACTACAAAGATGATGAGCATAATAAAAAACATGAGCAGATACAGATAAAAGAGGATTGAAAAATGGAAGCCATAAATATCCAACATAGAAAAGAAATGGAATCCATAAAACAGATTCAAAAATATACAAGAAATTAAAAATTCTATTGGCAGTATATGCAGCAAGTAGAATGAACAAGTGTGAGCACAGTCTCAGATCTAGAACTCGGGGCTGGGGAGATAGCTCGGTTGAATAAGCGCGTGCCTGGTAAGCACAACGGTCTGAGTTTAATCCTCGGCTCCGTGGGAAAAAAAAAAAAGCTCTAGAACACAAGATTGCAATTAGAGATCATAAAGAAAAAAGATTTTTTAAAAATAGCAAGGGATAAGCACTTGCTAAGGCAAGTGCAGGGACCTGGGTTCAATTTCCAGCACCACATGACTTGTGTGCTCCCCTTCCCCCCCAGCTGGCCACTGAGACTGGAGGTGATGGTGCACACCTGTAATCCCAGTGCTGGGGAGGCTAAAAATGGGGATCACTATGAGTCCAAGCTGCATAATGAGATCCTGTATCAAATACATTAAAAAAAAAAAAGCAAGGAACCATGAAAAATCAGTCCAACAGCTGCTAAAAAATAAGAAGAGTAGCATAAGACTAGAGTCAGTGAAACAGCATGAAATAACACAAATAACTAAAAAAAACCTGTTTACTGAAGTAATGGCAGAAAACTTGCTAAGCAAAGAAAAAGAATTGACATAAAGATAAGTGAAGCGTATAGAACCCCAATTAGCCATGGTCAAAATAGATCAACACCAAGGAATGTAACAGTCGAAACTTCAGGATTTCAACCCAAGAAGAGATTATAAAAAGCTGTTAGAATAAGGAACAAATCACCTATAAAGGGAGCACATCAAAATCATAGCAGACTTCTCAATAAAAATCCTGTCAAGAGGGGCTGGGGAGATGGCTCAGTAGAATAAGCACTTCCCCAGCAAGTGCAAGGGCCTGAGTTCAATCCTTGGGTCCGCCAAAAAAAAAAAAAAAAAAAAAAAAAGAGTAAATTAGACATAAATAAAAGTAGGCCACTTTATATATATAAAAAAAAAAAAAAAAAAAAAAAAAAATCCTACCCAGGAGACCTTGGAGGGAAGCATTTCAATCCCTAAAATAACCTCCAACCCAGATTGATATAACCCAAAAACTGTCTTTCAAAATTGATGGAGGTTAGGGGCCATGGATATAGCTCAGGGGCACAAGCACCTGCCAGGCAAGTGCAGGGTCCTTAGTTCCATCCCTGGTACCGCAAAAAAAAAAAAAAATGATGGAGGTTGCCTGGCAGGAGCAAGGGCCTGAGTTCAATCCCTGGTACTGGAAAAAAAAAAAAAAAAGATGGAGGGTAAGATATTTACATAACAAAGTGCCTAAAGAACCCCCCCCAAAACAGGGCCACCTATTTGCTGACAAAATGATTGCAAGCCAAGATATTGAGAGAGACAGATATGGGCTGACGAGATAGCTCAGCAGTCTAAAGCACCTGCTTAGGCAAGCTTAGGCAGGCCTGGTCAGCACTGAGGTTCTATCTCACTAGCCCTGCCTTCAGGGTGGGCTGAGTGAACAAAAAAACAAAAAGCGAAGTCGCTTCATCTTTGTAAAGGGAGCAATCCAAGAGGAAGAAATAAATATATATATAAAACCAGCGTGCTTGACTTGGCAAATACTGACACGTTTGACTATAAATGACATATTAGCACACATGAAAATCATATAAACACTAGTACAGTTGTAATGGGGGACCTCAATACCCCACTGTCACAAACATCAGCTAGACAAATCAACAAAGAAATACCATAATTAAATCCAAAAAAGGAAAGAAAAAAGGTTTCTGGTGCCTAGTTTTGATATTTAAATCCTGGCAGCAGCATTTTTTCTTTTAAATTTTTTTTTTTTTTATCTCACTACATAGATTGGATTCAGTGATTCTTCTGTTTTCAGCTTCCCAAGCGCTGAAATTACAGGCATGTGCCACCAGACCCAGTCTCAAATCACCATCTTGGTGTGCCCTGGGGGTGGGGCCAGCACAGCACACCAGGGCTTGAACCCCAGTTGCTGCGCTCTGCCTGAGCAGGCGCTTTAGTCCGCTGAGCTAAATGGCCCTGGTCCTGGCCCTGGCAGCAGCATTTGTAATGCTGTTAGTAATAGCCACTCTTACCTAGTTCCTAATCCCAGGCCCTTACCTCCCTATCAGGTTTGTCATTGCAGTTACGTAGGAGGTGGCTTTAGTGTTGGGCCTGAAGGTGTCATGGGTCAGGCTACAGTCCCTAGCATCCCTCTGCTATGGTCTGTTTTTATTTTTATCATAATGAGGATTGAGCCAGGGCCTTGCAGAATGCTAGGCAAGCATCCTACCATGAGCAACAGCTGCACCTTTTCATTTCATTTCATTTATTCATTTTTTAAAAATAAGTATTTAGTACAGGGTCTCACTATGCAGATCAGATTTGTAGTGATCCTGTTTTCAGTCTCGCATGTGCTGAGATTACAGGCACACACCACCACGCCCAGTCTCCATTGCTGTCTTGGTGTGCTCTGGGGGCAGAGCTGGCTTGGCAGGCTGGGGACCAAACCCCTGGCTCCTGTGTCTGCCTAAGCAGGGCTTCAATCTGCTGAGCTGGCTGGCTGGCCCAACCCCTTCATTTTATTCTAAGATAGGATCTTGCTGAGTTGCTCAGGATGGCCTCCAACTTAAGATGCTCTTGCTTCCTGCCTGAGTATAGGTGTGCACATGCCTTACCTGCTTGCTCTTTTATTTTATTCTTAAATAGGTTTTTGAGTGCCTCCCTGTATCAGAGCCTGTTGGTTGAAGGGAGTTGCTAGGTTGCTCATGCTTATCTCACTTTAACATATCTAAGAGTTGTTCTTGTGTTGTACTCAGAGCTTTGAACATGTCCGAGTTTGTCTGTGACCCATCAGCCAGGCCTTACATGTACGACCTCATTGCTGTGTCCAATCACTATGGAGCCATGGGAGTTGGCCACTGTAAGTACTGACCTCTGCTTCCTTTGGTGGTGTTGAAATGCCTTGTCCCGGCGCCATATACACTTGACTCACAATTCCACAGGCCCAGATTCAAGCTCTTTAGTGCTGTTGCCATGCCCATTTTTTATTATTTTTAATTTTTTTATTGGTGCAGAGTTGTACTACACAGCTTAGACTTGTAATGATCCTCCTGTCTCAGTCCCCACAGCTGCTGGGATTGCAGGTGTGTACCACCATGCCCAGTTTGGTGGCCTGCATGGCATGCCCGGGGTGGGGCAGCACAGCATGGGGGATCAAACCCAGGTCCTTGCACTTGCCAGGGAAGCACTTAGACCACAAGCTAGAGCTATCTCTGTGGCCCTGCCCTGTCCATTTTAAAAATTATTTTTTATGTACTTGCTTGTTTTGTTTGAGGTAGGTCTCAATGTAGTCTAGAATGACCTTGAACTTACTATGTATGTGAGACTGGCTGGCCTTTGATAATGAAATCCTGCTTCAACCTCCCAAGTGGCTGGGTTGACAGTTGCCCAACTTGATTTTTCCAGTCTCCAGTCCTCAGATTTGGATTCTGTGCTATCAGAAGAGACAATGGCAGCCCTCCACAGTCCATCTAGGCTGCTCCCTGTACATAGCACTGATTACAGTTAGCTCCTTAGCTACACTGGGACTGGGGAAACAAAACTGCCTGTGTGAGAGTTGGGACCCTGCCAAAATGGCTGTAATTTCTTGAGAGCTTGTTTGGAGGTTCTAGCAGGGGAGCGCAACTACTCTTGTACCCTTGACCAAGGAACGGTCCTCCTCTATCAGGGGTGGTCATCCTCTTCGAGCGCACAGCTTTGGGAGGGACGCACATGGATCTTTGAGAGAGGCAGGGGACACTCACCTCGCCAGCCAGATCAGCCGAATCAACTCTGGCGATCAATGGGGTGACAGATGTTGCAGCCAGATCGCCCTCACATCCAATGGCTGTAATTTCTGATCAGTTCATGTCTTACAGTGGTTATGGTTCTGTTAACTTGCTTTTTTCCTCTCAAAATTAACTTTGGAAATTTTTTTTTTTGTGGAACCGGGGATTGAACTCAGGTCCTTGTGCTTGCCAAGGAAGCAATTATTCCACTGAGCCATCTCCCCAGCCCCTTCAAAATTAACTTTGATGTCTGCCTATATTCACATACACTGGTCAAAAGTTTTTTTTTTTTAATTGCATTTTGACTTATAAGGCTAAATTTTCTCACCCAGGAGATGAGGCTCACATGAGCACTCATATCAGGGCCCTAGATAGAATCCCAAGGCTGGAAACTTGTTTCTGCTGTTTGTCAGATATGGTACAACTGGGCTTAGCCCTTTTCTGGTGATCTCTTCCCACTCTGAAGGCAGTGGGTATTGGGAATCTAAGGCAGAAGCATTAAACAGCTGTACTTAGTTACTCTGGCCATTGTGACTGGATACCATAATTTCCTTAGATTTTGTAGTGTTTTAGGTTGGGCCTGCCTGTTGGGTTTCTTACATACACCTACTGCTTAGAGAGTAAAATGCAGATGGAAAACATAGGCTGTGGTAAGGGCCCCGACCTGCAAGAGAAATTATTACTTAATAAAGACTCCTTCCTTGCACAGTTTGAGAGGAAGAAATTCAGGCCACCTGTTCAAATCCCAGCTGTACAAACCAAGCGTCCTTTGAGATTACACTTCAGGTTCCAGAGGCCCTGTGCTTTCTGCTGAACGTAGCAGCCCTCTGTCTGGACAGCTTGTGGAGATCACCTTGGCCCACTGATTTGAGAGCTGTTGTCCGGTTAAATAGACTTTTATGAATCCCCTGGCTCTGGGTTATTGTTTCTAGCTATCCATAAAATTGATTGATAGTAGATAACACTCATTTTTGGATTAGTTTTCCAAAATTATAGTTTAAAGCTATTATAAAATGAAATAAAGCTATTATTATAGGATGCTTCTGTAATAGCAGCACTCGGGAAGCTGAGGCAAGAGGATCAGAAGTTTGAACCCAGCCTGGGCATAACAAGATCTTGCTTCAGAAAATAAAGCTGGGTGTAGCGATACATGCCTGTAATCCCACCAGTTGGGAGGTTGAGGCAGGAAGATCACTGTGAGTTGGAGGCCAGCTTAGGCTACATAGTGAGTTCAAAGTCAGCCTGAACTACTTCACAAGAACCTGTCTCAGTCAACTGAGAAAAAAAATGTTTTGATCTTTAGGGCACAAACTATTCGTACTGTGTGTGTGTCTGTCTATGTGTAATGCAAGTCTGATAAATTAGCTGACTTAAGTCCTGATGACTGCTAGAATATTTTCCATGTTGCTTGGCAGACACTGCATATGCGAAGAACAAGTTCAGTGGGAAATGGTATTACTTTGATGACAGCAGCGTGTCCCTGGCCTCGGAGGACCAGATCGTGGTGAGTGCACTGCCCTGTGCTCATCATGCTGCTGCTGCCTGCCCTGCTGGGCTAACGGGCAGCCCGTGTTGCAGGCCTGTAGTAGACCAGGGCTGCGGATTGATGGCTTGGGCTGCTGCTTCTGCTGAGACCCTCCCTAAAGGAGAAGCACAGTTTTCCTCCAGGTTCTGTGTCACACAGCGCCTGCCCTTCCCAGCTGGGGCAGCAGCACCCATCCCCAGGCATCAGGGCCTTCCTGGTCACCTCCAGCATGCGGGGCAAGGTGGCCAATCTCTGGAAGTGTTCAATAAGGAAAGAAACGGTAGGGAAAATGGTCCCTTGTTTTTTTTTCAACACAGTGAATGGACTTTTCTCCATGTTCTAGACGAAGGCTGCATATGTGCTGTTTTACCAGCGTCGGGATGAAGACGAGTGCAAGGAGCCTCCGCTCCCCTGCTTCCCTGGTTCCTGTGACGGAGGGATGAGGCCAGGCAGCTCGCAACAGGGACTGGGGGATGATGAGGCTTGCAGCATGGACACCAACTGATGTAACTCAGGGACCCTGCCACCCCACGGCACCATTGCCATCTCCAGGAGACAGCCACTGGATGTGAAAAACACAGGAAAAAAACTCCCTTTTTTTGTGACATGAGAAAGCCCATTTGCTCAGAGGCTGAAAGTGCTTTTAAAACTGGTGGTGTGAGAAGCTTGTGGACTTGAACCACAGTGCGGGCATGGTGGAGCGGCCAGCTAGAGCCCTGGGGTGGGGAAGACATGGGCAGGGTTCAGCGGGGCCTGTGCTTCTGGTGCCCATCCGGGTCACCATCGTAGTGGAGCCATGGTAAACCAAGCCTCAAGTAAACTTGATATTGTCCCCTTGTCTTTTGCTGTTCATTGACATGGGTTTATAATTTTATAAAAATTAGCTACTGAAGCCTGTTCCGTTTCTGTGTTCAGTCCTTGGAACTTCTGCCTTCCTGCTCCTACTGCATGAAGTGACTCCAGGTTGAGGTACTTCTGCCTGGAACCTCTATAATGGTGCTGTTCTGCCCCCTCCCCTTGAGGACTGCCACCTCCCCTTGATCTGACTCTGTGTCACTTTTTTTTTTTTTTTCTTCCTTTTTTCATTTACGTATTTGGTACAGGATCTCACTACACAGCTCGGACTCATAGTGATCCTACTGTTTTCAGCCTCCCCAGTGCTGGAATGTCCAGACTTGGTCCCTGGCTCAGTGTGGCCAAGACCAGGGATGGAACCCCGGGCCTGGCACTTGCCAAAGCAGGCGCTTAGTCCGCTGAGCTATCTCTCAGGCCCTCTGTGTCACTTTTATTAGAAATCCCTTTAAAAACCTGCTGAGTTAAAAAAAAAAAAAAAAAGAAAAAGGGGCCGGGGAGATAGCAGAATAAGCGCTTGCAAGGGCCTGAGTTCAATCCCCGGTTCAGCCAAAAAAAAAAAAAAAACAACAAAAAACTGCTGAGTGTGTCCAGTTCCGCTCCTTTGGTGGTGTCCCCCAAAGGCTCAGAGCGCTGGAGAACAGTAACTGCCACCTCTGTCCTCCTGGCTCTCCGTGGCTCCCTCTGGCGGCTGGAGCGGTGGGCGGTGCTGCCTGACCTTTGACCTGGGCCTTGGAGCTTGGTGGTCTGGGGCAGGCGCAGTGACGCAGTGCCAGTGACCGTTGGTCGGTGGTGGTGGTGGTGTAGATGGTGTAAGGTGAGGAGCAGGGTGGGGTGGGGTCATGGTGCGTTGTTGCTGGGCCCATGGGCGGCTGGGGCAGCCACGTGGTCACGGGCCGTGGGGACGAGGGTGGTGCAGGCTGGGCCTCCATGCTGCCCTTCGGTGGAGGAACGGGCAGCCCTCGGTGACATCGAGCTCCCTCCTGCCCCATGCAGTTCTGGTGTGTCACGTAACAAGAACGTGGTCGCTTTTAGGGACATGTCTGAAAAACTAAGAAGATGCAGAAAGGAGCTGACTGCGGCCATTGACCGGGCCTTGGAAGGGCTCAGGCGTTCCCAGGAGCCCAGCCTGGCTCCCGGTTCCCTGCCTGGGCACACGCTGCTGCGCGGGGCTAGGGAGAGCCCGGCCTGCGCGCCGCCCTGCGGGCTGGTGGGCCCCAAGCCGCAGCCTTCGTGCCCTCGGAGAAAACCTCTGAGCAGCAAGGAGAATGTGCTGATGCCCCCCTCGGTCTGGAGAGCTGCGGGAGACGGGGAGAACTGGAAGGAAAAAGGCTTGAGGTGACTGTCATTTGATAGGGTAATAGCCATGATGAAGGAGGTTCTTGTTTATGAAAAATTGTTGAGGATGCCCTTGATCCTCTGCTGGGGAGCAGTGAGACTTGGGGAAGTTCACACATTCCTCAGCATCTGGCCCAGAAGCAGTTACGTTTTTGTTTTGTTTTGCTTGAGAGCCTGGGCCTGGGTATCAAGCCAGCCGCGGCACCACCTGGCAGAGGGGGTATTAACCTGAGCAGTTGTGTTTGAACTGGGGCCTTTGGTACTCCCCTTTGCCCAGAGCTCCTTTGCCCTCAGAGGCAGCTGGGCCCAACTTCTGACCCTGCCCTGCTGCTCCCCTCCCCTGCCTCGAAGCCCTTTCCACATCTCTGGGTTGTCTCCCTACTCTCCCTCAATCAGGTTCGAACTGCCTGGGTCCAGTCCCCATGACTTAGGGCAAGGACGACTGTGGTGGATGTAATTTCAGTCCCCATCATGCTGCCCCAAAAAAGGGGTAAAAAGAGCAATTTAACTCGTACATTGGTATTTATAAGAAGTGTCGCCTGTAGAGTTGTGATAATCTGTTTAACTGATGTTAGTAGTTTCTGAATACCCTCTAACCACAAAATAAATGACAATTTAAAGTCATCATCAGTTTGTCTTTTAGATTATCTAATACTGAGATATTTTTCTTGAAAGAGGCTGTAATTCTCCACCTTTTCCCCTCCCCTACTTGGGGGGCTGCAGGAAAGATATGGAGGGAGAGGTCAAAGTTGACTCAAACGTGCTCCTCAGCAGCTGTAGCCAAGAAGTCACAAAGGATCTACTTGATATGATCGGTGAGTGAGGAGGCCCCAGCCATTCTGCTTCACACAGGCCCAGACTTACCGTAAGACTTGGGTGAAACACAAGAGAAACTCATTTATATATCATCTATTAATTTTGCTCTCAGCTGATTCTATTTATAGAGCAGTGAATTAATCAAACCCTGTCCATGCCTTTATAGAAGTGTGACCCAGTGAAGCCACACATTGATCAGGTCATTTTATAAAAGTCTGGTTTGTGTGAGCCCCAGAAGGTAAGTTAGATCTGAAGGAATTGGGTCACAGGCCAAGAGGAAGAGAGAGGCATCCAGCTGTGGAGGGGACCAGGGCAGAAGGTGGCTAAGCATCTGAGTCCTCCTATCCTCCTCCCCAGCCTTGCTTAATGTAGTTTGCACACTTTCATTCTTCCTATGTATGCCGCACTTTTTTTTCATGAGCCCTGTGTGCACCCAGTTCCTAGTTGAGGGATACAGAGCCATGGGTGTGGTCTGAAGCTGTTGGTTCTGAAGGATCTTCAGCCCTGATGGGGGAGCTACTTACTTAAGCCATAAAACTTCTGCCAGCCTGCACCTTCAGTGGACCAAGCCCCCTTAGGAGGCCTATACCCATCACTGCATTTGCCTTTTGCCTGCCATCACCTTAGCCCTCACCCTCCCAGGCAGTATTTTGGTTACCTCAGGGACCCTGTGTTCATGTGTCATTCCTGCAGGTGAGGGACTTCCCCAGGAAACAGGACAGGCTATGCATTTCAGTACCTTCCCACTCACACCTTCCTTGGGCCTAGGCAGGTGGTTGGAGCTGGATAGATGGCAGGGTCAGAAAGGAGGGCACCAAACCTGTCTGTCCTGGGGTAAGACTGCCCAGGCTCTTCACAGTCTGCAAAGACTGACTGCCCATTCATAATGTTTGGTTGGTTTTTGATGGAATCTAACTATGCAGCCCAGGCTGGCCTTGAACTTGTGGTAATCCTCTTCCGTCAGCTTCCCAAGTACTAGAATTACAGGTGTGTGCCACCACCCCAGGCTTCCATTCATGGTTTTTAACTTGTGTCTGAAATGTTTTTAGAAACTACTCACTGTAACTACAAAGCCCAATGTTCTTTTTATTTATTTTTCAATGTTCTTATTTTTAAGACCATACAAGCATCCGAACTATTGAAGAATTGGCTGGAAAACTAGAATTTGAAAATGAATTGAACCGTGTGTGTGGTCACTGCCAAGAGTCACCCTTCCAGGAGGAGGCGTGGGCCCTGCTTCTGGACGAGAGTCCTCTGAAAGCCTTGGATACTGATCCTGGCAGCGTCAAGCAGGCTTTTGATGATCAGAGTATCATTGAGACCGTTCTGGACTTGGAAGAGGACTATAACTTAATGACCTATTTTAAGTACCAAACTGAGTAAGGAAAGTTGAGTTTAGCTTTGATTCTTTACAGCAGGGGGCTTCTACCATGGAGCCTGTGCAGAAGCAGCCACAGTGGTCACCAATGGCCATGATTTTCTGAGGATTGGTGGAACCTGAATCCACAAGCTCTTTTTCACTTTGTTATTTGTGTTCTTTCAGCTAAGAGCCCAGTCTTTGTATTGTTGTTTTGAAATGTTTCTTACTATTAATCGTTTGACTTTTATTGACATTTTGAGAGGATTTTTTAGTTGATGTTCAATATATCTAGTACCCACACCTAAGTAGATGTGGGTTGTACCTTTGATGAGTCTTGGTGGTGTTCTCCAGGGGCCCTGAGAACATACAAAGGCCAGAAGTGGGTGTGCTCTGTGTACCCTAGGAACCACCTATCCCAGACCAGCTCAGTTGGCACAGAGCTAGGACCACACGGGCCCTGAGCCAGGTCTTGTACTGTCCCAACACACATCTCTGCTTGCCTGGGTTCCCTGGCCCTCGTGAGCCCACATCCTCCTCATGTCCAGCCCCACCTTGCCTCAGGCCCCACCTGTACCTCCCACCTCAAAGACCTCTGCAGAGGCCCCTGTTGCCCACAACAGGACCTTCCCAGGAGGCCACCCTGCCAACAGGCCCCTACACAGACACTGCCCCAGATGAGAGAAAGGACAGGAAAAGTAAGCATGGGTTTCCTGGCCACCTTTGTACCTGACCTTCACCCACCCCATTGCAGGCCTGGCAACCTCAAGTGGTTCCCATTGCAGTGGCCCTACTAGGCCAAGACAGGGCAGGGAATGACAAGAAGGGCAGGCCAGGCAACTGCCCAGGCTGTGAGCATATCAGCCCCAGCTTTGGACAGGTCATCACCAAAAATTATGTGGAAAAATTACTTTTTGGTACTAGGGATTAAGCCCAGTGATGTTCTTACTTGAGTAATATCCCCAGCCCTTAAAAAAAAATTTTTTTTTTGAAACAGTGTCTTAATAAACTGCTTAGCTGTCCAGGCTGGGTTTGTCCTTGTGATCCTCCTGCCTCAGCCTCTCTAGTGCTGAGATTACAGGCCTGTGCCACCACACTAAGCTTCTACCTTGAGCTACTAAGGGTGGGTGGGGGTGATGAGGCTGGCACGGGGCTGTTTATAAGATATAATTGAAGAAACTAAAAGGATAGGGGAAAGGCCAGCAGCTGGGCCTATTTTTTGAAACAGGGTTTCTCTAAATTGCCCATGCTGGGCTCAGATTTTGTACCTGTCTCAGCTTCCAGTTACTGGGATTACAGGTGGTCCATGCTGGGCACTCAGGCAGGGAAGCCTAATTCCTGCCCCTTCTCACATAACCGCCACTCACATGACCACCACATGAGGGTCAGCTAGATTGACTTTCTACTGAAGAGTAAAGAAAACTTGTCAACTGGGCCAGGGAGATAGCTCGGCAGTCTAAGCGCATGCCAGGCAAGCAAAAAGGACCCAGGTTCGACCCCCAGTAGTACTGCATACTGTGCTGGCCTGTGCTGTATGTGCGGACCACTGAAACTGGGAGTTGGTAGGGCAGGCCTGTAATCCCAGAGCTGGGAAGTGAGAGGAGGATCACTATGAGTCCAAGCTGTGTAACAAGACCCTGCACCAAATAAATCTTACGACAAAAAACTTGCAAACTTAGCCCAACAAGAAGCTGCCTTCACCAGTGAGCCCACATGGACCTCATCTGAGGGTGTGAGGAGGGTGGCCCCGTGATCCAACCAAAGCCCATGTCTCTACCTGGCCCCCTTCAGTAACCCTGGATGCAGGTGTCAGAGCAACTCAGACTGGAGACTTTCAAGACACCAAGGTAATGAGAACAGACTCAAAACCTCACAGACCAGTAGGGACTTGGGACACAGTGACTAAAGAGAATGTGGAAGCTTGGGGCACATCCTAAACAGGTGAAATGCAAAGAAAGGCTGGAATTGCTTTTTTTTTTTTTT
>NW_004524584.1:14554938-14564398 GCF_000260255.1 Octodon degus | reverse complement strand
TCCTGAGACCTTTGCCTCTCCCTAAAGAATAAAAGAGATCATATGATGGCAGGTGTGTCCAAACCCAAGGACTTGGAGATTTTGGATGATGTGGAGATGAGAATGAATGGGCCAGCCTCACGTCTGTGGGGAATGCCCTGTACGTAGAAGTGGTGGTGGAGAACTGCAAGACGGTGGCTTCCCTGGCTGTAGCATCCATAGACAGACCTGATGCGAACCTGGCACTGGAGGAAGAGAGGGATGCCCTCATCCAGCGGGGCTGGGAGGTTGGTCTTGCTGAGTACATCACAAAAGTAAGAAGATACACTCGCCTAATTTACAGACATTTCATCCAATAGGATGAAAGATTTCTGGAAATCCTCAGTGTTGAGCAGACAAGACAAAAGTTAGTTGTTGACCTTTTCTAGTTTTCCACGTAAAAAGTTAAGAGCCGCCTTAAACTACGGCAACTGCACTTTTTTTCCCTGTAAATACCTGGATTTCCACAGATTCTGTGTTCATTAAAGTTACTTGTTCCTGTTGTCAAAAAAAAAAAAAAAAAAAAATTAAAATTATCTGTGTGGGGGTGGGGATTGAACCCAGGACCTTGCACATGCTAGGCAAGGACTGCACCGCTGAGCTATATCCCCAGCTCCTTTCAATTTAAAAAATACAACTGATTTCAAGTTTGTAAAAATGGATATGAACAAAAAATACTAGAAGAGCTGGATGCACATGCTTGTAATCCCAGTATATGGGAGGCTTGAGGCAGGAGGATCACAAATTTTAGGGCAGCCTTTCCGAACGGTTTTAAACAAAGTGGACTGGGGAGATAGCTTGATGGTCTAAGCACCTGCCTGGCAAGCGCAAGGACTGGGGATCAGTGCGTGGTACCGCATGACAAGTTGGGTGCACTATTCTGGTCACAGAAACTGGCCGTGGTGGTGCACACCTGTAGTCCCAGCTCAGGGGAGGCTGAGACAGGAGGATCACTATGATTTTGAACTGCTTAGTGAGACCCTGTACTAAATAAATAAAAGATTTAAAAAAGATTTTCAAGAAAGGACCAACGAGATAACTCAGTGGTTTAAGCCCGTGCTGGGTAAGCTCAGGGACCTGGATTCAATCTTTTGATCCCACATGCCCCACTGGCCCTGCCTCTGGGCACTTGAGCTGGCCAACAAGACCAGTGTGGTGGCCTATGCCTGCAATGTCAGTGCTGGGGAGGCGAAAAACAGGAGGATCACTGTGACAAGATGCCGCCGTAGGCAGAGTGGGGCTCTGCAAATAGCTGAGGTTTTCAGTGTGAATTCTGCTTGGGTCCTGTGTTTTACTGTACACAGGAACAGGCATGGGAAGACCCGGCTACCCAGAGGGCCTGGAGCTTAGCTGCTCTTTCTTCATTAAGAACTTACTCTTAGGGGCTGGAGAGATGGCTCAGTGGTCTAAAGTACCTACTTGGAACAAGCTTGGCAAAGCACAGGGACCGCGGTTCAATCCCCCAGCACCACATGCCAGCCAGCCACGCCCCCTGGTGGGCTGAGCTGGCCACACACACACACACACACACACACACACACACACAATAAATAAATAAATGTTAAAAAAAAAAAAAACTTACTCTTAGGGGCCGGGGAGATGGCTCAGTAGGATAAGTGCTTGACTGGCAAATGCAAGGATCTGAGTTCAATCCCTGGTTCTGAAAAAAAGAACTCACCCTTAGAAACATAAATCACAGGGCAGAAAGGATCAGCTGTAGCAAGACCCTGTACCAAGTACCTAAAAAAAAAAAAAAAAAAAGCGAAGCCTAGGAAGAGTGCACAGAAAAGAGGCAAAGCTTAGACCGTACACTGGGGATAAGAGCCTTCATGAGAAAGCTGAGAAGACCGAGCAGGGGTTTCAGAGTCGTATCACACAGCCTAGCTCCAAAGATGGAGAACCGCTCTGGATCCTCCACCTCAGGGACTTCTTGCTTCTTTACGAGTCTCAGTCAGCTGGGCCAGCCTCAGCCCATCCAACACCTAGCCTGGGGCTGGGGAGATGGCTCAGTAGAATAAGTGCTTGCCTGGCAAGCACAAGGGCCTGAGTTCAGTCCCCTGTACCACAAAATGAAACACCTAGCCTGACTCCGCTAGAATCGCAGGTAGTCAACTAAAAAGGAACAAATAGCATCTTATATAGCATCTGCCTAAAGAAGAGTGTAGCCCCGGAAGAGTTAGATCAGAGGAAAAGATAGAGTGTGAGTGCTGTGACAGACTTAGTTCAAGGGGACTTTTTGGCCGCGCATGCGCATCTATACCCTGCGCTGTAGGTGACTGAGGTGATGAGGTCAGAGGTCCTTCTCATGCCCCTCCTGCACTGAGCCAGTTGATATAGAACTGCTTTCATCCTGTGTGACTGAGATCCTGACTGAGCCAGGGTCTCTTGTATGACTTCAGTGAACCATCAGTTTTGATGTTTTCGAGTTTTTGTCGTTGAGTCCAAAGAGCCAGGGATTAGGAATTAAGATCATGTGCAAAAATTTCCTTAAAATTCCTAGATTGTTGCAGATGTTGAGGAAAGTAATATTTTAGAAACTTGGGGGGAAATAGTAGGGTGGTATTTTTATGTAAAGTCTTTTTTTGTGTGTGGTACCAGGGACTGAACTCAGGACCTTTCACTTGCCAGCCAGGCGCTAATCCTACTGAGCTGTCTCCCCGGCCCTTTATGTAAAGTCTTGACCCAGAGTTTAAAAAGAGCATATGAAAATAAATAAATAAGTAAATAAAAATAAAAAGAGCATATGTAGGGGGGCTGGGGAGATAGCTCAGTGGAATAAGCTCTTCCCTGGCAAGTGCAAGGAACTGAGTTCAATCCCCGGTCCCACCAAAAAAAAAAAAAACCAAAAACTTAGGGCTAGGGAGATGGCTCAGTAGAATAAGCGCTTGCTTGGCAAGCACAAGGGCCTGAGTTCAATCCCTGGTTCCACAAAAAAAAAAAAAAAAAAAAAAAAAAAAAAAAAAAAGAGCGTATGTAGATTTTGTAATTGCTCTAGTACATAGGAATTGTGCAGTGGTACAGCAGCTGTTTATGCTTAAATTGTATATGTAGAAGATTAGGAAAAAGATAGTAGTTATATTTTTGAAGTAAAATAACTTTCTTCTCCCCTCCATCCAGATTCTTTTCTGAAGTTCCTGGCATTTGGGTCAAGATTTTACCAAAATCTACATTTTATAACACCGGCACACACAAAGTTTTAAAACTGTTTGCACAGGGCTCGCGAGATAGCTCAGCAGACTAAGCGAATGCTTAGGGAAGCGCAGGGACTGCCACGCAGGCCTGCTGCCAGGTGCGCTGGGCCAGCCCCCAAGTCCGGGCATGGTGGTGCATGCCTGTCACCCCAGCACTGGGGAGGCTGAAAACAGGATCACTACAAACCAAGCTGCCTAGTGCGATCTTGTATAAAAAAGAAATAAAAAAACTTTGCACAATTCTTTTTTTCCATTGTAAATGTAATTCATTGCCTTGGGTCTTTTAAAATAATGTATTATTGTTGGGGCTGGCTCTGCTTGAAAGCCAGGGTATTTATAACCGGTTGTAAAGTGCTATATTCTGTTTGCAGTTAGGAAGTGCAGAATTCATGGTGATCTAGCTTGTAGGCAAACTGAAATGCACTCTCTTCTGTAAAAAAGTGAGCTAATGTGTCATGAAACCAACTCCAGCAAGAGATTTCAGAGTACCCTTTTGTACATTTTGGTTGTTAATATAGTGATGATTAAAAAGGTAAATTTTGAAAAAAAAAAAAAAAAAAAAGAAAAGGTAAATTTTGGGGCTGGAGAGATGGCTCAGTAGAATAAGTGCTTGCCTGGCAAGCACAAGGTCCTGAGTTCAATCCCTGGTTCCGCAAAAAGAAAAAGAAAAAGTAAATTTTTATCCAGCAGAAAAGTATAAAAATAAGGTATATAAAGTAAAGCCATATTAATATGATGAGCTGTAAAAGGCTCAAGTCAATAACTTCTGAGGATAACCCACTAGTATTATAGACTGCTAGACAGTGTTAGATTGTTTAGCTGAATTCAAACACCTATAGTATTTAGATGCCAATAGAATATCCCCCTCTGACAGGACAAAAAAAAAAGATACAAAGGAAAGACCATTTGTATTTATATATACAAAATAGTCAGGATAAATATACAACTACTTTTGCTTGATTCAATGAGAAGAAAGAGATGTACTAACAGTGTTGGGACAGGATATCCTGTGTGCTTCTTGTACTATGGATAACCACTAAGAAGATAACAATGTACAGTATATTGATTATCGAAACTGTCCTATTAATCAGCTTTGAAACTGTCTCATTCATATTTATTTCTCAATTTAAAAAATTAAAAAAATAATAAAAAAGAAAAGGTAAATTTTAAATGTTAAGAATTCTGATTTATTGAGTTTGAATTATGCCATCATGCTTTTTTTTTGGTGGTACCAGGAATCGAACTCAGGACCTTATGCTTGCCAGGCACTGAGCTATCTCCCCAGCCCCTTATGCCATCATGCTTATGTGAAAGTGAAGGTGGCACCATGACAAAACATTTTAGCTAGTAGTTTCTTATAGGTAAGGATTTTAACTTATCTCTGACCCCCTTCTTCCTGCATCGACCCATAGCAGAAGGATACTGCATCTCTCATTGCTTTTGTGCTGAGGTTTATTGAAGTTAAATAAACACATCTCAGTCTGCATCTCCTGGAAAGGTATCCGTGAAGTTCTTCTAGGTGACTGGTAAGGCAGAGTTAGGAATGATGGCAAATTTGTTTCATGGTTTGTACACAAATACAGAATCTGTATAACCACATGGCTTTGCAGCTGTGATCTCAAGGAAGGAATTTCTTGGGGCCGGGGAGATGGTTCAGTGGAATAAGCGCTTCCCTGGCAAGTGCATGGGCCTGAGTTCAATCCCCAATTCCGCAAAAAAAAAAAAAAAAAAAAAAAAAAAAGGAATTTCTCATCTAATTTTTCTTGCAGTTAATGTAACAATGCGCTAAATCTGTATGCTTCTAATGTTAGAGGTAGAGATGGCATAGTAAATGTGCAGTAGCAAGGTTTACCCACTTAGCATGTGTTTATTTTTCCTCTGTACTCAAAAGTGATGTATTTGTTCACCTCAGTGATATTACAGCTAAAAAGCATTCATTAGCAAAGAGAGAAGCAGTCTCTGCCTAACAAACAAGTGTTTCTTTTCTTTCTTTTTTTTTTTTGTGGAACTGGGATTAAACTCAGGCCCTTGTGATTGCCAAGCAAGCACTTATTCTACTGAGCCATCTCCCCAGCCCCTCTTTTTTTTTTTTTTAAGGGTGGAGGGCAGGGATACAGCCTAGCAAGCATGAGGTCCTGAGTTTGAGTCCCAGTACAAAAAAAAAAAAAAACAACAACAAGCATTGGGAGCCAGGGGTGGTGGCTCACACCTGTAATTCCAGCACTCTGAAGGCTGAGGCAGGAGGATCGTTGTCAGTTGGAGACCAGCCTGGGCTACAAAGTGAACTCTAGGCCAGTCTGTGGCATAGCAGGACCTTGTGTCAAAAAGACACTAAGCTAAAGGTTACATCCTCTAATCCTTCTACTTTTCATTTTTATATAATCTTAAAACACTTGCTAAATTACCCAGACCAAGCTCAAACTTTTGATCCTCCTGCCTCAGCCTTCCAGGGTACTGGAATTCTAAACATACACTAGCACACCTTGCTTTTTTGTTTTGTGTTTATGACACTGGGGGATCACAATGCTAGGCAAGCGCTGTAGCACTGAGCTACACCCTAGCCCTAAGGTTTGGTTTGGTTTTGGTACTGGGAATGGAAATCACGGCCTCTGGGCCTGCCAGACAGACGCTGCGCTGCTGAGCTATCCCCCTAGTTTTTTTTTTTTTTTTTTGGAACCGGGGATTGAACTCAGATCCTTACGTTTGCCAGTTAAGCGCTTATCCTACTGAGCCATCTCCCCGGCCCCTTGTTTTGTTTTGAAATCCTCACCTCCAGTGCTCTGTGGACACCCCTCAGGAAGTACCTGCCCAGGCCAGACTGTTAGTTTCTGCCATCTGAGGGGGAGTCCAGGAACCACAGCAGGAAGCCCTGCAGGCCTCTGAGAAGAGCTGGGGTTCACAGCAGTGTCTCAGGGGCCCATCCATGGCTCAGGATCATGTTCCTACCCGCCCTCCAGGCAGCACTTTTCAGAGGAAACAGCTGCTGTAAACGGAGCCCTCGCTTTAGAAAACTGAAGCAAGAGGACTTTTTTTTTCTCCACATGGTGGAGACTGTGGACCTTGGGACTGAGGGCCCAACACAGGAGATGATGTAGGAAGAGGGGTGGGCTTTCCCTGGCCAGAGAGAGAGATAGCTAACCTCTGTTTTAGCGAAATCTTTGTGTGAAAACTCTGATTTATCACACAGGCAGTTTGGCCTGGAATTCCGAAATGAAGAACTTTTTCTCACTAAGCAGCAAGTGGACGAGCCGAGCCTCCGGCCTTGCAGGCCCAGAAGGCAGGAAGCGCACGTAGGCCTCCTCACACCCGGCTGATGGCTCCCGTCTCTGCCTCCCTGAGGTGCCCAGGGAGACCTTCTCGCCTTTGTCGTCGGCATCTGCGCCTTGGCAAGGCGAGCATTCATCTGGGGGGAACAGCTCAGGAAGAGTCACGCTCCAGGAATGTAGCTTCGGAGGGGACAGGCGCCCAGAGCGTCTCATTTCATAAAGCTTGCTTAAGTTTGCAGGGAGCAGGGACCAGAGCACGCTCAGAGAGACAGTGACCCTGGCCAGGTCTGAGAAAGCAGACGTGTTTTGTCCTTTGGGTGTCTTCCCCCCACCTCATCTTGGCAAGCCAGCAATTTCTGAATTGTCTCCGTGGAAACAACAAAGTGCAATGTGGAAACCAGAACCAAAATAGAAACAAGGCAGATTCAAGAATAAATAGGAGCCTCAGAATCTGCTATTTGCAAACTGCAAATTCAACTCACAGCACCAGGAATATGAGAAGCTGGACCCAAATCGTGCAAGGAGAGCTTCTCAGCTCCCGTGGCTGGAGAAACTCCTAGAAGGGAAGGTTGGAGGGCTGGAGGAGGCTGAGCAGGAAAGGACAGGAACAAGGAAGTGAAGCTCCAGCAGGCCAGAGTAGCAGCAGCTTTTGTGTGTGTGTGTGGAACCAGGGATTTGAACTCAGACCCTTGTCCTTGCCAAGCAAGTGCTTATTCTACTGAGCCATCTCCCCAGCCCCCAGAGCAGCAGCTTTAAGAGGCAATTCAAGAGGCATAGCCTAGCTAGGCATGGAAATGCACATCTATACCACCAGCAGCCAGGAGGCTGAGGCAGGAAGGTCGTGAGTTCAAGTCCACACTGGGCTATGCAGGGAGATCCTTTATCAAAACAAAAGGCTTAGCATGGTGGCACACATCTATAATTCCAACAAAGAGGGGAACAAAGACAGGAGGATTATAAATTGGAGTCCTGCCATGGTAATTTAGTGAAACCCTGTCTCAAAATAATAAGAAGGCTGGGGATGTGGTTCACTAGTAGAGCACCCCTGGGTTGGATTCCCAGTATTTGGGGGTAAAAAGGCCAAGAGTAGGAAACCATGATCTCCCTTGTCCATCTGGACAGCAGTGTTGCCACCCCCCACGCGTGGCGGCCTTTCTGGCCATGGGGTCTGGCGCTAGATGCAGGGCTTTGCCGGGAGCACGGGAGCGCTCGTTGGCTGCCTGGGCCTCTGCGGGGTGCTGCTCACTCAGCTTCACGACTGCCCTCCTCCCATCTGGGTCTCAGGCTGCCCCGTGCAGGCCAGCTGCCCTGCTCCTCGGCCTTCTCCTGGGTTCTCTTTCTATCTTACAGAAGGGGTCAGAAGGGCTTGTGGGTGAGGAAAACACGATCTGAGGGCTGGAGAAACCTGATGAAGATTTGCAAAAGGGCCAGACACCCTCCTTAAATGGCCCCTGCCCCTCTGGCAGGTGCTTCTCTGGGGGCCACAGAAGCCTCAGGGCAGCAAACACCAGTGAGTCCTGCAAGCGAGGGGAGGCTTTGGAGATGATGCCTACCCACAGCAGAGGATTACTGAAAATACTTGTGGTCATCCTGAGACCAAGGTGTGTAGGCCAGCAGGTGGCCTCTTTACTTTTTAGAGTGTGAGAAAACATTACTATTCTATTGTTTTTATGGGATGTAAGGGTGATCTGGCTGTGACATCTGTCACCCCACTGATCGCTAGGGTTGATTCAGCTGATCTGGCCGGCGAGGCAGGTGTCCCCTTCCTCCCTCAATGATCCATGTGCGTCCCTCCCGAAGCTGCGTGCTCAGTTGAAGAGGATGACCACCCCTGATAGAGGAGGACCGTTGCTCGGTCAAAGGTACACGAGTAGCTGCGCTCCCCTGCTAGAACCTCCAAACAAGCTCTATTGTTTTTATGTATTTAGTACAGGGCCTATAGGGTCTCACTATGTAGATCGGACTCATGATCCTCCCATTTCAGCCTCCCAAGTGCTGGGATTATAGGCCCAAGCCACCATGCCGGGTCTCAATCGCTGTTTCGGCACACCCCACGATGGGGAAGTACATTACTATTCTAGATTCTGGCCAATTTTTTTTTTTTTTTTTTTTTTTTTGCGGAACTGGGGATTGAACTCAGGTCCTTGCGCTTGCCAAGGAAGTGCTTATTCCACTGAGCCATCTCCCCGCCCCCCCCTTTTTTTTTTAGGACAGGGTCTACAAGGTATACAGGTTCTCCCTATGTAGATTGGACTCAGTTATTCTCCCGTTTACAGCCTCCCAAGTGCTTGGGTTATAGGCATGCTCCACCACGCCCAGTTTCAATCTCGGTCTCATTGTGCCCCAGGGGTTGGGGTGGGGGCCGGCACAGCAGGCCTGGGAATCGAACTCTGGCCCCTACATCTGCCTAAGCAGGCGCTTTAATCCACTAAGCTATTTGACTGGCCCTTGTTTTGTTTTTTGAAACAAAACATAGTTCGGGGTCCAGCCAGATAGCTCAGCTGACTAAAGTGCCTGCTTAGGCAGAGTGCAGCAGCCGGGATTCAATCCCTGGCATGCCATGCCAGCTTCACCCCGGGGCGCACTGAGCCAGCTATTGAGGCTGTACGTGGTGGCGCATGCCTGTAATCCCGGTGCTTAGGAGGCTGAAAACAGGAAGATCCCTATGAGTCTAATCTATATAGTGAGACCCTGTACTAAATACATTAAAAAAAAACAAAACCATAGTTCAGGCTGATCTTGAAACTCTTTGCGTATCCCATGGTGGCCTTGAATTCATGGCAATTCTCCTGCCTTCACCTTTCCAGTGCTGGGATCAGAGGCATGTGCCACTAGGCCCATCAAACTGAATATTTATAAAGGAAACAAAGTTTACTCAGGAAATTTGACAGTGGATCCCAGACCTAGTCTCTGTCCTAAAATGTTTGAAAAATGTCTGATTTGATGAGAATTTGGGCCTGAAGTCTGGCATTTAAAAATTTATAT
>NW_004524584.1:14553624-14554298 GCF_000260255.1 Octodon degus | reverse complement strand
GACAGGAATCCACTCTTTGTCCTCGGCCTTACTGCCGTGAGCATCGCAGCCTCGGCCAGGCCCCGCCTCTGCCGCGCCCGCGACCTCGAAGGCCACTGCCGAAGCCTCTGCGGAAGCCACCGGCTTCCCATGCCTGGGCCCCTTACTGCACCAGCATCATCCGCCATTTGGTGTTTCCCAGAAAAAGAAGCTAAAAATTTAAAAAGTGACCTCTGTAAGAATCCACTGTCTGTTGTTTTTGTTTTTGCTTGGGTCTAGCTACATAGGCCTTGAACTCCCTATATAGTGCAGGCTGGCCTCAACTTACTGCAATCCTCCTGCCTCAGCCTCAGAAGTGCTAGGATTACAGGGTGCAGCACCATGCCCGGCAGGCACTGTTTCTCGAGGGCAGGGATGCTGCTTTCTAGATACTGAGTGAGAGAAGTTACTGGGAACTGCCCAGGGAAAGGTTATCGGCGTCCTGATGAAACACTACTAAAAGCCCCTAGAGCTTCTAAGGCCTTAAGAGGGACCTGCAAAGGGATACTTACAAAGTTCTGCTTTCAGGACAGGGCTACAAGAAGCTGCTGCGTAAGAATGCAATCTCTGGGGCTGGTGAGATGGCTCAGTGGTCTAAAGCACCTACTTGGAACAAGCTTAGCAAAGCACAGGGACTGCAGTTCAATCCCCCAGCA
>NW_004524584.1:14526121-14553059 GCF_000260255.1 Octodon degus | reverse complement strand
TACTAAAAAAAAAAAAAAAAAAAAAAAATCCCTGACCTTAGTATTTAGCAAGTATGTACTAGTGACTAGGGTCAGACACCTCCCCTCACACTGAAGATATAGCAGGGGCAGATAGGGCAGATGCTGCTCTTGAGCCTGGAGGGTTTATCCCTGGATAGGGCAAGTGAAACAGAAGTACACAAAGGAGCACACTTCACATGGAGAGCAGAGTGAGACAGTTAACGCGAGGCAAGGGAGTGAGTGGTGCGTATGGCCAGGGAGTGAGGAGAGGCTGCTCGTAGGTGAAGAACCCCAGACTGGCAGCCAGCCTCGCCCCCACCCTGGGGCTGTAGCGCTGGCATGGGACCGGGAGGGGAGCTATACACAGACAGTGCCCACCCCTTTGCCCTGTGCAGCCACATACAGTTCCAGGAACCCCTGAAAAGCCTCTCACACAGTGCCAGAAAAGCCTTGGGGGGGATTATATATATATTTTTTTCTTTTTTTTTTTTTTTAAATTTTGGTCATCTGTCTGTTTACAGCCTCCCAAGTGCTGGGATTACAGGTGTGCACCACCATGCCCAATCTCACCTTAGGGATATATATATATATATATATATATATTTTTTAATATTTATTTATTTATTTATGTGTGTGTGTGTGTGTGTGTGTGTGGCCAGCTCAGCCCACCAGGGGGCGGGGCTGGCTGGCATGTGGTGCTGGGGGATTGAACCGTGGTCCCTGTGCTTTGCTAAGCTTGTTCCAAGTAGGTGCTTTAGACCACTGAGCCATCTCGCCAGCCCCATCCTTAGGGATATTTTGAACAAAATAACTACATATGATGTTGGACACAGTGGTACCTGCCTGTAGTCCCAGCTACTACGGAGGCTGAGGCAGACAAATAGTTTAAAACCAGCCTGGGCAACATATGCAGATCTACCTTAAAAACAAACAAACAAACTACTACATAATAAACTATTTAACCTAAATATTAAATATTTATTTTTTATGTATTTAGTACAGCGTTTATAGGATCTACAGGGACTCACTACACAGCTCAGACTCATAGTGAACCTCCTGTTTTCAGTCTCCCAAACGCTGGGATTACAGGCCCGCGCCACCACACCCAGTCCCAATCGCCGTCTCAGCGTGCCTGAGGGGCAGGGCCAGCTGGGCACACCGGGTACCTAACCCCAGTCACTGCGTCTGCCTAAGCAGGCTCTTTAATTCGCTGAGCTGTTTGGCTGGCCCAAACGTATTAGATTTGGAGAGATTTAGAGATTCAGGGTCCTCTGGTTTAGATGCTAACAGCTTAGCAGGCAGCTCAATTCAGTCCAGAAAAGGCTGGAAGGAACCCAGGGTTGGCCGGGCTTTTTCCTACCACATCTTACTTGCACAAACAATGGAAACCAGCAGGGAGGCTGTGGAGGCTGCAGAGGACACAAGAACAGAGGCCAACGCAGTTTGAATCACAGCCGAAACCTGGCTTCATTGGCCTCAGGATTGCACGAGGCTCCCAGTTACAGGCCTGCGGTGACAGCAATGCAGGATGGCATTTGCCCCCTCTGCCACAGAGGTTGCAGGCAAACCCAACTCCTCTGGACTCCTTTTCTTTCTTTTCTTTATTCTTTCTTTATTCTTTCTTTCTTTCTTTCTTTCTTTCTTTCTTCTTTCTTTCTTTTTTTTTTTTTGGTGTAAAGACTGAACCCAGGGGTTTTACAGGAAGCTATGTCCTAAACCTTTTATTTTTTTTTTTTTAGGACAGGGTTTTCTTGTCATAATAATTGCCCAGGTTGGGCTCATATTTACTCCTTCACAGCCTCAGCCTCCAGAGTGCTGGGATTGCAGGAAGCTCTACCATGCCCGGCTGTTTTGTTTTTGGAGAGAGGGCTGTCAGTATTCAGGCTGGCCTGGAACCCACCATTCCCTGGCTCAGACTCCTAAGTTCTAGCATGCTTTTTTCCATGGAAAAATGGAGATTGAACCCAGGGTGTGGCACTGCGTGGGAAGTCCTCTATTGCTGCCCTACATTCCCAGCCCTTTTCATTTAGTTTTTAACTTTTTTTTTCCCCAGAACTAGGGATTAAACCCTGTACCCTGTACCTTCACACTGTTATATAGCCCCAACCCTATTTTTTGAGACAGTTTTGCTAAATTCCCCCGGCTGATTAGAATTTACAATCCTGCCTCAGCCTCCCATGTAGTTGGAATTATAGACACACACACCGCCATGGCCAGGTTCCTCCAGACTTCTATGGGACATGTATTCCTGAAAATAAGGCATAAGAAGTCAATATCCATTGTTTTCTACCACACTATACTCTGTGGACACCATGTCTATTATTTATTTTGAGGTCTACAACATCCGCAATCCTGCCTCTGCCCCAAGTGCTAGATATGCCATCATACCTGGCTCTAATATCACTTATTGCACTGACTCGGGAACGGGAAAATTCTGGAAACCATCTGTTCCACAAGGATGTTTAGTTTCATACAGTAGACACACACACACACACACACACACACACACACACACACACACGTTAGGGGCCAGCGAGATAGCTCAGAGGTCTTTGCACCTGCTTAGGCAAGCGCAGGGATGGGGGTTCCATCCCCGGCACCACATGCCCCGCCAGCCCTGCCCCCAGGCATGCTGAGATGGCCACTGAGACCCGGCGTGGTGGCACACACCTGTACTTATAATCCGGAGCTGGGGAGGCTGAAAACAGGGGGATTACTACCAATCCAATCTGCATAGTGAAAGACCCTGTACCAAATCCATTTAAAAAAAAAAAGTTTGAATAGAATATTGCTTATTCAAAATTGTCTTGTGAGACTTAGAGAATAAAAAGATCATATGCATCTATTTAACTTTTTTTTTAATGTGTTTAGGACAGGATCTATAGGGCCCCACTACATAGATCCGACCCATTAGTGATTCTGTTTTCAGCCTCCCAAGTGCTGGTATTACGGGTGCACGCCACCACGTCCAGTCCCAGTCCTCGGCTCAGCGCGTCCCCTCAGCACACCCTGGAGACGAGGCTGGTACGGCACGCCGGGGATCAAACCCCACCACTTCACTCTCCCTGAGCAGGTGCTTTAGTCCACTGAGCTATCTGGCCGGCCCTTTTTTTTTCTTTTTGGTACCAGGTGGAGGAGGATTGGAATCAGGACCTTGTGCTTGCCAGGCAAGCGCTTAAGCGACTGAGCTATCTCCCCAGACCTCTATTTAATTTCTCAAGTAAACAAAATTAAACTAGAAGGTCAGTTCAATAAACTTAAAGAATGGCCATGCTCAGGGGGTTTTATCTATATTTTAAATTTATTTTTAATCACAAAAGAAATGCATGTTGGGAAAATTCAAAAACTTTAGGAACATATAAATGGAAAGCCAAAGTCTCATGTAGAACTCCTGCTTTCCAGCAATAATACAGGGGCTGCAGACACTGCCATTGGGATTAAGAGTGGTTGAAAAACCAGGGAAAACAGCCAGGAAGAAGAAATTGACTCCTCTGTATTACAAACAGTGCTGCTCTGCACAGCTAGTGGTGCGTGCTACCACTCTTTCATTGGCAGATTTGAGATTCCTCCTCTGTTCACAAGAAGATTTAGTGTGATCTGTAATATGTCCTCTGAGAGAAGCACGTAAATTCTCTGACAACCATTCTTGGATAAAGACGAAAAAATGATCCGAGGCCCAGGAAGGTATCTGTTATGTGCAGGGAATATTTTGAAGATGAAAACTGTTGTGTTTGGGAGTCATACTGCCACGACAAGCCGGTCCCCTCAGCCATGACAGTCATGCTGTGACGTCCACCAGGCTGCAGGATGCCTCACTCCCACCAACCCCACACTTTTTCTTCTAAGAAATAAGGATGAATTTTCCCCTCATGCCCTTCACATGGGCAGCGGCACTAGACACCCAGGCTACTGTGCCCACCTCCCACTGACCCTACTCCAGCAGGGCCTCTGCTCCTGAAGGTCCCCAAACAGGCTTAGTACTTTCTGCTGGAAGCCAGTGCAAGTGTTCTGCAATCGTCTTCTATTTGAGATCAATAAACCAGCAGCTAAAGTCACTGTTGGCTACTCAAAAGTCATCATCGCTGCTATCAAAGTCCAAGTGATACAGTAAGCTCTTCCCTGTCTTCTTATATGGAGCAGGCTCCGAATTTTCTGGGTTGAGGTCATTGAACCAGCTCATCCGGTGGTCCCTCTGGAGACTGCTGGAGAGGAGCCTGCTTCCTTTGGAAGGGCCGATGGTGAACTGTAAGGCTTCCCCTCTCACTGTCTTGCTGGACTTGACTCTTCCTTCAGGAACAGGACAGAGTGATCTGGGGGACCTTCTGGGACTCGGCAGACACAGGGCCTGAGCGAGGAGCTCTTGTTGCCCCTTTGGGGACCTTGGTGGACTAGAAACTGGAGACTGCGGATGCTGGTATTTAGGGTTAAAGGTGCAGGTCTTGCTCAGGGTTTGGCCTCGCTTCCTAGTCAAGAGCTTGCCTCTGCGGGCCTTCCTGGGTTGCTGCATCTTTTCTTCCCTCCCTCTTTCTACAGTCCTGTCCTTCTGTTTAGTCACCAGCTGTTCACATGGATCACAAAAAAATATACTTCGGCCCTGGTATTCTGGGCAGGCATTCTGAATGCTGTTTGCAACATTGTGTAAGTCCAGGGATATGAGCTGTGGGTTTCCTTGGGAAACCAGATCACATACCTTGTGACCTGGGCCACTGGAGCCACAGTTCTGAGGACTTGTTTTAGTGATAGTTGAATCCTGGCAGTTAGTCTGCCTAGCCTTGTCCTTTACTTGCCTATACACTTTGCAAGGCTCGACTGCTGGCAGTGCAGCCTTTCCTCGGAGAGAATCACTCTCTTCTTGCTCAGCGCAGACTCTAAACTCTGCAGGTCTCAGGGATCCTGCAGTGGGGATCCCTGCAGCAGGGGCAGCCTGGGTCTGCCATGTAACTGGCTCTTCACAGGGGAGTTTTGTCTGCTTGATGAACCTGAGGCTCTGGGCCAAAGGTGGTGAAGTCTGAGAAGCACTGTCTTTCACACAGCCAGGTACCAGAGGTGCTGAGATCAATCTCTTCAGTTTTTCAAGGACATCAGGCACATGCAGCTGGCCTAACTGCTCACATAGCTGCTGGAAGTCCTTACTCTGCTGGGCTACTAAAACCTCAAGCTGCTTTAGGCTGGACTTCATTTCTGTAAACTCTGTTTGCGTCTGTGGAGAGGCAGTGAGAAAACAGATAACAGGCAGTGCAAGTTACAAAGCACAAGAAAATATAAGTATGACCCTGGAAATCTTCCAGAGTAAGCACAGCTGTACTTGGAGAAGGCACTGGGGCCATGCCCTGCCGGGGAACTCTGGGGCGAGGCCGGCCTGGACCCCGGCTCATTCCCAAGGGGCCTGTGCTAGCTTTGGTCTTCATTGCTAAAATGTGAAACTTTAAACTATCTGGATTTTAGTTACAAAGACAAAAATAAACTCAAACAAAGAATTTGGGATTTATACTTACAGTTTCTAGTTTCTTTTGCATCTCAAGGATGGCCTGCTCTGCATTGCTTTTTTGTACCACCTCAAACCTCATGTCACTCTGAGCCTGTGCCGTCTCTTGTACTAAATACAGGAAAAAAGATGACCATTACACTGTGAAGACTGTGGCATGTCCCCCTGCCCAGACCACAGTGGTGGAATAGGATAAAGGCACTGGTATGGACCCCTTGGGCCTTCTTTCTTAACACCCAGGATTCTGTTTTCCTCAACTAGAGTGGCTTCTTCACATTTCATTTTTTCCCTGAGAAGATCCTGCTAGGGACCTTGAAAATCTGCAACCAAGATCAAAGGACAGGACCAAACCCCTTAGCCTTCCTTATTAGGCCTGTAGAATAAGATCATCAGCATGATCTCTGCAGAACATGGGTATCATCCTGCCCCCTAACCTTCACTGGTTCAATGGCATCCCACTGGCCAATGAACAAAGTTTTTTTTTTTTTTTTCCTGTACTGGGAATTGAACCCAGGACCTTCATACTAGGCTACATCTCCAACCATTTTTTTCAGACAGGGTCATGCTAAATTACTCAGGTGGGACTTGAACTTGTGATCTTTCCACTTAAGCCTCCTGAGTGCTGGGATTACAGATGTGTGCCACCAGCCCTAACCTTTCAACTGGCTAACAAGCCCTGGGCTTACTCAGTCCCCACTTCTCATCTCTGGGCTTTGAGTCTTACTTTCTCTTAAGCAAACGAAACCTTCAGCTCAGAATACTCCTTGTATTCCTGCCATGCCTTCCTCCTCTCCCAGCCACCACCTCAGCCCAGCTAATTCCTCTTTTCTCTACCCTTGTATCACCTCCGTGGGGAACCCCACTCCTCTCTGTGGTGGCACCAGGCTCTTGCATCATGTGCCCCCTACAGTCATTTCCTGCTTATACTTGGGCAGGAGTGGTTCGGTCTCACACGCCACATTTAATAACACATTGTGTTGCAATTCTTGCCATCCTCTTGCTAGACTAGAGGTTATATCAAGATGCCCGTATATTTATTTAACAAATATTTAATGAGCATCTTTGAGGTGCCCGACACTGTAGACAAACAGTAATCAAGAACGCTAAAGCTAATATATATAATATATATGTATATATATAATATGATAAATATATATCTATATCTATATATATCTTGTTTGCTTTTTTTTTTTTTTTTGGTACTGGGGATTGAACTCAGGACCTTGCGTTTGCCAGGAAGCACTTGTTCTACTGAGCTATCTCCCCGGCCCTGCTTTTGTTTTTTGAGACAGGGTTTTTCTATGTATTCCAGGCTGAATTCAAGTTCAAGGCAATCCTCCTGCATCAGTCTGTGGAGTGCTGGGATTACAGGCACGTGCCACCACACTGGTTTAAGAAAGATACATACAGCTCAATTGAAATTACAGTCTTATCAGGGAAAACAGGCAGTCAGTAATTATACACATAACTATTTAGGGATACAACAAATGCTCTAGAGGAAACATATACTGAGCTTCAGGCTAGTCAATCTCAAAAGTGAGGTAAGACTTACTTAAGGAGCTGGTAATTAGCTCAACCATCATTAGCCCATGAGGGAAGAACATTACAAACAAAGAAAAAATTCACCCTCATCCGGGCATGTCTAAAACATGCTGAACAGAGACAGGGCCTGGGGGTATGTGTGCCACAACAAGATCTGTAGATTTGATCCTAGGCCTTGGTCACTGACAAACTTAGGCAGAAAGTTGGCCCAAATGCCTTTTCTCTTTGAAAGGCACACGCTTTTTTTTTTTTTTTTTGCAGAACTGGGGATCAAACTCAGGCCCTTGTGCTTGCCAGGGAAGCGCTTATTCTACGGAGCCATCTCCCCGGCCCCTGAAAGGCACACTCTCAAAGAGGGTGAGAGAGGAGGAGAAGTAGACATAAAGAGAATTATTAAGATATGCTACGTACATGTAGCTACTCTGCACAATGAATATAATCATGTACTGCAAATGTGTACTAATAAAAATGTTTTTAAAAGAAATCTGTATTCTAAATGAGTAAACCATATGGCCTATGAATTATTTCTTAAACTGCTAAAAGCACATGCCATGTAATATTGATATTTAAAAAAGGAGCACTCAGGCAGGGTGGAACAGGCCTGTAATCCCAACACTCAAGAGGCTGAAGTAGGAGGATCACTGCAAGCAAGTTCAAGCCCAGCCTGGGCTACAAAGTGAGATGAAGGCCAGCCTGCCCTGCACAGTGAGACCCTTTCTCAAAAAACAAAACAAAACAAAACAGACACAAATAATAACAGGATTCTAAATAAGTGGAAAGCTGGGGAGATGGCTCAGTGGCATAAGCACCTGCCTGGCAAGCGCAAGGTCCTGAGTTTGATCTCCGGCAGCAATAACAGCAACAATAATCAGTGGAAAAAGGAACTGTTGCCAGGCATAGGAGCACTCTGGGAATTCCAGCTAAAGCAAAAAGAGGGCCGGCCAAACAGCTCAGTGTATTAAAGCGCCTGCAAGCAGGGGCCAGGGCCTGTGTGCCAGCCCCACCCCTGGGGCGTGCAGAGATGGCAACTGAGACTGGGCGTGGTGGAGGCTATAAACAGGAGACTCACTAAGAGTCTGATCTCGTAGTGAGGCCCTGCACACCCTGTAAGCCCTTCCCTAAAATTAAAAAAAAAAAAAAAGGAACACAAGTTCAAATGTAGCACTCCAAAGTGTCACCATGCCTGCTCCTCCACCCCGGCCCTTTTTTTTAAAGACAGACTTAGCAAGATTAGCAAGATCTTATCTCAAAATTAAAAAATAAAAATAAAAAAGCCTAGGGGATGTAGTTCAATGCAAAGGCCTTCGGTTCAGTCCCCAGTACCATGGCAGGGGTGAGGTGGGCTGGTCACTAAAGTGTTCAATCGTGGCACTGGGACAAATTGTTAGATATCTACAAGATAACTTTTTACAAGATAATTAATATGACTTTCCCCATAATTCTGTTAAGTATATTAAAAGTCTACAACATAATTCAGTGTAGAAACAATCATAAGTTCTTTACCTCCTAATCAGGCATGTTACTGTCTCTTACAGAGGAGGATAAAGAATTGTAATAGATGTCTCAAAATCCTATTTTTTTTTAAAGTATTTGGTACAGGGTCTCACTACACAGATTGGACTCATAGTGATCCTCCTTGTTTTCAGCCTCCCAAGTGCTGGGATTACAGGTGCAGGCGTGCGCCACCACTTCTGGACTCCGGCTGGCTCAGCGCGCCTGCAGGTGGGACTGCCCAACTGGCCGCTGAGCTATCTTGCCAAAATCCTTTTAGCTCTATTGATAAGCGCAGGAAAACTATTTTAATGTTACACATATCTCAACTATATAACAACAACAACAACAAAAATTAAGTGGATAACAAGTATAATTTACAAATAACCAAGAATAAGAAGTCAGGTATTTTTTATCTGTTTATAATTATCTAAAGAATGCTTAAAGATTCTTTGCGGATGTGGTGGTACACACCTGTAATTCCAGCACTCAGAGGCTGAGGTAGGAGGGTCACTGCAAGTGCAAGGCCACATAGCGAGACAGGGAGTTACGGGGAGACGCTGGGTCATATAGGGAGACTCCGCCTCAAAAAAACAAGCAAGATTCTTAACTAATTTTTAATTTGTTTGGGTTTTTTTTTGTTGGCTTTCTTTTAAAATCATAGCATCTTTTTTAATTTTATTTGCTTATTTTTTTACGGAACCGGGAATTGAACTCAGGCCCTGGTGCTTGCCAGGGCAGCACTTATTCCACTGAGCCATCTCCCTGGCCCCCTTGTTTGTTTGGGTTTTTTTTCCCCCCTCCTTTATTTATTTAATTTCTTGTTTGGTTTTTGAGACAGGGTCTCATTATGCAGTTTAGGCTGGTCTGAAACTTACTTTGTAGCCCAGGCTGGTCTCAAACTCACATCAATCTTCCTTCCTCAGCCTCCAAAGCGTGTCACCATACCTGCTCCTCCACCCTGGCCCTTTTTTGAAAGACACGGTCTTGCTGTGTGTTTCAGGCTGGACTTGAACTCAAGGTGATCCTCCTGCCTCAGCCTCTCCAGTGTCAGGATTATAGGCTTGTGCTACCACACCCAGCACAAAAAAGGGCTTTAACTCTTTACAATAAATAGTAGGGAAACCTGAATACATACGGTAGTCAGAAAGTGGTGAGAGGGCCAGCCAGACAGCTCAGTGGACTAAAGCGCCTGCTTATGCAGGGTGCGTCGGGCCGGCTCCATCCCCAGTGAGCCCTGCTGGCCCTGGCCCTGGCCCTGGGGTGCGCTGAGATGGCGATTGAGGCTGGCCAGACTGGGTGTGGTGGTGCGTGCCTGCTATCCCAGCGCTTGGGAGGCTGGAAACAAGAGGATCACTATGCATCCAATCTAGTAGTGAGACCCTGTAGACCCTGTCCTAAATTCATTAAAAAAAAAAAAAAACAGAGAAAATTGTACATAAACCTATAGTATGTAGTTTTGTTTTTTGTTTTTTTGCGGAACCGGGGATTGAACTCAGATCCTTGCGTTTGCCAGTCAAGCACTTATCCTACTGAGCCACCTCCCTGCCCCCCCCCCCTTTTTTTTTTTTGTCTTTTTCCAGTACTGGAGATCAAACTCAGAACCTTGAGCTTGCCAGGCAGGCACTAATGCCACTGAGCTATATCCCCAGCCCCATAAACCTGTAGTATGAAAGTCTTTTCTATTTTTACTTTGTGTTTTATTTATTTAGTTACAAGAAGGGTCTCCCTATGCAGTTCAGGCTGCCCTTGAGCTCACTTTGTACCCAGGTTTGTCTCAAACTGGCAACAATTCTCCTGACTCAGACTCCCAAGTGCTGAGATTACAGGCACGCACCACCATGCCTGGCAGTACTGTAGCTTTCAATTTAGAGGTCTTTTATATCCTTCCTTAGATAGATTCCTAGGTATTTTTTTTTCTTTCTTTTTTTTTTTTTGAATGCTATTGTGAAAGGTACTGTTTCCCTAATTTCTCTCAGTGAGTTTATTTGCGTACAGGAAGGCTACTGATTTTTTCAGTGTTGACTGCATCCAGCTGCACGACTGAATTTGCTTATTAAGTCTAGCAGTTTTATGTAAACTTTTGGGGTCTTCTATGTAGAGGATCACGAGGGTTTTTTTTGTTTGTTTGTTTTCTGAGACAGGATCTCGCTATGCATCTCAGGCTTGCCTTGAGTTCACTTTGTAGCCCTGGCTGATCTCAACCTTGCAATGATCCTTCTGTCTCCACCTCTTGAGTTCTGGAATTACAGGCATGCACCACCATGCTCAGTCTTTGTTGGTAGACTTTTAATTATATCTTCAATTTCATTGATATTGGTTTATTTATAATTTTCCTTATTATTTTTAAATGTATTTTGTTGTTGCAGGGTCTCACTACACAGCTCAGACTCATGGTGATCCTCCTGTTTTCAGCCTCCCCAGCATTGGGATTACAGGTGTGCACCACTACACCCGACTCTGGCTGGCTCAGATCCCCCTGGGAGTGGGGCTGGTGCAGCATGTGGTGCCAGGGATTGAACCGTGGCCCCTGTGCTTGCCTAAGGAAATGCTTTAGTCCATTGAGCTATCTTTCCAGCCCTATTTATAATTTTATATCTTCTTGATTCAGCTTTGGTAATTCATTTGTATCTAGGAATCTGTTCATTTGTTCTGCATTTTCCATCTTATTAGAATACAGGTTTTCAAAGTCAAGTGCAAGGTCCTGAGGTCAACTGGGTACCAAAAACAGAAAGAGAACAAAGTAGATATAGAGGATCTTCTGGATTGCTGCAGTCTATTGTGATTTTAACCATTTCATTCCTAACTGCATGGTTTGGGTCTTTTCTTTCTTTTTTTTTTTTTATAAGGTTGGATAAGGGTTTGTTAAGCAGCAGGCCAGGGCGGCATGCAGGATTAGGGATCAAATCCTGGTCCCTGCGCTTGCCAAAGCAGGTACTTGGCCCACTGCAGGCAATTAGTATGCTGAGCTACCTCACTAGACCAAGACCATTAACATTATTGGCTGTTGGGCCAGCCAAATGGCTCATCGGATAAAAGCATCTGCTTAAGCAGATGCAGGGACTGGGGTTCAATCCCCAGGGCCTGCTGCACTTGTCCTGCCCCTGGGGTGCACTGAGACAGTGGATTGAGACTGGGCGTGGTGGCACATGCCTGTAACCTCAGCACTTGGGAGGCTGTAAACAGGAGGATCACTACAAGTCTGATCTATGTAGTGAGACCCTGTAGACCTTGTACTAAATACATTAAAAAAATTATTGCTTATAACTGATATGTATTGACTTACCCTTGCCATGTTATTTTCTTGTTGTTGGCTCTCCCTTGTTTCTTCCCCCTCCATTTTTGCCTTGCCTGGGGATCACTTCTGTTGGTGTTCATGGAGTTGTAGTCTTTATATTTTTCTAGAACGACCTTAAAACATTTGGAGTGCTGGTTTGCTGGTCATAAATTTCCTCAGATGTTGTTATGGAAGTATCTTATTTTTTTAGTTTTGCAGGGTATGTCAATCTGGCTTGAAGTTTATTCTCCTTTAGAACTTGAAATACTTTAAGCTCTCCTTGACTTGAGGGTTTGCACTGAGAAGTCAGCTATGATTCTGATGAGCTTTCCTTTATAGGTGATTTGTTTCTTTTCACTAACAGTTTTTAAGATGCTACTCTTGTGTTAAATTTCTGGAATCTGAACTGTGATATGCTTGCAGATTTTTGTTGTTTTTTGATGGTGACTAGTTAGGGTTCTAAATGCCTCACTTATCTATCTGTGTGACTACTTCTCTGAGGTGTCTTCTAGGTGTAGCTGGTTTTTGGGTTTTGAGTCTGTTAGAAGATTCTACCTCTTGAATTTGTTGGGGATGAGAAGTGGCTGCCTGTTTGGTCCAGCACTGTCTCTTTTGCACTGTGCTACAGTGTTTTCTGGGACTCTTAAAGTTGTTTAGAACAACCAAGTTAAGAGTAAGATACTTGCCAAGAGGATTAATGTGCATACTGAGCATATTAAACACTCAAAAAGTCATGATAGCTTCCTGAAATATGTCAAGGAAAATGATCAAAAAAGGGAGGAAACCAAAGAGAAAGGTACCTGGGTTCAACTGAAATGCCAGCCTGTCTCTCCCAGAGAAGCACACTTTGTGAGGACCAATAGGAAGGAACCTGAGTTGTTGGAACCTATTCCCTATGAATTCATGGCATGAACTGAGGATATTGTTCTTCCATTCAGTACTTAATTGACAGCTTAAGTGTTCTAGGTCCTACTTAAAAATAAAATCGTCCTGGGTTGTAAGGGTGGTTTTCTTAGTTGAACGGGTATGTGGTACCTTCTTACTTCAGAAATATTTGCAGCAGATTTTCACTGTATCTAGTAATTGTGTCAAGCCTTTACTCTTTAGTGTTTTTCTTGCTGAAAGATATTGCTGAGGTATTGTGCAGGTATATATCCAAATATTCAAATATTTATAAAATATTTATATTGGCTTGAAGATCCTGTAAATCATCATGGGGAAAAGATATATCAAAATAAATGGAAGTCACTGCAGAAACAAATGTAAGTCCATTTCAATTAAATAAATTGTTTAAAGCAAATAATAATAATAATAATAATAATAATAACAAATAAAAGAGAAAAAATGTCTCCTTCCAGGTATATCTCTGCCATCACTGGTAGATAACACGTGGAGACAGAGTCCTGATCTGTGTTGATTTATTCTAGTAATCCAGTAGTAGCTTTCTGGTGGAGTATTAGATAATCTCGAGCCTGCACCTGTATCTTCTGGCCGGGATAAGATTCACTTGGCCTTCAGTCATCAGTGTACTTTCTGCAGGCCCGAGTCTAGCTACAAACTGCTAGATGGAGCTGGAAGTCACTCTCTAGTTCTGAGCTCAGCTGGCTCCTCTCCAAAATGGTGCCTGGCCAAGTTCTCTCACATACATGGGAGGACTGAGCCCTCAGCATTCACCACCAACCTAGTACAGTCTGTCACATCCACTGCTCCTCTCCACTGCTGCATCTCTCTGTGGAGGCCTCTGGAGTTGCCAGCAGTCACCATGTGCCCACAGGTTTTAACTGTTCTTCTGCAGTGAGTCCTATCTCAGGCAGAATGCAATGCTGGCTACCTCCTTCTTCCTCATTTAAGTTTCTCCACTCTCTCCATGGGGTTCAATTCATACCTCAGCTCCTTCAGGTCCAGGGAACCTACTTTCCTCATTCTTGACTTCTCATGTTTCTATACTGCAGTGACATTCAAGAGAGGTTCATCCTGTGCTGCTTGCCATTCTACCATCTTTTTTTTTTTTTTTTTGGCAGAACCAGGGATTGAACTCAGGCTTTTGCACTGGCCAGGGAAGCACTTATTCCACTGAGCCATCTCCCTGGCATGGTTTGTTTTTCTTTTCATTTCTTTTTTTTTTTTTTCCATTCTACCATCTTGCTGCCCCTCTTTTCACCAGGCTACTGGAAGATATATATTACCAAGTGTAAACCAAGGTCCAGGAAATAATATGGGTACTGGAAAATACAGAAAGAAAAAAGAGAAAAAGGATTTCCAGAATGATATAAAGAAAAGTCTAAGTCTTCCACAGAATTAAACAGAACTAGCCTGATGTGACCTGCAATACTGAAATCTCCAGGGAGAACATCACCAAGGAGAAAATGAAACAAAGAGTTCTCAGTGAGTTTGAACATGTTAACTGAATATTTAGTTTTATCTGAAAACTATGGCTTGGGAGGAAGACCACCAAAATTTTGAGACCAGCCTTGGATAAACAGACTTTCAAAAAAAAAAAATTTTTTTTAAAGTTTAGGGCCAGCCTAGCAAGCACAAAGACCCAAGTTTGATCCCCGGTATTGCATGCCTTGCCGACACCAGAAGCCCAGGCACACAGTGCAGGCCCCTAGAAAGTGGGCACGGTGGTGCATGCCTATAATCCTAGCCCTGGGGAGAATGAGACAGGAGGATCACTGTGAGTCTGAACTGTGTAGTGAGACCCTGTATCCAATAAATACATTTTTTAAAAAAGTTTATTGTCAGACACTGGGAAAGTATGGGGAAAAATTGAAATAAATGTGTAAATGAATTTCAAAATCTAAAAAGGAAAAATAACAGAGAAGTGTGAATAAACACAAATTATGAGTACAATAAAAATAAGTGAATGGGAAGCTGGGTGTGGTTGCACACACCTATAATCCTGGCTTTTTTTTTTTTTTTTAAAGATAGGGTCTGTCTATGCAGTTGGGGTTAGCCTTGTGCTCACTTCTGTAGGCCCTAGGCTGGTCTCAAACTCTCAGAGATCCTCCTGTTTCCACTTCACCTCCTGAGAGCTGGGATTACAGGTGTGTGCCACCAGGCCCAGTTATAATCCTGGATCTTGAGAAGCTAAAGCAGGAAGATCCCAGCCTGGGACATAAAGTTAGGCTGTGTCAAAAAAAAAAAAAAAAAGAAAGAAAGGAAAGAAAGGAAAGAAAGGAAAGAAAGGAAAGAAAGGAAAGAAAGAAAGAAGAAAAAAAATTGTCAGGTGTGGTGGTACATGCCTGTAATTCCAGCACTCAGGAGGCAGAGGCAAGAACAGTGCTGTACATTCGATCCCAGCCTAGGCTACATAGTGAGTTCAAAGGCAGCATGGACTGAATAGCAGGACTGTTTCAAAACAACAAAATAATAAGCATGTGTGAGGGGATAGATTTTACATGCCTGTGAAATGAGGCTGAGGCTGGATAGATTAAGCCCAGCCTAAACAACTTAGCTCTTAGGAAAACCCTATCTCAAACAAACAAACAAACAAACAAACAAACAAAGAACAGGGAATATAGCTCAGTTAAGAGACTGGTTTACCCTTAGTAATAACCAAAGAAGTAAAAATAGGAAAATGTTATGGTTTAGATCTAAAATGTACCTCCATATTCTCATGTGTGGGAAGTTAATTGGATCATAGAGGTGTTATACTCATTCCTGATGAGCTCGATATCTAAACATGCTGCTAGGAGGTGGGAACTGGTGGGAGGCAGGCCACAGGGGGAGGTAACCTAGAAGGGTCATTCTCCCTCTTGGGCTTCTCAGTTCTCTTCTGCTTCCTGGCTGCCATGAGCTTAGCACTTAACCTCTGCCATGACCCTCTGTCATCCCATTTTTGACTTTGAGCCAGTTGACCATGGACCAAAATAAGACTCTTTCCTCTTATTCTTTGGTACCAGGAATTGAACTCAGGACCTCCCACTTGCCAGGCAGGTGCTATGCCACTGAGCTGCATCCCTGGTCCTTTTTGCTTATATGTTTGAGATAGGGTCTTGCTATGCAGCCTAGGCTGGCCTCAAACTCCTGGTGGTTCTCTTGCCTCAGCTTCCTGAGTGCTTGACTACAGGGCTGCACCACTACAACTGGCAGCTTGTCCTCCTTTACATTGTGAGCATCAGGGATTGCGCTTAGTGAGGGAAAGGTGACTAAGAAAGGGCCACCTATCATTTTTTCTTGTTGTTTTGCTTTGTTTTTAAGTTTTTTGATACAGGGTCTCCTACGTAGTTTAGGCTGGCCTTCATCTCACCATGTTGCCAAACCATAATTGCTGCCTCAAACTTGCAGCCCTCCTCCTGGCACAGCAAAATCACTGTGTAGCTGAGGTTGGTCTTGAATTTGCAGCAATTCTTGTGCCCCAGTGCCCTGAGTTATGGGCATGTGCTCCCATGCCTGGCATACCTTTTTCATAATACCCTCTTTTTGACTAGACACCAGATGCTAGATATAATATTAGAACTCAAGAAACAGTTGGCGGCGCCAGGGAGACAGCTCAGTGGAATAAGCGCTTGCCTGGTAAGTGCAAGGGCCTGAGTTCAATCCCTGGTACTGCCAAAAACAACAACAACAACAATAAAAAAAAAAAAAAAACAGTTGTAGCACAGTATGATGGGACACACCTCTATTCCTAGCACTAGGGTGGCTGAGGCAGGAGGATCACAAGTTTGAGGCCAGCCTGGGCTACAAAGTGAGTTCAAGTCCAGTCTGAATACATAGGTATTCTACAAAGTGAGTCCCTGTTTAAAAAAAAAAAAAACAACTCTTCCTGTGAGCGGCCTTAGGTGACCTGTGAAAATGGTTTGCTACTCTCTCGACCCTGAAAACCCCACAAAATCATGCAAATCAAGAGGCTCAAATCTTTGCGTTCACTTTAAGAACACGCATGAAACTGCCCAGGCCATCAAGGGTATGCATAACTGAAAGGCCACGAAGTATCTCAACGATGTCACATTAAAGAAGGAATGTGTGGGGCTGGTGAGAAGGCTCAGTGGTCTAAAGCACCTACTTAGAACAAGCTTAACAAAGCACAGGGACCGCGGTTCAATCCCCCAGCACCACATGCCAGCCAGCCCCGCCCCCTGGTGGGCTGAGCTGGCCACACACACACACACACACACACACACACATAAATAAAATTTAAAAAAAAAGAAAATGTCTTTTAAAAAAAAAGAAGCAATGTGTATCATTCTGGCGTTACAATGGTGGCGTTGGAAGGCACACCCAGGCCAAACAGCAGGGCTGGACACAGGGTCGGTGGCCCAAAAAGAATGCTGAATTTTTGCTGCACATGCTTAAAAATGCAGAGAGTAATGCTGAACTTAAGGGTTTAGATGTAGATTCTCTGATTACTGAACATATTCAGGTGAACAAAGCACCGAAGATGGGCCACCGTACTTATACGTACTTAGAGCTCATGGCCGGATTAATCCATACACGAGCTGCCATATTGAGATGATCCTTACTGAAAAGAAACAAATTATTCCCAAACCAGAGGAGGAAGTTGCACAGAAGAAAAAGATATCCCAGGAGAAACTGAAGAAACAAAAACTTATGGCACAGGAATAAATTAAGCATAAAATAAATGCAAATAAAATTAATGTTGTCTGTTTTAAAAAAAAAAAAAAGACCAAAAAAGTAGTTGTTAAAAAAAGCTAACTGGGCATGGTGGTACACACCTGTAGTACCAGCTCTTCAGGAGTCTGAATCAAGAGCATTCTAAATTCAAGTCCAGCCTGGGCAATTTATTATTATTATTTTTTTAATATTTATTTATTTATTTATTGCATGTGTGGGTGTGTGTGGGTGGGTGTGTGTGTGTATGGGCAGCTCAGCCCACCAGGGGGCGGGGCTGGCTGGCATGTGGTGCTGGGGGATTGAACCAAGGTCCCTGTGTTTTTGCTTAGCTTAGCTTGTACTAAGTAGGTGCTTTAGACCACTGAGCCATCTCACCAGCCCCGAGCCTGGGCAATTTAAGCATTTTTTTTTTTTTTGTGGTACCAGGGATTGAACTCAGGACCCTATGCTTGTCAGGCAGGTGCTTATTCTACTGAGCTATCTCCCCAGCCCCTGCCTGGGCAATTTAAAATTTAAAAAAGAGCTGGGGATGCAGCTGAGTGCAAGGTCCTAGGTTCAATTCCCAGATCTGAGGGAGGAAAAAAGCTGAAGGGTGGTACATGCCTACATATAGTCTCAGCATTTCTCAGGCTGCCACAGGAGGATGGTTTGAGTCCAGGAGCAACACCACAGGATCATATTTAAAAAACGAAACTGCGGGCCTGCCCCTTAGCTCAGCTCTTTAAGTGGCTGCTTCAACAAAGCAGTCAGGCTCAGGTTGCTGTGGTTTGATCCTCACAACTCAAGCCAGCCAAACCTGCCCTGAAGGCATTCGGAGCAAAAACAAACAAACAAACAAACAAACAACTAAGACATGTAAGAGTTATAAGGATAACACTATTATCTTAAAGCCTTATGTATTATGCTTTTATCTACCCCTAGATTTGGGCTAAAACAATGATCTTCCTATTAGAAAAAAACAGAAGAAAATAGAAATTGTTTTTTGGTTGTTATGCAGTGTTGGGTAAAGAACAATATGCTATATTGATTTTTTTTTTCATTACTAGACTCAGATTTGTACTGAGCTACAGTCCCTTTTTTTTTTTTTTTTTTTTTTTTGTGGTACTGGGGATTGAACTCAGGACTCTGTGCTTGCCAGGCAAGCACTTATTCTACTGAGCTATCTCCCCGGCCCTACATTCCCTTTTTTTAAAGTTTGACTCAGAAGGGTGCCCAGATAGCTCAGTGGACTAAAGCGCCTGCTTAGGCAGAGTGCAGCAGCCAGGGTTTGATCCCTGGCCTGCTGCGCTGGCCCTGCCTTTGGGCGTGCTGAGATGGCAATTGAGACTGGGCATGGTGGTGCGTGCCTGTAAGTCCAGCACTTGGGAGGCTGAAAATAGGAGAATCACTATGAGTCTGATCTATGTAGTGAGACCCTGAAGACCCTGCAGACCCTGTACCAAATATGTTTAAAAAAATGAATAAAATTTGAGACAGAGTCTCACTAAATTGCCCAGATTAAGCTCCACTCTCTTGTGTTAGCCTGCCTAAGATTCTAGGCATGCACCCCCATGCCTGGCTTCATACTGTTATTTTTATACAGGGAAGCCCACAGCTTTGCAGCAAAAGAAACAACTTAGTAATAAAACATTCAACTTTATTTAAATAGAGTAAGAATATTTTAGAAAACAGATTTTCTCCTCAACAAGCCCAATTCTGTGTGGCAATTAAGTACAAAGAGGCTGTATTCTCATTTATGTACTAGGTCCCTACTTTTAAACTCAGTCACCCAAATGCTTTCAGTACTCCATGTAGGTATCTATAGTACGCAGAAAATGTAATTATCCTTCTCCAGAAGAGTTCCTAAATAGCACAGTTTCTTAGCAACGGTGGGCATTACTGACCCTCACAAAATACAGAGGATGGGGAGGCCAGCCAAGAGCGTGATTCTGGGTAGAGCGTGCAGAAAGCCATCTGTCTGTGGCTTCAAATGCTGTCCTTGACTTCAAGGAAACATGTTTGGGATCTTCTCTATAGTTTGTTTGTTTGTTTGTTTGTTTGTTTTTTAATCAAACTCACTGCCTAGAAAGTTTATCCTCACCCCACTTCCTGCACAGCAGTGGTAGGGAACCTACAGCACATGTGCTGCAGTGGGGGGCTGTATCATTGAAAGCTTTAAAAAGTTCATCATCACTACTGGGGCCTGAACCCAGGATTATATCCTCAGACCTTTTAAAAAAAAATTTGAGACAAGGTCTTCTAGGTTGGTAAATGGCTCAGGCTAGACATGAATTTAGAATATTCCTGCCTCAGTCTCCCAGAGTGCTGAGATTATAGGTATGTGTTAACACATCTGGCTTCCAAAGTTTATTTTTAAAAAATTTAGTTATATGCCCTGCCAGATAGCTCAGCAGACTAAAGCGCCTGCTTAGGCAGGTATAGGGACTGGGGGTTCAGTCTCCTGTGTGCTGTGCTGGCCCCGGCCCCGGGGGCGCGCTGAGACATTGATTGAGATTAGGCATGGTGGCATGCCTATAATCCCAGTGCTTGGGAAGCTGAAAACAGCAGGATCACTATGAGTTCCTTTGCTTTTATCTGTACAGTGAGACTCTGTACTAAATACATAAAAAAATTCGTTATGAAGATAACTCAAAGCCAGGCACAGTGGCACATATATTTTAATCTTAGTACTGATGGAAGCAGAGGCAGGATTGTCTCAATTGGACAATTTTTATTTATTTATTTATTTTGAGACAGAGTCTTGCTATGTAGTCCAGGGTAGCCTCAGATTTGAGATCCTGCTTCAGTCTCACAAGTACTGAGATTCCAGATCTACACCATTGTACCCATCTCAGATTCTGATAAAAGCAGGTTATTTCTACTAGTAACTAATCCTTTCTTTTTACTCTATATTCCTTTTTTTTTTTTTTGAGACAGTCTCATTATACAGTTCAGTGAGCACAGTGGCCTTGACCTCAGCTGGCCTTGAACTCACAATGCTCCTCCTGCCTGCGCCTCCTCAAAGATGGGATTACAGACCTGAGGCACCACACCCAGCTCCCTTTTACTCTATATTCCCTCTGATGTGCTGCGAAGAGAATAAGGAAAGATCTGGGAGGTTCCCTGTATAATAGGAACCACATCAACCCTCTTCCCTTGCTTTTAGTGCTACCCTTTCTAATCTTCACTGGTTGGGTGAGACTACCCAAAAAATGAATCTGGGAGGAAACCATATGAACTTAAATAGCATCTTGCTGTTTTATTTTATTTTTGAGACAAGTTGTCACTCCATAGTGCAGGCTGTCCTTGAACTATGTGGCCCAAACTGGCATTCAACATGTAACAATCCTCCTTCCTGCCTCAGACTCCAGAGTGCTGGGATGGCAACCTGTGCACCATCACACCTGACCTTGATATTTTAACAACAAGCAGACGTTTCTCTTTCATTGTGTTCAGATAGGTAAGTCTCACTCTTAATTTTATAGATTTTGCTTGAAAAAGTTATTCTCATTGTGAAAATAGAAATTTTTTGCTTATGCGTTTTTTTTTTTTTTGTTGTTGTTGTTGTTTTTTAAGAATTCAACAATGGTTGTTGCATATTGTCTTTCAAATTAGTTGTTCAGATTACCAGATATAAGCATGGAAAACTGGTCAACAAAAAGTTACACAAACTTTAAAAGGATAGAGCCAGGCATAGCAGTACACATCTATAATCCCAGTAATTGGGAGTCAGAATCAGGAGGATTGCTGCAAGTTGGAGGCCAGCCTGGGCTATTACATAGTGAGTTCAAGGCCAGCCTAAATCACTGCACGGTGAGAACTTATCTCAAAAAGATGAAAATAGGTGCCAGGGAGATAGCTCAGTAGAATAAGTGCTTAAGCGCAAGGGCCTGAGTTCAATCGCTGGTTCCGCAAATAAAATTAAATAAAGACAAAAATAAAATATAAATAAAAAGGAGAAAAAAATTTAACCATTAATTGTTCTTTTCAATAGGCCAGCAGAAATCAGCAGTATCTTCCTTTTTTAAAAAAATGATTTGATTATTACATATATAGGTTATATGAAGAAAATTCTGGGCCAGGGAGATGGCTCAGTGGAATAAGCGCTTCCCTGGCAAGTACAAGGGCCTGAGTTCAATCCCCGGTTCCGAAAAAAAAAAAAAAAGAAAGAAAATTCATATGAAATCTTTATATGGGACATTCATATGGCCACTGAGAAATACAAAGGGAGGGAAAAAATTCTTTTCTTTTCTTTTTTTGCTTTGTTTTGTTTTGTTTGGGAGTCTAGCTATGCAGTTCAGGCTGGCCTTGAGCTCACTTTGTAGCCCAGCTGGTCTGGAACTCAGAAGGATCCTCCTGCCTCAGCCTCCTGAGTTCTGGGATTATACCACCACCATGTCTGGCTGCCTTGTTAATTTATTAGTCTGGTCCTTGATGTTCTTGGCTGAATGAGTTAGATGGCTATAGTGAGACTTCTGGATGAACAGGCAGATTATGTTTACTTTCCCTTTTCCTGAATAAGAGCCTACCTATATGATAGAATAAATGCAGTGAATAAGAGCCTACCTACCTGTGATCTTATTTGCAGAAGATTATTCTGGCACCTCAGTTGCTAACTTTCATCCCTTAATCATTACTTATTAAGAAAAGGAGGGCTGGGGAGATGGCTAAGTGGAATAAGCGCTTCCCTGGCAAGTGCAAGGGCCTGAGTTCAATCCTTGGTTTCGCAAACAAAACAAAACAAAACAAAACAAAACAAAACAAAACAAAACAAAACAAAACAAAACCAATGAAAGTAAAAGAACAATTAGGGACCAAGAATCAGGATCCCTAGGGCCAGGGATACAGCTCAATGATATAAACACCTTCCTGGCAAGTGCAAGGTCCCCAGTTTAATCACTGGTATTAAAAAAAAAAAGGATTCCTTGACCAGGTGTTACCCTAGCATGTTACAGGACAGGAGGATAGCAGGCGTTATCCCTTCTGTCCTCAGGAGGCTGAGACAAGAGGATTGTTTGAGATCAAGGCCAACCTGAACTACATAGCCCTGTTTCCAAAAAAAAGCAAACGACAAAGAATCAAGATTCCCATGCTTCCTATAAACCAGATGCAGTTCTAGCTCTCTCTGCTGTGATCTTATTTGCTATTTCATTCATTCATTCATTCATTCATTCATTCATTCATTCAGACAGGGTCCCTCTGTAGTTCAGACTGACCTTAGCGTTGGCCTCTAAATGATCTTCTTGTTTTAGCTTCTAGAGTGCTGGGATCCCAGGTGTGTGCTACCATACCTGATCCTGCCTTGATCCAGTGAAACTTGGGATTTAAATGCTACTATTTTCGCTATTATCCTCTTTCGTGTACTTCAAGTTTCTCTTTTTAATTTGTAGTAGTGATTTAATCCAGGACCTTAAATTTTTTTTTTTTTTTTTGGTTTGGATACAGGGTCTCACTAAATCATTAAACTGCCCAATCTGGGTGCAAATTTGCAGTCCTTTTGTCTTAGCTTCCCAGAGTGCTGGGTGTGTGTCTCACCACATCCAGTTATTCACTGAGTCCTAAATATAGAACAAAAACAGATTATAGGGCTGGGGGCAAGTGCAACATCCTGAGTTTGATCCTCGGTACCACATGCCATGCTGGGGAGGCTAAGACAGGAGGATCACTATGAGTACTCTGAACTATGTAGCGAGACTCTATATCAAAAAATAAATAAAAAATAAAAAAGTGAGAAAGCCTTACTATTACTACTACTACTACTAATAAATAATGATAGCAGAGTATTCTTTGTTTTGGGAGTTCTCCCAAAGGCTATGCTAAAAGTTTGGTTGCCAGCCTATGATACTATTCAGAAATGGTAGGGTCCTTAGGAAGAGAGCCTAATGGAAAGAAGTTAGGTTCTCAAGTTGCACCCTTGAAGGGAATACTGGTATGCCTGTCCCTTCCTGTCTCTCTCTGTTTTCTAACCACCACGAGGGCAACAGTCTCCTCAAACATGCACACCTGCTCTGATATACTATGCTGCCACCATATCAAAGCAACAGAGCCAAGCAACCAAAGACTGAAACCTCTGTGATTATGAGCCCAAATAAACCTTTCCTCTTTATAAGTTAATTGTTTCGGTATTCTGTCATATAGACAGAAAGCCATTTAACATAGAGTGTTTTCATTGGGTGCTTACAAACGAGTTGTTTTATCCCATTATACAAAGAGGCAGCCATGATTTGCTTCTGCTTCCTGCCTTGTTACTTACTTCTTGTGGGGGTAGCAGTTCTAGGATTCCAGCACTAGTTTTCAAACAGATGCACAGTTGGCCTGTGTGTGGGATACCATGATAGAAGCCAGCAGACAGACAGTACAGTGTTTCTTTGCAGACAGATGGGGATTAATTTCTATGCCACACAAAGGCATTAATTTTTATAAATCATGAACATTTCATCCCACAGCATTTGAATAAGTTGATTTCAATTGATTTAAAATAAAAAATAAACACAGACAAATCCAAACAAGTACAGATGCAGCGTCATTGACTATTTTGCTTAGAAACTACTAAATCTAGGAAAGCATCTGCCTAAGGAGGATTGTATGTTTTCTCTTCTCTGTAAGAGCAAAGGAAATGATTTCATCACTTATAAATCCCAAATTGGGGGAGCAGGGCATTTTAAAAACCACAAACTTTAGCTAAAATTGAGGATGTTGTTGTGATCCAATACAAAATAACTCTCACTGAAATTTAGTCAGCAAGAAGAACATCAGGTGACCAGAATATTTCTAAAATTTTAGGGAGTAGTATTTCTGTATCTTTATAGATGGCACCGCTGCAATTGATTCTTGGAAACTCAAGGAAGCTGCTGATTTACCTCAGTGAGATGAGAAACCTGGCAGAGAGAGACCCTTGGGACAGCAGGGTTATTTGAGGAGGAATAGTGCTTCACTTCGTAGAATCCAAGTGTTATCACAGAGAGAAGGCTCCTATCACTCAGCTTAATGTGTGCTTCCCATCTCTCCAGAACTAATCTTAAGCACCCACCCTCTTATGTGAAATATCAGGAGCCATAGCCTTGGCAATCTAGCAAAGGTTAGAAAGTTCATGATGGCTGCTTACCAGTGCCCTCTGCTGACAGATAACCCCACACACGAAACACTTACATGTCCTAGCTACAGTCTCCAAAGAGTCCAAAATAGATTGGCTTCTTGAACTGAGGCGTTCCTCAGACTCTTCCACAGATGTCTGGAACTGAGAACCCCAAAGTTAAGAAAGATATCACATGTTATTATTTGCTCCATGCATACTTGTTTCTTTGGCTTTGTCTCCTCCAAACTCAAAGCTATACCCGTACCCAAGATGAAATTCCTGGTATCTACTGAAGGAGTTTAGATAGACCCTCTGGAGAATATTTCTGACTGGCAGTCAATAACTATGATCTCTTTCAGTCAGAGTGGTCATCACCCATTATTACCTCACAGCAGTTCAGGTTACTTCTTCTGAGGAGGAATGCTGTAGGCAGCTGAGTTAGAAAGATTAGGACCGGGGAGGTGGCTCAGTGGAATAAGAGCTTCCCTGGCAAGCGCAAGGGTCTGAGTTCAATCCCCGGTTCCCCCCCAAAAAAAGAAAGATTATAGGCAGTCTCAGAAGGAAACAATATGGAAGACAAGATACCTTGCAACTGTGGGAAAGACAGACACTCTCACTGTGGGCCAGACCTCAAGACAAAAGAATAAACAAGTGCAGCCACATACCTCCCTAAGGATGGGCATCAAGGATTGATATTTTTTTTTAAATTTTATTTATTTGTGTGTGTGTGTGTGTGTGGCCAGCTCAGCCCACCAGGGGGCGGGCCTGGCTGGCATGTGGTACTGGGAGATTGAACGGCAGTCCCTATGCTTTGCTAAGCTTGTTCTAAGTAGGTGCTTTAGACCACTGAGCCATCTCACCAGCCCCAAGGATTGATATTCTAACAGGTATCAATCACTTTGAAAAAGCTAGGAGTCAGGGACCCAACCCCCTACAGGAAAAGCCCCTGTTCTGTATTCATATCCCCTTGCTACCAGACTTGCTTCCCCATTTGATCATGATTTAATCAACTTTACCTGAGCAATTGTGCTTCGCATCTTATTAGTTGACTATAGTTTTGTCTCACCTCATGTGCAAGTTCCCATGTTTTTCACCTAGACCCACTTTCCCTCATGGTTTTGTTCTATAAAAATCCCTAGAAAAGCAGATTTCTTGGTAACCCACTAGGGGCCCCTTCTGTCCCTCTCTCAGACAGAAGCTTTCTTTCCCCCAGTAAATATATTCCACTCTTAAAAAAAAGAAAAAAAAAAAAGAACATCACAGAATACTTGCTTATTTTACTAACTTAAGAGTGCTCACTTCAGCAGTATATATATTTCACTAACTTGGAAAACTGCCATTTAATTAATTTTTAATTAATAAGTTAGGGAGATAGCTCAGTAGAATAAGCGCTTGCCTGGCAAGTGCAAGGGCCTGAGTTTGATCCCTGGTTCCACCAAAAAATTAATAATACAGGGTGGTTAAAATTAAGGTCAATAGGCTCTTTGAGACAGAGTCTGGCTATGTAGTTTACCTTGGCCTTAAACTCACTATGTAGCCCTGGGTGGTCTTGAACTCATGGTGAACCTTCTGCCTCAGCTTCCCTAGTGCTGGGATTACAGGCGTGTATGCACAGCAATATATAATAATTATTAAAGGTTTTAAGTAAGATGTTCTAACTTCTTAAAATGAAGCTAACTTACCCTCTGAATGCTTTCTCTGACCTGGGAAACGAAGTTGTGTAGGGTCTCACTACAGTGGGAGAAAAAAAGACAACAAATTTTGTGAAATGCTGAAACAACATGCAACAGAACTGATCCTATGAGTGGCGAGTATCCATCTACAGGAACATCAGAGCACTGCCGGATCAGCGATGGAACTGAACCCCAAAACCCCAAGGCCAGAAGGATCCTGTTGCCTCAGCCTCTGGAGTGTTGGGATTGCAGGCAGACACCACCATGCCTGACTCGAGCAAGGCAAGTATTTACTAAAGTAGAAATGACCAGCTTTCATTCTTATAGCAACCGTGACCTCAGAAAGTAGTAGTTTATCCTAGTGGTTCAAAATCCCTAGACACATCTTAGTTTCATCATTATACTGACTATTAAAGGAAACTAATACACAAACAGTTCTGTGATGGTTTTTTTTTTTTTTTTTTTTTTTGGTATTGGGAATCAAACTCAGGACCTTCAGCTTGCCAGGCAGGAACTTGTGCCACTGAGCTATATCTCCAGCCCTGCTTGTTTGTTTTTGAGAGAGAGTCTCACTATACAATGCAGTTTGGCCTTAAACTCTCAATAACCTTCCTGCCTCAGTTTTCTTCCTGAGTGCTGAGATTATAGACATGTGCCACCAATATTTATGCAATAGATCTTCATTTTTATAGAAGGCTGGATGTGGTAGCTCACCTGTAATCCCAGCACTGGGGAGGCTGAGGCAGGAGAATCATTGCAAGTTCAAGACCAGCCTGCGCTACAGAGTAAGATCAAGGCCAGCCTGAACTGCATAGTAAGACCCTGTCTCAAAAAGACAA
>NW_004524584.1:14520324-14525356 GCF_000260255.1 Octodon degus | reverse complement strand
AGGAGGAGAAGGGGAGGAGGAGGAGGAATGTAGGTGCTGAGCGGGCATGGCAACACAAGCCTGTGATACTAACACTTGAGAGCCAGGGAGATAACTCAGTAGCATAGTGTCTGCTGGCAAGCACAAGTTCTTGAGTTCAATTGACAGTCAAAAAAGTACTAGCGCTTGAGAGGCTGAGGCAAGAGGCAAATCACTGCAAACTTGAGGCCAGCCTGGGTACACAGTGAGTTCAAGGCCAATCCAAACTACACAGAAATAGCATGTCTCAATAAATAAATAAATAAATAAATAAATACGGTTCGGGAAATAGCTTAACTGACTAAGTGCCTCCCTAGCAAGCACAAGGACCCGGGTTCAATCACCAGTACTGCATGTCAGCCTCCAGAACCCTGGGTGTGCCTGTAATCCCAGGGCTGGGCAGGCTGAGACAGGAAACCACTATGAGTCCAAGCTGCAAAGCGTCCAAGCTGCGTAGCAAGAACCCTGTACCAAATAAATAAATAAATGATTTTAAAATTGTTACATAAATAAATGTTACCATTGTGTTTTTTTATTTTATTTTTTAAATTTAGTACAGGGTCTCACTACAAAGAGCTGGAATTACAGCCCTGCACCACCATGACCAGTCTCATGTGCTGTCTCATTGCACTCTGAGGGGCAGGGCTGGCATGGTAGGCTGGGGATTGAATGCCCTGGTCCCTGCATCTGCCTAAGCAGGTGCTTTAATCCAAATTTATTTATATTTTTATTAGCACCTTCCCTCCAGGAACTAGGTCTCACTATATGCCTCACATTGGTCTTCTACTTAGGAACTTATATGACCCTTATGCCACATCCTAGGACTACATGGGTGAGCCCTCACACCTGGTTTAGCAGTCTTAAGTCCAACGCCTTAACCACTTGGCCATCCGGGTAACGGGTTTAGCAGTCATAATTCACCTCACATTTGCTATTTTAAAAAAAGCCCTAATAATATGCATATAATAAATATAAACAATTGAAAGTGAGAAAACCAGCCTAAATGATGACTTAATTTGTGTATCGAGCCAGGGATATAGCTCAGCGGCACAATGCCTGCCTGGCAAGTGCAAAGTCCTGAGTTCAATTCCTGGTACCAAAAAAAGAATTTGTGCATTATATTGGACCTAAAGACACAGTAGTTAAATGGGTAAGAAATAACCTAGCATGCAGGAGCCCCTGATTTAATACACAGCCAAAAAAGGAATTTATAGTTTTGGGGTTTTTTTGTTTTTTGTTTTTTGTTTTGAGGCAAGTTACAGACTCTCACTTTACAGTTCAGGTTGGTCTTGAACTCACTTTGTATGCCATACTAGCCTCAAATTCACAGCGATCCTCCTGCCTCAGTCTCCTGAGTGATGTGATCAAAGGTGTGTACTGCCATGCATGCTTCAAATTCAGGTATTTTTATTTTTATTTTGTGGTATGGGGGATTGAAGGCCTCCACATGCTAAGCATGCTCTATATTACTGAGTTACACCATCAGACCTTTAAAAATTTTTCTTTAGAGAGGCTGCGGAGACAGCTCCACAGCCTACGCGCCTGACTTGTGAGCACAAGAACCCGAATTTGATGCCTAGTACCGCATGCTGTGCTGGCCCTGGAACCCCAGATGTGCCATGTTGACCACTGAAACCAGGTGTGGTGGTGCACTCCTGTAATCCCAGCACTGGGGAGGCTAAGATAGGAGGATCACTACGAGTCTGAGCTGAGTAGCAAGACCCTATACCAAATAGATTTTTTTAGAAAAGATTTTTTAAAAATTCTTTAGACGTTCTTCCTGTGAGCGGTCTTAGGTGACCTTTAAAAATGGTTCACTAGGGGCTGGAGAGATGGCTCAGTGGTCTAAAGCACCTACTTAGAACAAGCTTAGCAAAGCGTCGGGGACCGCGGTTCAATCCCCCAGCACCACATGCCAGCCAGCCTCGCCCCCTGGTGGGCTGAGCTGGCCACACACACACACCACACACTCTCTCTCTCTCAAATAAATAAAAATTTAAAAAAAAAAATGGTTCACTACTCTCTCGACCCTGAAAACCCCACAAAATCATGTAAATCAAGAGGCTCAAATCTTCGCATTTACTTTAAGAACACGCATGAAACTGCCCAGGCCATCAAGGGTATGCATATCCAAAAGGTCACCAAGTATCTCAAGGATGTCATATTATTTTTTATACTTTTTTTTTAATTATTTATTTATTTTTTTATTTATTACATTTATTTATTGTATGTGTGTGTGGCCAGCTCAGCCCACCAGGGGGCGGGGCTGGCTGGCATGTGGTGCTGGGGGATCGAACCACGGTCCCTGTGCTTTGCCAAGCTTGTTTCAAGTAGGTGCTTTAGACCACTGAGCCATCTCTCCAGCCCTAAGGATGTCATATTAAAGCAGCAGTGTGTACCATTCCAGCATTACAATGGTGGCGTTGGAAGGCACACCCAGGCCAAACAGCGGGGCTGGACACAGGGTCGGTGGCCCAAAAAGAATGCTGAATTTTTGCTGCACATGCTTAAAAATGCAGAGAGTAATGCTGAACTTAAGGGTTTAGATGTAGATTCTCTGGTTATTGAACATATCCAGGTGAATAAAGCACCCAAGATGCACCGCCATACTTACAGAGCTCATGGCCGGATTAATCCATCCATGAGCTCCCCCTGCCATATTGAGATGATCCTTACTGAAAAGGAACAAATTATTCCCAAACCAGAGGAGGAAGCTGCACAGAAGAAAAAGATATCCCAGAAGAAACTGAAACAAAAACTTATGGCACAGGAATAAATTAAGCATAAAATAAATGCAAATAAAATTTTAAAAAATTCTTTAGAGATAGGGCCTCACTAAATCGTATAAATTGGATTTATGATTCTTCTGCCTCAGCTTTAGTATCTGGAATCACAGATATGCACTACTATGAATAGACTGTGTTATTTTTAAAAAAATTTTTTTTAATTAAAAAGCTCGAACTAGGGGCTGAGGAGATGGCTCAGTGGAATAAGTGCTTCCCTGGCAAGCACAAGGGCCTGAGTTCAATCCCCAGCTCCACCAAAAAAAAAAAAAAAAGCTCGAACTTGTAGTGATCCTCCTGTCTCAGTCTCCCCAGTGCTGGGGTTACAGGCATTCGCCACCACGCCTGGCTTCAGGGGCCAGCACGGCATGTGGTACCAGGGATCGGAACCTAGGTCCTTACACTTACCAAGCAGGTACTTAGACTGCTAAGCTATCTCTCTAGCCAAAAAAAAAAATCAAATGTATTTTCACTAATCTGCTGAACTTCCCAGGCTAGGATGAATCTAAGAATCCCTTGGTTCAGCCTCCTAAATAATAGGATTAGAGGCATGCACCACGACAGCAGGCTAATGCATTATATTTTTCATCCCACAGTAAATAATATTATCTAATATCCTAAACCTGACCTTTTTTTTTTTTTTTTTTTTTCAGAACCAGGGATTGAACTCAGGCCCTTGCACTTGCCAGGGAAGCGATTATTCCATGAGCCATCTCCCCGGCCCAACCTGATAATTTAAAAGGATAACAAATTAGAGGACAAAATTTTAGACAGAATCAGTACTATTTATTTTACTCCCCTTGCCGGGGAGATGGCTCAATGGAATAAGCACTTCCCTGGCATGTGCAAGGGCCTGAGTTCAATCCCCAGTTCTGCCAAAAAAAAGAAAAAAGAAAATCTACCTATTTCAATTTTCTTTTTAAAAAAAATTTTTTTTTAATGTTTTATTTTTTTATTTGGTACAGGGTCTTGCTACTTAGCTCAGACTCATAGTGACCCTCATGTCTCAACCTCCCCAGAGCTGGGATTACAGACATGCACCACCATGCCTGGTTTTGGTGACAACATGGCATGCCACAATGACCCTTTCTCCAGTCACTTTTTTTGTCTTTTCGAGACAGGATCTCACTACAGAGCTTAGGCTAGTCTTAAGCTCATTTTGTAACCCAGGCTGGTCTCAAACTCACAATGATCTTCTGATCTTCTACCTCAGCCTCCCAAGTGCTGGGATTACAGGCATGCACCACTACAACTGGGGGACTCAAACTTGATTTATGGGGGCCAGGGAGATGGCTCAGTGGAATAAGTACTTCCCTGGCAAGTGCAAGGGCCTGAGTTCAATCCCCCGTTCTGCAAAAAAAAAACCAAAACAAACAAACAAAAAAACTTGATCTAACTACTTCAGCCTCCCAATTGCTGGACTATAGGCTTGTAACAGAGTACTCATCTTAGTTTTTTAGGAACTTTTCTTTTTTGCAGCACTGAGAATTAAACCTAATGGCCTTCACACTTAGTTACATCTCCAACTCTTTTTTTTTTTTTTAATTTAAAATATTATTTTGAGACAAGATCTCAAACTTGCAATTGTCCTGTATCAGTCTCCCAAAGAGCTGGGACTATAGACATATGTCCCCATATCTGGCCCTTTTAGTTCTTCTAATAATGTGTGTTACCACACTTAATGCTTTTTTGTTAACGTGACTTGTGGTAGATTAAAATAAAATAAGGCTGGCAAAATTTTGGCCTGAGAATTTAAAAAAACTAGAGGATTTCTTAGAGAAAAGGTAGTTTTCAGAATGACTGATTTTTTTTTTTTTTTTGACTGGCTCAGGATGCCTTCAGGGCAGGTCTGGCCAGGCTTGAGGATACAGGTCTTGAACCACAGCATACCAAGCCTGCTTTGTTGAAGCAGTCACTTAAACTACTGAGCTAATGGGCAGGCCCCATAGTTTTCAAATAGTATCAATTCTGGGCTGGAGAGATAGCTCAGCAGTCAAAGTGCCTGCCTGGCAGGCGCAAGGACCTGGGTTGTATCCCCAGTTCCACATGCCATGCCAGCAACTAAAACCAGGTGTGGTGGTGCACACCTGTAATCCCAGATCTGGGGATTACTACGCATCTGAACTGCACAGAGAGATTCTGTATCAAAAAACAAACAAACAAACAAAAAAGATTGAGTCCATCTTGAGCAATTTAAGAAACCCTATCTCAAAAAAAAAAAAAAAAAAAAA
>NW_004524584.1:14515178-14519069 GCF_000260255.1 Octodon degus | reverse complement strand
GTATGGCCAGCTCAGCCCACCTGGGGGCGGGGCTGGCTGGCATGTGGTGCTGGAGGACTGAACCGTGGTCCCTGTGCTTTGCTAAGCTTGTTTCAAGTAGGTGCTTTAGACCACTGAGCCATCTCACCAGCCCTACTAACCTGTTTTGAAACTGTCTCATTGCTATTTCTTTCTCAAGAAAATTAATAAAAAAAAAAATAAATAAACAGGTACTGTGGACTGAAACCAGGACCTACATCGTGACCCTTATTAATTTATCTTTTATGTTTGTTTGTTTTCTGCAGACTGGTGATTGAATCCAGGTCTTCATATGGAACTTCATTCCTAGTCCTTTTTATTTTGAAACAGTCTCACAAAGTGAATAAATTGCCCAAGTTGGACTTGAAACTGCAGTCCTCTTGCATCAGGCTCCCCAAGTGCTAGGAGTATGGGTGTGGGTGCCCTAAATTACTAAGTTACCCAGGCTGTCCTGGACCTTGTGATCCTCCTGCCTCAGCCCCTAAGAGTGCTGAATCATTTGATTAATGACATTCCATTTTGTTTCCTCAGGCAACATAGATTTGCTTATCCATTTGAAAACTTTCCATACCTGTCACATTTGTCTTTTGCTCTTTGGTTTTTTTCCTCAAACTGTTTCAAGAGGCATTTTGATTTTCCAACTGGCAAAGGAAGGGAAAATAACCCTTCATCCTTCGTCTCTCCTCCAAATAGGTATGGTTTTGTCTGATACTTTGTGAAGATACTAGGCTCACTCTGTTAAATGAAAAAAAACTCCAAAAATCAACACATCATTTTACATATAAACATATCATAGAATTCATTATTTTCTGTACAATGAAGAATCACTGGAGGGGAGGAGGAACAAAAGAGAAGAGAGGAGGAGGGGAAACAAAGGAAGGAAAGGGAAGGGGAGGGGGAAGGAGGGGAGGAGAGGAAAGGAGAGGTGAAGGGAAGGAAGGGGAGGGAAGGGGAGGGGGAAGGGGGAGGAGAGGAAAGGAGAGGTGAAGGGAAGGAAGGGGAGGGAAGGGGAGGGGGAAGGGGGAGGAGAGGAAAGGAGAGGTGAAGGGAAGGAAGGGGAGGGAAGGGGAGGGGAGGAGAGCAGAGAAAAGCAGCAAAGCTGGGCATGTAGCTCAATGTGTGAGGCTCTGGATTCAATCCCCACATCACATACACACAGTTAGCTAAAATGGCCAGAGGGGCTGGCCTGATAGCTCAGTGGACTAAAGCACCTACTTAGGCAGAGCACAGTGGCCAGGGTTCAAACCCTGGTGTGCCATGCATCAAGACTAGGGGTGGTGGCGTGCAACTGTAATCCCATCCCAGCACTTGGGAGGCTGACAACAGGAGAATCACTACGGGTCCGATCTGTGTAGTAGAAATTCTGTAGACCCTGTCCTAAATACAAATAAAATAAAATAAAATAAAATAAAATAAAATAAAATAAAATAAAATAAAATGGCTGGAAATCAACTGAATGAATGAATGAATGAATTTTGTACTGGGGATTGAACTCAGGACTTTGTGCTTGCCAGGCAGGTGCTTATGCCACTGAGCTATCTCCCTGGCCCAGTTGCATAAATTTAAAGGTAATAACAGAAATTGCTATTTTTAGGATAGTGTATTAAAATCTTTATAATTACAGGTTCAACTCAAATTGCAGGGTGTTTTTTATCTTTTATTTTATTTATTTATTTGGTACAGGGTCTTGCTATGCAGCTTGGACCCAATTCCAGGTCCTTGTGCTTGCCAGGCAGGTGCTTAGACGGCTGAGCTATCTCCCCAGCCCTTCAAACTGATGTTTGTGTTATATTTTGAGACAAGTATCTGCTAATGTAGTTCATGCCAGCTTTTAACCTGCCTGAGCCTCCTGAGTTGGGATTCAGGAGTATACTACCACATCTGGAAAACTGCTGGGTATTTTTTGTTTGATTTTTTAGTTTAGGGTCTACAGGGTTACACTACACAGCTCTGGCTTCATAGGACACCTAGTGATCTTCCTGTTTTCAGCCTCCCAAGTGCTGGGATTACAGGCCCACACCATCACACCCAGTCTCAGTCAGCTCAGCATGCCCTGGGGGCAGGGCCAGCACAGCACACTGGCCTGCCCAAGGAGGTACTTTAGTCAGCTGAGCTATGTGGCTGACCCTAAACTGCTGGGTTTTTGATGCCAGTAAATCAAAAACTTGTTGTTAAACTGGGTGTGGTGGTGCATGTCTAAAATCCCAGCACTGGGGAGGCTGAGATAGGAGTACAGTTGCAAGTTTGAGACCAGCCTGGGATACACAGTGAGCTCAAAGCAAGCAAAAGAATAAAATAAGGGGGCCAGCGAGATAGCTCAGTGGTCTAAAGCACCTGCTTAGGTAAGCTTAGGCAAAACCATAGTTTGATCCCTAGCACCACATGTAGAGCTAGCCCTGCCTCCAGGGTGGGCTAAGCTGGCCACAAACAGAATAATTTTTTTCTAAATTTATCTCTATTTTATAATTTTTTTTTCTGTATTTAGGACAGGGTGTACAGGGTCTTACTATGTAGATTCGACTCCATAATGATTTTCTTGTTTTTAGCTTCCTGGAATTACAGGTGTGCACCACCACGCCAGTCTCAATCACTGTCTCAGCATGCCTTGGGGACAGGGTACATTACTATTCTAGATTCTGGCAAGGTCCTGAATTCAATCCCCAGTACTGCAAAAAAAAAAAAAAAAAAAAAAAAAAATCAGCCAAGATAGCTCAGAGGACTAAGCACCTGCTTTGGCAAGGTGCTTAGGTAACCCCAGTCCTCATCCCCCACCCGCCCCGCCCCTGGGGCACACTGAGCCCACCAAGACCAGGCGTGGTAGCACATAAATTAATAATAATTTCCCTGGCCTGAAACCCCAGCACCGGGTAGGCTGAAAACTGGAGCATCACTAGGAGTCCAAGTTGTGTAGTGAGACCCTGTACCAAATACATAAAATGAAAAATATAAAATAAAAATAAAAGACAAAAAAAGAAGACCAAAAAAATAAGTAAATGCTCCAACAGAATAATTTTCACAGCTTCTTTCCATAATGACCATGAAATATGTGTAGAGAAATTCTAGAAATCTGACTCACATCCAGAGAATTCTGTTGCGATTGTTTTGGACGTCTCAAGTGAGCGCCTAAGTCTAAGGGTGCTGACAGGGTCTCTGAATTTTCCGGACAAAACTGAGATCCAAAGAGGAACTGGGAATCACTGAGAGCAGAATAATCAGTCTGATTATTATTCCAGTTAGATGACTTAGTGGTCCTGAAATTAAACAAAAATAAATAAATTAATAATAATTTCCCTGGCAAGAGCAAGGGCCTGAGTTCAATCCCCGGTTTCGCCAAATAAATAAATATAATAATAATAATAATAATAAAAATAAAAATATATGCACATACCGAGGCTAGTATCTTGAATAAATATTAATTCATAATTCATAATTTCAGAATATCCTGGGCAGAATGTTAGCTTGTTCTGATCTCTAAGACCCTTACACATGGCCAGTATTACCCACAAAGACAAACACACACACAAAAAAATTTCGTTTTTGTTTTGAGACAGGGTTTCACTACATAGTGCAGAGTGGCTCTGAATTCACTTATGCAGTCTAGGCTGGCCTCAAATGCACAATGATCTTCCTGCTTCAGTCTCTCCAGAGCTGAGGTTAAAGGTGTGTACCACCAAGCTGGGCAACAAGAAAACGTTTTTTGTTTTTGTTTTTGCGGAACTGGGGATTAGACTCAGGCCCTTGCACTTGCCAGGGAAGCACTTATTCCACTGAGCCATCTCCCCAGCCCCAAGAAAATGTTAAATGACATTTATTTTTATTATTACAACCTTGGAGCCACCAAATGAAAACTCAAACAGAGAAAAACTGACACTA
>NW_004524584.1:14511453-14513973 GCF_000260255.1 Octodon degus | reverse complement strand
TGGGGGATTGAACCGCGGTCCCTGTGCTTTGCCAAGCTTGTTCCAAGTAGGTGCTTTAGACCACTGAGCCATCTCTCCAGCCCAGAACACCCTCTTTTTAAAAGATGTATCAGTTCATTATTAAGGGACTAGATACAAAAAATATGGAATATGCATTTAGTTGATATAATAGAAACAATACAATAGAATTACATATAATCACACTTTTTATCAAAAACTATTTTGTGTGCAAACAATTTAAAAGTCAAATGAGCTCAATCATAAATCTTTTATGTGAATTTTTGTTGTTTGAGGCAAGATTTCTGCGTAATCCAGGCTGGCCTTGAATTTGTGATCCTCCTACTTTAGCCTCCAGATTTAGGCCTGTACTCCCATGCCCAGCTTATTTATGTGAAATTTTAAACCCACATTATGCACACTGAACAAATATACTGAGTATAAAGAGATGAAGGAGGATACACACACACTAACTTTCTTAAAAGTGTGTGTCTGTGGGTAAGGGAATCGGAGAGAAGGAACCATAACAGAAAAATGCAAGATAAATCCTGCTGTGAGATGTTTGCATCCCCCTCAAATTTATGTCCAAAGAGAAGGTATTTAGAGGTAGAGCCTTTGGAAAATACTTAGGTTTTGATGAGATTCTGAGGGTAGGAAAGGATTAGTGTCCTTAAAAGAAGAGACATCAGATAGCTAAGAAATGCTCAAGATGCCCCTCACACACACACACACACACACACACAGTATATCTTGGCTTCTGTCTTAGTCATGAGAAGACACATAACCAAACAGGTCTGTCTATAAGCCAGGAATAAAGGCCTCACTAGAAACTAACCAAATTTGCACCCCCAACTCCAGACTCCAGAACTGTGAGAAAATAAGTTTCTCACTCCTGGCCTATAATATTTTGTTGTTGTGACAGCCTGAGCAGACAGGTTTCATCCACAGAGAAGCATATGAACAATTCAAATCTGTACACAGGAGTATCCAAAAAAAAATTTTTTTTTGAAAGCTGTGTGTGGTGGTACACACCTGAGATCTAGCACTTAAGCAGCTGAGGCAGAAGGATTGCCAATTCAAGCCCAATCTATGCTATATGTTGAGGTCCTATCTCAAAGTCAAAAACAAAACAAAACTTTATTTATTTATTTATTTATTTGTATTTTAGGACAGGGTTTACGGGGTCTCACTGCATAGATCGCACTTACAGTGATCCTCCTGTTTACAGCCTCCCAAGTGCTCGGGTTACAGGTGTGCCACTATGCCCCCCTCACACTGTCTCAGAGTGCCCTGGAGGCGGGGTGGGGCCCGCAAGGCAGGCCCAGGGATCGAACTCTCTGCCCCTGCGGCTGCCTAACCAGGTGCTTTAATCCACTGAGTTATTTGGCTGGCCCCGCCCCCCCCAATTTTTTTTTGGATATGGGTATTGTTCTTTTTAATTTTTTAGTGTCTTGTCTTTTCTTGCTTTAAATATATGCATCTCTGAGCTTCCAGCGTCTACTTGCTTTCCTCAGAAGTCTATACCAGTCTTTTTTTAAAAAAGTATATTAGTCATACAGAATAGTGGATTTCATTTAGGATATTTGAATATGAATATATTTTGATAGTTTATAAACCCCATTACCTTTCATGTTGGTACTTAAAACTCATGTATGAAAGGAGGGCCACAAGTTTGCACCCAGTTTGGGCAATTTAGTAAGACTGTATCAAGGGGGGGTTCAATCCCCAGTATTATCAATTTTTTTTTTATTTTTTTAATTTTTTTTGCGGTACTGGGGATTGAACTCAGGCCCTTGTGCTTGCCAGGGAAGTGCTTATTCCACTGAGCCATCTCCCTGCCCCCCCCCAATTATTTTTTATTTTTAAATTTTTTTATTGCCCATTTTTATTTTTATTTTTATTTTTTTACAGCTTCAAAGCTGATTAATAGGACAGTTTCAAAAATCAATACATTGTACACTGTTATCTTCTTAGTGGTTATCCATAGTACAAGAAGCAGACAGGCTTTCCTGTCCAAACACTATTAGTACACCTCTTTCTTCTCATTGAATTAAGTGAAAGTAGCTGTATATTTATTTATTTGTTTATTTATTTATTTATTTATTTTTGGTGGAACTGGGGATTGAACTCAGACCTTTGCACTTGCCAGGGAAGCGCTTATTCTACTGAGCCATTTCCCTGGCCCCCGTAGCTGTATATTTATCCTATTTTGTATATATAAATACAAAGCGATCTTTCCTTTGTATCCCCCCCTTTTTTTTTGTCCTGTAGAGGTGGATATTCTATTGGCATCTAAATATTATAGGTGTTTGAATTCAGTTAAACAATCTAACACTGTCTAGTAGTCTATAATATTAGTGGGTTATCCTCAGAAGTTATTGACTTGTGCCTTTTACAGCTCATCGTATTAATATGGCTTTACTTTATATACCTCATTTTTATACTTTTCTGCTGGATGGTTAAGACCAAGATAAAGCAAGACCTGTATAACAAGAAATGTAACTTTGGTATCTGATAATGTCA
>NW_004524584.1:14505732-14510198 GCF_000260255.1 Octodon degus | reverse complement strand
AAAAAAAAAAAAAAAAAAAAAAAACCCTGCTAGAACCTATATTAAGTAAACCTACTAGTAAGTACATACTTGAAGTTAAAGAAATGTTCATATTATCCATACAAACAAAAAGTTAATGCATATATTGTTATAAGCAATATTAATACTAAAAGAAAGTCAATAGTTCAAGTATAAGGCCAATTATTTTTACTCACAGAACCTTTTCTTGAGATTAGCTAAAGTAATGGGCTTCACATGTATATTGTAATACAGGTTGCATAATTATTGCTCAAAATAGCAATAATCAAGTAGGCTAGAAAAAACAAAAAATTCTGTGACCCTACTGAAATCTGATTAATATCTGGAGCCAATAATCCGGAATTTGGGTCTTCTTTCTTTCCTTTCTTTTTTTTTTTTTTTTTTTTTTGAGACAGGGTCTCACTATGCAACCTGGACTGGCCTCTAACTCAAGGCAATCCTCCTGCCTCAGCCTCCTAAGTGTTGGGATTACAGCCATGCACCATCACACCCAGCTACAACCTGCAGTTAAGGATTTATGGGGCAGGGCCAGGGAGATGGCTCAGTAGAATGAGCATTTCCCTGGCAATCACAAGGTCCTGAGTTCAATCGCTGGTTCTGCAAAAAAAAAAAAAAAGAGAGAGAGAGAGAGAGATTTATGGGGCAGTGAGACAGCTCAAGAGATTAAACTGCCTGCTTAGGCAAGTGCAGGGACTGGGATCGACCCCTGGCACCCTGGCACCACATGGCGTGTCAGCCCCACTTCTGGGTGCATGCTGAGCTGGGCACCGAGACCTGGTGTGGTGTGCACCCCTGTAATCCCAGCACTGGGGGCAGCGGTGAAAACAGGAGATCACTATGAGTCTGAGCTATAGTGAGACCCTGTACTAAATACATTTTTTTAAAAAAATTATCTACTTTGTATTACTGCTAAGAACATTTTTCTTTTTGAGAAATAAAGACAAAGTGTTCTACATTTTTGATCAATTAATAACTTTCTTCAGGAAGGTGTTAGGGAGGAAAAGAACTATCCAATGATACCAAAGGCATACCAAAAGCAATAGAATTTGCATTAAAATATACTACTGGAAGGGGCCAGGGGGATAGCTCAGTAGAATAAGTGCTTGCCTGGCAAGCACAAGGGCCTGAGTTCAATCCCTGGTTCTGTAAAAATAAATAAATAATAAAATATACTACTGGGGACTACCCTTAAAATTAGGAATAATTGATTTAATATAGATTAGTGGGTACCAATCTAAGTGCATCAGTAGAGCAATGGAGTGGGCATGATCTTTTCTTTAGTACTGGGACTCAAACTTAGTACCTTGTGCTTTCCAGGCATGTGCTTATGCCATGAACTTTCTCCCCAGCCCCTTCCCCCTTTTAAAAGTTATTTATTTACTTATTTGAGATGTCTTTTCTTTTTGATCTTTTATTTATTTATTTGTTTATTTTGGTCTTTTTAGAGAGGGTCTTTTTTTTTTTTTATTTTTTATTTATTTCATTTATTTTGTGTGTGTGGCCAGCTCAGCCCACCAGGGGGCAGGGATGGCTGGCATGTGGTGCTGGGAGATTGAACCGTGGTCCCTGTGCTTTGTTAAGTTTGTTCTAAGTAGGTGCTTTAGACCACTGAGCCATCTCACCAGCCCCTTTAGAGAGGGTCTTGCTATGCAATTCAGGCCAGCTTTATGCTCACTTTGTAACTCAGGCTGATCTCGAACTCACAAACGATCTTTTTTCTGGAGTGAGCATTATGTTATAGAGCCTTGTCAACAAGAGGTTCTTATTTATCCCCATAATACCTACCAATTTCTCTATGAAGTCAACCTCATAAATGAACACTGATTTGATTTTTCTCTTTACTATTTCAGTAGAGTTGCCCCAACTGTGGTCAGATACTACATGTTGGACCCTGTCTGATTTTCATACAGTCTATAAGCCCAGTGATAGAATATACAGTACTTAGTTAACAGAGTTGACCTGACTCCCTACCGGGAAATGAAAAGAATCAAAAAGATAAGCATAGGAAGGAGCATCAGTGACAAAGGAGATGAAAAAAGAGGCAGTATGGGAGTGTCTCTATTCCTATAAACTGAAAAGAAAGAGACTTTTTTCTATGAAACCTTAAGAATCTCTTAAATATAGGAGAATATAACCAGAAAACTTACCCAGAGCCTGAAGGAATAGTGAGCATCTCTTTCATACTCCAGACATTAAAACTCATTTTTTACGTCTTTCTCTACCAAAAAGAACACAAATTAATAAGAAAATAAGAAGAAAGAAGGGGCTGGGGAGATGAATAAGTGCTTCCCTGGCAAGCGCAAGGGTCTGAGTTCAATCCCTGGTTCTGCCAAAAAAAAAAAAAAAAAAAAAAAAGAAAGAAAGAATATTAATTATGAAGATTAGTCAGGTAAACATGCTTACAATTCCTTATAATTCGAGTACTCTGGAGGTTAAGGCAGGAAGATCAAAAGATCAAGGTCAGTCTGCCCTACATACCAAAGGCCTATCTCAAATTAATTAACTTTGAGATATCATCTCAAATCATTATTTTGCACAGGCTGGGCTTGAACTCAAGAATGTGCTGCCTCAATTTCCCAGATTACTAGCATTATAGGCATTACAACCATGATGGGCTGGGAAAGATTTCAAACCAGGGTCTGAAAGTACCAGAGCCATGCTGTTTAAAGCACATTATATTTTTTTAGTATTGGCTCTGTTTTAGGTACTTTCCAGGACCAAGCAGCTCTGAATGTCTCCCTTTATTAATACCAAAGCATTAAATCAAAACCAAATAGCTAGCTATCTTACATGCTTTATTTTAGTTTTTTGAGACAGGGTCTTGCTGTGTAATTCAGGCTGGCCTTAAACTTATTATGGAGCTCAGGCTGGCCTCAAACTCAGTGTTCTTGCCTGAACCTCCCACATGCTGGGATTATAGGTGTGTGCCACCACATCTAGCCAAAAGTTTTAGAAGTCACCAGATGAGAGCCTGGTGGCACAGCATCTGCCTGGCAAGCCTGAAGCCCTGAGTACAATTCCCAGTAAAAAAAAAAAAAAAAAAATCCAGGTGTGGTGGTCTATGCCTGTAATCCTAGCACTCGGGAGGCTGAGGCAGGAGGATCACTGGGAGTTGGAGGCTATCCTGGCTACACAGTGAGCTCAAGACCAGCCTGAACTATATAGTGAGACCATCTCAAAAAGACAAAAAAAAAAAATCTACCAGATTTCTTACACTTATAAACTGAGTGAATTTGGCCACTTTTTTGAACCTGTTTTGTCATTAAATGACCAAATGATAACATCTAAAAGAATAAGGACTGGAAGATAGCTCAGTAGAATAAGCACTTCCCTGGCACACGCAAGGGCTTGGGTTAGCTCTCCAGTACTACCAAAAAAAAAAAAAAAAAAAAAAAAAAATTCCTCACTGAGATAACAACTGAATTTTTTTAGTGTGGGGGGCTCTTTTTGAGACAAGGTCTCACTATGCAGTTCAGACTGGTCTTGAGCTCACTGTAGCCCAGGCTGGTTTCAAACTCCCAACAATCCTACTGCCTCAGCCTCCTGAGTACGGTGATTATAGGAATGTGCCACCACGCCCAGCTAAAACATTTGTTTTAGGGCCAGGGAGATAGCTCAGGGGTCTAAGCTCCTGTCTGGCAAGCAAAAGGACCCAGATTCAATCCTCAGTACTACTTGCTATGCCAGTCCTGGAACCCTGGGCACACCGTGCTGGCCACTAAAACCTGGTGTGGTGGCACACACCTGTAATCTCAGTGCTGGGGAGGCTGAGACAGGAGGATCACTATGAGTCTGAACTGTATAGTGAGACCCTGTACCAAATAAATAAAATATTTTTTAATTAAAAAAATAAATATTTTGTTTTAAAACATATATCCAGGTGTAGTGAATGTAGCTCTGTCTCTCAGAAACTATTCCTATCCCCATTTCCCATCCCTATTCCTCATTCCTTTTCTCCAATGAATTTTCCTACTCTTAGAAAAAAGGACCTGGGGAAATAGCCCAGTGACACAGTGCTTGCCTGGCAAGCAGAGAGTCATGAGTTTGATTCCTGATACTAAAAAAAAGAAGAAGAAAAATCATACAGTCATATCAACTGCAGAAACAGCATCTGACACAATCCAACACTGAGTCATAATAGAAACTCCTTAGCAAACTAGTAATAGATGTGAACTTCAACTCGATGAAGAACATCTGCAAAAACCTGGAGCTAACACTGCTTTTTTTGCTTGTGATGCAGGTTTGTTTTCAACTTGCCATATGGTATTTGCTCAGTCTGGTACTGAACCTTCCATCCTGCTGATTCAGCCTGTCATCTGCCACCATACTCCGCTTGATATTATACTGGTCTGCTTTTTTTTTTTTTTTTTTTTGTAGCAGGAATTGAACTCAGGGACTTGCATTTGCCAGGCAAGACTGTGCCACTGAGCTACAACCCTGGCCCTGGC
>NW_004524584.1:14503476-14504722 GCF_000260255.1 Octodon degus | reverse complement strand
GAAATTGTGTTGATCCTCTTGCCTCAGTCTCCCAAGTGCTGGGATTACAGGCATGTACCACTAGAATAGCCATTATAGCTGGGCATGGTGGCACACACCTGTGATCCTAGGAATCAGGAAGCTGAGGCAGGAGGGCTACCACAAGTTTAAAGCCAGCCTGAGCTACATAGTTTATGGAGACCACTATGAAGTGGCTGTGAATAGGATTTAAATTAACCAATTGGCTTTCCACATGTACTTGTGAATCTGTTGAAGGCTGAGGCCCCTTGTCTGGCGATGGACAGCAGACTCACGGTAAGTGAACCTCTATGAGTCACAGGTCTGGACTGAGGCCTGTAACAGTGGATGAAGCTGGGAAGCTTCAAAGAACAAGACAAAATCACAACTAAATACACCTGACTCTAACCTCAATTAACTAGATAAAGAGTATACCTGAAGGCCTCTCACTCCTACAAGTGAAGGCCTTCCTGGAAATAACATAGTTCTCCTAAATTAACAATGTATTACTTGGAACAATCCTTGAGCAGACTTCTAAGGTCCTTAAAAGATCCTGTTCAGAGTCATAACTTTCTTCAGTATTCCCCTTCTTTGTTTGATAACTAAACATATACAGGCTACCCAGAGAAGGTCTCTGATTTGGCCTCCAAAGAATTAAAAATTCTGTTAGGAAGTTTTGATCCTCCTGGAACCTAAAATCATACCACTTGACTCATTTATTTAAGCCTTCACATATACTCACTTGGGAGATTGCAGACCTGATCAGTTTTCAGTAACTAAGAGATAACATTAACACCTTACATAGTGAGTTCAATATTCATATGAAAAATATGAATATTGATAAACAGTGAGCTGGAGAGATAGCTCAGTGGTCTAAAGTGTCTGTTTGGGCAAGCCTAAGCAAGGCACAAGACTGTGGTTCAATCCCTGGCATCACATGCCATGCCAGCCCTGCCCCCAGGGTGGGCTGAACCGGCCACTAAAAAAAAAAAAAAAACCCAACATAGTGAGTTCAAGGCCACCTTGAACTGCATAATGAGACCCTGTCTCAATAAACAAAAAAGGGGGCCAGCCAGATAAATCAGCTCAACTGGGGTGGTGTGCCTGCTCCAGGGGCACGCTGAGCCAGTGAAAGAGACTGGGTATGTGACACATTCCTGTAATCCCAGCACTTGGGAAGCTGAAAACAGGAGGATCACTATGAGTCCAATCTGTGTAGTAAGACCCTGTACTAAATACTTTAAAAAAA
>NW_004524584.1:14486862-14501103 GCF_000260255.1 Octodon degus | reverse complement strand
AGACTATCATAGTTCCCTCTTTGTAGCCAGGATGACCTCAAACTTGCAGTTATTATCCTCTTCCTGTCTCAGCCTCCACATAATAGGTGGTCAGAAAACATTTGTGGGGATTAAAACAAGTGTGGGGATTACAGGTGTACACCACCACACCTTGCTGAACCATCTTGGTACTTTGAAGGAGCATGTTAGAACCTTTCTTTGCATACCGCAATTCATAACATTACTACTCTTGCACTTTGTGACCATTGTCAAGTAAAATAGGGGTTACTTTCTCAGAAGCACTTAGATAATGTGAACTTTATCTAATAATCAAAAGAATTCTAATAAAGTGACTAATGGATGGGTATCATATACACTTTTGCATACCCTGGATGAAAGGATGATTTGTGTCCTGCCCAGAATGAAGCAGGGCAGCAGGAGATTTTATCAGGCTACTCTGAATGATACACAATTCTAAATCACGAATTATTTATTGGAGCTGGGGAATGGCTCAGTAGAATAAACGTTTCCCTGGCAAGCACAAGGGTCTGAGTTCAATCCCCGGTTCCACCAATAAGTAAGTAAATAAATAAAATGAATCATTTATTTCTGGAATTTTCCATTTAATATGTTTGGATTACTATGACAGTGGGTAAATGAAACTGCAGAAAGTGATGGATAAAGAATACTGTTAACTACATCCAGAGTTTGAGAATTTAACCTATTTTTTGGATTTTTTTGAGGGTCTCACTGTGTAGCTCAGGCTATCCCTTAAACTTATTACCTAGCTCAGGACAGCCTCAAATTCTTGGTGATTCTCCTGCCTCAGCCTTTTTTTTTTTTTTTTTTTTTTGCCTTTTTGCATTTCAAGCTCATCTTGAGCTCACTTCATAGCCCAGTCTGGTCTGAACTCACAAAAATCCTCCTGCTTCAGCCTCCCAGAGTGAGGGGTTACAGGCATGCACCATGCCCAGCCTCACCTCAGCCTCCTGAGTGCTAACTGCTGAAATTAGAAGCATGTACCATCACACCCAACTCTTTAGAAAGTTTTCTGGGGTGAGGGTTCTCTCACTATGTAGTGCAGGCTGGCCTTGAACTCATAGGAAGTTCTCCTGCTTCAGCTTCCAGAGTGCTGGGATTATATGTGTGCACCTCACACCCAGCTCTCAGGAAGATTTTTAAAGAAACCAGTTACACATCCTACCCCCCCATCATTTTTACATTTTTATTCATTTATTTATTCATTTATTTATTTATTTATTTTTGGGGGGTCTCACTACACAGAACGGACTTGTAGTGATCCTCCTGTTTTCAGCCTCCCAAGCACTGGGATTACAGGCACACACCACCAAGCCCAGTCTCAAGCGCTGTCTCAGTGGCCCCAGGGGATCGAACCCCGGCCGCTGTGCTCTGTCTAAATAGGCGCTTTAGTCTGCAGAGCTATTTGGCCGGCCCTCATTTTTAAAACAATTGTGATAAGTACACTCTTCCTTCTTGCATGAAGGGTTTAATGGCCTCTGGCTCAGGTTTGTCTTTCAGCACGTAGCTGACTCATAAGACCTGTGGAACTTTTCACTTCCGGTTGAAAGGGCAGTACCATTTTAGTCACCTCAGACAGCGCATACGTCATCCCAAGGTGTAAGATGATGTAAACACAGGCACTCACGCTTTGCTTGCGGGCGCTCTCTCTCCACACATGTCCCGCTCAGGTCCTGTTGAGGGGAAGGTGAGGGGAGCAGGAAAGAGGCGCGTGGACAGAGGGCAGCTGAGGGTGCGGCGTGCACCCCCTGCGTATCCACACTGTACACTGTGGACAGTACTGAGACCTCAAGAACCCCACACCCCCACTGAGGGACGAGTGGCTCCTCCTTATTTCGTGGCCCTGTAAAATCCACCGAAACTGCAGTCCCAGGGAAAGAACAAGGACATGGACGCCAACACCCAAGTCCCCAGAAATGCGTTGAGGTCCCCTGAAATTCCCAGCCTGTCCCCCAAGGCCCTGTTGGACTCCCCAGCTTCTCCTCCACTCAGTTCCCAGACTTCCTCACCACAGTCTGTCAGCACCCACCTCCACTGGTCCTCACGTGCCAACCTAGTCACCAAGGAAAGTCAGCCAGGATTCCCTCCTCTCCGTGAAGACTGTCTAAGCATGCGCGGCCCCACCTCCAGGATTCCTGACCAATAAGGATTCTGCTCCAGCACCAGGACTCCGCCCCCTCATGACACGTTGCTAAAGACCCAGCACACAACCTAGCCACGCCCACCCGATGTAAACTGTATCTTTCTGCTCAGCCCAGACCTCCCTCACCACTCTGCATTTACAGAAAGCGAAGTTCCTGTCCCCAAGATGTGACAATGCCAATCCCGTGGGAGGGCATCGTAGGTCCAATCAGGCGGCTGAGGATCAGGACCTAGCTAGGGCTTGACTCAGAAGCGGGTTGGTTGGGCAGAGAGTGGAGTCCTGGGCTGGGAGGCACTGTCATGCAGGGATGTGAACCTGGGACGCTGCAGGATGGAGAGACAGATAGTTGTCTGCGGCAGGGACGGCTAGGTACCCAGGAGTTTCTGACTGTGCCTTGGGGTTTGAGACCCTGAAGGCACACAGGATGGACTCACCAGCAAGTATAGACGGAATGAGGGTGAAGTGAGCTCAGCCTGCAACTGTCCGGAAGGGCCTGGAAGTGACAAAAGTGGAGCCAAGAGCCAGAGCAAGCATGTTTGGGGATCAGAGAAGGGAATCTCGGAGGAGATGGTGTTTCAGAGTCCACCCAAGAACATACGCAGAGAGGGGTGGACTCATGCCAGCACTCAGGAGTCTGAGGCAGAAGAATGGCAAGTTCACACCTAGTTTGGAAAATTTAGAAAGAGCTTAACTCAGTTTTTTTTTTTTTTTTTTTTTTTTTTTTTTGGCAGAGCCAGGGATTGAACTCAGGCCCTTGCGTTTGCCAGGGAAGCGCTTATTCCACTGAGCCATCTCCCCGGCCCCTTAACTCAGTTTTAAGAGGGCCGGGAAGATGGCTCAGTAGAATAAACGCTTCCTTGGCAAGCACAAGGGTCTGAGTTCAATCCCCTTTTCTGAAAAAAGAAAAAGGAAAAAAAAAAAAAAAAGTAACTTAGTTTTAAAGGCTTAGGGCAGGCGAGATAGCTCAGCAGACTAATCGCCTGCTTTGGCAAGCAGACAGCCGCGCCGGCCCCACCCCGGGGGACAGAGTCTGAGCTGGCGACAGAGTCTGGGTGTGGTGGCGCACACCTGTAATCTCAGTGCTGGGGAGACTCAAAACAAGAGGATCGCCATGAGTTCTATCTGCATGGTGAGACCCTTGTACCAAATACACAAGTGAAAATAAATGTAAAGGCTTAGGGCTGAGTGTGGTGGCACACACCTGATCCCAGCCTTTATGAGGCTGAGGTGGAAAGATCGCTGCGAGTTCAAGACTATATAGACTGCACTACGCAATGTAGACTGGACTACATAACGAACAACAAAGAAATATATAAAAGGGCTGGAAATGTAGCTCAATGCAAAGCCCCTAAATTCAATCCCAATCCCAGTACAGGACAACAAAACAGAAACAGTGTGGGGATCACGTATGACAGATGCCACTGCTGTATCAAAGAAGACAAGTGAGAATTGTTGGTGATTTTGGCAGGAACACTTTCAGTGGTATGGTAGGGGCAGAAGCCTGATAAAAGTTTGATTGATGTGTGGCTCCAAAAGACTGGGAAAAATCTTACTATATCCATACAATGGGAAACTACAAGTAATAAGAAAGACTGAATAATTATCACACTATGGGAAAAAATCTCAATTGTGCTGAGTGAAAGAATATGTACTGTGTACAGAACACATACTGTATGGTTCCATTTATATAAAATTCTAGAAAATAAAAATGATCTCTAGCGGAGCTGGTGAAATAGCTCAGTGGTCTAAAGTGTTTGCTTAGGCAAGCTTAGGTAAGCTCAGGGATGGCAGTTCAATCTCTGGCACCACATGCCATGCCTGCCCTGCCCCCAGGGTGGGCTGAGTGGGCCAAAAAAAAAAAAAAAACCTCTAGTGATAAAACAACTGCAAGGGGGGAAAAAAAAACAAACCCACAGGGCTAGAGGTGAAGTGTGATCTTTTAGCATGAGAGAAACTTGGGTTCCACCACTGGAACCCCTAAAGTATAAAACAAGAACAGTGGTTTCCCTAGACCAATGAATACCTTAGAGAAAAACTGCAAAGGAGCAGAAGGAAACATGGGAATGATATATTTAATATCTTGATGTGGAGATGTTTCATAGATGCATCTTTTATTTTTTAAATTTGTTTCTATTTTTTATTATTATTTTATTATTTTGTATTTAGTGGGGGCCAGGGAGATAGCTCAGTAGGATAAGCGCTTCCCTAGCAAGCGCAAGGACTTGAGTTCAATCCCTGATTCTGAAAAAAAAAAAACAAAAAACACTTTGTATTTAGTACAGGGTTTACAGGGTCTGACTACATACATTGGAATTGTAGTGATCCTCCTGTTTACAGCCTCCCAAGTGCTGGGATTACAGGCGCGTGTCACCACGCCCAGTCTCAATCACTGTCTCAGCAGGCTTGAACCCTAGCCCCTGTGTCTACCTAAGCAGGCTGTGCAGGCTCTTTAATCTGCTGAGCTATTTGGCCAGCCCTCAGGTGTATCTTTTAAAGTGTAGAAAATTGTAACCTTATTGTGTACTGTATTGCATTGTATTGTATTGTATTGCATTTATGGTGTTGTAATTATATATAAATAAAAAATAGGTCCAGGAGGTAGTTCAGCAGCATAAACTCCTGCCTGGCAAGCACAATGTCCTGTGTTCAATCCCTGGTACTGAAAAAAAAAAACCTTGAAAAAATAAAAATGGAGGGCTGGGGAGGCATAAGCACCTAGCACAAAGACCTGAGTTCAATCCCCAGTCCCACATGCCCTGCAGGCCATGGATACCTGGACATTCCATCTGTCTATAATCACAATCCCAGCTCTGGGGAGGTTGAGACCACTCTGGGAGCTACAAAAATGAGCACAAGGCCAGCCTGAACTACATAGTGAGACCCTGTCTCAATAAATAAATAAGATGGCTGGAGAGTAGCTCAGAGGGAAGAGCACTTAGCTAGCATAAGTGAAGCCTAGTTTCAATCTCTAGGACACCAAGAAGTCAAATGAAAATATGACCAAGTTGCAGCTCCATTCCACAGTCCCTAATACCACTCACCTAGTTCCCTTCCTCAAGTGAATTCTGAATTTGTTACTTTTTATCAGTATTAGAGATTAAGCCCTAGATCTTCACATTGAGCTATATCCTCATGAGCTATTAATAATCAATACTAATAAGTCTAATAGTGAGATACTTAAAGCCACAGAGATAAACTATATAATTTAAAAAGCCAAATTGGCTGGGAGCAGCTGTACACACCTATAATCCCAATCCCAACACTTTGGGATATTAAGTCTGAAGAATCACAGATTCATGTCTAAGACTTCCAGGAAGATGGTGGAGTGGTAAGCAGCACAAAAAGAAACTCAGGATTTGGTGTCCAGATGCTGGAATATAGCAATGCATGGAAGAGAAGAAGGAGAGAACTGAGTCTTCTGGAGCCAAGAAGGATCTGAAGTGAGAATTGAAGCCCACAGAGAGAGAGCAAAGAAACTTCAATGAAGACTTGGCAGGCGGCAGGGCTGGTGAGATGGCTCAGAGGTCTAAAGCACCTACTTAGAACAAGCTTTAGCAAAGCACAGGGACCAAGGTTCAATCCCCCAGCACCACATGCCAGCCAGCCCCGCCCCCTGGTGGGCTGAGCTGGCCACACACACACACACACACACACACACACACACACAAATAAATAAAATTTTTAAAAAAGTGGCAGGTGGCACCTTCTCTCTGAATTGGCACTCACTGTGGAAGGAGTGGTTCAAACCTGCAGACATATGGTGACTGCAGGAGCCATCTTGGAGAGGGACCAATAAATCTAGGAATTCAGGATAACTGCTGGCTCCATCTAGCAGCTTCAAGCTCACAAAAGGTGCACTGACTGCTGCAGGGTGAACAGGTCTGTTTCTAGGCTCAAGGCCAGAAACCAGCCTGAACTAAAGGGGAAATAAAGGTACAGGCTCACTGAGGTCATCCACTACACCACTGCAAAGCTACTGCTGGGATAAATCAACACAGGTCTGGAGTCTGTCTCAACAGGTTGTCTGCCAGTGTCAAATCTTGAAATGGATCTCTCTCTGAGTTTTGTTTTGGTTTTTTTTCCCCCTCATTGTTTGATCTTGTTTTTATATGTGTCAATGTGGCTTGTAAATTTTTGGTGGTTATTATTCTTTACTTTTTTTTATTTTTTGGTGGAATCAGGGATTGAACTCAGGCCCTGGATCTTTCCAGGCAAGCATTTATCCTACTGAGCCATCTCCCAGGCCCTTATTTATTTATTTATTTATTTATTTATTTATTTATTTATTTATTTATTTATGTGTGTTTTAGAAACAGGATCTTGCTAGGCAGTGAGCTTGAGCTCACTTTGTAGCCCAGGCCAGACTTTTTTCTTTTTTTTTTTTTTTTTTTTTTTGTACAGTACAGGGTCTACAGAGTCTCACTACACAAATCAGATTTGTAGTGATCCTCCTGTTTTCAGCCTCCCAAGCACTGGGATTACAGGCATGTACCACCATGATCAGCTTTGGTCGTTATTATTCTGTTCTGTTCTTTTATTCCTTCCTTCTCTCTTTCCTTTCTGTCTTCTGCACTAGTTTCCCAAAGTTTGGGTGATCCTCTTTTTTTTTTTTTTTTTTGCAGAACCAGGGATTGAACTCAGGCCCTTGCACTTGCCAGGGATGTACTTATTCTACTAAGCCATCTCCCTGGCCCCTGGGTGATCCTCTTTTGTCTTCTATCCTCTCTTCAAATCTCTTCTTCTTGTATTTCTCTACTTTTTCCCATAAGCCTTTTTAAAATGTTCCCTTGAGGTTAAAATTGGCATATTGAAGCCTTACTTATTTCATACAATTTTCTAGTTTCTTTTAAATGTTTCCATGTAAGAGTAAATCTAGGGCCTGCTAGAGAGCTCAGGAGATTGAAGTGCCTGCTTAGGCAAACACAAGGACCAGGGTTCTTTCCCTGGCAAGTCATCCCGGTCTCACCCCTGGGGCTATTGAGACTGGGCCTGATGGTGCATGCCTGTAATCCCAGTGCTTGGGAGGCTGAAAACAGGAGAATCACTGAGTCTGAACTGTGTAGTGAGACACTGTAGACCCTGTACTAAAATAAAAAAAAAAAAAAATCTAAAAATAAACAAAAAAGGGCTGGCCAGATAGCTCGGTGAGGGCCAGGGAGATAGCTCAGTGGCTTAAGCACCTGCCAGATAGCTCAGTAGATTAAAGCACCTGTTTAGGCAGATGTAGGGGTTGGAAGTTCTATCCCTGGCCTTCCGTGCCAGCCCCATCTCTGGGGCGTGCTGAACCAGCAATTGAGACTGGGCATGGTGGCACACACCTGTAATCCCAGTGCTTAGGAAGCTGAAAACAGGAGGATCACTACAAGTCTGATCTGTGTAGTGAGACTCTGTAGACCTTGTAGACTCTGTACTAAATTTAAAAAAAAAATTAAAAAGCTAATTTAAAAAAGAAATAAAAAATAAAAGATAAAAAAAGAGGAAATCTAGTTCATATAGTTAAAGGTGGCAAATTACCTCAGTTTATCATTTTCTAGGCTGTGTATGCTGGTATTGCTAATTGTATCACTTTAACCAAAGTGACATAACTGTTATAACCAGCTGTTTTTTATGGTATACCAAGACTAAGACTGCCTATCGATCTTAGAGAATATTGTGGGACAGTGCCAAAGAAGTAGGGGATGAGCCAAAAGGGCAGGAATTTCTCATCCCCAATAAATTGAAGAGGTAAGATCTTGCAACAGACCCAAAATCCAAAATTCAGCTACATCTGGAAGATACCTCAGAGAACTAGTCATTTCCTAGGGGTGCTAAATACTAGAAATAAAGCTGCTCACTATAGGCAATTTAGCCAAGGAAATAAACTTTAAAAAGAAAATGAGGGGCCAGGGAGATGACTCAGTAGAATAAGTGCTTCCCTGGCAAGCACAAGGGCCTGTGTTTAATCCCTGGTTCCACCAAAGAAAAAAGAAAGAAAGAAAGAAAGAAAGAAAGAAAGAAAGAAAGAAAGAAAGAAAGAAAGAAAGAAAGAGAAAGAAAGAAAATGAGAAAACACTTAAGATGCAAGCCCAGACATCTAGTTCACCAAAGGCAAACCCAGAGCACAATAAGGTGGGACAATCCATTCTTCTTCTTCTTTTTTTTGCACCAGGAATTGAACGTAAGGCCTTGCGATTGCCAGGCAGGCGCTGTGCCACTGAGCTATAGCCCTGGCTGAAGGTGGGACAATCCAAAATCCATCCACTGGGTCTCTCTGAAGTGATAACAACCAAGCAAATAATGAGGTTTTAGAAAAAGTGAAATAATTACTTACAGATGGTGCTCACAATGAAAATATGCTTGGTGATTCTAGAGATGATGCAGACAAAAAGTAGAGGAGCTTAAGGAAATGAGGAATGCTCAACATAGGAAAGAAATGGAATCCATAAAACTGATTCAAGCAGATATCCAGGAGATTAAAAATTCCAATGAAAGAATCCATAGCAGAACAAACAAATATGAGGACAGACTCTCAGATGTAGAAGATAGGCGTGGGGTTAGCAATCAGTAAGATTTCCAAGAAGAATAAAATAAAACAAAATAGAAAAGAAAGCTGGGGAGATGACTTAGCTGCTGGGGAGATGGCTCAGTAGAATAAGTACTTCCGTGGCAAGCGCAAGGGCCTGAGTTCAATCCCCAGTTCTGGAAAAAGAAAGAAAGAAAGAAAGAAAGAAAGAAAGAAAGAAAGAAAGAAAAGAAAGATTGATTTTGGAAGGTCTGGGGAGATGACTCAGTAGAATAAGCACTTCCCTGGCAAGTGCAAGGGCCTGAGTTCAATCCCCAGTTACACCAAAAAAAAAAAAAAAAAAAAGAAAGAAAGAAAGAAAAAAAAAAGATTTCTTAAAAATAGCGAGGGACAGGGTGGCGAGATAGCTCAGTGAACTAAGCACCTGCTTAGGCAAGTGCAAGGATCAGGGTTCAGTACCCTGCACCACAGGCTGTGCTGGCCCACCCCTGGGTGCACTGAGCCAGCAACTGAGTCTGGGTGTAGTAGTGCACACCTGTAATCCCAGCACTGGGGAGGCTGAAAACAGGAGCTTCACTGTGCCTGTGAGCTATGTAGTGAGACCCTATAACAACTAAATACATAAAAAAAGAAAAGCAAGAGATCATGAGAAATCAATCTATCAGCTGATAGATGATGCAAAGAAGAATAGCTTAAGATTGATTGGACTCAATGAAACAGCAGGAGATAGCACAAATGATACTTTAGGATTTTTTTTTTCTTTTGCTCCAAATGCCTTCAAGGCAGGTTTGGCTGGCTTGAGTTGTGGGGATCGAACCACAGCAACCTGAGCCTGACTGCTTTGTTGAAGCAGCCACTTAAAGAACTGAGCTAAGGGGCCGGACCCTCACAAATGATATTTTAAAACTATTCACAGACATTATGTTAGAAAACTTCCCTGACAGGGAAAAATAATTTGACATACAAACAAGTGAGGCATATATAATTCCAATTCCAATTAGCCATCATCAAAAAAGAAAGAAAACTACAGCAAGACATCTCATAGTTGAGATTCCAGAGATCCAACACAAAACAATATTAAAAGCTGCTAGAGAAAAGAAACAAATTGTCTATAAAAGAAAGCCCAACAGAATCATAGGTGACTTCTCAACACAAACTCTCTGGTCAAGGAGAGCTTGGAGTGTAGTATTTCAAGGCACCCCCCCAAAAAAAAAAAAGATTGATGCACCCTACAAAACTAATTTTCAAAATTGATGAAGGAATAAGATACTTATGATAAAGAAGAGCTGAGGAAATTCATGACTATCTGTGGAAAGAAGCTGAATCCATAGATTGATCACTTGTATGGGGCTGGAGCAAGGCTGGTCAAGGAACAAAGAGTGCCCAAGGCAAGTCACATGAACAAGCTGCTCCAGCCTAGAAAACATGAAGCCCTGAGATAATCTAAGAACAAGTTGCTAGGCAAAAGGGTGCCACATGACACCAACCTGCCAACCATGCCACATGCGTACATAAATGCACTGCAGTTGTTGAGCAGTTACCATCTTGAAGAACAGCTCTACCTGATCTCAGCTTTCTGTGTCTTGTCTTTATTTGTTCACATTCTCAGTATCCTTCATGGTCCTCATCCTGGGAAGTTCGAGTCATGTGGGCCACAGCAACTACCAAACCAGCACTCCAAAATGTTCAGAAAGACACTCTAGAAAGAGAGAACAAGGACAACAACTCCATGAACCGCAACAGAATGAATCCACCAGACAAAACAAATGGAAGGGGGGGAGACAACGACAGGAAAATAACATGCTAAGAATGTCAACACATTCTACTTATAACCAACAATGTTAATGATCTCAATTCACCAATCAAAGAAATAGGCTGGCAGAATAGATCAAGAGGCAAGATCCAACAATATGCTGCATACAAGAAATACATTTTGTTTATCTGGGTGTGGTAGTGCGTGCCTGTAATCCCCGCACTCTGTAATCCCAGCACTCAGGAGGCTGAAGCAGGCAGATCATTGCAGTTCGAGACCAGCCTGGGCTACAAAGTGAGCTCAAGTCCAGCCTGAACAACATAGTGAGACCCTGTCTCAAAAAGCCAATAAAAGGGCCAGCCAGACAGCTCAGCAGACTAAAGCACCTGCTTAGGTGGGTGAAGGGACCAGGGTTCGAGCCCCAGCATGCTGTGCCAGCCCCACCCCCAGAGCACACTGCCTTAGAGTCACTGAATTATGGAATAAAACCACCAAAAGCTGTGACCTAAATAAACCTTTTCTTCCTTAACTTTTGGCATCAGGTATTTTGTCTTAGCAATGAGATAAAAGTAATTAAGACAAATATGAAAAAATTAAATAAGCACCAATGCAATTAAATTGGGAAATCTCAATACCCCACTGTCCCAAATAGATCAACTAGACAAAACATCAATAATGAAATATTAGAACTGCACCAAATTTTTGAACAAATGGACTTAGTAGATGTTTACAGAGTGCTCTACTCCACCATATCAGAATACACATTTTTCTCAGCTGCATGAGATGTTCTCCAAAATAGACCTTATAAGTCCGGGCGCGGTGGTGCATGCCTGTAACCCCAGACATGGGGAGGCAGAAACCAGGAGGATCACTACAACCTACGTAGTGAGACCCTGCACAGAAAAAAAAAAAAGAGAGAGAAAAAAAACCCAAAAACCTCAACAGCTTTCAAGCTATTGATTAAAAAAAAAAAAAATAGACCTTATAGAACATACTTGGGCCGGGGAGATGACCCAGTAGAATAAGCCTCTGCCTGGCAAGTGCAAGGGCCTGATTTCAATCCCTGGTTCCACCAAAAAAAAAAAAAAAAAAACTTAAGTAAATGCAAGGAATTGAAGTTATCCTATGAATATTATCAGATCATAGTGCAATGAAATTGGAAATGAATGGCAAAAAAATCATAAGAACTTCATAAACACATGGAAGTTAAATAACACATTCCTGAGTAAACCAGTGGGCCACAGAAGAAATTATACAGTTTCTACAATTAAATGGTAACAACAATACAACATACCAGAATTTATGGGATATAATGGAAGCAGTCTTACAAGGGAAATTTATAGCAGTAAATACCCATATCAGAACAACAGAAGAAATTCAAATAAACAACTTGATGTTCTCAAAAAGAACTATCAGGCCAAGCCCAAATTTCATATGAGGGAGGAAATTATGAAAATCAGAGCACAAATTAATGCAAAGGAGACTAAGAAAACAATACAAATAATCAATGGATTGAAGGATTGGATCTTTGAAAGAATAAATAAAACTGACAAACACTTATCTAATCTTACAAAAAAAAAAAAAAGGCCAGGGAGATAGCTCAGTAGAATAAGCCCTTGCCTGGCAAGTGCAAGGGCCTGAGTTCAATCCCCAGTTCTGAAAAAAAAAAAAAAAAAAGATTCAAAACCATGCATTTAGAAGTGAAAAGGGTGAAATCACAACTGACCTAGCAGATATCCAGAAGATTATCTGTATCTACTTTGAATTTTTTTTTTTTTTTTTTTTTGTGGTACCCAGGGATTGAACTCACAACCTTGTGCTTGCCAGGCAAGCACTTTTTCCCCTGTGCTACCTGCCCAGCCCCTGTATCTGCTTTGAGAAACATGCATTCTAATAAGATGTGGGAAATGCAAAAGAAATGGACAGATTCCTAGGTACATGCAAATTACCAAAATTGAATCAAGAATATAAAGAAATCCTAGTGAGCTCAAGGCCAGTCTGAACTGCATAGTGAAAACCTATCTCAGAAAGACAAAACAAACAGGAGGATTTTTTTTTTTCCAGCCTCAGGATGCCTTCAGGGCAGGTCTGGTTTGGCTTGAGGATCTGGGGATCGAACCACAGCATACTGAGCCCAACTGCTTTGTTTAAGTAGGCACTTAAACAACTGAGCTAATGGGCCTTCTCCCAAAGTACTTCATGGTACTAACAGGTTCCCTTTTTTTTTTTTTTTTTTTTTGTACCAAGGATTGAACTCAGGACCTTGTGCTTGCCAGGCAAGTGCTTACTCTACTAAGTTATCTCCCTCAGTCCAGTAAACAATAGCAACAAAAATTCTACCAACAAAGAAGAGCCCAGGCCCCAATGGATTCATTGTAAACAGAACAAGAAATTTATTTATTTTTGACTTTTTGAGACAAGATCTCACTATGTTTAGGTTGGCCATAAACTCACTTACAATCCATGCTTGTCTCCAACTCACAACAATCCTGTCTCAGCCTCCTGCGTGCTGGGATTACAGGTGTGTGCCACCACACCTGGCTCTCTTGGACAAAAAATTTAGAGAAGATCTAATTCCACTATTTCTCAAACTGTTTAATGAAATTAAAAGGGGAAAAAAAAAAGAAATTAAAAGGGAAACAATACTCCCAAATTCATTCCTGAAGGCACACATTACCCTGATACCAAAACTGGAGAAAGACCCAACTAAAAAAAAAATTATAGGTTAATCTCCTTAATGAACACAGATATAAAAATACTCAATAGGATACTGGCAAAAAGAATGCAGCAAATGATAAAGAAGATTATGCACCCTGACCAAGTAGGATTCATCCAAGGGATGCAGGGATGGTTCAATATATGTAAATTAATAAATGTAATACACCATATTAACAGAGCCAAGGACAAAAATCATATGATCATTGGGGCCAGGGAGATGGCTCAGTAGAATAAGTGCTTGCCTGGCAAGCGCAAGGGTCTGAGTTCAAATCGCTGGTTCTGAAAAAAAAAAAATCATACGATCATTGCAATAAATGCAGAAAAAGCCTTTGACAAAGTCCAACACCATTCATGATAACAACCCTACAGAAAACTGAAATAGATGGACTTTATCTCAATCTGATAAAAGCCATCTATGACAATGAGCCAATATCACAGCAAGAGCCGGGGAGACCGCTCAGTAGAATAAGCACTTGCCTGACAAGCCCAAGGGCCTGAGTTCAATCCCCAGTTCCACCAAATTAATTTATTAATTAATTAAAAATAAATAAAACAACATCACAGTAAATGGTTAGGGATGTGGCCTAGTGGAAATGTCCAGGATTTGTTATGGGCCACTCAGAATAGGAACCAGATCAGAAGCCAGCTTGGAATTTAAAAGAGCCATTTATTGCTGAACTCAGGGCGGCCAGTCATTTGTCACGCAGAAGACTGATGGGCACCTAGCCTGGGAAGCAAGGAGTTTTTAAAGCAAATATCACATGACTAAGGGCTCTTTCACAGTTTGGCAACATGCACAACTTGCCCATGTAGGGGCTTGTTGAGCAAGCCATTTTTACAAGATACATCTTAAACTGCAGGAACTAGATTAGGGAGGGGAGGGAGACAGTTACTCAGTTACTTGTTACTAAACAGCCTTGAACAGAGGGTGAGAACACATTCCTTAGAATAGATAATAGGAAGCATAAGAGAACCGAATAGTTTTCCATAGTTACAGCACAAAATTCATTTGACCAAGAGTCACATGGAGAGAAAACATTCTCTCAGGCTTTCACAGAGAGCACATTGGCCAAACAATGGCCGTGACTCATCCACATGGCTGACACT
>NW_004524584.1:14485214-14486091 GCF_000260255.1 Octodon degus | reverse complement strand
TCTCAATAAAATTATGGAAAAAAAAATTCAGTTGACCCATTACAGATTTAGTTCCCAGTTCAAAAAAAAAGAGTGCTGGTGTTGTAGTCAGCTAAATTATTATTATTATTATTTTGTATTTTAAGGAAGGGTCTACAGGGTGTTCAGGGTCTTACTACTAGATCGGACTCATAGTGATCCGTTGGTTTACAGCCTCCCAAGAGCTGGGATTATAGGCTTGCGCCACCATGCCGTCTCACCTGTGTCTCAGTGCGCCCCGGGGGCAGAGCCAGTGCATCAAGCCTGGGGATTGAACCCCGCCCCCCCAAATCCGCTGAACTGTTTGACTGGTCCTAGTCAGCTAAATTAGAAATATTATAGGCAGTCTCAGTCAGACAGGACCAGGTCCTCAAGGAGACAATATGGAAAACAAGGTGACTTTGCAACTTGGAAAAGACAGACACTCCTGGGTCAGATCTCAAGACAAAAGAATGAACAAAAGCAACCACATACTTCCCTAGGGAGGGGCAGCAGTGATTGATATTCTAAGTAGGTATCCATCACCTTGAAAGAGCCCAAATGAATCAACAACTCAACTCCAACAGGATGAGACCCTGTCCCACATTTCTGTCCACTTGCTACATGACTGGCTTCCTCATTTAGTACTGGATTTAATGAATTTTACCTGAGCAATGGTACTTGTAATCTCATTGGTTGACCATAGTTTTGTCCCACCTCATGCCCACCTAAGTGAATTTCCATGTTCTCCATTACCTTACACAGATAAAAGTCCCTGGAAGAGACAGCAGGAGTTACCTCTAAATGTTTAATTTTGGGGCCAAGGAGATGGCTTAGTGGAATAAGCGCTTCCCTGGCAAGCACAAGGGCCTGAGTTCAA
>NW_004524584.1:14472817-14481842 GCF_000260255.1 Octodon degus | reverse complement strand
GAGAGAGAGAGAGAGAGAGAGAGAGAGAGAGAGAGAGAGAGAGAGAGAGTCCAGTGAGGAGTTTCAGGCCTGGCTTCTCTGAAACCCTCAGGCGATGCCCTGAGGATGGGCTTTATCCTCATGGTGTGAGTAGGCCTTATCCTCATGACTGCTTTATTATAGCACAACAGTGGCTTCTATGGGCACTTCAGAGGCCAAGTCAAGACTGAAAGTGCTGGAGAGTATCGCCGTGTGGCCAAGCCTCAGCCTCCAGCAGCGTTCCTGCAGCGATGCCAGGTACAAAGCACTCTTCTCAGTTCTCCCAGCCCAAAGAGCAATCCTTTCAATGCTGAAAGGGTTCCAGCCCTTTCAGAGACAGCCTGACAGCCAGCCTACCCCTGGGACAGACAGGAAACTTGTTCTCCTTCCTTGACATGTCCCATGTTCCCTCTAATCTTAGGGTAGAGAAGAGCAGGTGCAGTGCAGTTTTGCTGGTCAATCTTGTTCAGTGTCCCTAGTAGATGAAAGGATCAACCCAGAAGGGATAGGTAGAACTATGGGGGGAAAATCTTCATAAGACAGGAAAGAAACCTTAATTTTTTCAACCTGCCTTCTTGCTCAGATTCCTTGATGCCAGAAAACCCAGTGTCAGCCCATAGGCTGCCTTGTAGCTCAGTGCCTTGGGAATGAGTAGGAGGCACGTCTGGTTGGGCAGGGAAGTAACATGGGAGGTGACTGGGTACCAACTCACACATCTAGCTAGGGAAGAATGGAAGGGAATGATGAAGAGACATCCCAGAGTAGACAGAACAAGTTTCCAGGGAGTAGAGGGGTGCTGGGCTCTAGGTACTCCACCACTTTATGGTCTTGAAGACAAGGAGAGGGCACAATCTATCACCATCCAGGGTCCTAACAGTAAAAACACACCCTAAATAGTATCACTCAGGAAGGTGTGTTTACAAGGAGTGGCTATGAAGTTCTCAAGAAAAGGTACTATCATGGGATAGTAACAATGAAACGGTCAGAACCGCTAGGCCCAAAGTGACATGGAGAAACATAGCTCTTAGAACCCAGAAGAGAGAGCTATGGAGCAAACCACCCTGAGAGTAGCAATAATCCTGAATGGAGGGACATGTGCAGGTGGGACAAGGTGTGGGAGGGAATGAAAAGGTATCTCTTTTTCTCCATCTTCTCCCAGAGCTCCCAGTGGTTGAAGCAAAGGCAGCCTGGCAATGTGTGCTTTCATATCCACCACCTAAGCAAGAGCAGGGTGGAGGGAAGCCCAGAGGGACCTGAAGTGTTCCTTGTGCCTTTTCTTTTTTTTTTTTTTTTTTTCAGTACCGGGGACTGAACTCAGGACCTTGTGCTTGCCAGGCAAGTGCTTACTCTCCTGAGCTATCTCCCCGGCCCAGAAGTGTTCCTAAGACATGCCTTCATTTCCAGCATTTCCTTGCTTCCCAGCCTCTTGTCAGGTCCTACTGGATCTGCCAGCCAGATTCTCCAGGAATTACTTTCCTAGGCTGAGAGCAGAATCCTGGAGGCTGCTGTTGTACAATCTGAATTTCTTTAGTAGGTTAGTATTTCCAGTTGGAAGGACAGCCTGGCACTGCGTATCAAGCCAGGCCCAAATGCAGCTCTAGACTGCCTATTAGGAGCCAATTCTTTTCTTGGTTGTTTTGTTTTTGTGTTTCTGAGACAGTGTTTCATTATATAGTCCAGACTGGGCCTGAACTCACTACATAGCACCACATACCCACGGTGGTCCTCCTGCTTCAGTCTCCCACATGCTGGGATTACAAGAGTGTGCCACTACGCCCATCTAGGAGCCACTTCACTTTTTTTTTTTTTTTTTTTTTTTTTTTTTTTGTTTGTGTTTGTGTGTGTGTTTGTGTGTGTGTGTGTGTGTGTGGCCAACTCAGCCCACCAGGGGGTGGGGCTGGCTGGCATGTGGTGCTGGGGGACCGAACCGCAGTCCCTGTGCCTTGCCAAGCCTGTTCCAAGTAGGTGCCTTAGACCACTGAGCCATCTCACCAGCCCCAAAAATATATTCTTTGTTTATTTGTTTGTTTGTTTGTTTTTTGGCAGAACCAGGGATTGAACTCAGGCCCTTGCGCTTGCCAGGGAAGTGCTTATTCCACTGAGCCATCTCCCCGGCCCACTTCACTTTTGAGAGTAATAGATTTGTGGCAGTACAGGAGCACAAGTAAACCTAGTACCGTCTTGCTGGATATTTGCTCTAGTCTTTAATGGCAGCACCTCTCCCAGAAATTAGAATATCTCTCAATCTACTGAACATATTCCCCAGAAAGAGACATGTAGAGTGCATGTTTCAGCTACTGATCAAACTGAAGACTTGCAGAATTAGCTGGCATTATCAACAGCTCCAAATAGCTGCTGCGTGTTTTGGGCTCAGGTTGTATAAATGTCAAGTCTCATGGCTCTTTCTAGATGTAGAGCTGTTTTAATTAATAGGACTGCTCAGGGAAGGTATACATTTCACTTTTTCACCAGTTGGGAGATACCAGGATTCGGGTGGCTGACTGTAGCTACTGTTGAAAGGCTTTCTAAAAGCATCTATTTTCCTTTGGGGTAGGTAAAAATTTTCTCTGTGACATTTAAATTTAAAAAAATTCTTTTTTTGTTTTCATTTTTCTTCTGAACTATATTGATGTATTTATTCTGACCTTCACTTGCCTGACTCTTGGGGAAATGTAATCCTGTTTCTCTTTGTTCCTAAAGTCAAACAATGGTCCTAGAAATAAGGTCCTTATCTATGGTGCCAAAATTGCTCTGTGCCCCATACCTTGGTCTGATAAAGAGGGTCATCTCTCAGCATGGACTGTGATCGTCCTGCCCAGGCTCCATAGGTCCTTGGCCACCCATGTATAAGTACTGCCTCCCCCACCAGACCTCTCAAACAGGGAATCAGGGCTCTAGACCCACTGCTTAGAAATCATGGTTTTCACACTTCTGTGAGAAAGGGGCCCTTGCACATTTTAGAAACAAAGATGCAAGTACTAACTCTTCTCAATGGCAAGAATACCCAGAAGAGCCTAGGCTATAGAAGAAGTGACTATTTTACTTACCAGGCTCCCACAGTTTTGAGAGAGCAAATTTGAATCAGTGGGAGTCGACAGATTATCCTGCCACTGTAGGCATAATGAGAGTCAGAGCTGCCTACAACCACGGAGGCATTCGGCCTAGGGCTATGTACAGTTCTGAGGACACTGAGACAGGTAAGAAACTGAGAGATAATTGGGACTTGTTTTAGGCTGCCAGAATTTTCAAGATTAAAACTTTGCTTGAGGTGATTAAAGATTCATAAGCGGTTTTCAGGAATAATAAAGAAAAACCTCTCCGTTTTGTCTACTTTTCGTCAGTGGTGATTTTTTAATTTTTCTTTCTTTCTTTTTTCTGTCTTTTTGAGACAGGGTCTCATTATGCAGTTCAGGCTGGCCTTGAACTCACTTTGTAGCCCAGGCTAGTCTCAAACTCCCAATAAGCCTCCTGCCTCAGTGTCCCTAGTGCTGGGATTACAGGTGTGCACCACTATGCCCAGCATGGTAACATTTTCTGAAGCTGTGATATAATGTCAAAACCAAGACATTGATATTGATGCAGTCCACCACTCTTTTCCAGATTTCATATTACTTGCACTTTTTTTTTTTTTTTCCATGCGGTACCAGGGATCAAACTTAGGACTTTGCACTTGCCAGGCAGGTGCTTAAGCTGCTGAGCTATGTCCCCGGCCCTTTTGCTTACACTTATTTGTGTGTAAGATCTATAAAATTTTATTATCTGTGTAGGTTCATCTATGCATCACTATAGTTTAGATTTTGACCAACATAACATGGATCACTGATGCTGTCCTTTTCTTTCTTTCTTTCTTTTTTTGCGGAACCAGGGATTGAACTCAGGCCCTTGGGCATGCCAGGGAAGCACTTATTCTACTGAGCTATCTCCTAGCCCAGTGCTGTCCTTTTACCTCCACATCTACTTGCCTTCCGCTCCTTCATCCTTCTCTGTCCTTAAATTTATTTCTAAAATCTTATCACTTAAAATTCTATATAAATGGAATAATGCAGCATGCAATCTTTGGAAATTCCTTCTTCTCACTCAATATAATTTCTTAGAGAGTCATCCAAGCATGTTATATTTTCATTGCTAAGTAGTATTCCACGCCACATATGTACCAGTTTGTTTAACTATTCAGTATTAGATATCTGAGGTGATTCCAATTTTTTGGCTTTTATAAATAAAGCTGCTATGAACATTTGGGCACAGATTTTTTTTGGTGAACATGAGTCTTCATTTCTCTGGGATAAATGCCCAGAAGTATAATTGCTGGGTCATATGGTAGTTGCATATTTAGTTTTTTAAATAAACTGTCAAGCTGTTTTCTAGAGTGGCTGTACCATTTTACATTCTCACCAGCAACGCATGAATGATTTAGTTTTTCTGCTTTCCCACTAACATTTGGTATTGTTCTATTTTTAAGTTTAGTCATTCTGATAGACAGTAGTGGTATTTCTTTGTGGCTTTGATTTATCATTTGGCTAGTATTTAATGGTGTTGATGATGTTATTTGCCATCTGTCTATTCTCTGTGGTGAAATAGCTTCATGTTTTTAGACCATTTTCTAATTACTTCATTGTTGAGATGGTAGAATTCTTTATATATTTTAGATACTAGTCCTTTGTTGGATATAAGTTTTGTAAATATTTTTTTCTGCCAGTCTGTAGTGTTTCATGCTTTTCACATAATTTTCTTTTTTCACATAGATTTTCTTTTTTTTATTTTTAAATTTTTTTTATTTATTTATTTGTGTGTGACTGTGTGTGGCCAGCTCAGCCCACCAGGGGGTGGGGCTGGCTGGCATGTGGTGCTGGGGGATTGAACCTCGGTCCCTGTGCTTTGCTAAGCTTGTTCTAAATAGGTGCTTTAGACCACTGAGCCATCTCACCAGCCCCCTTCACATAGATTTTCATAGGGCAAAAGAAAAAAAATTTTTTTTAATTTTTAGGGAAGGGTCTACAGGGTGTTCAGGGTCTCACTACTAGATCAGACTCTTAGTGATCCACCTGTTTACAGCCTCCCAAGAGCTGGGATTACAGGCGTGCACCACCACACCCAGTCTCAACTGCCTTCTCAGTGATCCCCTGGGGCGGGGCCTGCACTTGGTTTTGGTTTTAAGTCTAATCCCCTCGCCAAGGAACCAGGGACTGAACTCAGGACCTTATGCTTGCCAGGGAAGCGCTTATTCTACTGAGCCATCTCCCCGGCCCCTATTTTTGTTGGTTGTTTTTGTTTTGTTTTGTTATTGAAGATTGAACCTAGGACCTTGCATATGCAAAAGCCCACGCTCTACTACTGAACCCTGAGTTTTTATTGTGTCATGTTGCTTCATGAGGAATGAAAGTTAAGGCTGGCAGGTTTCCCATCTTCACAGAGTTTACCTTCTGTTTAGAGACTACCACTGTGGTATGGCAGTGTGTGTGTGTGTGTGTGTGTGTGTGTGTGTGTTGCAAATAGGATTTCACTATGCAGTTCATGTTGGCCTTCAGCTCACTTTGTAGCCGAAGATGGTCTCAAATTCCCAACAATCTTCCTACCTCCACCTCCTGGGTGCTGGGATTACAGGTGTGCACCATCATGCCTATCCCTCAAAAGGGGATACTGGTAAACACATATTATAGGCTTTATATTGATTGGTTCAAGGGTATGGAATGGAGCCAGCCCCTAGTATGTGTGTGAGTATGTCTGTGTGCCTGTGGTATATGGTTTGGAGATCAAAACCAGGACCTTCAGGTATGCTAGGCAAGCACTCTATGAAGATACATCCCAAGCCACCAGTCCAAGTATTTTATCTGGGAATCTGTTGTCAGCCATTGCTCATACCTCCAACCCAGAAAGCCTGATTTCACCAAATCAAACCTCTTCAGTTATATAGCAGGAAAATCCAAGTAGATGGGGAGGGGATGGCTCTAGGGGCAGACTAGGTACAATGACAAGGAGTTGGTCTTGAGGAGACATTTCTTCCAAGGTCTGGAAGTCTTAGTAGTTTGTGGTCCTTCTCTGCTTGGGAATAGGCTTTCTGGCTCGAACTAAACCCATGCAAATACTGTGGGGTTGGGATCTTCTGTCCTCATTGGTTGAATAACAAGTGTTTGTTTAGTACAATGTCAGACATTGTTCTGAGTCCCGAAGTTAGAGATGTGAACATGATAGACAATAACCTTTGCCCACAAAGGGCTTATGTTCTACTTGGGGGGGGGGGAGGGTGTCAGATGATAGGAAATAACATAATATAACCAGAGTGTTAGGAGGTGAGAAATAAAGAGAGCTGGGGACATGGAATTACTCCCATAGTAGTCAAGGAAGGTATTTCCTGAGAGAAGAAATTTTATGGTTAGCTGAACAAACTGACAGTGGGAAAGCCTGAGAAGCAAATCCCTGGCATGTGTGGGAGCAGGGAAGAGGCCCATGCAGCTGGAGGTAGGATCAACCAGAAAGGGTCAGTAGCTTGTGAATCTTATGGACTACTATGATGCCTTTGGCTGGTACAAACAGGAGAAGCTGTTGTAAACTTTTGGCAAAGATGTGACTGAATTCATGTGCTAAAAATTCTAGTTGCTAAAAGGATGATAGACTGAAAGAAGGGACACTAAGCAGACAGCTGTGAGCTTGAAAGAAAGGACACTAGCCAGACAGCTAGGCAATAGAAAAAAGTATTTTGCACTAGAGAAAGCCATTGTAATTCCTAGGTACACTTTGAAGGAATTATCAATAGATAATTCCTGCCATCTTAGATGTAGAATGTGAGAAAAGAACCAAGGGATCTCAGGTGCTTAGCAGAACCAAAGGATCTCTACCTGTTGTAGCCTGAGCTGGTGGAAACTATAGAGTTGGGAGGTGATCAGTCATGTTTAAAGATGTTCTGTCTGGCATTTACACAGAAATGTGGAGAAGGCAGTTGGCTATTGTACTTGGGGCTCAGGAATCACCTTAAGCTGGACAGAAATTTTAGATTTCAGATGGCATTTAGGACCCAAGATGTGAGTGTGTTGTCAAGGTGGATGGAGAGAAAAAAAGAAGACTAAGATCCAATCCTGGGCAATCTAGAGTTAATGGGCTCACTCACTTAATGACACATGGCAGGTGCCTCAACCCAGCTTGAGAGGTTTCTACTTAGGACAAATCCCAGGACAAAGTATTTTAGGAGTGAGGTATTGCTGTAATTTGCTCCTGACCTTCAGGGTGTTAGGACTGTGGCAGTTTAGGGGTGGTCTCCTGCAGTTTCCCTCCATTAAGGGCCCTGAAGCAATATCTGGGGGAATAAGTGTCATCCCCTTTTTTTTCATTGTTTTTCAAGGAGCCAGCACAGCAACACTTCTTCTCCAAGCATGACAACCGCACTTCCTTCGACAAAGTAAGTACTAGGGAGGAAGGAGAGGGGACGGTCCTCTAGCTTAGGCAGAAATTGAGGGCAGAGCAAGTGTTGGGGTGGCTGGGAAAAAAACCATGAGGAGAGGGAATGATCCATACAAAGGCAGAGTGCCTCTCTCCTGCACCTCTTTCCCTGGGAAATAGTGCACTCCCCATAGGCACCTCTGCTTTGGTTTCCTCAACCAAATTCCATGTCAATACACAAAAGTCCTGGGGGGCACAGATAGAGGCTTCAATGAACAGAACAATAGATAGCATCACTGAAGAGAAAGCCAGTGAAGCCAGGGTAAGGTCAAGGAGGTCCTACACAGGCCAGACATCACCAGAGTTGGAATTAGGTAGGGCCCAAGGAGATTCCTGGTGCTAGGACTGTGGGCTAAGGGCCTGTACCACTGGGGAGGGCCCCTATTGTCTGCTGCAGGGAATCGGAAGACAGAAAGATCTGAAGCACCTGTGGCAGCGGCACACCTTCCTGCGCTGGGCACCCTGTGAGCTAGAGCTGAGCCAGCAGCAGCCCCTGAAATCTTCCTACCAGTCTGATTTCCAGTCAGGTTCTGGACTTGATAGTGTCCCTCAGCGTCTTGTTCATTTTGGGCAAATCCAGCCTCCCCAGGCCAGCACTACCTACCAGCGAAACTTCTGCCATCCATCTCTACGTGGTCACTGTGGCACTGACAAGATAGAGCCCCAAATGCCTGTCGCCGACACACTGCCTGACCTCCCAGGAATCCCAAGACCCAAGCTACTGCAGCACTATCTTCACCCTGGAGTCTATGAATGTTTACACTGGTCCTGAACATTAAACAGCTGACAGAGCCTGCCGGTACTTCCAGTGAAAAGAGGTCTCAGGGGCCAGTGAGCAGTGGTGTGCAGCCCAGAGCCTGACTCCCAAGGGACTTGTGTCTATGGTGTCTTGTGTCTATGATCTGGGTTGGGGAAGTACTGACATGTGAGCCTAGTCACCAGCTGAGAAAAGGTAAGGCCTGGAAGAGGCCCAGCATCCAGGAAGGTTGCCATGACCAACACAAGAAGGTCCAAACTCCTCTCCAGAACTTTGGCAAACAGCGGGAAACCCTATACGCAGTGAAAGGAGAGCCAGCCATTCTAGTGGGAATCAAAGGCCAGGGCACATTTCCTTATAATCCCAGCTACTCAGGAGGCCAAGAGGTCAAGAGAGGAGGATCACAGGTTCCAGGCCAGACTGAGAAACTTGGAGATACTATCTCAAATAAAATAACCAAAACAAAGGGCTGGGGGTGTAGCTGTGAGAGTGCGTGCCTACCATGTCCAAAGTACCACTGGGTTCAATGTCCTGTACAGAATTAAAAAAAAAAAAAGAGAAGGGGGAACAGCTGGCAGCTTCCTTTAGGAGGAGGCCTAGGGGGAGTGGTGGGTAGCCACCCAATCCTGCCCAATAGCTCCCCACAGCTGACAGAGACTGCCTTGGCCATCACCTGCACTAAACCACCCCTCCCTTCACGGGTAAGCAGAAGCCTTGAGGAAACACTGTGTAACAGTGTGTGATTTGGACCCAGAGGTTATTCTAACTCTGTAGTTTTATTGTTTTTTCTTTCTTTCTTTCTTTTTTTTTTTTTTTTTT
>NW_004524584.1:14443372-14472717 GCF_000260255.1 Octodon degus | reverse complement strand
GCCCTTGTACTTGCCAGGGAAGCACTTATTCTACTGAGCCACCTCCCCGGCCCCAGTTTTAGTTTTCTGAACTCTTCTCTGGTCATCCTATTGGTGTCTCCAACTCCTATGACAGTATAGGAATGCAATTATGCCACATCATCTAAGGCAAAGCTGAGGTTTACATGTGCCTGAGATACCAGGTCCCTTTGGGGACAGAGGCCAGATACAAGAAGCTCACTGGGAGAACAAAAGGTCCCTGAAAGAGGGTAGAGGCTGTGAGGACAACATGGGAGTCCACACCAGAAGCCCCACACCAGATTTTAACAGAAGCTTTACTTCTACATCGAGCCTCTCTGGGTCCTCACAACAGCCCTGTGAGGTAGGTAGGGCAGGAAGGTTTCAGAGAATCCCCATTGACAGATGAGGATGCTGAGGCACAGAGAGAAAATGACTTGCCCAAGGTCATACAACAGCAACGTGGAGGGCCCAAGGCCAGCATTCCTCTTGCCTCCTGGCAGTACCCACACCCTTTACTTCATTCCTTCTGGGTCCCCAGCCCTTTCTGAACACTTCTGGGACTACAGGGACCCTCAAAACAGACTGGCCATTAGGATTTTTCAAGAATAGCCATAGGGGTGGTCTGGTCAATCCTAGACAAGGACCCTGCAGGGTGCAAGGGCAGGTCTTCCAGTTCCATACTTCCCAGTTGGTCAGAGGGCCTAGTAGGCTACAGGGCAAGAGTAGAGATAGATATGTTCATGAGTGAATGGTGGTAAAGGTAGGTGTGAGCTTGTGTGTCCTGTGTTAAAGGCAAAGGCTCCCTCAACCAAAGTACCAAAGGCAATACTTCAAGTGTCCACCTCTGTGCCTCTCTCATCCCACAGAGCTGCAGAGAGCTCCCTCAGGAGCAAAAGGAGCCAGAGGCATCTACTTCTGCACTGAGCTGCTCCAATGACAAGTCCCACCAGGCCTTCAGACTCCATCACGCAGACACAGTGCCTCCACGGCTTGACTGGGGCCCTGGGCCACACCCCCAATAACAAATAGCCGGGGTCCAGCCTGTAGACTAGAGCAGGAACAACGGGCTGTAGGCATGGCGGGCAGTGCCTCCCAGCGCCGCTGTGCAAGACTGAAGCTCTCCACAGAGCCCAGAGGGCATGGCTGGTTTCCTGCATGAAGGAGAGACAGATGGTTGTATGTAAGGGGCTCCAGACCTTTTGTTCCTTGAGTCCAGAGAAGAGCTCAGTAAATATCACCCCAGGATGAGTTTTCAGTGCTTTGGTCATCATTGTTCTGTTCATCATTTGTTCATTCATTCATTCATGTTTTGATTTGTCCAATTGGCCATGCATTCAGTCCTCCAACTGTTTCCTACACCTCTGTGGATGCAGAGCACCAGTCAGGCACTGAGAGCTGGGCCAGGCAGCTGATTTGTGAGTAAAGAAAAGAAGCTCAACAAAGCCCTGACACCTCTGCAGTGGCTGAAGAAGGAAGTACTCTTGCTAGGGGGTGACTCTTTCCTGTCTTGGGCCCCCTTCTCCAGTGTCCCATAGAAACTTACCAAGACCCCCAATGGCCAGGATATGGCCTCCAAGGGAGCCAACCACAAAGTCAGCCCTCTTATCCCTCATGCGTAGGCTTCGGGGTAGCTTGGTCCAGGACCCTGCAGGAAAGGGGAGATCACAGCTAGCCACACATACACCATATCCCTCCATCCCTCAGAGAGTAAGAGGACAGCCCAGGACAGCCACTGCTCACCATGCTCCAGGTCAAACATCTCCACAGTGTTGACAAAATGTGGGCGGGAGTAGAAATTGTGCGGCCCGGGTTGCTGTAGGCCTCCCAGGCTAAAGACACTGCCTTCGGCCATAGCACAGCCAGCAAAGGCCCGGCGGCTGGGCAGGCTTGGGTGCCGGGTCCATGTACAGGCCTCCAGATCAAAAGCTTCAAAAGCAGTCACTGGGAGCTTGCCCTGGCGACCCCCTGTCAATGGAATTGAGGGAGCTAGAAGGAAGCCCAAAAGACTTGCTGGGCTCCTCACTCTCCAGATTGCTGATCTGTCTGCCTTGGCCTCCCATGCCCACCTGTTTGCAAAAGTGCATGTAGACCATCCACCCTACATGCACTGGGGTTTGGTTTTCCAATCCCAGCAGGGCCACCAGAGATCAGAGCCTCAGAATAGGAGTGGATCACCCAACAAAGCTTTTTAAGTTTTGCTGTCTCAGACTGTGCCTGATCCCTACCCCTGCCAATCTATGGGGATAGGGACTTCTGAACTCTGAGCCCCTTTCCCACATGCTTTAGGCACTTACCCAAAATATAGATCTTATTCCCATGCAAGAAAGTGGAAGCTCCATAGCAGGGTGTGGGCATGGAGGGGAGTGAAAGCCAACAATCCCGGCGAGGCTCATATACCCGTACCTGGGCCTGTGGGGCCGTGTCAGGGCCCATTCCTCCCAAAGCATACACCATACCATCTGTATAGAAAAGAGTAATTCAGATTATACCCCAGCTGGCCAAGGAACTCCACTCTGATAGCATCCCTGGTTAGACAAGGTGTAGCTAAACATCCACATCTTTGTCTGAAACTCTGAAACCTATCTGGAGTGGAAGGTGAGAGCACTTCCTTCTCTGACTGGGGCCCTACTGAGTGAAGAGCAGGAGGCAGCTGATCTAATTATAATCCAGCTTTGTCTCCCTGGAGACGCTATGGCAACCAAGTCTGACTGGTAGGGACCAGTGGTCAGACCTGAAGGCCACAAGGTGGGGGCCCCGATGAAGGAGATGGTTGACTTACACAAGTGTTGGGGCATATAGGGATTTAGTTAGCATGGAGCTCAGTCTGGGGCAGGGACCCTGGGGATAATTTGGGGGTAGGGTAAGACTAGAGGGGGCTTAGCCCTGCAAGATAAAAGTGCTGGCCACAACTGTTCATCTCCAATCATCCTGGCAGCACCTTTCCACTATACTTTTACATTAGAGTAGCTTCTTGCTTTCTGTTAGGCCCTCAGGGTGAGCTTGAGGCATGTCTGGGCGCCTTGGAGTAAAGTGTCTATGAACTGGGGGATTCTATGGCAACCATCTTCAGGTCAGTTTGGCTTCTGTCCACATCAGGATCTCCAGTGTGTATGTGTGTGTTGGGAGGGAACTCTAAGCAGTTAAGCACTGGCTGGGCTCTGAGCCAAGGCCCTGCTCCCCTCCCTCCATCTCAGACTATTTATAACCATGAGAGTCATCAGGCCACTGTTTCCCCCACAGGCATGTACACTGTCTCTTAGAGATAAAGAATGAGGCAGAGTAGTGGCTGGGTCTCCCATCACTTTGGGGGCCAACCTGGGCTTTACCCCGACCTCCTAGCCAAAAAACTCAGCAGAAAGCAACTGCAAGCCCAAGTCAGAGGGAGGTGGCAGAGGATATCAGAGGAAACGCCATATATTATTCAATCTCAGCAGGTAAGGGATCAAGTCAGAAGTGAGGAGAGGGTATTGATGCACCTGAGAGATCTTCTTTGGGTAGCCACTCACCTCTCTCCACAGTTGCAACCCCCATGGCTGCTTGAGGGAGGGTAGCCCGGCGCTCCCAGCGGCCTTCGTCAGCCAGGAAGGCCTCCACAGCAGCTACTGGGCTCTGGGCTTCATCCACACCGCCCACCACTAGCACCTGCTTACCGAGAACCACAGCAGCTGCACCAGCTCGGGCAGTGGGCAGGGGTGCCAGTGCTAGCCATGTGTGTGAAGCCATGTCTAGTGCCTCGGCAGTGTCCAAGGGTAGCCCAGCCCGGCCACAACCCCCCAAAACCAGCAGGTGCCCATCCTGGTGTGCTACTGTGCCATATACCCGGCAAGTGGGCATAGGGGGGAACACCTGCCAAGCAAAGGCCCGGCCACCTCCTGTAGCCATGTTATTCACTGCCAGCGGCAGGCCATGCTGTCTGCTCAGGCTGCAGGCCTCACTGGGCAGACATGATGGAGTTCATCTTGATTCTGCCAGGCCTGCCAGGTAATATCTGACCAGTCCAGGAACCTTGCCTCCACCTGGAGGAGAGAGCAAAACCAAAGGGTCAGGGCTACCAACTGGCCTTTAGCGAACAGATAAGCAGCTTGTAGCTGAGGGAAAGGAGAGCCCAAAACCACTCCCTCTGACTGGCACACCACTGTGGAGGCTTTCCAGAGTGGGAAGGAGGGCGGATCTCAGATACCCAGGCTGAGTCCCCCTTTCACCTCCTGCTCTAACAACTAGGAGCAACTGGGTATCTCTGTATGTAGATGGAGTAAAAGTGACAAGAACATCCTAACATTATTCCCCCTTGCCCCCCAGCCCGGTTTTTCATGAGAAGGGTCCTGCTGAAGCCTCCCTACACACTTCCACTGTGTCCTGGGCAGCCTGGGATCCCTGCAAGGGACCCCACCTGCTGTCAAGAGCCAGGCTCCAGGTTATCCTTACAACACCGTTCCACAGAAGCCGATCATTCTCAACAAAAGGCCAGGGGCTCAGGGAGCTGGGTTCCACATGGCCCTTGGTATCCACCCTCAAGGGTCTGCTCAAGCCAGCAGAATCCCTGGCGCCCAGGAGGGCAACTAGTTTGGGGATTCCCATGAGCCCAAGACTCTAGAGTCCCGGGATCCACACCGTTGCTTGTAGAAATGAGCAGCTGCACGCCAGAACCCCCGAACTGCAGACACTTCAAGTTCTTCAGCCTTCCCCCTCCATGAGGGCTCCACACCTAGACCTTGGGACCTGGCAGGAGGCCTGCTGACCCCAAACTTCCAGCTCGAAGAGGTGGGACGGGTCTGGAAGAGCGCGCCTAGGCTCCACGCCGCGAACTTCCCCCGAGCGCGCACCGCTCCCGCAGGACTCACCGGCCTGAACTGCGGGCCGCCGGGCCACGGGGTCCGTCCCTCCCCGTGGCTGATGAGGGCTCTGGCTGGGGCTGAAGCCGGGCTCCGGCGGGCTCCTCCACCGCTCCGGCGTGGGGCGGGGCTGGGCCGGGCCCGCCCCTCCGCCCCCCTTCGCCCCCCAGCTCAGGAATCCTCCTCCTGCCTTAACTCTGCGCGCGCCGCGCGGGCCTGGACGCCGACCCCCGGTGGACCCACGCACAGGTGGACCCTGGGTCCGCCCGGGCTTCGGGGCGACCTCGGAGAGCGGGAGGGCAGAAATGGGGAGACGGTGACAGGCACAGTACCTGAACAAAGAAGGCTCACTCGGAGCCGGACCCAGCGTAGATTCGCGGGCCCTGGAGCCGGCCATCGGCACCTGGGAGCTTCAAGGCCCGGCGCCCGCCCATCGTAGCGGAGCTCGGGAGCCCGGCGAGCGCTCTGTGGAGGCGCCCCCTGTAGGCCACCTGGGGCGTGGCCGGAGCCTCGTTGAGGCTGGCTGGCTAGATTGCACAAGAGAATACATAATAGATTCTATAGGACACATTAAGACCACAGGGTAGGGGAGCCTCAGGCCCCCTGGGACCTACCACAGGCCTGAATGAGGAGGAGGGATTCTTAAGTAACTCTGCATGGGAGAGTCCAGGGGTGCCCCTGATCCCCGAGCTTCTCTGGCGCCCAAGGTGCCTTTTGACTGCCCGTATTCAGGATCCAGGGCCTGCTTTTACTAACTCTGGGTTAAGATGAGAGCAAATTGTGGTGGCAGCGCTGACCTCGCTCAGATTCAGATCCAGGCCCAACCTGTCTCTGAAGCATTCAAAATATTCATTGAGTCTTCAAACTGGGGATCCCCATGTACAAGTAAGCAGTCACCATGGGTAGAAGCTCTTGCTGTTGTCTTTACTCACTGCCTTATCCTACTTACATGGACAGCATCTTAGTTTACCCAAAGCAGACCTGTACTGGACACAAAAATACAAGTCCATATAGTCAGCATAAGAGGTGAGCCAAGGAAGGAAGCACCAGCAGAAGAGTAGTAAGGACGAAGGGAAAGTAGAAAAGGAGGTGTCATCAAGCAAGTTACCAGTGTGGGCAACTGGAACCAGATCCTGTCACGGACTCCTGGAGCCAGTACAAAACATGGGCCTCACATTATTGATGTTTAAAGGGAGCTGAGGTACTCATTCTAAATCCCCACCAATTGTGGGTTGAGATGTTTGGAAGCATTTGTGGCCTTGCCTACTAGCTTCTGCCCTGCTCAGAGAGTATGTGAACCCTTCTCCATAGGGGACCAGAGAGAGGTGGACTTCAGCCCTTTGAAGACTAACAGTGGAATCAGCAGGCCTGCATAGAAAATGGTGGTGCTGAGACTGGTTACAGGCTCCACAGATCCTAACTTAGAAAGCCTCTATCTTCCCACCCCATTTCACTTCCCAACTTGCTCCTCACGTGGGGCAATGGTGATTCTTTTTTTACTTTTTGTCTTTTTTTTTTTTTTGTATTTAGTGTGGGGTTTACAGGATCTCACTACACAGATCAGACTTGTAGTGATCCTCCTGTTTTCAGCCTCCCAAGCACTGAGATTACAGGTGCGCACCACCATGCCCAGTCTCAATCGCCATCTCAGCGTGCCCCGGGGGTGGGGCAGACATGGCAGGCCAGGGATCAAACCCCGTCCCCTGCATCTGCCTAAGCAGGCACTTTAGTCTGTTGAGCTATTTGGCCAGCCCTGGCACTGGTGATTCTTCCAAACTGAGGCTCACACTGCCCTGCAAAACCTTTCAAATTTATTACCGTTCCTTTTTAAAATTATTATTATTATTGTTCCTTTTAAGTGCTTTCTCCCCTTTCTAGCAGGTAAGCTCTTAGAAACTGTTTTTAGATATCTTTCAGTTCCCCAAGTCCCTCTAACCTCCTCTTCCTCCCTTCCAAATTCTTGAAGGCATCTATTCTCATAGGTTCCACTGCCTAATTAACTGCCACCTCAGTCTGTTACCACTTCTTTCACAAAATTGCTCTTGAGGGGCTGGTGAGATGGCTCAGTGGTCTAAAGCACCTGCTTAGAACAAGCTAAGCTAAACAAAAAAGCGCAGGGACCACGGTTCAATCCCCAGCACCACATGCCAGCCAGCCCCGCCCCCTGGTGGGCTGAGCTGGCCACACACTAAATAAATAAATAAAAATAAAAATAAAAATAAAAAAATTGCTCTTGAAAAGTTACTATGAAACCAAAACTTGGGTTGGGGTGTGTTTCCCATGGGCCTTGCCTCAGCTGAAATCTTGTTAGCATTTTCAAAGTTTCAACCCCTTGTGACTTTAGCTTCCTCCTGCTTCTTGTCTGACCTCTAGGAATTCTTTGTAAGCCCTCCTTTCTTTCCCCAGGAAATGCCCTAAAATTCAACCCTGGATTTCCTCACCAGCATCCATTCCTTCTCTTGGTGCAGTTTCTCTAGGGCACTGCCTTCAATCACATCTAGATTTCTACCAGATCTTGCTACTCAGGTAGCTGTGGGTCTAAAGTCCATGAAGTTCTGTAGAAGATGCCAAATGGAGAGCAAGATATGGGCTCTGTAATCACCTTCTTGTCTCGCCTACCTCATCCTTTCTATTTCCAGTTATGCTTTCAAGTCTAGGGCAAGTCATCATGCTCTGATAAGTGCTTCCAGAGAGTTCCATCTAGGGATTACTTGGGGAACCAGCACACAGATGTTTCAGCATACACTTAGAGAGCTAGGTATCCCATTACCTTTGCCCCTAACTTATTCTTACCCATCCCTCCAGCTCCTATTTCCAGAAGAGATGAAAACAAGGGATAGAGCTTCCATTCTTATCCCTCCATTTTGCCCTGACCTCTAGGCTGGACATCACCAGAGAAGGATATTCTTTCCACAAAACACACCTAGGCTGGTGCCATCTCAGGAGGCCAAATTCTACCTCTTCATAGAAGTGTCTTTGTTTTGTATAGCTCTATCCCATCTGCACACAAGAGGTTGAGTGACACTACTGGCTTTGGAAACCACTGGGATAAAAGCTGAGGTTGGGTTAGTCCTGTGAGTGAACAATCAACCAACCAACCTTGAACCATGGACAGGGCCATAGACAGGCTCACCCACAACTGGAAGTGCCAAATTAGGACTTCCTCATTATAACCTAAAGGAGGCATGGTGGTGCACTCCTGTAATCCCAGCACTTGGGAAATCGAGGCAGGAGGGTCATTGTGAGTTTGAGACCACCCTGGGCTACAAAGTGAGTATAAGATCAGCCTAAAATGCATATAGACACCCTGTCTCGAAAAAAAAGGGGGGCCGGGGAGATGGCTCAGTGGAGTAAGTGCTTCCTTGGCAAGCTCAAGTGCCTGAGTTCAATTCCCAGTTCTGAAAAAAAAAAAGGAAAAAGTAAAAAGAAAAAAAAAGTTCAAGGCCAGCCTGAACTACATAGTGAGACTTTGTCTCAAAAGAAAAAGGGAGGGCCAGCCAGATAGCTCAGCAGATGGGCAGATGCAGGGGTCAGGGTTCCATCCCCACTTGCTGTGCAGCCTCACCCCTGGGGCATACTGAGATGGCAATTGAGACTGCGCAATGGGTGGTACACACCTGTAATCCCAGAACATGGGAGGCTGAAAAACAGGAAGGATCACTACAAGTCTGATTTGTGTAGTGAAACCCTGTGGACCCTGTACTAAATACATTTTAAAAAAGGAATGCTGATTAGATCCTGGTCTGTGGGACTTCACCCTACCTTTCTCTCTACCAGCATAAGGAGTTAAATGTCTTGAACCTATAGGAGCAGGAAATTTGGCAGTTTCTGCTAGACACTTCACTAGCCTTGAGGAAGGCACTGAGAATCCTATCATCAGTCCTGAGCCCCTGAGAAACTAAGAGGCACTAAATGAGGCCTAGGGAACTGCTGAGTGGAATGTGTACTTGGCTTTAGGGATGTCTGGGTTCCTCTTCACAGGCAGGGAAATAGAGCAGTAAGACGACCCTGGAGTCATATAAGGATGAAGAAACACTAGCACTCCTGAAATGAAGCATCACCTACACTCTTGTGATTGCTAGTAGATTTGTAATTGCCCCCAACTACCATGTATGGCACTGTCGTGAAGGTTAGGGTACAAGAGATGTGGCAAATAGCTAAATATGGTGGTATATGCCTATAATCCCAACTCTTCAGAGGCTGAGGCAGGACCAGCCTGGACTACATAGCAAGCTCAAGGCCCTGTCTCAAAAAACAAAACAAGAGCCAGCCAAATAGCTCAGTGGATTAAAGCACCTGCAAACAGGCACAGGGGCCAGGGGTTTGATCCCTGGGCCTGCTGTACCAGTCCCGCCTCCGGGGCATGCTGAGATGGCAATTGAGACTGAGCGTGGTGGTGCACACCTGTAATCCCAGCTCTTGGGAGGCTGTAAACAGGTGGATCCCTATGAGTCTGATCTAGTAGTGAGAGCCTGAATACCCTGTAGACCCTTGCCTAAAAGTACAAAAACAAAACAAAACAAAAGAAATCCAAGTGTGGTGGCAAACACATGTAATCCCAGCACGGAGAGGCTGAGGCTGGGGCATTGCCCCAAGTTTGAGGTCAGTCTCAGCCAAATAATGAATACAAGGCCAGCCTGCATGACAAAGTAAGACTGTCCATTTAAAAAAAAAGAAGAAGAAGAAGAATTGGGTCAGGCACAGTGGTACATGGCTGTAATCCCAGCACTTAGGAGGCTGACGTAGGAGAATCCCCAAGAGTTTGAAGCCAGCCTGAATTACATAGCAAGACCAGGTGTCAAGAAAAAAAGTGTTATGACAATATTTCTGTCTCCTCTGACAGGCTCAGACCCACTACCAGGAGTCCCCATGGATGCTCCCAATTGGGTTTTGGGGGTCCCTGACAAGTAGGGTCTTTGTTCAGAGCTGCAAAGATCATTCTAACCCTTCACCTAAAATTAGAATTCACCCTTTTATCCACCATCCCTATGCTAGCTGTAGGAGATAAGTGGAAAGACTGAGATGCCAGTCTTCCTTACAAAATGGCAAGGATTTTTGGTAATGTAAAAACTGAAGATGGGACTTTGTGGCATTGAAGGGTTGAAGCTGGACCAGGATCTCCCTACTATATCTACGTACACTTATCTGGGCTATTATACTCAGGCCCACGCTGTGACCTACAGAATGAACATGGTGGCCCTGGGCTTCTTTGTGCACACTACCTTTTCATGGAATGTAAGCAGGCTTCAGTCTCATAAACAGGCTTCAGTCTCTTAAGCAAAGGGGCTACCTTGAGACTGTCAGGAGACACTATCCTCTTTCATTCTCTGGTCAAGTACCCCGGACAGAAGTGGGCTCTGTCAATAGCTACTGAAAGGGCAGAGTGGAAGATGGCCTGAATCTTGCCCAGGAGCCATTCCCAGATATCATGCACTACCAGGGCCTTTTAGAGTGCCAGCCCCTAATTGCATCCTAGCTGGGTTTCAGTAAGTCTTTCCACTTTCTGAGGGCTATGTACAAGGGCACCCCTGCTCCTCAATCTCCTTTACTAGACCAGATTGATTTGGAACAGTCTAGTCAGCCACCACCTCCAGGCAGCCCTTCCTGGTACCTAACACGACTCGCCCCGAGGCTGGCGGGGATGGGGGGTGGGGGGGGGTGTCTCAAGGGTCAAGGGTCACTAGGGCGGGCCGGGTCCCGGAAGCGGAAGCGTGCTACACTTCCGGCGCGCAGCAGGCGGCCATGTTGGAGCAGCGGCGGCGGCGCAGAGGTGCGTCCCGGGTCCCCGCGGCGGCGCCGGTAGGTTAGAGCCGCGGGCCTAACCGCGCTCCGGAGTGGCGGTCGGCAAGGCTGCAGGGCGGAGGGGCCGGGCCTCTCTTTCCGAACCCGCGTTCTCCCTTGGCTTGGCTAAGACTTCCCACCCCCACCGGCGACCCCACCCTGGGGCTTCGCGGTCTCGGCTGGGCTGGCACGCGCGTTCTACACGTAATTGTGGGCCTCAGGGACGCAGTCTCCCAGGTCGAGGGCCCCAGTCTGCCCCAGACCCCAGTTTTCCTGGATGCTGCCTCTCGCCCTGTCTCGGTCTACGTTCCCTGCTGGGCCCGGAGGCACGTGTGAAGGCAAGTCGGGGGCCCGGCTTCAGCCTGTGTATTCGAAGCTTAAGAGCCAAGAAGACCGCCCCCTCCCAAGGGGCCTGGGCGAGGAGCCCGCGGTCAACTCCAATATGTGTGTAGGGGGTCGTGGGTGGGAAATAGGCCCCCTACCTGTACAGTTCACTGCCCCGGGAACTGCATCACCTCAATTGCTAAATAAATAAAACAACTAAAGTCATGTACAAGGATTGTGCTTGGAAAGTGGTCTCTGGGGAGGGGAAGTGCCTCAGACACCTGAGGATCCAAGAATGTTTCCAAACAGAGAGCCCCAGGGCACTTCCTCCAGGGTATTCTGAAGACTTCATCTTGCTCCATTAGTGTGGTGGGGAGAAGCTGCACAGATGGGCCTCGAGGCCCCAGGGACCTCACTGATCCAGGCTGATCTTTTAATGTTTCAGTGCTGCTGGGGATCTCTGTGGGATCCTCAGATGCTGGGTTGGGTGTTACATATTGGTGATGATTGACAGCCACAGCTTCTTCAAAGAAGTCTGAGGCAGTTTAGGTGTTCATAACTCTCAGCTGTGCTGAGTCCTGCTGTCTTCTAAGCTCTAGTTAGGATGGCTCACATCTCAGATGTCCTTTTGACTGGCCAGCCCACTTGAAGCAGTTAGCTTTCCTGTTTTCAGACCTTGGGCTCTTGATTTCTCTGCCTGGCCCCCAGGATGCCTAGTTGCTTAGGTGTCATTCCCATCTGCTGCCTATCAGCGTATTAGTTCCTGTTGAAGAATGGCTCTTTCTCTGAGGTTTGTCTTCATGAATAGAGCCAGTAATTGGGCTGCCAAGTAGCATGTCTAGGAACCCTGAAAGCAGAGCCAACCCCCAGCAGCTGGTGGAACGGATATGAACATTAGGTGTAAATCTGCCCTTTGGCCATTATTCAACATTCTTTGTTGCCCTGCCCATAACTTGTTTTTGTGTGTGTGTGTGTGTGTGTGTGTGTGTGTGTGTTGTGTGTTTTGAGATAGTTTCATGGGCTTGGGAGATAGCTCAGTGGCATAAATGTCTGCCTGACAAGCACAAGGCCCTGAGTTTGATCCCAGGCACCACAAAACAAAACTTTCACTGTGCAGTTCAGGCTATCCTTCAACTAACTGTGTAGCACAGGCTGTTCTCAAAGTCATAGGGATCCTCCTGCCTGAGCCTCCCAAGTGCTGGGATTACAGGCATGTGCCATCACACTCAGCTTCCATAACTGTAACTTGTTTTTTTTTTTTTTGCGGAACTGGGGATTGAACTCAGGCCCTTACGCTTGCCAGGGAAGCACTTTTTCCATTGAGCCATCTCCCCGGATCCTGTAACTTGTTTTTCTAGCTAGACCCCAAACTATACCAGTTGTTCCTTGCTTTTTCTCACTTCAGTGTATATGCTACTCCTCTTTTTGCTCTTTATTCATCTATCATTCATGCTAGGTAGGTATTACCACTCAGGAATCCTTTGTGACCTGTTGGCAAGCTGAACCATACATGCACTTCCAAGAATCTTTTTTTTTTTTTTTTGGGGGGGGTACTGGGTATCAAACTCAGGTGCGTAGGCCACTGAACTAGTTCCCTGGCCCTCTCCAAGAATATTTTCTTCTTTCTGCAGAACCGGGGGTTGAACTCATGCCCTTGCGCTTGCCATGCAAGTGCTTATTCTACTCAGCCGTCTCTCTCCCCCCCCCCCATTCTTAATGGTGGCTCTGTCTTACCTTATAGACTGAGCTTCTTAAGGACAGGAATATTTACCTATTTTCCCAGGGTTGTATCTAATTAGGCTTTAACATCAGAAAATACAGATTTAAGGGGAAGAAAAAAATAATTAACAATACATCCTTTTTTTTTTTTTTTTTTGTACCAGAAATCAAACTCAGGACCTTGCACTTGCTAGGACCTCACTTGTGCACTGAGCTATATCCCTTGCTGAAAAAAAATCAAGATACAATATGTGCATGTACCGATTGCCCATGAGAAATATGCTATATATCACAAACATAAAAAAGTACAGATATAATGGGGTGTGGTGGTGCACAACTATCAGGGAAGCTAGGAGGATCACTTAAATCCAGAGGTTAAAAGATCAGCCTATACAACATAGTGAGATCCTATTTGAAAACAGACAAGAGTGAATTTAAATGATCCAGGTTTAAATTTTTCCCAGAGTGGCCAGCCAAATAGCTCAGTGGATTCAAGCGCCTTCTTAGGCAGACACATGCGGTGGGGTTCCATCCCGGGCATGCCAGCCCTGTCCCCGGGGCTCACAGACAGCGATTGAGACGTCATGGTGATACTTGCCTGTAATCCCAGCCCTTGGGAGGCTGTAAACAGGAGGATCATTATGAGTCCAATCACTCTGAGACCTTGTAAACCCTTTACTAAATACAAAATGATAAATAAATTTTTCCCAAAGCCTAGGAAGTTAAGTGGTTCTGAGATACTTTGAGAATATAGCCTAAAGAAAGTACCTGACCAACATCCACCCCAAGAGATCAGGTTTCACCACAGGGATAGACTCACTCTGACCAGGCCCTCAGTGTCATGGGGAGTGGAGACCCTGCTAGACCTGTCTACCTGTTCTGCCTCCATATCTTGGTGCCATTCTTATTGATCCTTTTCTTCTTGCCTTGGAGGTGCCAAGCACTGGTTTGTGGATACCCAGGCAGAACTGCAGTGCCTAATGCCATGAGTGTGGTGGTGCAGCACGTGGAGGAGAAAGCTGTGCATTCCTGGTCCCGTATCTCCACCGCAGGGAAGAAAGCCCTGGAAGAGGCACTGCTTGTGTTTAACCCTATGAGCCAGGATCTCAGTGCTACAGAGGCGCAGCTTGTGGCCTTCCTGCAGGGCCTGCGAGATGATGGTTTCCAACCTACCATTCTACGCAGCGGTGATGTCTATGGCTATAGTTCATGCACAGCCAATCCCCCAAGTCAGACGAAGCTACAGGCCCGTGCCCCCAACTCAACTTCCACATCACCTCCAGCCACTGCCCCCCGAACTGCTGTGCACCTGCCCACAGGCCGTGCCACCCTGCTCCCCATGTCATTGTCAGGCAGGCTGGCCAAAGGATCTACACCAGCCCTCACCAAGCATACTACTACCAACCTGCTGCTGAGCTCCCTGAAGCAATCAAGTGCCAGCCGAACCAGGGGTGCAACAATGGGGTTTCCCACCCACCTATATCCAGGTGTCTACCCTGCCATGCGACTTTCTGTTGTTCTTGAGGCCCTGGTTCCACTCAAGAATTCCATGCCCTGCTTGAATGCTAAGCACAAGCCACAGTCGCTGCAGCTCTCACTTGCAAACTCTCCTTTGAAAGTACGGAAAGGTTCAGGAAAGAGCCCAGAGAACCCCTCGTCCAAAGCTCCTAAAAAAACCACAAGCAAGGGCCCTACGTGTCTGACTCACAAAGGTTCTAGGCCTGGGCCCCAGCAAGGCACTGGGCTCCAGAGAAAGTCCTATAAAGCTATTGGCTCCTTCCATGGTCTGCAAATGAAAGAGGGCTCCACTCCGGGCACCAAAACAGCCCAGGTCAAAGCAACTCGAACACTGGCCAAAGCTGTCCATGGCAATGTGGCTCGAATGCAGGCTAAGGCCAAGGCAGCACGGGCCAAGGCTAAGGCCAAGGCAGCACGGGACAAGGCTAAGGACAAGGCAGCACGGGACAAGGCTAAGGCAGCACGGGCTAAGGCCAAGGCAGCACAGGACCAGGTGGCTCAGACCCAGCCCAAGAGCAGAGGCAGGCCAAAGGGATCTGTTCAGCCTAGAATTTCAAGAAAGGTCCAGCAAAGTCACTGTATAACTCTGGGGCAGAAGAGGAAAAGGGCTGAGGAGGCAAAGGACCTCCCTCCAAAGAAGAAAAAATGGCTTGGGTCCCAATTTCCTAAGTCCTGCCTGGAGTCAGGAACAGCAAAGCTGGTAAAGTTCCGTGCCATAAAAGTGAGCAAGCAGTCCTCAGATGATGAGGTTCTGCAGCAAGCCCAACGGATCCTCCGTGTGAACCTGTCGCCTGTAATACGACTCCAGCCATTAATGCCATATTTGATGTCCTGATTCCTTCATACAGCAGTGTTTGGAAAAGTAGCCCAGTTGTTTGCACGGCCAGTGGCACAGTGTGCCATGCCTGTGGACTCTGCAACCTTGAACAACTCTGGGTACCTCTCCAGGGCACTGGCGGCACCAGCCTTCTTTAAAAAATTGAAGGATTTGGGGTGGGGTGGTGGTGGGAGGGGTGTTCTCTTGGCGCAATGCACTGTGACTTGTTCTTGAAGCTGTATGTCCTCTGTTCCATCTATCACGTTTTATACCTTTCCACCTTCCAGTCTCCCTGCCCACCCTCCATGGTCTTTTTGTATGTGTGTGGCTGCTGGCAGGCTAGCTTGAGCATATAGGGAAAGTGTCTCAGGAGCATCATTTTGAGTGATGGGGTGGGATTGTGGGTGTGGGTAGCTTCCAGGCTCCTATGGAAAGGTGAGGGGACACTCAGATGGTAGCTTCTATAGTGGTATAAGATGTATGTCGAGGGCACGGACAGTACCAATTTCTTGAGGCTGCCATGATTTCTATCCAATCAGGCCCTAGATGGGATGACTGGGCAGCAGTGGGGTACTTTCCAGCTAAGTTTCCAGGCCAGGGAAGGGAACCTTGGTGGTATGGTTCCCTGGAGGCCAAACAGGCAGCCTTGTCTCTGGACCAGCTCTTTCTAAAACCTTGGCGCTTTTAGCCAGGTATAGTGGCACAAGCCTGTAATCGTAGCACTTGGGAGGCTGAGGCGAAGGATTGCCAAGAGTTCAAGGGCAGCCTGGGCTATATAGTGATTTCAAGACCAATCTGAACCATAGACCCTATCTCAAAAAAATAAAACTTGGCACTTTGGGTTTGTGTGGGTTGGGGCCTGTGCTCTGCTGAGAGTTACTATCCTCAGCTCCAGTTGTTGACAAGGGATTTGGTATCGGGACCACAGTGCCTGCCTTTACTGACCAAAGAATTTTCTTCGTAGTTGGGTAGGGTACCAGTGGTAGAGAAGCAAGGAGGTTTTCCAGTATGGATTTCCTCCTGGATCTCACATTAAGTCTCAGGCCTGTGTGTTTCAAACATTGTCAGCTTTGGGGAGGGGAGTGGACTCCCAATGGAAGCAGCTACTACAGCCATTTGCAGTCTTGCTGGCCAGGTTCAGTTGCACTGGCTGTGGCCCAGAGAAAGGTAACACATTTCTGGAGACTGCCTTTTCAGGGCTGTGAGTAGGAGCTTCATTTAATTGAGAATCACTCTTTTTTGAGTGGGCCCCAGTAGCACTAGCTGCTCAGGGGTTGGACCTATGGAGAAGCAACCCTGTGCTTCTGGGTGTCCCCATTCCCCTTTGTCTAGTGGATGCTGCTAATGTTCCCTGACTATCTTTCCCTTAGTTCCCCAAAGGGTTACTCCTTGTTCCCAGATATACTGTAGTCCACAACTCTGATACTTTCCTGTGGGAGTTCTTTTCATCCATAATGAGGTATGGGGAATGACCCAAGGACCATACTTCTAAAGGATAGCCCTGCTTGGAGCCCACTGTGGATCCTCCCTCAGGCTTAATTTTAGTGCCTGGTGCCCAGGACTCCTAGTAGATTTGAGTTATATTCTAGTTTTCCTGCTGGTGCTGTGACCATTGTATGAGGAGTTGGCTCTTTTTCTGAGGGCAAGCTGGTGTAGAGGAAATCAGGATTGGTGGGGTAGGGGTGTCCCAAGAATCTCAGATTCCCCCTCCCAGTCCAGGCTCTTAGAACAGTTGCCTAGGAAGTACCAGCTCCCCTACCTGGTTGGTAGTTGCTACCTTCTCAACCCAGCCTGGTTGTTGACGATGGCCAGAGCTTTCAAACTTTATCCACCACAACCCAAGCACTACTATATTGTCACCTACAGGTGGGAAAATCAGGTAAAGGCTTTAGGAACTTTGGTTGGTTGGTTTTTTTGGCGGGACCAGGGATTGAACTGAGGGTCCTGCGCTTGCCAGGCACGTGCTTATTCTACTGTGCTATCTCCCCAGCCCCAGGAACTATTTTTAGGATATTCTGGGTAAGTGAAATCTTGTGGATGTTCAGGTTATTGCTATGGGCTGGGGTGAGCAGCCTGTGCTGTGAAGTTTTGGAGAGAATGAACATCCATGTGCTCAGTCAGTCTCTTTGGGCTTTTCCTGTGGAGTCTGGCCTGACTCAGAGGCCATGACATTTAGAATGTGATCTCCCAGAGTGGCAGTAAGACCTGGTGGCAGATGGAAAAGGGATGAGGGTGCTGGCATTGTCCATATTTGAGAGCTGGTTTTTTGTTTTTTGTTTTTTGTTTTGTGGAACCGGGGATTGAATTCAGCCCCTTGCACTCGCCAGGCAAGCGTTTATTCCACTGAGCTATCCCACTGACCCCCCTTTAAATACTTCTTGAGGCAGGGTCTTGTCATCACTATTCAGGCTGGTCTTGAATTCAAGGTATTGCTCCTGCTCTAGCCTCCTATGTGGTAGGACTATAAGCATGCACCATCACACCTGGCTTGCAGATTTTGAGAATGTCTTTGTCCAGCTGGACCTACAGGGAATCTTCACATTTACATACCTCATGAATTTCAAGGTGATCCTGTGTCCCAGCCTAAAAGGCTTGCTCTTGCTCAGCAACTATTTTTTTTTTAAAGAGATTCTTTTTTTCTTATTCAGTACAGGACCTTAATACTAAACTTTGACTCATAATGATCCTCCTATCTCAGGCTCCCCAGTGCTGGGATTACAGGCCTAGCCACCCTACCCAGTTTCAGAGGGTCAGCATGGCATGCGGGACTGGGGATCAAACCTGGATCCATGTGCTTGCCAGGCAGGCACTTAGACCACTGAACTTATCCAGCTCTCGGCAAGTATTAATCCTGTCTCTTGTCTGATGCTTACTACAGCTGATAACCCATCCCTTTTCTCCCCCTGCTTCCATACAGTCTACTCAGCAGCTGTGCTGTTTGAATGCACCATGGACCATGGCCACTGTTGATGAACATGTGCGCCAAAACTTTCCTTACAACCATTTACACCTCCTTCCTGGGATCACTATTACTCAGGGATCAAGCTGTCCACTAAGGGTTAAGTTGGACCTAGAAAAGAAGTAGGCACAGGCTCTGGGGTGAAATCACAAGCTAAAGCCTGCTTCCTTCGGAAATAACTGAAACTTTGAACCATCTTTTTTTTTTTTTTTTTTTTTTGAACCATCTTTTTTTTTTTTTTTTTAGTACAGAGTCTTAGTACACAGATCAGACTTGTAGCAATCCTCCTGTTTTCAGCCTCCCAACTGCTGGGAGTACAGGCATGTACCACCATGCCCAGTCTCAATCATGGTCTCAGCGCACCCCAAGGGCAGGGCTGGTATGGCACACTGGGGATCGAACCCTGGTCAGATCTAACCCCAGTCACTGCACCTACCTAAGTAGGCACTTTAGTCTGCTGGGCTATCTGGCCAGCCCTTGGACCCAGCCATTCTTGTATAGAACCCAAATGACCATTAGATTCAGGGTACCCATGCCCACAGAAAATCCAGTACCATTGGAGCAGAACAGCCAGAAACCCTCTGGGGAATATGAGATGAGGTTCTGCCTGTGAGCATGTATGGCCAGGGTAGGCTGGCTAGCCAACTCAGTTTCCCAGGTGATCTACCTCTATCCCATTTATGGTTCTTTATTATAGTTCCTGTAGTGACCTCCCATCCCTGTCCTGTCCTTACCTGTATCATGGGGAGCTGTCTCCCATTTGTCTCCTGTTTCTGTCCTATCACTGAGCCCCTGAACGGGGCCCCATGGTAGGTTTTCATTCCTATACCTATCTCAGGGGGTCCCATTGTGGCCCTCATTACTATCCCCATCTCTCTGCTCCTATCACTGGCCTTCATGATTTGCCCTTTTGAGACAAGAGTCTCCCTATGCAATTCAGGTTAGCCTGTAACTCATGTACTTCAGGCTGACTTTAAACTCCTGGTGATCCTCCTGCTTCAGCCTCCCGAGTACTGCAATTACAGGTGTGCCACCGTAGCACATTTGTCACTGTTTTTGTCATGTTCTGCTTGTCATTGTTTCCCCTGAAGTCATAACTTTTATCAGTGACCCTTATCCCTGTAGTTGCCTCTGTGGTATCTCTGGATGTGAACCCTACCTTGTAAACAGGTCTTGTTAAAGAACTAGAGAGCTATGTGACTCTAATCAAGGGGCCGGGGAGATAGCTCAGTAGAATAAGTGCTTCCATGGCAAGCCCAAGGGCCTGAATTCAATCCCCAGTTCAAAAAACAAACAAAAAACCCAAAACAATCCAAAAGGGTACAGAACAAATACAAACCTAGTCTTTTAAGTGTGCAGTGGGCATTCCCTACCCACTGTAACTGTAGTTAGAGTGAACTACTGTTTACTCTAGCCCTGACAGTAAGTCTGAAAGCTGCTGTTGCTTTTGCCTCTGATTAGGAAAGACGAGCAATATGGAAGGCAATGTCAGCTTGGAACTGTTTAAGCTGTGGAACAGAAAGGAGGGATGAGTCCATGCCTTCATCCGTGTGTCCATTTACCAAGGACCCATTGAGCCCCACCCCTGGTCACATCTATCCGGTGTTTTATGAGGGCACAGACACAAAAGCAAGAAAAGTCACTTAAATAATGTGTTTTCACTGGATTTTAAGCACAATTCTAGTTTGGATGATGAGTTGATGGTGAATGTTTTATTGCACTGGGGAACCAGACTTCAGATACCTGGAGGTGACTGGCTGTAGTGTCACATGCCTTAATCTCAGCACTCTGAGGCTGAGACAGGAGGATCACTGAGTTTGAGTCAGCCTGAGCTATATAGTGAGATCCTGTTTCCTCCCCCCACAACTCCCTCCCCCCCAAAAAAAAAAAGGCCTGAAGATACAGGATACCAGAATGAGGTTTCTGGGAAGCAGTGAGATGTGCAGGTCTCAGCTGAAGAGCAACATTGGGCTGCAGAAAGGAATCCTCAGTTACAGAGTTGGAATTGTCACCATGGTAGAGGTTGTGGTCATCTTAGAAGATGTACTTGGGAAAGCAGGAATGGAGAAATTCCATAGCATGCAGGATAGAGGAGGTGGCTGCAAGGTTGTGTTAAAGGGCAAGACTCCCTGCCATTCCTCCCATTCCAACCGTAGAGAAAAAAACCAACTTTAAGATCTGACCTGTAGCTCTAAAGTTCCTATTTGTAGCCTCTGAGGGAACATGCCCAAGAGCATACACTGGATGGTAGCCCACAGGGCCCCTCAAGGAATGCCCCTTCTACCACTGTACCCTCTATGAACTCATGGCCCAGGTCAGTCACCTATGTCATAGTTTTGACCCTGAGTGTAGGCCTACACCTGGGGCTCCACCCAACATGGGACGGGCATCTTGTAGATGATGCGGTGGACAAACTAGGTGTCTAGGGCAGACTTGCTTTGTCCTCCCTGCTAGGTACATAGGCTTTGTATCTGCTACCACCATACAGCTGGTGCTCACTGCGAGTGCTGCTAGGCCTTGAACTGGACCAGCCATGGCAAGTAGCAGAGGCTGGCCACCCCTATACCCTGCCAGAATAGGTACCATGCCCTGTTCTGCTTGGCTGTAACTGCTGTAGATCAGCTCGCTCTGTAGGTGTCTGTGATTCTGCCACAAAATTTGAGTTCTGTGCACATGCTTACAATTGTCACTCTGATGTGGCTCTATTCATCAGGCAATGTGAATGGACAGGTGTGCAATGCGTGTCAGCTGAGCACTACTGTGAATATTAATGCTCTTCCACTGCTGTTCCTGGAAGAATTCTGGTACCCTTCCAACACCAATACCATCTCTGATACTGAGCCTTCTACTACATGGTGACGTTTGACCTAATTCCAGTTTCAATCTCTGACTGCTCCAGGCTGTGACTGACGCTGTGGGTACCTCAGAAGGGGGCTTATGTGACAGTCATCTGGACAAGACCTGCAGCCTCCTCATTGGTTATTATTACTGCAAAGTCCACATGTGAGGCCAGCACTGTAACTCCTGCCAGCCCAGTCATTATGGCCTGCGTCAACTCACCCGAAGATCTGTCAGCATGTGTGGCCCATTCTCTACTTGGCCAACCTTCAATAACTGCCCTGACAGTAAGGCTCCACTCATCCTACATCAGTCATTAGCAATCTGAGTGCCCTAAACCTTAGCCTTTGGGTGCAACCCCCAACACAGGGATCTCATCCCTGTGATCCCTCTAGTGAGACCTGTCCCTTTGTCTTTGAGCACATCATAGCCATTGTCTGATGACCTTTGACCTGTACTCTGATTTGACTTTGACCTTGGGCTCTGAGCTGCAAAGAAGCAAGGGAGTGTAAGGCTATAGTCAAAGTGATAGTAGATGGGGAGATGGCTCAGTGGGGTAAGCACTTCCCTGCCTAAATTCAATCCCTGGTTCTGCCAAAAAAAAAAAAAAAGTGATAGCAGACTGAGCCTTGCTCAAGTGGGTGCCATTCACTTAACCTAGACAGCAGACCAGGCCCCTTTATGGCTAGTTGAACCAACATATGCCCTGAAGTAGGAGTTTGGGAATGAGAAGAGATTAAATATATGACAAAAGTTCTGTACACTACATTTAAGAGTGTTGATCAGCAAACATTTGGAGGAAGACAGTCCAAGGAATAACTGCATCCCCCCCCCCTTTTTTTTAAAATATATTTGGTTGTTGCAGGGTCTCACTATGCAGCTCAGACTCATGGTGATCCTCCTTCTTTCAGCCTCCCCAGCTCTGGGATTACAGGTATGCACCACTCAGACTCTGGCTGGTTCAGCCTGCCCTGAGGGTGGAGCTGGCATGGCATATGATGCTGGAGATTGAACCATGGTCCCTGTGCTTGCCTAAGCTTGCCTAAGCTTGCCTAAGCAGGAGCTTTAGCCTGCTGAACTATCTCGCCAGCCCCTGCATCCCTTTCTTGCCTTGAATGTTAAAAACCCTTGGTTTAATTTTTCTTTAATCCTTGCTGTGTCCTCATATCCTTCTTGCCTTTTTGTGTTTCCTCTGCCTCTCCTCCTTCCCCTTTCCCTCCATCTACCCCCATCTTCCTTCTCTTTCTTTGTGGTCATTTTAGCTTTTTGAGACAGGATTTTGCTATGTATTGCAGACTGGTCTGAAATTTACTATTTAGCCTAAGTAGGCCTCAAACTCCTGGTGGTCCTCCTGCCTCAGTCTTCCAAGTGCTGGGATTACTGGCATGTCCCACAATACCTGATCTTCTTTTCTATTGTGAGGCAATGCAAGAGTCTACCAGTTTCCTTTCCCTGTCAGTTACAGGCAAAGAAGTATTCAAACCCTGTATTTACCCTGTCCCACAATAGGCAGTCCAAAAATAAATAAAAACAAAAACTAAACAAATAATAATAATAGGCAGTCCAGTGCATGACTGCCCAGGTCCCTGACCTCTTCTCTGTAAAGTTCCTATTCTTCCTCTACCCCACAGCTCTGCCCTATAGGTTATTTTCTGGGGTCTGAGCAGTGACACCCCCTTCCTGGCTGCCAGCCCCATGACTGTGATTGTCTGGTGCCTATGATAAAATAGGGATAGAATACCACTTGAGTTTTAGAGTCATTTTGAGGTTTACCCTACGTCCACCTGCCTGTCAGCTGTTTTGTAAGGGTCTCTGCCTATCCTACTTTCATAGCCACCACTACCATGGGCTTCAGTCTGGATACTTAATGAAGTCTTTTGCTATGTAATTCAGGCTGGCCTTGAGCTCACTATGTATTCCAGGCTGGCCTTGAGCTTGTGGCAATCCTTCTACCTCAGCTTCTCAAGTGCTGAAATTATAGGTGTGTACCACCACACCTGATCCCAGTCTTAGTACTTCTGCACTTCTCTTGACCAGGATACAACTGAGGCAAAACTTGACCAGATTCTTCAGCCAACTGTCTGTGAGTAACTGGGAGGGTTAAGACTTAAAGCTCTGGAGAGGGAGCTAAGAGAGCTGTTTGAAGGAAGAGGCAGAGCAGGGTTGGGAAGGGTAGGAAATCCAGGTGAAGTTTTCAGCATGATCAGAGGTCTGTGGCTTAGACAAAGTCTGTATTTTCAGAACTGTGGGAGAGAAGTGGACCGGAATGTTAACGACACTGACACTTTGTCTCAGAGTGTAACATGGTCTACCCCTTCCCACTGTGCATAACATCCAGGGACTCCACCTCAACTTTGGAGATAGCAGAGCCCTGTGTTCCCTCCATTCATACTGGCAAGCCCATCGCACTGCCAGCTGCCAAAGCTATGAGGAGTCTGATGAATAAGGGGAGTCATAGGTCATTAGTGTCTTAAGAATGGGAGCCATAAGGCTAGAGGTCTCTGGGAATAGGTGCCTAAATCCTAAGGGTCCTTTGTCCTAGAGTGGTCTGAGCTGGGGAATCAGTCTCACACCAGCTCCTTCTCTAACAGGAGACTCACTCCTGTATTTTTTTTTTTTTTTTGGGCGGGACCAGGGATTGAACTCAGATCCTTGCCTTTGCCAGTGAAGCGCTTATCCTACTGAGCCATCTCCCTGGCAGGCTCCTGTATTTTGTCCTAGCTTGGGCTTTGTATCTATGGTCAGTGGAGCTTATCTGTTTCTGCTGGTGACCATATTCCCTCATGTCCTGGCCTATGCTGTGAGACCTAGGTCAATGGCATGGTATCAGTCTGGCTAGGTGGTGCTAGGTGGTAAGTACGAGTAGCCCTGTTACTGCTGACCCTTAACTCTAGGAACCTGAAACTGATGGGCATTAGTCAGTGCCTGTGCCTACCAGAGAGCCCAGGTTGTGCCCATCTGCTGCCCTGAGGCAGCTGTTTCAGATGACTTTGCCCCATGCACCTGGGAAAGCAAGAGCCTATGACTGAAACTGTGACTCCCAAAGCCAAGACATCATGATGTTGCCAAAAAATTTGAAGCAAGGGCTGGTGAGATGGCTCAGTGGTCTAAAGTACCTACTTAGAAGAAGCTTAGCAAACCACAGGACCGTGGTTCAATCCCCCAGCACCACATGCCAGCCAGCCCCGCCCCTTGGTGGGCTGAGCTGGCCACACACACACACACACACACACACAAATTAAAAAAAAAAAAAAATTTGAAGCAACACACAGACCAAGTGGGAAATCTAGTGTAGAACATCATTGTGTCATAAAACAAAACATAAACAAAACATAAAAAGAGAGCAGACAGTGGATTAAAGCTCATCCTTACACAGACACAGGGACCAGGGTTTGATCTCCAGCATGCCATGCTGACCCTGCCCCCAGGGTGAGCTGAGACAGCGATTGAGACTGGGTATGGTGGCGTACTCCTGTAATCCCAGTGCTTGGGAGGCTGAAAACAGGAAGATCACTATGAGTCCAAGCTGTGTAGTGAGACCCTCTAGACCCTGTGTTATATACATAAAAGAAAAAAAAGAGCAGAATTTTAAAAAGCTGGTTTTTGCCAGACATGGTGGCAACCTCATGTAATCCTATCACTATAGGAGGTTGAGGCTAGAGGACTGCAAGTTTGAGCAAGCCTGGGCAACTTCACAAGACCCTGCCTCGAAACAAAATTTTAAAAAGCAAGGGGGGTATATAACTCATTATAAAGACACTGGGTTCAATCCCTAATACTGAAAAGAAAAAAGACTGGGATTTTTATTCATTCATGCTGAAATGCCAGACCTAGGAACTGCACAAAAGAAAGAAACATCTCTGGACCCACATGACCATGACACCTCTCACCATACCTCCACTCTCCAGAAGACTATTGCTGTTCCCAGATCTTTCTGATTTGAATTAGGAACATCCTAATTCAGGACAGTGAGGCTATGGTCAAGAAAGGGGATAAGGAGGCCTGAGAAGAGCTTCATCCTCCTGGATTCTGCAAGGCCTCAGACACCAATGCCCATCTGATGGAAACACAAATTATATCGGGACAGGACTGACATAGTGAGGCTGAGGTCGGGAGATAACAGAAGCTTGGAGATGCACTGAGAGGACTGAGGCTTATAGGTGGAGATTGTAGGTAGGGAAATGGTACATGGAAAGAGTAGAAGGTGAGAATAGGCAGGGGCCATAGTTCACGTTATCTTTACCCCAGGGAATGGAGGAACTATGGGGAGATTTGAACACAAAAGATATCTCAGGAGGATGGATTATTTGGGAGAAGTTCAAATGGAGACTACTGGGCCGGGGAGATGGCTCAGTGGAATAAGTGCTTCCCTGGCAAGCTCAAGGGCCTCAGTTCAATCCCCAGTTCCGCAAAAATAAAACAAAACAAATGGAGACTACTGAAGTGATTGAGAGAGATGGCATTATCTCTATTAGATTAAGGCCTTTAGAAAAGCAAAACAGATTAAAAAGAGATTAGAAAACAGAAATGGGGCAAGAGGAGGCTGTGAGAGCTAATGTGAGGAAGAGTGGTAAGTGTTAGTGAGTAGAGCTGGGCTCGCTGCCCTGAATTTGATTTTTTCCACTGTGCTAGGCTGTGTGCCTGCCACAAGTAAAGTAGTGTCCTAGGCAGAGGTCTATGGACCTCAAGGTTATAGGCCATTTACAGAATCTCTACCAGGCAAGCTGCATGGAGGCAGCTAGGACAGGCTTGCCAGCACCATGCGTGACTGGCTTGTGCCTGCCTGGCCTGTGTCACCTTCGCACTGCTTCATAGAAGTAGACTTGAGGTGCATGTGGCATAGGGGTTATAGGAGTATCATGGAATTAATCTGCCCTTGTCACTTTTCTTGCCAGGATATGAGTGCTGCCTGCAGGGTTCAATAAGGACCCAGTGTACCTATCAAGAAGTGCTCCTTTTATCCTCATATTATTGGTTGTATCTGTGACCACCACATGGCACCAGGCCCACTGGCTGCACTGGTGAGCCTTCAAGGCCAGTGGATATGGAATTTAGGGCCATCCATCATTTCTGAATGACTTTATTTTCCTATGTTACTACTATGCTGAGGTTGATACCAGTGCCATCGTAACTTTGTGAATGGGGCAGTACATATGCCAGGCAGGACTTGGTCCCTACTGTGACTACTGCCTCCATGGCAGGTTGGGCTTCCTGCAATGGACATTCTGAGTTGTGCCACTCACTTACAGGTGTCTATCAGGCCAACCATGGAGCTACTACTAACTAGCACTGTGAGAGGTGATGTTGGTTAGGCAGGAATTATGATGAGTGGACTGGGCCTCATTTCTTATGCTACTGCCCCTAAGCACTTAGATAGTTGCCATAAAGACCCTATTCTGGGCTCTGGCCACCAGTGCCATCTAACTCTGTCTTGGCACACTGGTTCTAGCCTTTTTTTTTTTCCAGAACCAGGGATTGAACTCATGCCCCTGAGCTTGCCAGGCAAGTGCTTATTCCACTGAGCCATCTCCCCAGCCTGGTTCTAGCCTTTTTTATGGGAGTTCTGGCCATATGGACAGCCCAAGTGGGGTTAGAAAGAGGTGGGGCATGTTTGGCATTAACACCCATCTTTCTTTTCTTTTTTTTTTTTTTTTTTTCAGAACCGGGGACTGAACTCAGACCCTTGCGCCTGCCAGGGAAGCACTTACTCTACTGAGCCATCTCCCCAGACTCTTTTCTTTTTTAAAATATATTGGTACAGGGTCTCACTATGCAGCTCAGACTCATAGTGATCCTCCTGTTTTCAGCTTTCCCAGTGCTGGGATTACAGGTGTTTATAATTGCAGTCTGGGAAGAGGTGCTCGCTCAGTGCAAGCAGCATGGGCCGGCGTGGCTTGTGGTTCCAGGGATCAAACCCTGGTCCCTGTGCTTGCCTAAGCAGGTGCTTAGTCCACTGAGCTATCTTGTTGACCTGGCATTAGCAAGCCTATAGCCTTGGTCACCTGTTCACAGTCCCATCAGACCCACATGACAAGTCTTTGCCCATTCTACATGTATGCTGAACTGCAGAGTGGATACCTGTCTTCATGGAGTTCCTATTCTGGGAGGGGAGAGCCAGATGAGGAGACTTACACACATGGCCTTGTAAGACAGGAAGATGGACCATACTATGCTATACCTATTTTGTCCTCTGCCATCTTGGTCAAATCTCAGATTTTCTATCAGCATGTGTGGGACCTATAGTCTCTAAGGATACGAGAGGACAACACACATATACTGCAGTCCTCTCCAGGCCTCCACTGTGACTGCTACTCCTCTGGCTACTTCGGGCATCCTTGGCTATGAAAAGACCTCAGAAGGACATCATACTGGACCTTCACTATAATCATGGCCCTAGCTATGCCTACTGTAGATCTGGCCTCCACGGCAATGCTCATTGCCCAGGAGGCTGTTGACATAAGCGTGTGAGTGAATGAGGAGAATATCCCAGGGTGACTAGGTGTGGTTTCCCCTCTATAAAATCTGACAAGCCTTTCCTCTTCCCAGGCTGCTCTTTGTAAACAGGAACATTGTTCCTCCTCAGTGCCCTTTTGAAGCTGAAGTTTGTTTATGAAACCACATCAGTGCATGTGTGCATACCAAAGCTGAGCATTCATGTTTTTTCCCTTAAGAAGTGTCCTCGCACCAGGTGACTGGTCTGTTCTCTCTTCCTCAGGTCACAGGTCAGTGTTCCTGTTGAGAAGAATTTGGGGTTACACATTCTCCTAGTCCTAAAATAGATGTTGGGGTGACCCAGGAGAGGGGTGTAGCAGTGAAAAGAATACTCACACAGTCCACTATAAGAGGTGAGGGCCACTTAATTGGGGTTTTCCTGAAGAACAAACTCTTAGGAAATACTTGTGAAAACAACTATAGGGGAAAAGTTGGCAAGTTTAGACAGAGGGTGTCTACAGAAAGGACACCTTGGCTGGCTCCTTCCTGAACATGTCTGCCATCCTGGACCCTGGTAATCCCTGACTGGGTTGTAGATTTTAGAGCTTTGTGCTTTGTTCTTGCCCAAAGGCTTTTTTTTTTTTTTTTTTTTTTTTTTTTTTTTTGGTCATTACATAAATTAACCCATTTGTTATAGGCTAGGGATGTGTAGTAAGAGCTTCTACTGGTCTTTCAATTCCTTTAGTCTTCTGACAGCTGACTTGACTGTGACCACAGAAGTGGTATTATAGGTCCAAGCACCACCAGCCACGGTTTTCATGCAGGAACCACGGCCCGCCTCTTCATCTTGGTGTTGCCACAGAAGGAGCAGGTGTACTTGGCGTGCTGGCTGATTTCAATCTTTTTCACCATTTTCCGGAATGAGGCACCAGAGCAAGTCCCATATTTACCGACAATGCCGACCTTCTTGGTGCGCTTAGCCATGTCGATGCGATGCGAGGAGGCCCAAACCCAGAGAGCTCAAAGGCTTCTGTGTATGCTGAGGGTTTACCTCAGAAGTAGAGCACTTGCCTAACTTGTAACAGGCCCTGCATTTTATCCCAATGCCACAAAATCAACAAATAAAGGATGCTGTGCAGTATGGCCTCTCTGGTCAGGGTGGATATTGGTGCCCATGGTAATTCTAAACAAGGACAGACTGGTAGGCAGGGGCCAGTGAGATAGCTCAGTGGACTAAGCACCTGCTTAGGCAAGCGCAGGGACTGGGGTTTGATCCCTGGTACCACGTGCCATGCTGGCCCTGCCTCCTCGACGCGCTAAGCCAGTGACCAAGTCCAGGTGTGGTGATGCACACCTGTAATCCCAGCACTGGGGAGGCTGAAAACAGAAGGATCACTATGAGTCTGAGTTGCATAGTGAGACCCTATAACAACTACATAAATTAAAAGAAAAAAAAAAAAAAAAAAGGACTGGTATGCAACCTCATACTTACACAGAACCATTTTAGGGGAGGGGAGGATGAGTGCCATCTGCTTTCTGCCCTGATCCTATTTCTTCCCCACAGGTCTCAGACTTGCACAGTTGTGACCCACACAAGCGTGCCTACCTGTAAGTCTGAGGTGCTAGACTTGTGCCTATGACTCCAAAGATTCCTTTCTACACAGCAAGTCCTGTCTTATTGTTATTGGATAGTTTCTTTCTAGAAAGTGGCTGACTAATTAAACATTACTGGGCTTGGGGCTGTTAGTCTGTCTTTCTGGAGTTAGATTCCAAGTTCTTCTCATCTCGAACAAAGAATTCAAAGACACCAAAAAAAAAAAAAAAAAAAAAAAAAAGGCAAAGTTTACTCTAGAAAGCAAAAGGGAAGAGTTGGAAACAAACTGGCTCTGCAGAACAAGCATGGGTCAAGTAAAGAGAAAAAAAAGAGTAAGAACAAAGATAACCTTTCAGCCAAAACCACTATCTTCCAGTAATTTGCCAACATGACTAACACAAAGGACAAGAAGAGGGGAACCCGGTATATGTTTTCCAGGCTTTTTAGAGAACATGGGGTTGGGGGCTGGTGAGATGGCTCAGTGGTCTAAAGCACCTACTTAGGGTTGGAGAGATGGCTCAGTGGTCTAAA
>NW_004524584.1:14429974-14440562 GCF_000260255.1 Octodon degus | reverse complement strand
TTTTTTTTTTTTTTTTTTTTTTTTTTGTACTAGGGATCAAACTCAGGACCTTGTGCTTGCCAGGCAGGTGTTTAAATCACTGAGCTATCTCTCCAGCACAATGAGTCTTTGTATGCTGTCTAAATCTCCAGGAAATCTGAGAGAACTTCTGAATATGGGTTCTGAGAGGCTGCCCAGAGAGCCCATGCCCCAGGGTGAAATCAGATCTAAACCACTGAAAACCTGCTCAAGTTCTCATGAGAAGTCTACGTTCAGGGGCTTGCAGACTGTTCTATGCAGTTGTACAGCATCCTGTGGCCAACAGGTCATGCCTATTTCCCCAGCCAGCTTTCCCTCCACCTAATCTATCTCATTATCTGCTTCTCTTGCTGGGACCACTGCTTGGCTCTAATGCGGTTGCACATGTCTTCCTCATGTTGCTATATTCTAGAATCTGAATGGTGATTCTCAGAGAGGCTTTTTCTCTACTGCTTATCACTCTGCTATCTTCTGTTTTTCTCTAAGGCAGGGTAGCATTGCAGAGGAGAAGCAGTTTATGGCAGGCAGAAGGTAGCAAAGCAAGCAAAGGACCACTACAGTTTTTCTATTCCTTATCTCTTATCCAATCTACTTAGGGCAGCTAGCACTCACATCCTTAATCCTATTGCCCTTGATCATAGCATTGTACCCTGAATCAACTCCAGCATTACATACTGTAGATCCAACCACCTATGAAAACATCGCCCTTATAATCATGTGAGGCTTTGGGGGGACATCTAGATATAAACCATAATAGGTATATTCCCTGAGTGAGAAATTATGGCTAGGCTAATTCTCTATCTCCCTATAGAAGGAAAATGGCTACATTAGTTCACATTCCACAGGCCATAGAATAGATTGACCAAAAGAGAATTGTGGCTCAGGGGACAATGTGAACACCTGGAAATATTATACTGGTAACTACACCATGCCAAGGCCTTCATCTGGCCAAAGCAGGACACAAGAGTCCAAGCTGAGTCATAGGGAGGGGGGACAGATGGATGGGTAGCAGGAGAGGAAAGACTCTAGGCCAATGATGGTGAGCCTTTTAGGGAGGGCCAAACTGCAACCTAAAACCCACTTATGTATCTCAAAAGGACACCACCACTGTTAAACCTAAAAACCGGTTTTTGTTTAGAAAAAACATCTCATACATTAATCCCAGAGTGCTGGGATTATACCTGTTGTGCTGCTATGCCTGCTTATTAGTAGCCTTTATCAATTTGTATTATATAAAAAACTACCATGATTTATTTTGGTCTATACAACCTTCAACAACTAGTTTGCAAAATTCCTGAAAATTTTGATTTGGGCAGTATCTCAATTCTAAAACCCTTGCCCCATAGGACCTTTAGGCAGTGATTTATCCATGTCAGTCAGATGGGGTTTCAGGTTCAGTCCTACTGCTGAAGTTACAGATGGCCCAAGTAGGTATGACAGGGCAGCAGAAGGGCCTATATGGCTTGATAGCCATGGTTCAGGCTGCAGGAGAGCCAGTACAGAGCCCAAGAGCTACTGAAGAAGATTCAAAGCCTCTGGACCAGCCTGGAGGGTGCATTGTTGTATGAATGGGAGGCAGGCAGAAGGTAGCGTACTATCATATAGGACAGTCAGGGTCAGAACAGGGATGTTGTATAAGAGACAGGGCTAGGTTCAGATTCTGTATGGATCTGGGTAAGGTTCAGAACAAGTGGAAAGCTATTGAGTAGTGTTAAGGCTTATCTAGATATTCAAAACTTCATGTGAACATAGGCAGGAGTTTTGGGAGGTAGCTGCATCTACAGTGTGTGATGCTGAGAATAAAGATGTGGTGCTGGGAGGGATTCATGGTGCAATACTAGGATTAAGGGTGCCCTGCCCTTGATGTGAGTTCTGTCTGCTCTAAGGGTGGGTAGGGTAGCCTGGTTAGAATAAAAGGGATACAAAGAGGGCTGCGGGACTGGGCATGATGGCACATGCCTGTAATCCCAGCACTCAGGAAACTGAAGAAGGAGGATTGTTATGAGTTTGAGACCAGCCTGCTGTGAGACCCTGTCTTAAAAAGTCCAAAAAAGAAAAAAGAAAAAAAAAAAAAAAGGCTGGGGTTGTATCTTGCTGCACTGGTACTTTGTTGCTAGCTGCTTTAATGTCTTCTGCCTGCCAGGAGCTCTATTTCTTCTGGCACCCTCTCTTGCCTTGGAGCTAGCCAAATATGAATGGAAACCTCTACAAAATGTGAGCCAGAATAATAAACCTTTCCTCCTTTAACTTTTTTTTTTTTTTTTTAACCAGGGATTGAACTCAGGCCCTTGTGCTTGACAGGGAAGCACAAGTGCTTATTCCACTGAGGCATCTCCCTGGCCCCATCCTCCTCTAACTTTGGATGTTGGCTATTTTGTCCCCGCAATGAGAAAAATAAGACAATTAGGATCAGGTTTCATAGAGTTAGGGCTGAGGTCAGAGTTAAGAGTTGTGATAGATTTTTTAGGGACAGGGGTCAGAGCCTTGTTCATATGACCTGATTTCCAGGGTTAGAACACCAATTAGGACTGAATGAGCAGGAACTGAGAAAGGGCTTCCACCCTGTAGGCCCTGGAACAGGGCTGCTTGAGTGCATGCAGTGGGTACCACTACATATACCACTTGCTATGAACCCTGGAGCCACCTGGGTGACTCAGTTAAACCCTAGAGTTGATGTAGGCATCTCCTAACCTTTCTTTTTTTTTGGTACCAGGGATCAAACTCGGGACCTTTCCCTTACCAGGCAGGCACTTACGTGGCTGAGATATATTCCAGGGTCCCCTCTCATAAACTTGAGAAACCAGAGTCTACTGAGTGCTTGCTGACCCTGACTAATCCCTGTGTACCTCTCCTGATATCCCCATTGGCCCTCTGATCTTGAGAAAACAGATCACGTAACTCCATGAAGCCATCTAGCGTCCCTGACTGACTATGATGGGTCCCTAAACAGAAGCCAGACCAGAAGCACTCAGAGACCTACAAATGCCCAGGACTCAAGTTCGTTCCCAGTGCAGGGGCTCTCAGCATGGTATTTGGGGGCTCATGCGGGATCCCAATTACTGGGATCCATTTGGGAAGCCAGAAATTACTGAGACCCCCTGCACTGGGAACGAACTTGGGTCCCGGGCATTTCTAGGTCTCTGAGAGCTTCTGGTCTGACTTCTGTTTGAGAACCCATAACAGACCTCAGTCTCTAGTAATCTAAAGTTTGGAGTCATCTCTAGCATCCCAGAGATCCCTGGATGAGACCCTGGAGTTCACTAGAGACTACTCCAAAGAGGCCACTCCAAGGCTCAGCCCACCCCAGTGCTCTTCCCTTATTTCCTGTACCAGGGTGTTTCCCCCTGTCCCCCTTCCTCCCCCCAAGCTTCAAAAGAAAAAAGGCTTGTCTGGCCCCAGAAGTAATGTTCACAGCAATGGCTCAAAGCAAGCCTGCCTCAAATACCCAAGGACTCTAGGGACAACGCTACCCCCTCCCACCGTGGTCCCAGGGGCCTGGGTGGGGCGGGTGCCTCCCAGTTGCTCACATTCCATCCACAGGCTCCTGTGCTTCTGGAGGGTTGGAAGGTCTGGAGCGGATAAATAGCAATAAGATTTGGATTTACTTGCTGCTACCAATGCCCCTTATCTTTTAATTAATTTTTAAATTTTATTTGTTTATTTATGCTTTGGCACCAGAAATTGAACTCAGGACATTGTGCTTGCCAGGCAGGTGCTATACCACGAACTATATCACTAGCCCCTTTTCTTCTCTCCTCTCCTTTCCTTCCTCCTCCTCCTCCTCCTCTATTTTATTTTTGAGACAACATCTCACATCTCACTATGTAGTTAAAGGCTGGTCACAAACTTACTATATAGTCCAGGCTGGTCTTGAACTCCCAATGATCTTGCTCATCCTCTTGAATGCTAGGATTACATGTGTACACTACCAAGCCCAGTATTTATTGATTAGTGTGTGTGTGTGTGTGTGTGTGTGTGTGTGTGTGTGCGCCAGTGGTTGAACTCAGGACCTTTTGCTTGCCAGGCAGGCATTTATGCCTCTGAGCTATCTCCCTGGCCCCACCACCAAAGCTGGGTGCCCATTTTTGTACTGGGAAACTGACTACAATTTTCATGCCTATTTGCTGGGGTGAGTAGGAGCAGCTGAGCTCTCCAGAGCCTTGCTTCCTGCAGGGTGTGGCCTTTGTTTATATTTCTCAGGGTCTATCATGTCCTATAGCCTGCAGAATTCCCCAGTGCCAGGCTGGTGGCATAAGCCTGTAATCCCTGCACTTGGAAAGCTATGGCTGGAGGATGGCTATCAGTTTGAGGCCATCCTGGGCTACATAGTGAGACTCTGTTTCAAAAACAAAACAACACCTCCCTGTAACCTTGAATAGGGAAATTTGGTGCCCCTGTTTGTACCCTTCTACCTCTCTACTGATGCTGCACCCCTGAGATCAACTGGCTGGATTGGCAGTGATTTCCAAGGTGACACAAGACACAATGGCTATCAGCTCCTTGGCCCTGTATTCCAAAAGTCAAAGACCAGAGAAACTGCTTATGTGCTTCTTCCAAGTCTCCAATCTGGTGTTCTCTCTTTCTGCTAAAGCATACCCCTCCCCCACCTTTCCCAGTCCCTGAACAGGTCCCCACCTGAGGATTGTTATAGTTTATATCTGGATGTCCTTGCGAAGCCTCAGGAGCTCATAGGTAGGGCTTTTGGGTGACTGGATCATAGGAGTGTGCTACTGGATTAGTCCACTGATGGGTTTATAGCTGGGTACAATGTTGGGAGAGAAAGCCTGTAGCAAAAGGTAGGCCATTGTAGACAGGCCCTCAAGGTATATGTATCCTTTCTTCTGCCTCGATTGCCTCCGGGGCCTGCCTTGCCAAGAACTGTTTCTTCTCTGCCACGCCCTTTGCCATGTGCCCTGCCTTGGAGCCAGCCAACTCTGGGTTGAATCTTACAAACTCTCTGCCAAAATAAACCTTGGATTCTGTTGTCCCATGTTGTACTCCTGCCTGGGGATCCACTCCGTACTTTCCCTTTTGCCGTGCTTCCTAACTTTGCTCAAAGTCGCCACTGGGAGCTGAGAGGGAGGACTGGACCCAACCTAAGACAGGCTGAGGCCCTGGAGGGAAACCAGCCCAGGACCCACAAGGGCAGGGTCAGCACCAGACCCTGAAGGGAAGGGGTGGACTTGGGCCCAACATTTCATCTCTTTTCATTTCTGTTTCCCTCCTTTTCAGGATGGAGTGGGCCTCAGGGGACCAAGGGAGGGACCGGCATAGACAGCCTGTGCCCTGGCACTTTCGACTGGGCCTGCTTCTAAGCGGTGAGGGGGCCTGGTGAGGGCCCAAGGTGTGGGATGTGATGGTGGTCCCGGGTGGTTATCTCTGGGGCACATGGGATGAGGGCTTCCAGATGGGAACAGAGTAGAACCGGCTGACCCTCTCTCTAGTGATAGCCACCACTCTGGCCCAGGCCCCATCTCTGGATGCACCTGGCTGTTCGCGAGGAAGCTGCTACCCAGCCACAGGTGACCTGTTGGTGGGCCGTGCCGACAGACTGACTGCCTCATCTACCTGTGGCCTTCGTGGCCCCCAGCCCTACTGCATTGTCAGTCACTTGCAGGTGCTGCTGGGGGCTGGGTGAAAGGCTGGGTCATGGTAGGGCTGGCAGTGGCTAAGGCACTGATTTTTGACCCCCGACCCAACCCAGGATGAGAAGAAGTGCTTCCTGTGTGACTCCCGGCGCCCTTTCTCTGCTCCAGACAACCTGCACAGCCATCGTATCCAGAATGTAGTCACCAGCTTTGCACCACAGCGCCGGGCAGCCTGGTGGCAGTCAGAGAATGGTAAGGCTGTGGGTGGGCGTGGATTGAGCAGGGATGCCTACCAGAAGTCTGAGTCCTTGACCTCTTACTTCTACCCCAGGTGTTTCCACGGTCACTATCCAACTGGACCTGGAAGCTGAGTTCCATTTCACACACCTCATTATGACCTTCAAGGTACCTGCATATCTGGGAATCTGTGTCAGTCACCCTGCTTCACTCCCCTTTTCCTCATTGCTCCAGCTCCTTAACCCAGGCTTCCTGAGCTCATGTACTTACATGCACAGGGGGCTCTTTTATCCTCCCACCTTCCATGTCTACACTTCCTGGCCTTTTCACATTCTCTTCTACTGCCCCAATCCTAGACTGGGTCAGGTTCTGTCTCCCTGGGACCTATAACCCCTGAGCCTCCTCAGCAGAAGTAGCTGCCCTTCCTGATCTGTTGGCTTTCAGGGTCACTTCCCCCTGTTTGTGAGTTGCTAGAGGGAAATCCCAGGCCAAGCAGGGTTCTGGCCAGCCTGGACTAGGCTTGGATTCTGGTGCCTGCTGATCAATTGTGCCCCCACCCAGACTTTTCGTCCTGCTGCCATGTTGGTGGAGCGCTCAGCAGACTTTGGCCACACCTGGCATGTGTACCGATATTTCTCCTATGACTGTGGGACTGACTTCCCAGGTGTTCCACTAGCCCCTCCGCGGCACTGGGATGATGTAGTCTGTGAGTCTCGCTACTCAGAAATCGAGCCATCCACTGAAGGCGAGGTGAGGGCTGAGATCAGGGTGTTAAGTGGGGAGGGAGGATAATGGGCCTGTGCAAGGGCCAGTATTTCTATGGACTCCCTGCCTTTCCAGGTCATCTATCGTGTGCTAGACCCTGCCATCCCTATCCCAGACCCCTACAGCCCACGTATCCAGAGTGAGTGCTCCATTCTTTGAGACTGGCACAGTCCCAGCGTCTGGTCAAGGACTATTTGGGGCATCAGGAACTATTTTGGATGCTTCCTGGGGCTGGTGCCAAGCCTAGTTTAGATTGGGTGGCAGTAGACAGGAGGTCTCCCAAGGTGACCTTGGCAGCTGCAGCCCCTGGGTGGGTATGGGATGGCAAGGGCTTGCCAGGTCAGATGGCTTCCACCCTTCCCTTCACACAGACTTGTTGAAGATAACCAACCTTCGAGTGAACCTAACTCGGCTTCACACACTGGGAGACCACTTGCTTGACCCACGGCGTGAGATCCGAGAGAAGTACTATTATGCCCTCTATGAGCTGGTTATACGGGGCAACTGCTTCTGCTACGGACATGCCTCACAGTGTGCACCTGCCCCAGGGGCACCAGCCCATGCTGAGGGCATGGTGAGGGGCTTTAAATGGCTGGAATCGGGCTGGTAGGAGAGGGAGGTGTGGTTGGATGGTACTAACACTTTGCCTGCCCACTCCCATAGGTACATGGGGCCTGTGTCTGCAAACATAACACTCGTGGACTCAACTGTGAGCAGTGTCAGGATTTCTATCATGACCTGCCCTGGCATCCAGCTGAGGATGGCCATAGTCACGCCTGTAGGAGTGAGTGAGGCCCTGTCCTTCTTATCCCCAAAACGCTGCAGCCTTTCTATGCCCTAGGTAAAACTGATAGCTAATTGAGCAACCCAGTGTATATCCAGGCTTGATATACCTGATGATCTCCTCAAGCCCTCTTCTGTATTCTGCTTTGTGTAGGATGCCACCTAGCATGATGTTGAGGCCTTGAAGCCTTTAAGGTGCCACCTAAAAATTCTGACCTGTACCAGGGATCTAAAGTGGCATTAGATCTCTCTCTGCCCCTTAGCCCAAAGACCTGTTTCATGTGGCCTCTCCATCCCTCCCCCCAGAGTGTGAGTGCCATGGACACACTCACAGCTGCCATTTTGACATGGCCATATACCTGGCATCGGGCAATGTGAGTGGAGGCGTATGTGACAGATGCCAGCACAACACAATTGGACATCACTGTGAGCTCTGCCGACCCTTCTTCTACCGGGATCCAATGAAGGACCTGCGGGACCCAGCTGTGTGCCGCCGTGAGGCTGGGATTGGGCATGAGGGAGGGAGAGCTGAGCCTGGGGCAGGAACTGGAAAGCCAGATTGCTGTCTAGGTTATAGGGAATTGGGGTAGAGGACTGGTGTGGAACCAGACCAGGAATCCAGGGTGGTGCCTTAGGAGAGGACTGATGTTGGGCTAATTTAGTGAGACTAACCTTGTACCACTTTTTGCTCTCAGCTTGTGATTGTGACCCTATGGGTTCCCAAGATGGTGGTCTCTGTGATTCGCATGATGATGCTGCCCTGGGGCTTGTCTCAGGCCAGTGTCGCTGCAAAGAACATGTGGTGGGCCTTCGTTGCCAGCGATGTCGTGATGGCTTCTTTGGACTCAGTGCTAGTGACCCTCTAGGTTGCCGGCGTATGTACCTTCTGCCTTAATTCCTGGTCTGACTTTTAACCCCTGGTTTTTCACTCCTGACTGAGGTGAACCTGAATTTGGCTAATGGATCGGTCTCTTTCTTTGCAGGATGTCAATGTAATGCTCGAGGTACAGTGCCTGGGGCCACTCCTTGTGATGCCAATAGTGGAAACTGTTTCTGCAAGCGGCTGGTGACTGGACATAGCTGCGACCGCTGCCTGGTGCGACTGGAGGGACCTGGAGTTCTGGGGTCTTGGACTTGTCTTCAGATTGCATGACTGGTGGTTGAGAGGCCTCAGGTCTGGAAGGCCAAGTGCATACACCAGCAGGCCAAGTGCATACACCAGCAGTGTGGGGGCCCTGTGTTCGCTAAGGGGTGGTAGAGGCCAGGGATGTGGTTGAATTTCCTGCTGGTTGGCAAGGGGGTCTTTTTCTGGTCCCTAGCCACCCTTTTCTTCCAGCCTGGCCACTGGGGTCTGAGCCATGACCTGCTTGGCTGCCGACCTTGCAACTGTGATGTGGGTGGTGCCTTGGATCCTCAGTAAGTGCTTAAATGGGTCTTGGGAGGGTCTTGGAAAGGTCTTAGAGAGGAATTCCTTTTTGAGTAACCACAGCTTTCCTTAGGTGTGATGAGGCCACAGGTCAGTGTCGCTGCCACCAACACATGGTCGGGCGACGCTGTGAGCAAGTGCAGCCTGGCTATTTCCGGCCGTTCCTGGACCACCTAACTTGGGAGGCTGAGGATGCCAGAGGGCAGGTGGGGGGGCTCGTGTGTAGGGAGGATGGCTAGAGAGGTGGATGGTCCTTGTAGGGGGTGGTGTACTTGGGTGAGGTCTTGGCAGGAGAAATAGGGTTTGGGGCTAGCGATAGCAGAAAGGGTAATTGCTCACCTGAGCCCCCATTGCTGTCTCCATTGTCTCTCAGGTGCTCAATGTGGTGGAGCGCTTGGCAGTCACCCAGGAGACTCCCTCCTGGACTGGGCCAGGCTTTGTGCAGTTGCGGGAAGGTCAGACACTGGAGTTCCTGGTGACCTCTTTACCAAAAGCCATGGACTATGACCTGCTGCTGCGTGTGGAGCCTCAGGTCAGACCCGTGATAGCTGACTGGACCTGAGCCCCCGGATGTGGGAGTATCTCCTCCATCCTCTTCTTTCCCCAGGTCCCTGAGCAGTGGGCAGAGATAGAACTGACTGTACAGCGTCCAGGTTATGTGGCTGCCCACAGCGTGTGTGGGCATGTGCTGCCCAAGGATGACCACATTCAAAGGACTCTGCAAACAGCTGTTAGGTGAGGGCATCAGTGACAATACCTGCAGTGGTGGTGGTGGGGGCTGTGGCACCTGGAAGACCCCACTGGTTACTTGTCTGTTTCTTCAAAGTTTCCCTCCTGAGTGCTGGGTTTTTGGGGTTTTGTTTTGTTTTGGTTTGTTTTTTTCTTTTTTTGGTGAAACCAGGGATTGAACTCAGGCCCTTACGCTCGCCAGACAAGCGCTTATTCTACTGAGCTTTTTCCCTAGCCCCTTGAGTGCTGTAACAGTGTTACCAGGCACTGTTGGACATGACTGTAGTTATAGGAAGGAAATAAAACAGGGCCTATTCTCAGGGGTCTAGGGTCCAGAGAGCAAGGCAGGAACTAATGAGAAATCATCTAGTGTCAGTGGTTGGAGGGCAGTGGCATTAGAGTGCTCGAACCAGGGATGTAACTGGTCTGGATAATGTTCATTACAGTGTGGTTAGTTCTTTCTTTCTTTCTTTCTTTCTTTCTTTCTTTCTTTCTTTCTTTCTTTAATCATTGTCTTAGTTATTTTTCTTGTTGGACAAAATACCTAACACCCAAAGTTAAAAGGAAAAAGGTTTTTATTTAGCTCACTATTTGTGAAGTTTTCAGTCTATAATCAGCTGTCTTCAAGGCAGAGTAGCATGGCCGAGAGGCAACAGTTCGTGGAGGCAAAAGACTGCTATAAGAGTAAAAAGGGTATAACAAGCCTCTTCCTGCCCCTTTTATCTTATCTAGACTGCTGAGATTAGGGCAGTGCAAATCCAATCAGTAGAGTGATCCAATAATCACCCAGCCTTGATCCTAGGACCCTTAATTCCAGTATTGCATTATGAATCAGTCACAAACTCTAGATTTAGCTGCCTCCAAAAAAGCCTGTCCCCATGACTACATGAGGTTTTGGGGGACATCTGGAGACAAACCATAACAATCATTTTTAAAAAATTATTTATTTATTTGTTTGTTTATTTATTTAGTGTGTGTGTAGCCAGCTCAGCCCACCAGAGGGTGGGGCTGGCTGGCATGTGGTGCTGGGGGATTGAACCAC
>NW_004524584.1:14388899-14428339 GCF_000260255.1 Octodon degus | reverse complement strand
AGACAATGAAGACAGTGAGTGGTCTTTGCCTATGATTTATTAGATAGCACAACAAAGATGATGTGGCAGCTACGAGGAAACTCAAGGGATTGAAGCATGGTGGGCCTGAGTATGGTTTTAGAGGATGAGTGGAATGATCTGGAACAGTGACAGGGAAACTTTGAGAGACTGAGTGCCCAAACTGTAACCCCAAACCCACTTATTTATTGCAAAGTGCCGATACTATGATTAAACCCGAATACTGAGGTTTTAGTTTAGAAAAAAGCAATCTTACATTAATATCTGCTGTTTTAAAAGAAAAATGCAATAACATACGTGCCATAGATTCATCACCACTGACCTAGGAGATGGAGAGGGAGATAGAGGAAGTGATGTAGTCCTAGTGGAGAGGACTAGAAGTTGTAGGTTGGGATTATTTGTGTGTGTGTGTGTGGCCAGCTCAGCCCACCAGGGGGCAGGGCTGGCTGGCATGTGGTGCCAGGGGATCAAACCGCGGTCCCTGTGCCCCGCCAAGCCCGTTCCAAGTAGGTGCTCTAGACCACCGAGCCATCTCACCAGCCCCTGTAGGTTGGGATTAGAGGAAGCATGAATTGGTAATTGAATTACAAATTGGCAGGTTTTCATGCAAGGCAAGTGGTGTGAGTTTCTAGGCTATATGGGTATATGGGGATTTCCAGTGAGACTGGCCTGCCTCAGGTATGAGTCCAAAAAGCTATGTCGTAGGACTCGTATTTTTTTTTTATTTTTATTCATTAAATTTTTTAGGGCTGTTATGTTGCTGTGTGTGTGTGGTGTTTTTTTTTTTTTTTTTTATTTTTTTTATCCCCCAAAACCAGGGATTGAACTGAGGCCCCTGTCCTTGCCAGGCAAGTGCTTATTCCACTGAGCCATCTCTCCTGCCCCTGTTTTTGTTGTTTAGACAGGCTCTTGCTATGTAGCTTCGGATGACTTTGAATTCATGGTCCTTCTGCCTCCATGTAACAGGTGCTGGGACTACAGGCATGCACCATCATGCCCAGTATATGGGAACCTTCTATACAGATTTTCTGTTGGGTGCCTGGGCAGCTGTCTGACCCAACTTCCTTGACCAATAATTTGGTTGATGTCAGTAGGGTGTGAGAGACCCTGAATGATTGGTACAGGGACGATGGGTGACCTCTTATACCTGTCTCCATTTGCCCTCAGGTACATAGTGCTTCCCAAACCTGTCTGCCTTGAGCCTGGCATCTCCTATAGGCTGCATCTGAAGCTGGTGCGAACAGGGGGAGGTTCCCAGCCTGAGGATTCTGGACCTGGCCTGCTCATTGACTCGGTGAATTCTTTTGGTTTGTTTGAGATAAGGTTTCACTATGTAGTTCAGGCTGCCTTGAGCTTACTGTGCAGCTCAGGTTGGCCTTGAACTCAGCAGTCTTCCTGCGTCAGCCTCCTGAGTGCTGAAATTACAGATCTGCACTACCACACCAGCAACTTGGTGATTTCTTGCCCACACCAAAGAAAGTGATAGGGCTATGGGGTGTAGCATGTGGTGGGATCTATGACAGAAGAGGCAGGTGCTGGTGGTACTGGGGTGAACAAGCTCATAGCAGTACAAAGGCAAGTGCCAGTGTCGCCCCCTGTCTGAGGCACACTTTTCCTTGGTTATCCCTTCAGTTAGTGCTCTTGCCTCGTTTCCTGGCACTAGAGATGTTTAGTGCAGGTGATGCCAGTGCTCTGGAGCGCCGTGCCACCTTTGAACACTATCGCTGCCATGAGGAAGGTCTGATGCCCAGAAAGACCCCTCCCAGTGAGGCCTGTGCCCCCCTTCTCATCAGCCTGTCGAGTCTGATCTACAATGGTGCCCTGCGTAAGTATCTGTCATGGGGGTTGGGGTGTAGAGATGGGGTCAGCCTGACCTGGCCCTCCTATATCCCACAGCCTGTCAGTGTGACCCTGAAGGCTCACTGAGTTCTGAGTGTAATCCTCACGGTGGCCAGTGCCTGTGCAAACCTGGAGTGGTTGGGCGCCGCTGCAACATCTGTGCCACTGGTTACTATGGTTTTGGTCCCACAGGCTGTCAAGGTATCTGCCTGCCTTTTATTCCTTCCTATTCTTCTTTCCCCTTCCCACTACTGCTCTCCTTCCTCCCTCTGGTTCTGCTTTTTCTAACTCTGCCTCAGACCTCATTCTCTTCAACCCTGGGTTCTTGGCAGTTCTCTCCATCTAATGATCCTCCCATACTCACCCTGCTCAGACTCCCCTTATATAGTCTCCCCAGCCCAGCCTTTACTCTACCTCAGCCTGCCAGTGTAGCCCTGAGGGAGCTCGCAGCGGCCTGTGTGAAGGGACTTCTGGGCAGTGTCCCTGCCGAACTGGTGCTTTTGGACTTCGCTGTGACCACTGCCAGCATGGCCAGTGGGGATTCCCTAACTGCCGGCCATGTATCTGCAATGGGCATGCAGATGAATGTGACCCTCACACAGGCACTTGCCTCAGCTGCCGTGACCACACAGGAGGAGAACACTGTGAAAGGTAAACTTGAAACAACTATGGGGCGGGGTGGGGTGTTAAGTAGGCTGCCTGGGAATGACACGTCTCTTCCTTTACTTCCCTGCAGATGCATTGCTGGATTCCATGGGGACCCACGGCTGCCATATGGGGGCCAGTGTCGGCCCTGCCCCTGCCCTGAAGGCCCTGGCAGCCAGCGGAATTTTGCTACTTCTTGCCATCGGGATGGGTACTCCCAGCAGATTGTGTGCCACTGCCGGTCAGGGTACACAGGTGAGTGGGTAGGGCGCAGGCACAGGATCAGTGTGAAGTGGCTGAACTCTTATTAGAGTTCTCTTTGATCATTGGCAGGGCTTCGGTGTGACACTTGTGCCCCTGGGTACTTTGGAGACCCATCAAAGCCAGGTGGCAGGTGCCTACCATGTGAGTGCAGTGGGAACATAGACCCCACAGACCCTGATGCCTGTGATCCCCAAACGGGGCAATGCCTACGCTGTTTACACCACACAGAAGGGCCACACTGTGCACATTGCAAGCCTGGCTTCCACGGACAGGCTGCCCGACAGAGCTGTCACCGTGAGTATGGGTACAGGAAGAGAAAGCTGGGGGTGGGGTTCTACTGCTTGGGTTCCCCTTGAGCACTCTCTTCATCTTGGCTGGCACAGGCTGTACCTGCAACCTTCTGGGCACAAATCCTCAGCATTGCCAATCTACTGACCAGTGCCAGTGTGATGCAAGCAGTGGACAGTGTCCATGCCTTCCCAATGTCCAAGGGCTTAGCTGTGACCGCTGTGCCCCCAATTTTTGGAATCTTACTAGTGGTCGTGGCTGTCAGCCTTGTGCCTGCCACCCAACCCGGGCCAGAAGCCCCACCTGCAATGAGGTATGGAGCCTTCCTACAGATCCCCGGGTAGAGGGAGCCAGTTGTCTGCATGGTCTCAAAGGCTAATCCTCTGGTAGAGGCTCTGACCTTTGTTCTGCTCCCACTCTAGTTCACAGGGCAGTGCCACTGCCGTGCTGGCTTTGGTGGACGGACTTGCTCTGAATGCCAAGAGCTCCACTGGGGAGACCCTGGGTTGCAGTGCCGTGGTGAGGCATCTGGGGTGCCAGGATGGATGGAGGAGCTCCCAGGATGTTCTATAGGGGCCCTAACTCATTAATCTGCCCTTTCTTATAGCCTGTGATTGTGACCCTCGTGGGATAGATACACCTCAGTGTCACCGCTCCACTGGTCACTGTAGTTGCCGCTCAGGCGTGTCTGGTGTGCGCTGTGACCAGTGTGCCCGGGGCTTCTCAGGTGTCTTTCCTGCCTGCCACCCCTGCCATGCATGCTTTGGGGACTGGGACCGAATTGTGCAGGACTTGGCTGCTCGTACAAGACGCCTGGAGCAATGGGCTCAGGAGCTGCAGCAGACAGGAGTGCTGGGTGCCTTTGAGAGCAGTTTCCGGCACATTCAGGAGAAGCTGGGTATGGTGCGGGCCATTGTGGGTGCTCGAAACACCTCAGCTGCCTCTACTGCACAGCTTGTGGAAGCCATAGAGGATCTACGGTGAGAGGATACATGGTGGGATGAGGCAGAAGCTCAGTGGATCAGGGCTAAAGCCTCTCTAAACATACTTCCTGTTGATGCAGACGTGAAATTGGGGAGGCCACTGAGGAGTTGACTCGGCTGGAGGCAGAGCTGACTGATGTGCAAGATGAAAACTTCAGTGCCAACCACGCACTGAGCAGTCTCGAACGAGATGGGCTTGCACTTAATCTCACACTGCGGCAGCTTGACCAGCACCTGGACTTGCTTAAGCATTCAAATTTCCTGGGTAAGTTACCTAAGTAGGCAGGTAGACTAGGGCTTATCTTCAGCTGACTGCCTGACTCTGTCCAACTTAGGTGCCTATGACAGCATACGCCATGCTCACAGGCAGTCTGCAGAGGCAGAACGTCATGCTAACTCCTCAGCCCTATCAGTACCCAGCCCTGTGAGCAACTCAGCAGATACCCGGCATCGAACAGAAGTACTGATGGGTGCCCAGAGGGAAGACTTCAACCGCAAACACTTGGCTAACCAGCAGGCATTGAGTGAACTCTCTGCCCATACTCATACCTTGAGCCTGACAGACATAAATGAATTGGTGAGGTGCAGGTATGGGGTGGGACAGGTGGGTATGGGTGTTCATCTCCCTAGAGCTCTCATTTGTTCTATGCCTGGCAGGTGTGTGGGGCCCCAGGGGATGAACCCTGTGCTACCAGCCCTTGTGGAGGTGCTGGCTGTCGGGATGAGGATGGACAGCCCCGCTGTGGGGGCCTCAGCTGCAGTGGGGCAGCAGCCACAGCAGACCTAGCACTGGCCCGGGCCCGGCACACACAGGCAGAACTGCAGCGGGTACTGGTAGAAGGTGGTGGCATCCTCAGTCGAGTGGCTGAGACTCGTCGGCAGGCAGGCGAAGCACAGCAGCGGGCCCAGGCAGCCTTGGACAAGGCTAATGCTTCCAGGGAACAGGTGGAGCAGGCCAACCAGGAACTACGAGAACTTATCCAGAGTGTGAAGGACTTCCTCAGCCGTGAGCCTTCCATGTGCCCCAAGCCACGTGGTTGTTTCTTCTGTGTCTTTGTGTTTCTCTAGGGACTGAACTGGATCTATCTTTCTTTCTTTCTTTTTTTCCATTTTATATATTTGGTACAGGGTCTCACTATGCAGCTTGGACTCGTAGTGATCCACCTATTTTCAGCTTCCCCAGCACTGGGATTACAGGCATGCGCCACCATGCCTAGACTTGGTGGATTGCCCAGCATGCCACAGGGTGTGGCACTCAGGACTGTGGATGGTACCCTGGTCCCTGCGCTTGCCAAAGCAGGCACTTAGTCTGCTGAGCTATTTCGCCAGCCCTAAATCTATCCTTATGACTCCATGTCTGGCTCTTGAGTCTTTGCCCATACTTGGTCCTCCAGTACATGTTTGTTGCTAAGTTTTTGCCCTATGTCCCTTTTCGTGGTTACATTCTTAGGCTTATTAGCAAATCCAAGAATACATCCCCCCCAGATTATATTTCCATGCTTATGAAGAATCTCTCCTTAAACTCTTGCCTATGTTCCCCATAGAGGAGGGGGCAGATCCTGATAGCATTGAGATGGTGGCCATGAGGGTGCTAGAGCTCTCCATCCCAGCTTCACCTGAGCAGATCCAGCGCCTGGCAGGTGAAATTGCAGAGCGGGTCCGGAACCTAGAGGATGTGGATACAATCTTGGCACGTACAGTGGGAGATGTGCGTCGGGCTGAGCGGCTACTGCAGGATGCACAGCGGGCACGGTCTGATCCCACCTTGAGCCCTGGCCCCATCCCTTACACCTGGTGTTGGTACCATGCAGGCCCTAATTCCCTCTTCTCTCCAGGAGCTGGGCTGAAGGTGAAAAAAAGAAGGCAGAGACAGTACAGAAAGCACTAGAAGAGGCCCTGCGGGCACAGGGTGTTGCCCAGGGTGCCATCCAGGGAGCAGTGGTTGACACAAAGAACACAGAGCAGACCCTGCGCCAGGTGTGGTCTCCGTAAGACATCAGTGGGATAAGATTATGTGCTTGTACGGTAGATCTGTTTAACTCTGGGTCCACCTGTGGCAGGTACAGGAGAGGATGACCGGTGCAGAGCAGGCTCTGAGCTCTGCAGATGAGCGGGCTCAGCAATTAGATGCTCTTCTGGAGGCTCTGAAACTGAAATGGGCAGGAAATAGCCTGACAGCCTCTACAGCTGAAGAAACAGCAGGCAGTGCTCACATTCGTGCCCAGGAGGCTGAGCAGGTAGGTTGGGGGAGAGCCAGTTAGAGGAGGTAAGGGCATTTGTTGGGCTCCCACTGGGCTGCCCCCATCTGGAGATTCTCCCCTACATCCTCAGCTGCTGCAAGGCTCAGTGAGTGATCAGTACCAAACGGTGAAGGCCTTGGCTGAACGCAAGGCTCAGGGTGTGCTAGCTGCTCAGACAAGGGCGGAACAACTTCGGGATGAGGCTCGGGGCCTGCTACAAGCGGCTCAGGACAAGCTGCAGCGACTACAGGGTGAGGAAGACGTGTGTGCGTAGGAGCCAGAAGTGGGATTGGAAAAGGATTCTTAAACTAATACCTGCTCCCTCTGCCCCACCTTCTCCCAGAACTGGAGGGCACCTATAAAGAGAATGAGCGCGCCCTGGAGGACAAAGCGGCTCAGCTGGATGGGCTGGAGGCCAGGATGCGAAGTGTGCTTCAAGCCATAAACCTGCAAGTCCAGATTTACAACACCTGCCAGTAACCCCTGCCCAGGGCCTACCTCGTCCCTAACCCTACAATGCGCTTTTGTCTGCCTACACACTAAAGCTTTTTGCCTGGCAAGGCTCCAATAAACCAGTGTGAACCCTTGCTGTGTTTGTTGTCTGGATTCTTGGGACAGGGACTGCAGTCGGCAGGGCTCCAGGAGGACAAAGCACCGCAGCCCCTCCTCCTCGCTCGGCCCGCCGGGTGCAGCCCATCCGGAGTGCCTACTCCCTCGGAAGTGCGTCACTGGCTTGGCGCCCCGCCAGCCGCAGCCGTAACTGGAAGTCGAAACAAAACAAGCGGCTAAGACGGCGGCGGCGGCGCCCGGGACGGGGGGAGGGGCGCGCCGGAACCGGAACCGACCTGACGCCGGAACCGGAATCGAGAGCGGGTTACCAGGGCCTGGAGAGGGCTGGCGGCGGCTGTTTCGCTCGGTGAGTGGGGCGGGCAGTGACTCGCCTGTGTGGCCACAGCGAGGAGGACGCTGCACGGGCCCAGGGCGGCTTCTTCAAGGTCACGGGCTGTGCCAGCCCCGACACTTCGAGCCCCGCACTGTGCCGGGCCCACCGATGCCGGCGGAATCGTTACACCATGCCGGGGGCCGGCCTCCGACCTCAAACAGGACCAACAATGAGCCAGGGCGGTTTCCTGGAGGAGGTGGTGGCGGGCCCTGAGGGTCGGAGGTTGACGTTGCTGGGCCTTGGCCAGGAACTTTGCAAAGGCCTACCCCAGCCAGCTGGGGTCTCTAAACAACCTCTTTCCTGCCTCTATGTCCTCGAGCCTGGGGGAGGGATGCGACCTGCGCTTGAGACGTGGGTGTGAGAAGGAAGCAGGTGTCCACTCTGCAAAATTCTGAACCTGCCATTATTAAAGATCCAGCTCACCAATACCACATCTGACTCCATCACATACCCCTTCCCCCCAGGAACATAGATTAGGTACTGTTAAGTCCTGCCACCTGCTCAGGCTAGGACCTGAGATTGCCAAGAGTCCTGCATCTGTGGCTTGTCCCCACCCTCACCTCAGTATCTGATTTTGAGAATTTCCTTTTGGATGGTGCAGCTGCCCAGAATTCACTGCCCAGAATTCCATGGGAGGGGGCTGGGGAGATGGCTCAGTAGAATAAGCGCTTCCCTGGCAAGCGCAAAGGACTGAGTTCAATCCCCGGTTCCGGGGGAAAAAAAAAAAAAAGACACCAAAAAACCAGACTTCCATGGGAGTCTGGGTAGAAGGGCTCTGTGGCTCACAGCAGATGAAGAGTGAAGGGACTTGGAAAACAAGGCAATGGCTTTTCAGATCTCAAGCTGGATGTCTGTCATGCCTTGGCACTGGTGTCTGCCTTTCTGTAGCTGGCAGAAGGTTCTTTCTTGGGATGGAGAAAGACCAAATAGTACACAGGAACAAGTTCATAACAAAGGTGGGAGCAGGCATGAGGCAGACAGGTCACCTTAGCACTGGGACCTTTGCTATACAGTGACAGCAGCTGGCCTGGACCTTTATTCAACCGAGGTTTGGTTCCCCTGCTGTCTCAATGTACCTGCCTTTCCCTCCTTTCTCCTCCACCTTCTACTTTTCTAGGCATGACTAAGCAGCCAGTGAGAGTGAAGGAAAGAGAGCACCCTGCTGAGAGTGCCAGCCCTGTGGGCTGGAGCCCTGGCTTCTGTCCAGAGGACGAGTCTGGTCTCAGGCCATGACTGTCTTGACCTGGTGCCTTCTCAGAGAGGCTTCCACATTTGGGGTACTGTTGTGACAGGTATAAAGAGACTTGGCTAGAAATAGTTGCTGCTACTTGCATTACTCCCTTTTTCAAAATAGCCTGAGAATATTCAGGGCTTCTCCAGGTAATGAGGAGATGTTGCTGTGTAGAGTTAGGAGTGTCCTGGATTGCTGGGCCCTGGCTGTAGCTAAGCAAGTTGTCGGCTTTGATCGGTGATCCCTTTTCATTAGGCTGTCGCTTCTGTGCTGGAGAATTTAGCCACAAAGAGTTGCCAAGATAGCTGGGCCAGGAAGAAAGCGCCGCAGCCCTGACCCAGACGCTGTTGCCGACCCTGGGGCACTCTGGCTGTCAACCAAGCGGCTGAAGATGTCTGGAGGGGCCAGTACTACAGGCCCGAGGAGAGGGACCACAGGACTGGAAGAGGCTACTAGTAAGAAGAAGCAGAAGGATCGAGCGAACCAGGAGAGCAAGGATGGAGATCCTAGGAGAGGTGGGAGTGGCATTCCCAGAATGTTCATAACTTTTCTTGCCCTCTAACTGGCCATAGTGATTGGGGTTGGAAGATGACTTGTCATTCTCTTTGTCTTCTTCTGGTGCTGACTGAATGCCTCATGGCAGGTTGGGTAAAGCCTCAGCTTTGAGCTCAGGGTATTTGGGCTGAGATCCAGAAGATGACTTCAGATGGTGGGATCTAGGAGACTGACCCCTTCTCATCACCTTCCTGTTCTTTCTTTGGTTCTCAGGGTCATTGTCCACTCCTCGAGAGGAGCAGACTAAAGAAGGTAAGCAGTGAATGAGACTTTCAAGTGCTAAGAAAGGTGTGGGAGAGCTGGGAATTTGGTTCCTATCTTGGAGCAGACCCATTAGGGCTGGGTCTCTGTTACTAGTTTATCCCCAGCTTGTGGAGACCCTTTTCATCTCCCTATACAGAGTTGTTGCTTGATTGGAGGCAGAGTGCAGATGAGGTGATTGTCAAGCTTCGTGTAGGAACTGGTCCCCTGCGGCTGGAGGAGGTGGATGCTGCCTTCACAGACACAGACTGTGTGGTACGGTTTCCAGGTGTGTCCATCTGCCCTAAGCATAACAGCGTATCTGAATTCTCTAATTATCCATGCTCTCCAGCTCACTGCCACTACTTTGTCTTCAGGTGGTCAGCAGTGGGGTGGTGTCTTCTATGCTGAAATAGAAAGTTCTTGCACCAAGGTGCAGGCCCGCAAGGGTGGTCTCCTACAGCTGGCACTGCCCAAGAAGGTGCCTCTGCTCACATGGCCCTCTCTTCTGGTGAGTTCCAGTACAGGGTAGGGTGGGGATACCCAGTGTAGTTGATACTGCTTGACTGTTGTATTTTTGGCAGAAGAAACCTCTAGAGACCCAGAATCTGGCAGCAGGTCTGCGGTCCCAAGAGAATGGACAGGAGCCATCTCCCATTGCCCTAGAGCCAGGCCCTGAGCCCCGCCGGGCTAAGCAGGAGGCCCGGAACCAAAAACGAGCCCAGGGCCGTGGTGAGGTAGGCTCAGGGGCTGGCCCTGGGGTCCAGGCAGGGCCCAGTGCCAAGAGGGCTGTGCATCTCCGCAGAGGGCCAGAGGGGGAAAGGTCCAGGGATGGCCCTGGATCCCAGGCTGATGCCCCATCCTTCCTGGCTGATCCGGACACCCAGGTGAGAGCTGGGTGCTTGTTTGGCTCTTAAGGAGTTGGGAAGGAGGGTTGTGCACTAGAATGGGGATCACTTGCTAGGCCCAAGGCTGATCCTACTCACAATCTTGCCATGAATAGGTTGAGGCTGAGGAACAGCTCCATGTACCGCTGCTGAACCCCAAAACCTGCCTCCTGGGCTCAGAGACAAATTTAGCCCTTTTGTCAGGAGAGAAGTCAGTGTTTCCCAGGAATGATGCAGTCTCCCCAGCCATGGCCCAAAGCAGAGACCCTGGGAAAGATAACCGTGTCACAGAGGAGATAGCAGGAGCAGCAAATGTTACAGCCTTGGCAGATGGTAAAGGTGGGGCTGGAAGTGGGCAGGTGTGGCACTAGCTTGGGCTGTAGAGTTGGTGGGTGGGTGGGGAGTATACCAACAACAGGCTGGAACCTGTCCTGGTGCTAAGCCGTGGTCTCACCATAGAGCCTGAGTCCATGGTAAACCTGGCATTTGTCAAGAATGACTCATACGAGAAGGGGCCGGATTCAGTGGTGGTACACGTGTATGTGAAGGAGATCCAGAGGGATACCTCTCGAGTACTTTTCCGGGAGCAGGACTTCACGCTCATCTTTCAGACCAGGTGAGTGGTTGGGTAGGAGCTGGGGCAGGCAGTGTACCTCAAATGATATAACTCTCATCTCATGCTCTTTTGTCCTTTCTCCTGCCCTGCTCTGGCTTTGTAGGGATGGAAACTTCCTCAGGCTGCATCCGGGCTGTGGGCCCCACACCATCTTCCGTTGGCAGGTGAAGCTCAGGTGGGTGGTGCTCCGCCCTGTCATGTGCCTGTCCCACCTGGGGCTCCTTGTCACTGTGCCTGTCTCACCTGGACTACATCTATCTGACCTGTCAAACTTGATACCTCCCTTACCCAATTCCTGAGCTCAGCCTTTTCTTGCAGGAACCTGATTGAGCCAGAGCAGTGCACCTTCTGTTTTACGACCTCTCGAATCGACATCTGCCTCCATAAGCGGCAGAGTCAGCGCTGGGGGGGCCTGGAGGCCCCGGCTGCACGAGGTCTGCATACGAGCTCCCATCATTGCCCAGCTCTGCATGACCTGGAACCCCATCTGTCACGTGCTGCTAACCACCAGCCCCCTCATTCCCCCTTTTTAAGGTGCAGTGGGTGGTGCAAAGGTTGCCGTGCCGACAGGTCCAACCCCTCTGGAGCCAGCCCCTCCAGGAGGTCCTCCACACCCTCTGACAGGCCAGGAGGAAGCCCGAGCTATGGAGAAGGACAAAGCTAAAGCTCGATCTGAGGATATGGGGCTGGAGACCGTGGCTGCCCGCACATCCTTGGAGCATGTATCCCCAAAGCCAGAACCACACCTGGCTTCGGTGAGACTCCTGGCTTGGGAAGGGCCAAGAGTGGAGGTTAGCTGGGTGTGGTGGCACACATCTGTAATCCCAGCACTTAGGAGGCTGAGGCAGGAGAACCCTTGAGAGTTAGAGGACAGCTTGGGCTTTGTGATGAGATCCTGTCCTACTATCCCTCTTACCCACCAAAAAAAAGAATGGAGGCGGGGGAGCCTCAGGGTTGCTCTCTCATGTCTCTTTGCTCCCACAGCCCAAGCCCACATGTATGGTACCTCCAATGCCCCATAGCCCTGTTAGTGGAGACAGCGTGGAGGAAGAGGAGGAGGAGGAGAAGAAGGTGTGTCTGCCTGGCTTCACCGGCCTTGTCAATTTAGGCAACACCTGCTTCATGAACAGCGTCATTCAGTCTCTGTCCAACACTCGGGAACTTCGGGATTTCTTCCATGGTGAGGTTAGGGCCAATAGCCTGTGGCAGAGGCAGAAAGGATGCCTTTATTCCTCACACCTTGGTTTGGCTTTTATTCCTAGACCGCTCCTTTGAGGCTGAGATCAACTATAACAACCCGCTGGGGACCGGTGGGCGTTTGGCTATTGGCTTTGCTGTGCTGCTTCGGGCACTGTGGAAGGGCACTCACCATGCCTTTCAGCCTTCCAAGTTGAAGGTGATCGGGAGAGGGAGGGGAGGGCTGCCATCTGGGGGTACAGGGAGTAATAAGGTTTCATACTTAAACTCTGGCCCCTATATCCAGGCCATTGTGGCAAGCAAGGCGAGCCAGTTTACAGGCTATGCCCAGCATGATGCGCAGGAGTTCATGGCTTTCCTTCTGGATGGGTTACATGAGGACCTGAATCGAATCCAGAACAAGCCCTACACAGAGACTGTGGACTCGGATGGGCGGCCTGATGAGGTTAGTTTAGAGGTCAGGGTGGGTCTGTCTCATGTCACCTTAGCCCCAAGGTGTCCTTGGTTGTCACCACTGTCTTCTTCAGGTGGTGGCTTCAGAAGCATGGCAGCGACACAAGATGAGGAATGACTCTTTCATTGTGGACCTGTTTCAGGGCCAGTACAAATCAAAGCTGGTGTGCCCTGTGTGTGCCAAGGTATGTCAGACTTCCCTTGAAAGAGAGCTCCTAGCTCCAGGACTACAGAAAGGAAAAAGGCAGAGATCCTAATTACACTCAGTTTGCCAGGTGAGATCAGTACCAGAGAAATGTGTGTTTTTAGGTCCTTCAGTACCATACTGGGGAAAGGAAGCAGGCAGTGAGGCCTTGGGCTTCTCAGGGCAGAAGGGATCAGATAGGGTAGGCTTCCTCAGTGAGGTAAAGGCAGTGTTGCAGTTTAAAGACGTGGGTGAGGCCTGGCAGGGTTGAGGGTAAGATCAGAAAAGCAGCTAGGATGCAGGTGAAAAGAAAATTGAGTTAAGTGGCTAAGTTGCCAGGAGTATTGTGCTAGAAAAGGGGGCTGTGCTTTCCTGCTCCATTTAGTGTTAGTAGAGGTTTACTGGTTGCTGATTGGTTGTGAGGGTCCTGAGAGCTGAGGCAGGGCCTGGATGAAGTTTTCTGGCCATGAGCATCACTTCTTTGCATAGCCTAGTGCCATCTATATTCACAGGTCTCCATCACTTTTGACCCATTCCTTTACCTGCCAGTGCCCTTGCCACAAAAGCAAAAGGTTCTTCCCATCTTTTATTTTGCCCGAGAACCCCACTGCAAACCCATCAAGGTGAGGAGTAAGCCTCTCCTCTCTGGGCCATTCCCCAGAACCTGGCATGCCTCTCCTACTCACTCCACCCTTGTCACCACAGTTCCTGGTGAGTGTTAGCAAGGAGAACTCCAGTGCAAGTGAAGTTTTGGATTCGCTTTCTCAGAGTGTCCACGTGAAGCCTGAAAACCTGCGCCTGGCTGAGGTATGTCTTTTCCTAGGCTTTACATATGTGAATATACGTGTATACAGATGAGTGTAGTCATGGGCAGCTGCATATCTGTGAATGTAAAAGGGGCACAGGCAGTGTGCTCTTCTTTGAGGCCCTGTTGAAACCAGGCATTGGGCTGTGTGACAAAGGTGCCCTTAGTTTCCAGCGATGTCAATTCTCCCTTTTTGCTGCTAGACCCCTAACTTCTTTCCATTTTTATTTGTAGAGTCTGAGCTACAAGAGTCCCACCAGTCTGTGCTGCTTCTGTCTACTGATTTCTCATTTTGTCTCACTTCTACATGTTGGCCCGCTCTGAAATTTCTTAGCTTTTAGTCTGGCAGCACCATTGGTTTGGAGGGGGCTTAAGGGCTGGGAGGAGTGAACCTTATTCTCACATGGGATCCCTGCGTTCCTTGTCCCCAGGTGATTAAGAATCGCTTCCACCGCGTGTTTCTGCCCTCCCAATCCCTGGACACTGTGTCTCCATCTGACATACTTCTTTGCTTTGAGCTGCTATCCCCAGAGTTGGCTAAGGAGCGGGTAGTGGTGTTAGAGGTACAGCAGGTAAGTCGGGGCTGGCTTGCTAAAACAGCACCCTAATGGGGAGAGCGCTCCTCCCTGGCCTTGCTGAGTCAAGAATACCCCCTCACCCCGCCCCAGCGCCCCCAGGTGCCCAGCATCCCCATCTCCAAGTGTGCAGCCTGCCAGCGGAAGCAGCAGTCAGAGGATGAAAAGCTGAAGCGCTGTACCCGGTGCTACCGTGTGGGCTACTGCAACCAGTGAGCACCCCTGTGGTTTTCCTCCACCTTTCCTGTCCTTCCACTGCCATTGAACCTGGTCCCTCCACACAAAGACACATATGTTTTAAGCCTTCCTCCCACTACACTATTTTACTGGACCCTAGGGGAGGCGGAGCTGGCCTATATAATTCCAAGGGTGTTAGACTAGCCCCCAATATATAGCAGTTGGAGCTGAGGTTCTATTTTTTTTTTTAAATGTATTTAGTACAGGGTCTCACTACACAGATCGGACTTGTCGTAATCCTCCTGTTTTCAGCCTCCCAAGCACTGGGATTACAGGCTGTGCCACCATTCCCAGTCTCAGTCGACATCTCAGCGTGCCCCAGGGCTGGGGCTGGCATGGCACGCTGGGGATCAAACCCTGGTCCCTGCATCTGCCTAAGCAGGCACTTTAATCCACTGAGCTATCTGGCCAGCCCTGCTGAGCTTCTATTCTTAATGTTTTCTTTCCACTCAGGCTCTGCCAGAAAAACCACTGGCCTGACCACAAGGGCCTCTGCCGCCCTGAGAACATTGGCTACCCCTTTTTGGTCAGTGTACCTGCCTCACGCCTCACTTATACTCGTCTCACTCAGTTGCTAGAGGGTTATGCCCGGTAAGTGCCCAGAGATTGGAGTAGGATGGGGTGGGGGAGGAAGAGAGGTGCTCAGAGACCCTGGGTAGGCTGGTGAGCACTTAACCTACGTTGATATCTGTTGCCAGATACTCGGTGAGTGTATTCCAACCACCCTTCCAGCCTGGCCGGATGGCCTTGGAGTCCCAGAGCCCTGGCTGCACCACACTGCTTTCCACTAGCTCCCTGGAGGCTGGAGACAGCGAGAGGGAGCCTATTCAGCCTCCAGAGCTGCAGTTGGTGGCTGAGGGGGACACAGGAGTTCCCCGAATGTGGGCAGCTCCTGATCGGGGCCCTGTGGCTAGCACCAGTGGAATTTCTTCTGAGATGCTGACTGGTGTTCCCATGGAGAATGGCTCCTTGGCTGTTGGTGACCGGGTGTCCCGGCCTGAAGGTATGAGCCAGCAAGAAGCACTGAGGGTTTGGAATGGGAGGCAGGAGAGGTTAGGGATACTGGTTTCAATTTGGTGGGCAGGGAGAGCTCTAATTACCGTGTTCTCTCATAGCTGCTGTGCCTGGATACCAGCATCCAAGTGAAGCTATAAATGCCCACACACCCCAATTCTTCATCTATAAAATTGATTCATCTAACCGAGAACAGCGGCTAGAAGACAAAGGTGTCAGACTGTGGGTGGAAGCCAAGGGGTGAGATGGGCTGCCTGCCCTCCACAGCTGCATGACATTTGTTCCTGCTTATCTCCAGGGGAAACTCCACTGGAGTTGGGTGAAGACTGTAGCCTGGCTCTGGTCTGGCGAAACAATGAGCGCCTACAGGAGTTTGTATTAGTAGCTTCCAAGGAGCTTGAATGTGCTGAGGACCCAGGCTCTGCTGGTGAGGCTGCCCGTGCTGGCCACTTCACCCTGGATCAGTGCCTCAACCTCTTCACACGGCCTGAGGTGCTGGCACCTGAGGAGGCCTGGTAAGAGTAGGGCAGTGGGCTTTGTGGTGGGCTGGGTAGAGGGAGAGCACCCTAGGCCTGAGCCCTCTTCTGTCCCTCAATAGGTACTGTCCACAGTGCAAACAGCATCGAGAAGCTTCCAAACAGCTGCTGCTGTGGCGCCTGCCCAATGTACTTATTGTGCAGCTCAAGCGCTTCTCTTTCCGTAGTTTCATCTGGCGCGATAAGATCAATGACTTAGTGGAGTTTCCTGTTCGGTGAGCAGTGGTCTCTGGTAACTAGGTAGGACAGAGGGATCCAGGAGCACCCTGGGCACGTGCTGACTATCTGTCTCATCCTTCCCTGATTGGGACCACAGGAACCTGGACCTGAGCAAGTTCTGCATTGGTCAGAAAGAGGAGCAACTGCCCAGCTATGACCTATATGCTGTCATTAACCACTATGGAGGCATGATTGGTGGCCACTACACAGCCTGTGCACGCTTGCCTAATGATCGCAGCAGCCAGCGCAGTGACGTAGGTGAGGGCACACACAGCCAGCAGGATAGGCGTCAAGAGTGATGCTGCAGGTTATGTTCATACTCTTCCCACCCTGCTGTAGGCTGGCGCTTATTTGATGACAGCACTGTGACAACGGTAGATGAGAGCCAGGTCGTGACTCGTTATGCCTATGTACTCTTCTACCGCCGACGGAACTCTCCTGTGGAGAGGCCCCCCAGGGCAGGTCACTCTGAGCACCACCCAGACCTAGACCCTGCAGCTGAGGCTGCTGCCAGCCAGGTGAGGCATGGGGGAAGCTTTACAGGCTAGTTGGGGCCAATTACATACAGGTTGTCAGGGGAGGGTTGGGCAATACAGCTTCTTCTCTAGCTGTAGGCCCTTTCAGCTCTGCAGAAGGTAAAGAGTTCTGTAACATCAGAGCCTCATCAGCAACATTCTGGTCCTCAAGGGACACTCAAGGTGCATGTCAACAACACACTGTCTCTAGTGTGCACAAAGGCACAAGTCATGTGACAGCTGTGAGACTCAGCAGGCACTGTGCTGTGCACAGACTACCTGACTTCTGCCAGCTCTCCTCTACATGTACCTCATATCTCATCCTGCAGACCTGCACCTGGTATTTGTCCCAGTGTTATGGCTTACCCAAGATGGGGCCTGTCAGGGCTGGCCACATTGTCTGGCAGCTGTCACACTCTCTGGATTGAATAGCTATTCCCAGTAAGCCTTCGGGGCCTTCCATCTCTTACTGACATAGTGTGCTGTATGCCCACTTGATGGGCACAGTTCTCCCATCTTTTTGGCTCCCTTGATCCCATTCTGTCAGCTTGGAGAATCGCACAGAAGACAGTGGTTAAGGGGGCCAGGGAGATAGCTCAGTAGAATAAGTGCTTGCCTGGCAAGTGCAAGGGCCTGAGTTCAATCCCCGGTTCCGCAAAAAAAAAAAAAAAAGGAAAGACAATGGTCAAGATCTGGATATAGGCAGTTCAACTCCTAGGAGATTGCCTTGGAGTTGGCAGACCTATCTTCCATGACACAGTCCCTTCTGTGGGACTCAAAAATAGGCCAGATGATCCCTCACCCGTCCCTAGGAAGCTTCATGTGGATTGGGAGGCTGTTTTGAAGCCAAAAGACTCAGGACTCAGGATTCTCATGCCCTGATCTGATCAGGTTGAGTGACCTGCCCATTTCCCTGCTGCTTGATCTACACTACAAGGGCTTGGCACCTGTTAACCACGCAGGGCTGTCCTAGCCAGGGGTCTCAGGGATACTGGATCCTCCCTATCCCCTAGGTGCTGATGGTCGTTTCCACATACTATAGGCTTCCCGGATTTGGCAGGAACTCGAGGCCGAGGAGGAGCTGGTGCCTGAGGGGCCTGGGCCTATGGGTCCCTGGGGACCCCAAGACTGGGTGGGTCCCCCACCACGTGGCCCTACCACACCAGACGAGGGCTGCCTCCGGTACTTTGTCCTTGGCACTGTGGCCGCTTTGGTGGCCCTTGTGCTCAACGTGTTCTATCCTCTGGTGTCTCAGAGTCGCTGGAAATGAGCTCACCTGCAGGCAGCTGCTAGGAGCTGGCCTACCTGTCTACCGGCCAGGCAATGCCTGCCTTCGTGGTGGGGAACAGTGCTCAGCTTTGGGCCTCAGTGTGTACATGTGGTGGGAGATAGTGGTGACTGTGGCCTCTGCACGGGCAGAGCATCCTAGGGTGGGTATCCATCTAGCTATCTGTCTGTTCCTTCTGCACTGACCCTTGGCCTGGAGCTTGGTGCTACCCAAGCTACTTCCTGTATTTAAACTGTTAATAAAGCAAGACTATTCAGGCCTGATCTTGTCTCTGTCTCAATACTGCTGCTACCTGCGCCTGCCTTAGGGCCCTCCCTTGGGTGCCCGGGCTCTGAGCCAGCACCCCCGGGATGCCAGGCAGCATACTGGGCAGCCCCCAACCCCTATCCTCATATTCTGTTGCAGGGACTAGGCCCTGGCCAGGCCCCAGAGGTGGCCCCCACGCGGACAGCCCCTGAACGCTACGCCCCCCCTGTGGACCGCCCAGCCCCCACCTACAGCAACATGGAGGAGGTCGATTAGCAGGTCCCTGACTGATGGGAAACTGGGTTTAGGGATCCTCTACAGAGGGCCCTGTCTTTGCCGCTTCTCCTCTTCACCAGAGGACACTGGCTGTATCAGTGGGGAGTTGGGGGGTATAATTCGGGTGGGAACCTCATAGGTTGTGACCTCTTGTTAGCTTGGTCCCCTAACCAGTGGGCTGTGGCTTCTCCAGCTGCCTCCAGTACTGTGTGATTGGATTCTCAGTTGTACCTTCAATTCTTCCTGACCTGCATTATAAATGTTATAATTTTATTCTAAAAAATTGTAATTTTTTTTTGCATTTTGAAAGTGATTGCTGCTGTTTAAATATATTTTAAAAATAAATAATACATAAGCAGATGACTTAGTGACTAATCTACCACATGCTATGGCTACCTACCCAGTCTTACATCACCCCACGTGCATGCACTTTGTGTGTGTGTGTGAGAGAGAGAGAGAGAGAGAGAGAGAGAGAGAGAGAGAGAGAGAGAGAGACCCTGAAAATACTATATTCTGAGGTGCGGTTGGGGGCACTCCTGGTGGGTCATGAAGCACCCCTCCCCCATGCCATCAGCTGTGAAGCCAGCTGGCTTCCCTGTTCAACTGGTTTAGGATCTAATATAGAAGTAGCTGGCATCACTGTCAAGATATCACAGCATCTAGGGAAGAGGAAAATTCTACAATGCTAATATTGTGGAGTGGAAGGTGCAGGCACTAGAGTACGTTGGGAAGGACTTGGTAGGGGACTGGAAGACTGGAATAGTAGTGCACACCTGTAATCCTAGCACTGGGAGACTGAAGCAGAGTTTAAGCCTTGCCTGGACAACTAAAGGGCTTGGTGGGACCCTGTCTCAAGTAAGTAAATAGGGGCTGGAGATTTGGCTTGACAGTAGAGGTTTTGCTTTCCATGCATAAGACCCTGGGTTCAATCCCAGCACCACCACCAAGAAAGGAGAAGGAGAAAAAAAAAAAAAAGAATAAATCAGTGGCCTGGGGATATAGGTATGTGTGAACGTCTTGGGTCTAATCTCTGAGTGCAGAGATACTGGAGCGAGATTTAAATGGGGTTGGGGGCTGAGGAGGATCCTCTTTCGAAGAGGTAAATCTTGTCTTGACTCCCTAGGGGATGTGCTAGGGCCTGCCAAACTATTTCTTCTCCTAAGAGTCCCTGAGACCTTGGCTGCTAGCAACTGACCTAGAATATTCAAGTTTCAGCACCTCTGCAACTTTGAACACACATCTTGTAATAAGCTCCCTTGCCTCCCTTTGGATAATGCTGCCCCTTCTTAATTGGAGGATTGAATGTAGATCTTCAAGTGGAGGGACATGGGGAACAAAAATAATTAGGACAATAGTCAGAGGAGTTAGGGAATATGAAGCATCGTTCTGGTAAACCTGTAGCTCCATCCAATTCTAAGCCCATGGAACCAATCTCATGAAGCTTAGCATGTAGGCCTTGCTGATACCCCTCAACCTCAGAGTCAGGGATAGTGTTATGTTTAGTTGTATTGGCAGAGCTACTACTTTATTCTGTTATATAGGCTTACAGGGTGCCATGAGGGAATCATGGAGAGCAAGCTTTGCCCAGGGCCATCATCAGACTTGCAGGACTTGGTGTTGGTGCTGGTGATCAAGTTGCAATGAACCCTTTGATAGCAGTCAGGTACCACGGGAACAGTGGCAGCAGTAGGCACTCTTCTTGGTCTGTTCATTTTTTTCTTTCTTTTTCTTTTTCGGCCAGGCAAGCACTTACTCTACTGAGCCATCTCCCCGCGCCCCCCTTATTGTGTGTGTGTCTTTTTTTTATTTATTTATTGGGGCTGGAGAGATGGCTCAGTGGTCTAAAGCACCTACTTGGAACAAGCTTAACAAAGCACAGGGACCGCGGTTCAGTCCCCCAGCACCACATGCCAGCCAGGCCCGTCCCCTGGTGGGCTGAGCTGGCCACACACACACACACACACACACACACACACACACACAAAATAAAAAAAAATAAATTTGTTAAGCTTGTTCTAAGTAGGTGCTTTAGACCACTGAGCCATCTCACCAGCCCGTGTGTCTTTTTGAGACAGGGTCTTGCTATGCTGTTCAGGCTGGCCTTGAGCTCCCTTTGTAGCTCAGGCTGGTCTTGAACTTGCAATGATCCTCCTGCCTCAAGAGTGCTGAGATTTTAGGCATGCAACACCATATCTGGCTGGTCTGTTCATTATTCTCTCTCTCTCTCTCTCTCTCTCTCTCTCTCTCTCTCTCTCTCTCTCTCTCTCCATATTAGTGGGGACTGAACCCAGAACCTTTGCATTGCATTATATTCCCATATGCCCTTTATTTTTTTTTAATTCTATTTATTTATTTAGTTGTGTGTGTGTGTGTGTGTGGGTGGGTGTGTGGGTGGGTGTGGCCAGCTCAGCCCACCAGGGGGCGGGACTGACTGGCATGTGGTGCTGGGGGATTGAACCGCGGTCCCTGTGCTTTTTTGCTAAGCTTGTTCTAAGTAGGTGCTTTAGACCACTGAGCCATCTCACCAGCCCCCCATATGCCCTTTAATATTATTACTATTGCCTTTTTGAGACAGGGTTTCATTATGCAATTCAGGCTGGCTTTGAACTCACTTAGTAGCTGAGGCTGGACTGGAACTTGCAGCAATCTTCTTGCCTTAGCTTCCTGAGGGCTGGAATTATAGGCATCAGCCAGCATGCCTGGCCTCCTTTTTATCTTTTTGAGACACAGTCTGTTGCTTAGGCTGGCCTCAAATTCACAGCAATCCTCCTGCATCAGTTTCCTGATGAACGATGTCTGGCAAGACTTGAAACTGTGGAAGCATCCTACAGTTCTGAGGTTACAGGTATGTACTGCCAGGCTTTTTTTTTTTTTTTTAATTTTGAGATAGGGTCTTACTACATTGTCCAGGCTGGCTTCCAAGTGACAGCCTTCTTGCTTCAGTCTTCTGAGTGGCTGGGATTACAGGTGTGTGTCACTACATCCAGCTATCATGGGTGTCTTTGTGCTGGTGTAGGCCCCTGTAGCTGCAGACGTGGCTTAGGGGTGATGTGGCTATAATTCTATTCCTTCGTGTCCTACCACAGCACCCTGCACTATATTCCCTACAACTTTTGTACTGTTCTTCATTGTACAGTGAATTCTAGGGCTGGCTGTCAGGCTGGTGTCCAAGGGCCACAGTGTTCAAAGCCTTAGGATATAGGACTGTACACAGATACCCATGTAGTCCTGGGTGGAACTAGAATGTGGTTGTCATGTAGGACTCAAATATAAGCTCAAAAAACATTGACATTGGTAAGATGTGGGTACAAAGCACGCATATCATTAGATGTGGTGATGCATCAGTCAGGATTTTCCCAGGCCCTGAAGATCCAGAAGTATGATCAAAACCAAGGGCTCAGCAAGATAGCTCAGAAGACTAAAGTGCCTGCTTATGTAAGCTTAGGTAAGCGCAGTGACCAAGGTTCGATCCCTAGCACCACCTAATGCGCCAACCCCGACACCAGGGCAGGCTGAGCCAGCCAGAGTCCATGTGTAGCAGCCCACGCCTGTAATCCCAGCGCTGGAAAGGTTGAAAGCAGGAGGGTCACCATGAGTCCAAGCTGCATAGTAAGGCCTTGTAACAAAGCAAAACAAAACAGGGCAGGGGAGATAGCTCAGTAGAACAAGTGCTTGCCTGGAAAGTAGAATGCCCTGAGTTCAATTCCCAGTACTGCAAAAACAAAACAAACAAAGAAACAAAAAAAACACAAAACAACCCCCCCCAAACAAACCAAGGGCTCCAGGAACATGAGCTATCCCACCATCACCAACTGATTGTCACACCCTCTACGTGAAAGTCTGTATGTTCTGTTAGCCGGCAAATCCTAGAAGTTTGGTGCAACTGGGGAGACCTCCAAGCACAACAGCTGTTTTTTGACCCCCAAATTATCTTTTGTGTATGTCTTTTTTGAGACAGGGTCTTGCTATTAGGTAGTTCGGGCTGGCCTTGAACTCACTTTGTAGCCCAGGCTGGCCTCGAACTCATAAGGACCCTCCTGCCTCAGCTTCACAAGTATTGGGATTATAGGCGTATACCACCACGTCTAGCATTAGTATTCCATCTTTTTCTCATCCTAGGTTTGCAGGAGATTTTAGTCTAATTTGCTAGGTTTTTTTTTTTTTTTTTTTGTGATATGTGGTTGCTTTGACAACAGAAATTAGATTGTAAACTAAATCATGACAGAACGATAAGTTTCCTCCTGGTCCCAAACCGTTACTTCCCCTCTCTCTTGGCCGAGTGTGTCCCTGTGAGCACCTAAAAAATGCTGGATTACGTGTGGCGTGATGCTGCTGTGAAGACTGCCGAGTTCGAGGCCAGCCTCGCCTACATTAATAGTTTAAGGTCGGCCTGAATTGCACAGCGAAACCCTGCCTCCAAAAAAAAAAAAAAAAAGGACTATATTTACTTCGTGTCTCTGGAAGAAACTACCTTACGCTTTCTGGGTGACGGATCCGGAAAAGGGATTTTCCAGGCTTGCTTTTGCTCCGTTTCCATGACAACTCTAAAGCTGTGACGTCAGAAATGCGACAGCTCATATTTACTCCGCGAAAATAAAACTAGGATAGAATCTCACAGCTAAAGGAGGAAAGTCAAAGCAAAAGGTCAGGATTGTGTTTTCCTCCAGGGGCAGTGCTGAACACTTTCCCTTAGGCCAGAGGCAAATCTCTGACTCATCCCTCCTAGTGGGCCAAGACCTCGCAGCCAAAAGTAAAGAGACCGGAAAGGCCGGTTGAGTAGCGCTTAGTCCCTTAAAAGGCGCCCTACACCTTGAGGCCACGCCCCCTTCCGCGGAAATGGGGCGCCATTGGCTCTCCCTGGACGCTTCGTTGTTATTGGTCAGTAGGCAAATGCTAACGTGCAGACTCTGCCCAGAGTTTCTTTCGGTTTCCGGTGTTCCTACGATGGCTGCTACCGACTCCTTAGCGCTTTTCACCGGCCTCGGCCTGAGCGAACCGAAAGCTCGTGAGACACTCAAGAACGCGGCTTTGAGTACCCAGTTGCGTGAGGCGGCGACCCAGGTGCGAGTCGCCTCTGTCTTTTGGTCGGGGCTGCTGCATTACATTACCCCAGAGCAGCATGGAGCTGGATCCAGATCCAGACCTACGCCCCTTTTCCTGCTTTTGCCTCTGACTGACTGGACGTGGTATTTCTCCCCTGACCCTCATAACCCCAGGCGCAGCAGACTCTGGGCTCCCCCATTGATAAAGCCACCGGGACCCTGCTGTACGGCTTGGCTTCCCGTCTCAGGGATACCAGACGTCTCTCTTTCCTTGTGAGCTATATAGCTAGTAAGAAGATCCACACTGAGCCCCAGCTGAGCGGTGAGACACCTGCCCGTAGGCAGTTCCTCCCTTACTCCCTCGATTCCGCTAACACTCCTGCCTGCCTTTTCTGTCAACTATCTCAGTTTCCTTCTGGACACCTAGTTATGTATACAAGCACTGGAATGTGGTGGTGGTGGGGCCTCTGGTGAAAGTGTCCGGGAAAAATGTCTTGAGGAGGAATTTCCCACAAAACACAAGCTTCTTTTCTTTCCCATAGCTTTCTTTGAGGTGGTGCCAGGGCTTAAGTGCTCAGGAGGCTAAATAAAATACCTGCGGTTTCTTGGAGTTAGGGTCTTGTTTGCACGTTTCTTGGAATCTTCTTCCTTTCTCAGCTGCCCTTGAGTATGTGCGCAGTCATCCCCTGGATCCCATCGATACCGTGGACTTTGAGCAGGAATGTGGTGTGGGTGTTATGGTGACCCCAGAGCAGATCGAGGAGGCTGTAAGTCTTTCCTCAGTCATCAGATACCCCCCTCGTCTTGGCCCTGGAAGAGTGACTCTGGATGGGCTTCCCTGAACCATATGGTTTGGCTTTCTGCAGGTGGAGGCCACTATAAGTAGGCACCGGTCCCAGCTCCTGATGGAGCGTTATCGTTTCAACATGGGGCTGCTGATGGGTGAGAGGAAGCTTCGGGCAAGGAGTTATGCTTCTGCTGATTATGATGTATTTTCTGGACATGAGTGAGGGAAAATAGTTGGGGAAGGAGCAGAAATACCTAAAAAGTGTCCTGACTGGGCGGGCTCAGGCTCTGATACCTAAGGAAAGCTGGGACCTTACCTTGGGGAGGAGGGAAGTGCTCTCTTGACTTCTTGCAGCAGCTTCTTGTCATCATGGTCCTAGGAGAAGCCCGAGCTATGCTCAAGTGGGCAGATGGCAAGATGATCAAGCATGAAGTGGATATGCAGGTGAGCACCTTGAGTTGAAGTTGGCAAACATCCTGTCCTGGACAGAGCTTGAAATCCACTGATGAAGAAAAGTGGGGAGAAGACTTTGTCCTGTTCTGATGGTAGATAGTAGAACCCAGTATGGATGGGGTGACATCTGACTTTGGCCTATAGGCTGTGCCTAGCTTAGGGTGAATCACTTTACTCTTACTCTGAACCTTAGTTTCCTCATTCTATAAGCCAGAGTGATGTGGCCTTCATCTCAGGATACCGACCTAGAATCAGAAGAGGGTGATGGCTGAGGTAGATAAGTTGTCTTGATGCTGGACCTACCTTTCCTCTCTGTAAATGGCAGTCTTTGTTTCTGGGTCCAGTATGAACCCTCAGGAAGGAGAAAGCATCTGAGGGCTGGAGAGATGGCTCAGTGGTCTAAAGCACCTATTTAGAACAAGCTTAGCAAAGCATCAGGGACTGGGGTTCAATCCCCCAGCACCACATGCCAGCCAGCCCCGCCCCCTGGTGGGCTGAGCTGGCCACACACACACACACACACACCACACACACTCACACTCTCTCTCTCTCTCTCAAATAAATAAAAAAAAAATTAAAAAAAAAAAAAAGCATCTGAGGCCTGTACAACCACAGGAGACAAGGTAGATGGACAAGGTTGGTTCTTCCAGGTAGTTTTGGTAGATAGGCCAGGAAGCCTTCAGGTGATTGAGTAGATGGGGATAGACTGGGTATCCTCAAAAGAGGACACTCCTAAAAAAATAAAAAAATAAAATTTTAAAAAAAGAGGACATTCCTATCCCTGTCTGACTCTGGTCTTTGCTTAGGTCCTCCATCTCCTGGGTCCCAAGGTGGAAGCTGATCTACAGAAGAAACCCAAGGTAAGGCTGGGAATAGCCCAAGATTTCAGTGAGGGAATAGGGGAAGGGAAGTGCAGTAGGATGCTTCAGGCTGTCAAAGGGAGTATCTGACCTCCCTAGACTCTCTCCCAAGAGTCTGATGCAATGTTACTGTTTTTCTCAGGTGTCAAAACCTCGACTAGAAGAAACAGACAAGACACCATCAAAAAATATGGAGAATGGTAAGAGGCTTGCAGCTCCTACTCAGTTCAGCTCCCTGACTTTGGAATGTTCCCTCTGGAAGGTCCTTACTGGGCGGGCCAAATTGTTTAGCAGATTAAAGTGCTTGCTTAGGCAGATACAGGGGCCTTGCCATGCCAGCCCCACCCCTGAGGCTGGGTGTGGTGGTATATGCCTGTAATCCCAGCACTTGGGAGGCTGTAAACAGGAGAATCACTACGAGTCTGATCTAGTAGTGAGACCCTGAACACCCTGTAGACCCTTCCCTAAGAAAATACAAAAAGAAAAAAAAGAAAGGTCCTTACAGCCCAGCTCTTTAGGCCTTTGGCTTATCCAGTACCCTGTCTTCTGCCTTAGCATTGGTATTACTAGTATTACCTTTGCCTCAGAAGCGTAGCTCTATTTTTTGTCTCTGAAAATTAGAGACAATAGGCCTGCTCAGATGTGTTCTGGTTGTAGGATATAGGTAGTAGTAATAGGTACTTCCCTGAGTTGGGTATAACAGTTATATCTAGAGGAGAAAAATTTTCCTTGGCTTTGTATTTGTAGGTGAGCCTGCTTGCCAGACCTTGTCTCTGATGGAGCAGCTAAGGGGAGAGGCCCTTAAGTTCCACAAGCCTGGTGAGTGGGCACTTTGAAACCCTGGCGAGGGCTGGTTCTTGGCATTGACTCCTACAGCCAGACGCCTGGCATAGGGAAGGAACCTTGGGGTGCAGCCAGGCCCTTTGCTTTGTTCTGATCCTGGCAGGTGAGAACTACAAGACCCCTGGCTATGTGACCACCCCACACACTATGGATCTGCTGAAGCAGCACTTGGAGATCACTGGGGGTCAGGTATCTGGGAATGTGTCTAGGCAAGCTAGTGCTATAAGGTAGCTGCTTGGATATCTGGGCTACCTTCATATTGGCTTATCTTACCCAGCACCATCGCTTCCCTGGGAAGGGGCATCTGTTTCTTTAGGGTGGTCTGAGCTCTGACTTTATTCCTCTGATCTCATTCACCTTAACTTAGGTACGTACCCGGTTCCCTCCAGAACCCAACGGAATCCTGCACATTGGACATGCAAAAGCCATCAATTTTAACTTTGGCTACGCTAAGGTGAGTATGGGTCTAGGGCTTTGGCACTGTCTCTGCTGCCATATACTCATATACCTGGGTACTAGAAAGGTGTCTCTGCTTTGCATTCTGTTCCTGATAATATGCCTCAGTTGACAGAGCATGGAGGAACTACATGTGTGACAGATATCTAGGAAGCCATTGAGCTCACTGGGAAAAACTGAAGGGGCTATGTTGTCTGTCCCATGTTGGGAGACATAGTTTATCTGGAGCATTAAATACAGGAAGATGAGAGAGAACTTGTTGGACATGTTTTTAATTCTGACATAAGAGAGTTCAGAATGTTCTACTTTGTTGAGCTAGATAATTGGGGGCTGATGGATCTGTAGGAGCTCATGGATATTCCTGCCATTCTAGGCTAACAGTGGTATCTGTTTTCTGCGCTTTGATGACACCAACCCTGAAAAGGAGGAGGCAAAGTTCTTTACTGCTATCAATGACATGGTGACTTGGCTTGGTATGGGCTGAGTGAAGCCTAGGCATGCCTAGTGTTGGTGGACCTCTCTTTGGGCATGGCCTGCCAATGGGGTGTCTTGTGAGTGTCTTATACCGCGTTTTGTTCTGCCTCAGGTTACACCCCTTACAAGGTGACTTATGCTTCTGACTATTTTGACCAGCTGTATGCCTGGGCTGTGGAACTCATCCATAGGTGAGGCTAGGCCATAAGGTAGAGCCATGTAGGCCAACACCATCGTGACTACCGGGCATTCATACCCTTTTCCACAGGGGGCAGGCTTATGTTTGCCACCAGCGTGGGGAGGAGCTCAAAGGTCACCACTCTGTACCTTCACCCTGGAGGGACCGTCCTGTGGAAGAATCACTGCTGCTCTTTGAGGTGTGGGGTTCTAGAAGGGTAGTTAGGTTTGGGTGGGGCAAGATGCTGAGGATGAGATTCTTCTGTGCTAGAGGCTGCTTGAGTTCTTGTCTCTTATAGTCGATGCGCAAGGGCAAATTTGCTGAGGGTGAGGCCACACTGCGGATGAAACTGGTGATGGAGGATGGCAAGATGGACCCTGTGGCCTATCGAGTCAAGTACACACCACATCACCGCACAGGAGACAAATGGTTGGTGTTAGCATGTGGTGGGGCTGGGGAGCAGGGCAGTGGGCCTGGGCTAGGGCAGAGAGGCAGGATGATGGGGGTCTATGCTCACAGGTGCATCTACCCTACCTACGACTACACCCACTGCCTTTGTGACTCCATAGAGCACATCACTCACTCACTGTGCACCAAGGAATTCCAGTCTCGGTAAAGGAGCTGGGGCATTGGGGTGGACAGGACCAGTGGGATTCCAGTACTCCTTCCTGTGGTCCTTCTCCATTTGTAGTGGCAGCCAGTTCTAACCCTACACTCCCATCCTAGGCGCTCTTCTTACTTTTGGCTGTGTAATGCACTAGATGTCTACTGTCCCGTGCAGTGGGAGTATGGCCGTCTTAACCTGCACTATGCTGTGGTCTCCAAGAGGAAGATCCTCCAGCTTGTAGCAGCTGGTGCAGTACGGTAGGTATAGCTATTGGGCATGTCAAAAGCTGGCAGTCTTAGAGGCATGTGCTGCTGCAAAAGATCTTCTCACCACCTCATCCACAGGGACTGGGATGACCCACGGCTCTTCACACTCACGGCCCTGAAAAGGCGGGGCTTTCCACCTGAAGCTATCAACAACTTCTGTGCCCGGGTATAGCCCAGTGGGCTGGGTGGGCAGATGCACACTGGTGTAATAGTATGTGTTTGTGGCTGCAGTGAGTTTTCTTACCAGGTGGGGGTGACAGTGGCACAGACTATAATGGAGCCACATCTTCTAGAAGCCTGTGTGCGTGATGTGCTAAATGATACAGCTCCACGGGCCATGGCTGTGCTAGAACCGCTACGGGTTGTTATCACCAACTTTCCCTCTGCCAAGGTGAGCTTGTCTGAACAGTATGTGTGTAGATAACAGTACAGGTGCCTGGGTTGGTGTCTGGGCATGGGGGTCTTTGTGTCTGATGTGACTCAAATACCTGTTTTTTGCTATAGCCCTTAGATGTCCAGGTGCCTAACTTTCCAGCTGATGAGACCAAGGGCTTCCACCAGGTTCCTTTTGCATCCGTTGTCTTCATTGAGAAGATGGACTTCAAGGAGGTGAATGTGGGATGGAGGTTTCTGAATGGAGTGAAGGGTCCTGTTTACAATTATTTCTGGTGCTGGGGTCATTTCATCTCCTCATTCTATCTGTCAGTGCATCTACTACTTGCTTTAAATGAACCAGACTGTGCTAGACATGGGGGCTTCATACTTGTTTAACCCTTGTAGCCTTGTTTTGTTTTGTTTTGTTTTGTTTTGTTTTGTTTTTGAGACAGGGTCTTGTGTGTAGCCTAGGCTGGCCTGGAACTTGCAGCAGTCCTCTTGCTTCAGCTTCCCAGGTGTTGGGATTATAGCCATGTGCCACCACTCTGAGCCTTGTTTTTAACACCTTTTACCACTAGGAGCCAGAGCCAGGCTATAAGCGCCTTGCTTGGGGCCAGCCTGTGGGCCTGAGACATACAGGGTACATCATTGAGCTGCAGCATGTTGTCAAGGTGAGGCAGCTGTCACTTTCCTATAGCAGTACCTCTTGGAGCTAGAATTTTGTGGTGGTTCCCTAGTCTGATTGCAAACCTCCCCACTTCAGGGCCCCAGTGGCTGTGTGGAGAGCTTGGAGGTGACCTGCAGGCGGGCTGATGCTGGGGAAAAGCCCAAGGCTTTTATTCACTGGGTGTCACAGCCTCTAACGTGTGAGATTCGGCTCTATGAGCGACTGTGAGTGAACAGGACTGGGTGGCTGCAGTTACAAGGTGGGCACTGACTGCTGTGGCTGCCCAGCTGGGGGTCTGACCATCACTTTGGGTGTAGATTCCAGCACAAGAATCCTGAAGATCCTGCTGAAGTCCCTGGTGGATTCCTAAGTGACTTGAATCCGGTAGGCTCACAGTGTTTTGGGAGGGTGGTGGGTCTCTCTGGCTGGATTACTGCCTGAGTTCCTCTGCCTACAGGAATCCCTGCGAGTGGTGGAAGCAGCATTAGTAGACTGCTCTGTGGCTCTGGCAAAGCCCTTTGATAAGTTCCAGTTTGAGCGCCTTGGGTACTTCTCCATGGATCCAGATAGTTGCCAAGGACAGGTAGTTGCCTTTACCCACCATTTCCTTTTGGCCAACAGTGAGGTTGGCCACCATTCATTGTGATAACTACTGTGCCCACAGTCCCTTAACTGTCACTAGTTGAGCTGAGAAGGGGCATTCATGTTCTACAGATGAGGAAACTGGCTGAGAGATTAAGTCCAACAAACAATTTTATATAGACCCTACTTAATCGTCGAAGTTGTTAGAGTTGTTAGAATCCTTCTGAAATTGAGCTCTAGAACCATCTGTTCCCTACCCAAAGTCACCAAGTTACTGAAAACCTACATCTCCTGAGCCTCGTTCCTCAGTTCCTCTGGGATGAGGAAGGAGTTATGGTGAAACCTATCTAGGCCAGACTTCTGGTCTGGTACTGGGTTGGTAGTCATTCTTCTTCCACTACCCTCCAGCTTGTCTTCAACCGAACTGTCACACTGAAGGAGGACCCAGGAAAGTTGTGAATGAGAAGCATTATGGACCTGCCTCACCCTCGTGAAGGCTGGGGGGAGGGGCTCCTTGCCCCACACTCCGTGTCAATAAAGAATAGCTAAATCTCCCTTGGAGTCTATGTTGTCTGCTCTTAGTACCTTAGGACTCAACTCTGGAGGGGTGTGTGTGTGTGTGTGTGTGTGTGTGTGTGTGTGTGTGAAGACAGAGCTACTTGTGTATGTACTTTCTTTGAGAATGGGCTTTCCTAGGATAAAGGGATGCTGACAGCTTTAAAACCACTCATGCACTGTTTGGCTCTCAGGAGCAGAGGTTTGAGTGGGATTAATAGCCTCTGCACCTGGTCAGAGGGGCTGGAGGACCCTAGAGTTACTGTACCATGTTAGGAGCCCTGTGCTAGCGAAATGCAGTTTATGTCCATGTGCCTGGCAAACAGTCCTGGTACCTAGTCTGATCATCAACTATTCATTGTCTAGTAATGTGCTACACACGCGTGACAGGCAGAAATATGACACCTTTCAAATTCATGTAGAGAAAGGGAGACACGAGTGAGTGTCTCCATTGTGTGACAGATTTCCCTGGGGTCTGTGTGAGGTTGGGAAAAGATTCCTGACCCAGCCTGGGCCTCAGACTGTCTACTGTCAATAACTTCTGAGAAACTCTAAAGGACTAGGGGAGTGTGCCAGGACAAAATGAAAAGTGAAAGGCCTAGCTAGAGTCAGAAAAAGAATCTACAACAGGCTGGTAGGGTAGTGCAGGTAGCCATGTGTGCCTGCAGCTTTAATGCCTTCCACATTTTCCCTGTATACAAACACCAAGCTGCCCCGGGCCGCTTTAAGGTGGACCTGACTGTAGAGGACTGAGTTCAAACGGCACCACAAAGCTAGCGTTCCAAACGCGAGGCGCTTCTAGAGGTGAGCACGCAGGACTTAGGAGGAGAGAAGAGAGAGGGGCGCGCCGGGCCCGGGTCGGGGCTTTGTGGGGCCACCTTAAGCGAAAAGTCAGCCCGCGCTGGGCCCCGCCCCGCGTGGGGCTACGCGACCAAAGGAGGCTCCCGGCGGGCGGCAGAAGGTGGGTCCAGGAGCAGCTCCCGGCCCTCGCCCGCGGAGGCCACCGGCTAGGCCAAACCCCAGCCTGACTCCGCCCCAAATGGAGGGGGGTCCAGGGCGGGGCACCCCGTCCCACACCTTGGAATTTGCTTTCAGCTCTGGCAGTCTGGGGCGCGGCCTCCCTCCGGCTCTGAAGCGTTCACTTTAAGTCTGGCCGGGAGGCAGCCTCACCTCTCGCGGGATCCGACGCTCCGATTCTCGCGAGAAGGGTATTCGGCACCCATTGGCTGTGAGGGTTGAATGTAAGATGGCGCTCAGGGAGCTGTGAGGAGAAAATCCTGTCGGTGTTGGGTCGGCGACGACGGAACCGGGACCCCGGGCGATTCGGCGGGGCCGGCGGGTTGAGTGGAGGCGGCGGCGGCGGTGACGTCGCCGGGTGAGGGCTTCGGTGGGGGCAGGGATGCGGGGAGACTGCAGGCCTGGGCCAAAGGCCCACCCCACACAACGACGGGCGGGGGCGGGCAATCGCGGTTGCGGGGCCCAGGAGAGCTCGGGGCGGCTCCGGAGCCGAGAAAGTCCCTGGGCTCGCTTGCCCCCGCCCCTGGATGGGGGAGGGGCGGGCCGAAGATTCGTGTGGGCGCGGCGCGCGCGCTATTGCGGGCGCGCGCCCTACCATGTTTTTATGCGCGCGCGCGCTGTGCGGCCTTAAGGGCGCGTGGCCGCTGACGTGCGCGTCCTCGTTGCGAATATTTCGGTTCTCGGAGCTGTGGTCCTCGCGAGGAGCGGCTTCCCGGGCTTGCGCCCGCCTTCAGTCCCTGGTTTTCGTGCTCGCGCCCTGCTGTTGGGTCGCGGTGCTGCTTTGAGAGCACGCAGAACCCCACTTCTGAGGCTAGGGGCTGCGGGTTAGAGGCTCACTGCGTGGGGAAGTTTGAGGGTTGGGCCCTTCCTGCTCTGGTGACGTCCCTGGGCAGCCATGGTCTAGGCCTGCGGGTAAAACTAGCGGGTTTGCTGTCTACTTTGCGGCTCCGCTCCTCTGAGGCGGGCGAAATTGCTGGTTGTTCGTGAAGAACGTGGTTAACCGCGTCCAGTGTTCGGGGTGGGTGTTTGGGAGGGTGTGCCCTGCATCGAAAACCGAGTGCTCTTTGGCTGGATAGGGCATTTAAGTCCCCTCGGGTTTCTCACCTTGTGTTAGTGCCTTTGTGCCAGGGAGGGAACGTTAACGTCACAAGACCCTTCAGTAGTATCTGCTTTCCTTTCATTACAAACCAGTTCTTCCATAAGCGCAATTCATACCTGTCACCTCTTTGCGCCCCGGAAGCGGATTCTCCTTTGTAGAAGATGTGAAACTGTGAGCTCTAAAATGCCCCGTGAAATCCTTAAATGCACTTTTTCCCCCCTGCATGAGTGGGCGGAGCTTACTTTAGTCGGTTCTATAGAGCGACTCCTCTTCCCCCCCTCCGCGCCCAAAAGTTGCTTAGAACAAATTGGATGAACCTAAGAACGCTTTGCTTTTTTTTTAAATCCAAAATTCTCTAGTAGAAATTTGTAAACCCTGTCCATGTATCACTGTGAAAATCAAACGATTTAAATCCTTAAATCCTTGGCTTCCCCCCTACCCCCCACTTAAGCAGTGTTCTGGCTCCAAGAAAATTCTAAGTTTGTCCTAGGGAAGTTTGCATCTCTTTTTCCTTAGATAAAATCTCCTAGTTTATGTTGTACTGTCTTGCTTCATTAAGATTGAAAAATAGGAAGCTAAGAGCGAAATTAGTAAATTAGATAACGATGGGGTAGTTTTTAAGATATACTGTATTTTTTAAAGAACAAATTAAAACTTAAAAAGAGGCTGAGGATGGAAGGAACTTCTTTGTTCTGTCTTCTTCAGAATGTTAGAAGTCTTAAGAACTCAGGACAAGCAGCAGAAATACATTCAACATGGTGACTGGTGAGTTAAATCGTTCATGTGCTGGAAATATGTGTGCACAATATTTTTTGGTAATACTGGAACATTACAAATGGGGATGCTATCAGCCAGAAACTGCTAGGTGCTGGAAAATGGAAGATGTAGGAGAGTGCATCTTTGAACTTGAAAAGTGTTCTCTTAAAATGATTGCGATTTTCAGCCCTTAGCAAAAGCAAAGCATCCAAGGACTTAAATTTGCCCCCCCTCCAAGTCAAGTGTATCTAGATGTACTTAAAATTTTATTGTACCTTTTAGGCTTCTTCTGGATTCGCTCTTGTTTTTAACTGTGCTGAGCTCTTTTAAATTAATGTTTGTAAACAATATTTCCAGGGCCCGGGGAGATGGCTCAGTAGGATAAGCACTTCCGTGGCAAGCGCAAGGGTCTGAGTTCAATCCCCAGTTCCACCAAAAAAAAAAAAAAAAAAACCCAAATAGTATTTCCAGAACTCAACAACTGAGGTTTATATATTTGATATATTCTAGCCCTTCGTGGTCTAATTCTGTATCTCCATGAATTTCTGTAGCTAAACATCTTTCCAGCTTGTGTTGCCATTTCAAACAAAAGATCAAATAGCTGTTTAATTATTTTCTTTTAACTTTTTTTTTTTTTTGAGGGAGGGATAAAAGGACCTTGCTATGTAATTCAGGCTGGCCTTGAACTCATTGTGTAGCCCAAGTTGACTTCAGACTGTCAAGGATCCTCCTATCTCAGCTTCTTGTGTACTGGGATTACAGATGTGTGCCACCATGCCCAGCTGAATTTCCTTATGAATTTGATTTGCCCCAAAATAATAACCACAGCCAGAGTGTTTAGTTATGGCTATCTTCCTGTACAGCAGCCTCAAAACAGGGATGTCTTTAAACTTGCATGCCTTCTTTTGATATCATCAGCTGTGTGTGCTTGATGTGCCAAGCTTATTCTGTGCTTTTTACATGGCCAGCTTTATCTGTGAAGGTCTTTTTTATTTTTTGTGGTACTAGCATTTGAACCCAGGGCTCCTATATTCAAGGCACAAATCATTTCTGTGGTCTCAGAAACCATTGAGCTACAGCCTCACCTGTTTTTATTTTGTTTTTAACCTTTAGGTAGTGTCTAGCTAAATTGTCCAGGCTGGCTTCATTCTTTTTTTTTTTTTTTTTTTTTGGTGGTACCAGGGATCAAACTCAGGACCTTGTGCTTGCCAGACAAGCACTTATTCCACTGAGCTATCTCCCCAGCCCCCTAGGCAGGCTTCATTCTTGTGATCCTCTTGCTTCAGCCTCCTGAGTAACTAGGATCACTATGCCACCAAGTTAGGCTATGTAAAGTCTTAGCTGTTTGTATTTATTTTTCATTTACAGAACTGGGGATTTAAAAAAAACGGGATTCAACCCAAGGGTTCCCTATCGTTGATCTGCATCCATAGCACTTTTTATTTTCTAATTTCTAAACATAGTCTTGCTAGGTTGCCCGTTGGGGTTTGAATTTGTGATCCTCTTGTCTCAGTCTCCCAGAGTACAGAAATTCCAGGTGGGTGGTAGGTGCCAAGTGCCTGCTTTAAGGTCTCTCATTTTGAGGTTGGTCTATGAGGTGTCATATAAACATTGTTCTTTTCAGTTACTTTGTTGCCCTGCAGCTTGCTTCAGCTTTGTAAGTCTTTTCCAGGCTTCACTCCAATGCTTCCTTTGCTTTGTTTCTCCTATCATACTGAATTGTGATTTGTTTTTGTTATTTGTTTTTGTTGTTGTTTGTTGTTCTTAGCAGTAATGGTCAGAACAGTATATGAAGCATATACTTTACCACTGAGCTACACTCTGAGCCCTGAACTGTGACTTCCGTTGTACTGAACTGGCTATATGAAAAAAATGATTTTTTGCTCTGATGAAAGGGGAAAAGGGGACTGGTGAGATGGCTCAGTGATCTAAAGCACCTACTTGGAACAAGCTTGGCAAAGCACAGGGACCGCGGTTCGATCCCCCAGCACCACATGCCAGCCAGCCCCGCCCCCAGGTGGGCTGAGCTGCCCCCCCCAAATAATAAATAAATGTTTAAAAAAAGAAAAAGAAAAGAGAGGGGAGACGGAATGTTTCTGTGGTCTCAGTGTTTCAGCCAGGACAAAACTGTATAGGTAGAACCGACAAGCTGTGTCAGAAAGCCAGTTCTAAAGCTGAGCTTGGTGGTACGTGTGTGCAGTCCTAGCACTTGCACTTGAAGGCTGGGACAGGAGGACTGTAATAAGCTCAAAGCTGGCCTGGGTGATTTACTAAGTCTGTTAGAAAGTAAAACATTAAAAAAAAAAAAAAAAGCTGAGGATACAGTTCAGTATGGAGGAGATCCTGGTTCAGTTCCTAGTACTGCCAAATGTATATATATTTTTGTGTATATACATATCTCTTTTTGGTACATTTTTTGTACAAATGTGTTCTCTGTGCAGTTGAATGAAAACTTACAAAGTAAGCTTCATTATAACTATTTTAAGAAGTGGAGGGCAGGCCAAATAGCTCAGCAGATTAAAGTGCCTGCATAGGCAGACTCGGGCGGGGAGTTCGATCCCCCAGCCTACTGTGTTTTGTTTTGTTTTGTTTTTTTGGGTGGAACTGGGGATTGACTCAGGCCCTTGCACTTGCCAGGGAAGTGCTTATTCCAGTGAACCATCTCCCCAGCCCCTCCCCAGCCTACTGCAAAGAATTGTGTGAGGACACTGGAAGAGGTGTCAGAGATAATTGACTCAAGGAAGCATGATGCTAGTGAGTACTTAGATTTTCCTTAGTACCTAAATAGAAAAAAAAAGCATTAGCAGAGAGACCCGTGGGAGTGTTTCAAAGTAATCTTTCTTTCCTTTTTTTAAAGATATTTATTTATTTATTTAATTTTGTGTGTGTGTGTGTGTGTGTGTGTGTGGCCAGCTCAGCCCACCAGGGGGCGGGGCTGGCTGGCATGTGATGCTGGGGGATTGAACCTCAGTCCCTGTGCTTTGCTTAGCTTAGCTTGTTCTAAGTAGGTGCTTTAGACCACTGAGCCATCTCACCAGCCCCAGTAATCTCTTTCCATGGCACCTTTTTCTAGTAATAAAATAATAGTTTACATGTGGAAGGACTGCTTTGTGTCTGATACTAAGTCAGATACCATAGTGATACTGACAGATCAATACCTAAGCTTCATTTCAGGCACAGTAGTTAAGTCAGGTGGATCTGTTGATAGGGACTGATTTGCAAAAAGATGATTCATGAGGTCTTTGGGAGCAGAAAGTTGTTTACACAGTCCCTACCCGGCAGAAACCTAGTGAGCTTTTTCTTCTTTTTGCATTAATATTCTCATATGATTCCCAGAAATTGGAACTAGTCAGGTATTCCCTCAGCTTCATATTTTTTAGGAGTGTTTTGTTTTGTTTTGTTTTGTTTTGTTTTGTTTTTGTGATACTGGGAATTGAACTCAGGACCTTGTGCTTGCCAGGCAGGTGTTTATGCCACTGAACTATATTCCCAGCTCAGGAGCATTTTAATTTCTGTACTGTACCCCTTCTCACCAAGTCTTTGACTTCACTAAGAATCTTTTGTTGGGCCAGGGGGATAACTTGTCATCTAAGTGCCTGCCTGGCAAGTGCAAGGACCCTGGTTTGATCCCCTGCACGACATGCTGTGCTGGCCCTGCTCCTGGGCATGAGCTGAGCTAGCCACTGAGACTCCGTGTGGTGCACACACCTATAATCCCAGCACTGGGGAGGTTGAAATCAGGAGGATCAGTATGAGTCTGGGCTGCATAGTGAGACCCTGTACCAAATACATTAAAAAAATAAAAAGTTCAGATTTTGAGGGGAAATCGTACTACCATCAACAAGAATTGTTTTTCTGTTACTGTTATTGCGGTACAACTGTTCTACAAAACATGATGGCTTTTAAATTATCTTCTTAGTTTAGTACAACTTGTGGAACATTTATATGTATTAGGAAGAGTGCTAGGAAGAAATGTAAGTCCTGTGTGATTCCATCAGCCAGGAATAACTACTACAGTATTATCCTCACATATTTTTGGATAGTTATTTCCTCTAATATATAATTAAAGAACTGGGATGTATAAATAAAATTTGTTGGATGGATTTTATACCTGTGTATTTCTGTGACTTTAAATATGTTAATCCAAAACTGTAAGAGAATCAGGCAAGAACCTCGCCTCACATGTTAGCATAACCCCTTTGATATTGCTGGAGGTTGACTTAAGGTCTTCCTGCATGCTGTGCAAGTGTTCCACTACCAAGATACATCCTAGCTTTTTTAGTTTTACTTAATTTAGTTATACTCTCGATTGAACCTGGGGTACTACACCACTGAGATATGTCCCAGCCCATGAATTTGTGATCTTTTGCCTCAGCTTCCCCAGTAGCTGAGATCATAGGTATGTGTCACCCCTCTAGGCTGGTTTTCTCTTTCTTTTTTTAAAATGTATTTAGCACAGGGTCGACAGAATCTCACTACACAGATTGGACTAGTAGTGATCCTTCCTATTTTTCAGCCTCCCAGCACTGGGATTACATGTACATGCTACCATGCCCAGTCTCAGCTGCCTGCTCAGCACATCCCCAGGGGGGCTGGGCTGGCATGTTAGGGGATCCTGGCCCCTGCTTCTGCCTAAGCAGGGCTTTAATCTGCTGAGCTATCTGACTGGCCCTTGGTTTTCTGTCTCTCCCCCTTTTTTTTTTTTTCCTTCTTCCGGTGCAGAGGTTTGAACACAGGCCAGGACCCTGCGCTTAGGATTCTTTGTCTAGCTCAGGCTGCCATAAGGGTGGGTCTGGTATAGTTTGTGGAGCTGGCTGGGGATTGAACTTTCTCTCGATAAAAGTTTAAATAATTGTTTTTGTGCTGCTGGGGATCAAACTCAGAGGTGTGCTTATGTTAGGCAAATGCTTTACCACTGACCTATATCCTTAGCTCTGAAGAATAAATTTTGGCCAGGTGACTGTAATTTTAGGACTTCAGGGGGCTGAAGCAAGTAGAATGACTATTTCCACTCTAGGCAGTTTAGCAATTTAGAGAGAACCTGTCACCAGCAAACGTGGTGGGGCACTGGGAATGTAGCTCAGTTCAGAGGGCCTGGGTTTAATCCCAGCACTAAAAAAGAATGAATTGGGGCCAGGGAGATGACTCAGTAGAATAAGCATTTGCCTGGCAAGAGCAAGGGCTTGGGTTCAATCCCCAGTTCTGCCCCCCCCCCCAAAAAAAAAAGAATGAATTGGGATACTCTGTAGCAGATACTTTTGGAAGCTAGTTAGCTTGCTGGCTTGCTTTAATGTATTTAGTACGGGATCTCACTACACAGATCTGACTTGTAGTGATCCTTCCTATTTTTCAGCTTCTCAGGCGCTGGGATTATATGCATGTTCCACCATGCCCAGTCTCATTCCCATCTCATTGTGCCCCAGGGGCAGGGCTGGCAGGGCAGGCTGGGGATCGAACCCAGCCCCTGCATCTGCCTAAGCAGGCACTTTAATCCACTGAGCTATCTAGTTGGCCCTTAGAAGCTTTCATTGTCTTCTGCGAGCTGAGTATCCGGATAGCTTGTTTGATTTTTTGTATTTGGTCTAGAGTTCCTTGTAGTGACTTTCTTTGAAGGTGCTGTTCTAGAAATACTAATAGGATGACTTGGGTAGCACAGTATTTTGTTTGCTTTGGAACCTTTACCCCAAAAAAAGCCCTTTGGGTTTTGATTTGCTATGAAATCTATTCTCTTTAATTTTAATTTTAAAGAAAAAAAAACATTTCCAAAACAATATAAGAGGGTAACAATGGTTAATACGTTGTATATTGTTACTTGCAGAAATGTTGTATTCTTAGGGGCTGGCCAAATAGCTCAGTGGACTGAAGCACCTGCTTAGGCAGAACTCAGTGGTCCAGGGCACACTGAGACTGAGATTGAGACGGGGCCTGGTGGTGCATGCCTGCAATCCCAGCACTTGGGAGGCTGAAAACAGGAGAATCACTATAAGTCTGATCTGTGTAGTGAGCCCCTGTAGACCCTGTACTAAAGACATTTTTTTTTAAATATTTATTTATTTTTATTTATTACATTTATTTATTGTGTGTGTGTGTGGCCAGCTCAGCCCACCAGGGGGCGGGTCTGGCTGGCAT
>NW_004524584.1:14387278-14387864 GCF_000260255.1 Octodon degus | reverse complement strand
AAAGTATGCCTGGCTTTATTTTGTTTCCTTAAGGACTTCTTCTCACCTTTACTGAGTTTGAAATTACTTTGACAGTTGACCTCCATAGCGATACACGCTGCTTCTCCCTCCTTCGCTGGCCTCTCCAGTCTAGCCCCAGAAAGCTGTGGGCAGTGCAGGAACAGCAGCTCACCTGGGTGCGGCCATGTTGACGACCTAAAGACATTTTTTTTTAAAATTTGTATTCTTTATTTTTTAAGTCCTCCCCCCCGCAACCAGGGATTGAACTCAGGTCCCTGTGCTTGCCAGGGAAGCACCCATTTCACTGAGCCATCTCCCGGCCCCTATTTTTTAAAATTTTTTGCAGTACCAGGGATTGAACTCAGAACCCTGTGCTTGCCAGACAGGAGCTTATTCTACTGAGCTATCTCCCCAGCCCAGAAATATTGTATTCTTAAGGGCTGGCCAGATAGCTCAGCTGACTAAAGCGCCTCTTTAGGCAGATGCAGGGATCAGGGTTCAATCCCTACCTCCTGTGCTGGCCCTATTTTCTTTCTCTTTTTTGGTGGTACTGGGGATTGAACTCAGGACCTTGAGCTTGCCAGGC
>NW_004524584.1:14382694-14387178 GCF_000260255.1 Octodon degus | reverse complement strand
TTTTTTTAGGAAAGGGTCTACAGGGTGTTTGGGGTCTCACTACTAGATCAGACTTGTAGTGATCTGCCTGTTTACAACCTCTCAGGAGCTGGGATTAAAGGTGGCGCCACCATGCCCAGTCTCAATTGCTGTCTCAGTACGCTCTGGGGGTGGGGCCAGCACAGCAGGCCCTGGGGGATCAAAACCAGCCCCTGCTCCTGCCTTGCAGGCACTTTAATCCTCTGAGCTATTTGGCCAGCCTGGTCCCACTTTTCTTTATTTCTTTTCTTTTTTCTTTTTTTTTTGTATTTTAGAGAAGGGTCTACAGGGTGTTCAGGGTCTCACTGCTAGATTGGACTTGTAGTGACCCATCTGTTTACAGCCTCCTAAATGCTGGGATTACAGGTGTGCACCACCATGCCCAGTATCCATTTTTCATTTTATACCTTCACATCCCTACCTAAAAAAAAAAAAAAAAAGGCCAGGTGTGATGGCATATATGTGTAACCCCAGTACTCAGGAGGCTAAAGTAGGAGGATCACTGTTAAGTTTGAGACCAGTCAGATATATATTGTGTGTTCAAGGCCAACCTAAACTATCAAGGGAGACCCTCCAAAACAAAACATAATGATTGCATTATTTATTTTAACTTTATAAAGATGTTTATTTCACTTACTGTTCAGCTTGTCAGTTTAATGAAAAGTCAAACCAGTTTACATTTTTAAAATAGATCATATCTCTAGTTACATTAGAAATAATATGAATATAAGCAGTCTGTGTATCTTGCTGGTGAATTCACACAGTACTTTAATTCCCTGGTCCTTTGACCTTATCCTCTTGATTTAAGATTTAATCCCCTGAGCTTTAGGGCTTTCAGTCAGTTTTTTTCTGCATAGGTATTTTGCACTGGTATGGATGAAGGATAGGACCTCAAGGTGAACAAATCACTGTTTAGATAGGGAAGTTCTTTCCAGTCCGTGTAAAAAGATATGACTGGTGTCATCAGGCATACAGAGCTACTGTTGGAGATGATTACATTACTAATGTATTTTTATGGTATGAGGCGTCCGACCCAGGAGTGCTATACTACTGTGCTATATTCCCTGAGCTTACTTATTTATTTATTTATTTTAAATTTGAGACTGGGATTCACTGCATTGCCCGGGCTGACCTTTGAACTTGCAGTCCTGCTGCAGGCTTCTGAATAGCTGGGCTTAGAAACCTGCAACATCATGCTTGGACCTGCTGTATACTAACATGGTAGAGAAACCCTATTAATAGGTTGTTGAGGGGGCCCAGCCCTAGCTCAGTTCTTTAAGTGGCTGCTTCCACAATGCTGGCAGCCTCAGTTTGCTGTAGTTCAATCCCCACAACACTCCAGCCATGCAAAAGTGCCCTGAAGGCATTCAAGGAGCAAAACACACACACACACAAAAAAAAAAAAATTAATAGGTTGTTGTATAGTGTCTCTCTTTACTACTACGAGCAGTAGGTGATTATAGTCTTGTACGTGGCAAACTTTGTAATATTATCAAGTCTTTATTCCAGCCTTGAGGATGGTCACCTACACTTGAATAGCCTGTGCTGGATCTAACAGAAGGACATTATAGTTAGCCTTGCTGTTTGCCCATGTTCTTAGAGATCATTATGACTTTCTTTGTGTTCTCAAGACTAATTTTCACTTGTAACAATAAAATGTGCAATGTAGCTGCACACACTAGAGAAAGGCATACAGGAATTTCCCCTAGGTATGGTTAGTACACACCCGGGGGGAGGGGGGGATAACTGAAAGCCTCTGTAGCAGGGAGAAAGGAAAAGCTGGGTAAGGGAGATAGATGGTCTAAAAAGACATGGAAAGGGGGGCAAAGAAGAGTTAAGTTTCCAGGGACAGCCTATCAGCAAGGGTTTTTGTTTATACCCTATGACTTATAGTGGTTGTTCTCTGCACTCTTATACTTAGAGTTTCTTTATAATTGGAGACCTTTCTAAGGGTAATGCCCAGGAAATTGTGATTTCATATCAAATAAGGTGTGTTGGAGATGGCAGATGGCTCAGTAGAATAAGCACTTCCCTGGCAAGCGCAAGGACCTGAGTTCAATCCCCAGTTTGGCAAAAAAAAAAAAAAAAAAAAAACAGTGTGTTGTTTTTAGTTCATGGATCAATATGTTTTCAATGTATTATATGCATTGTTATAGAAATTATTACTGAATCTATTGTTTTTAAGCACTAAAATATAATTTGTCTCCTATATTTACACAGACTCCTTCAGAAGTAGTCCCACTGTTATTAAATTGAATTAAGGATCATATTTTTTCTTTAGTTTCACTCTTGCTCTGAGTGTAATTTTCCCCCCCAGGGTGTGTACTAACCATACCTAGGGGAAATTTCTATATGCCTTTCTCTAGTGTGTGCAGCTACATTGTACATTTTACTGTTGCAAGTGACAGATCTCACACAAAGAAGGAATCAATTCTTGCTGTTCCACTTTGAATTCCAAATGCAACAGGTACATAAGAAGCACCTGCTATATGCGATTAGAGAGGACCAGGACACAATCTTGTCTTCTAGGAGTTTAAAGCCAAGTAGGAAAAAAAAGGTTACCCACTATACCTGAAATCTGTAACATAAGGCAAAGCTTCAGGGCAGAAAAGAGACTAGCATTTCTGACCTGATGGCTCATGAAAACAAATCATATTTCTGGACATCTGAGATGGCCTGAGATTGAGTCCTTCTAGGCAGGAAACTTCACTCAGGTTGCTGTTGCTTTTGTTCTGAAGTTGATACTAAAAGCAAGGAAGGTGCAAAGACAGCAGTGACAGGTCATTCAGTATTCACATATGGGATAATTGTCTCATGGGTATATATCCACCTTTGTAGATTAATTTCAGTACATAAATATTGGGTGAAAACTGCAGAACTGACTTCTGATCTCTCTCTCTTTCTCTCAAAACTTTAGTGATCTAGTTACTTAAGCCACTGTTGTTCAGTCCCCTCCCACCAGTAATTTTAATAAAATTGTTCGTAGAATGCTGCCTATTTGTCTCAGATACTTTTCCAAGTATTTTATATACATTTAATCCTCATGTCAACTCTGAGGTAAGTACTGTCTTATCTTTGTTTTTAGACAGAAAAATTAAGGTTCATTGGTTTAGTTACACAGTTGAGATTGATTCAGCTCGGATAATGTGGTTCTAAAGTAGGTGCTCTTGACCAATAAACTATGCCACAAAACAAAACAAAGAGAAGCGCTGTATGGGCAAAATGAGATTTTTGATGTTTCTGATGAGAGCTAGTGCTTTGGGAGATGAAAATGTATGCTCTCTTGGGTCTTGCCATAGCTGGGTTGCTTATTTGTCTCTCTACTGTACGACATGTTTGGTGGCTAAAACAAAACATGTCAATAGGAATCTCTGATTCTAGCTTTCTCCTCGCTTAGTAATCCTTTCTGATGATCAGAGAACAATTTTGCATGTGATGTGTACTATTCACAGTGATGCTTGGCTCTACCAAGAAGGTGGGATTGACCTAATGGTAGATGGGGAGTGTTTTTCAGACTGTTTCATCCAGTACTGTGAAGCATGCTTTTTTTTGTTTGTTTGTTTTCAGTGTGATGTAGTTTGATTTAAAAAATGTTAATGGAAATATTATTATGTATTAACTAAAAATGCAAGATGATGCAATAAGGCTTTTGTTTTGTATTCTTAGATATATCTCAACTGCCCTGATTATTCTTTGATATCAGGGTTATTGCTTCTGTGCATTTCAAGATATAAAAACAGTAGCATAATTTTGATTTCTGTCCATTTATTTTATTTTTAGTAACCCTAAGGACTCTACAATATGAATAATTCTCTGGAGAACACCATTTCCTTTGAAGAATACATCCGAGTGAAGGCACGGTCTGTTCCACAACACAGGATGAAGGAGTTTCTAGACTCACTGGCCTCTAAGGGTCCAGAAGCCCTTCAGGAATTCCAGCAGACAGCTACCACTACTATGGTGTACCAGCAGGGTGGAAACTGTATTTACACAGACAGCACTGAAGTGGCTGGGTCTTTGCTCGAACTTGCTTGTCCAGTCACCACCAGCGTTCAGCCACAGACCCAGCAAGAACAGCAGATCCAGGTTCAGCAGCCACAGCAGGTTCAGGTAAAAGGGAAATGTTGAGGCGCAGCCTGTTAAATACCTTTATTTGCTGTCAGGGTTTTGAGTAGTAGGAATATCATTATCATCATCATCATCATCATTGTTATTTTGACACAGGATCTCACCGTGTAGTCCAAGCTGGCCTTAAACTCACTTTGTAGCCCATACAGGCCTCAAACTCATAGCAATCCTCCTGTTTCAGCCTCTTGAGTGCTGGTGTTACAGGTGTGCACCATCATGCCTGGCCAGGAACATTATATCTGTATAGATATTAAGAAATTATTTTTGTGCCATGGGTGATGTACACAGTGGGGGATCTTTTTCTTCTTTATATTCTTATTTCTTTTTTTTTTTTTTTT
>NW_004524584.1:14380373-14381954 GCF_000260255.1 Octodon degus | reverse complement strand
TAAAGCACCTACTTAGAACAAGCTTAGCAAAGCACAGGGACTGCGGTTCAATCCCCCAGCACCACATGCCAGCCAGCCGTGCTCCCTGGTGGGCTGAGCTGGCCACACACACACACAAATAACCAAAACCTGCATTATAAATAAATAAATAAATAAATAAGATGCCAAAATATGAATGCTTAAATCCCTCTTCATCTTGCTGGATAATCCAGGTTCTTGCTGTGTAGTCCAGGCTGGCCTTGTTCTCAATGCATCGCCCAGGCTGGCCTTGAACTCACAGTGGTGTCCTGCTTCAACTTTTTGAGTGCTGGGATACAAGTGTGTGCCACTGTACCTTCTATAAAATGATGTAATGTTTGCACATGATCTGTATATTTCTTCTTGTATATTTATTTGTTTGTAGTACCAGGGATTGAACTCAGGACCCTGGGCTTGCCAGGCAGGCACTTATTCTACTGAGCTATCTCCCTGGCCCTCTTCTTGTATATTTAAAATGTCTAGGTTACTTGTAATGTCTTAATACAATGTTGAGTTACCTATATTGCTTGGAAAAAAAATATATGTAATCCCAGTATTCATGTGGAGTCATAATCACTTCTATTTTATAAAATTTTAATCAGCCGATAAGGAAACCCAACACTTAATAATTACTCTGTATTTTCCCCAGCCACCTTGCATCCCTAACAACTAGTCTGCTTTCTGTTTGTGGAGTAAATACACTTACTTTGAAAATCTTATGTTAATAGAATTCGTTGTGACTAACTTCAGGTAGCATGTTCTGGGTCTGTTAGTGTAATAGACACTATTGTAACTAATGCTATGAATATTGGCATACAAGCTTTTGTATGGATATGTGTTTTCTGTGGGCTAGATACCTAGGTGTGAAATTGCTGGGTTATATGATTTGTCTTTCATGTTTGCCATGTAGTATATTTAACTTCTGAGGAGCTCTCAGATTGCCTTCTAAAGTGTTGTGCCACTTTTACATCTACCCAGGGAGGGTTCTGATTTGTCCACATCTTCACCAACAGTTGTTATCCTTTTTTCCTTTTTTTTTTTTTTTTTTTTTTTTTAACAAGAGCACAAATGCACTTTTATTTTCCATTAGTTTAAATTCTTGAGGGGTACAGCATCACACGGATTCAGTGTCCGATGGCCTTGCTTTGGAACTTGGCACAAACCATTTCCTTGTGCCTGTGTTACTTTTCCCCAGATCACTCTGGTTTTGTTTGGTTTGCTCCCTGGAGTCACTGTGTTGTTTTTCGCTTTGTACTACACATAAGCACATGTCTTGCCCAATAGAATTCAGTTTCATCCTAGGCATGAACACCTTCAATTTTAAGAAGAGCTGTGTGTTCCCTTTGGTTCCAGAGTCCCCACTTATAGCCAGCAAAAATGGCCTTGCATCACAGTCTTACAGACATATTTGCCTTTTAGAAGTCCTTTTCCCAGCAGGCCTCCCCAGACTCCAAGATGGCAGAAGAAATTATCCTTTTTTATTTTCTTCTGTGAATTGAACCTGGGAGTTTGTGCATGCTAGACAAATGGTCTATCACTAAGCTATATTCTTTTTTTTTTTTT
>NW_004524584.1:14378842-14379888 GCF_000260255.1 Octodon degus | reverse complement strand
CACACACACACACACACACACACACACACACACACACAATGTTAAAATAAAAAAAAATTAAAAGAATTTGAGATTAAAAATATGTGCTGCTGTGCCCAGTTTTTTTTGTGTGTGAAGCCATTCTAGTGGGTATGAAATGGTATCTCATTATGGTTTTAATTTCATTTCCTTGGTATCTGGTTATGTTGAAGAACTTTTTGTGTGCTTATTAACTGTTTGTATTATGTTCAGAGAATTATCTATTTAGTTTCCCATTTTTTGTGTATATGGAGTCCATCTTTATTCTTTTGCATGTAGATAGCCAGTTGTTTCAGAAACATTCCTGGTTAGGCTGGGCATGGTGGCACAATCTATAATCCCAGCACTCAGGGCTGAGGCAAGAGGATTGTTGCAAATTCAAAGCCAGCCTGATCTACAAAGTGAGCACAAGGCCAGTCTGAACTGCATAGCAAGATCCTGTCTCAAAAAGACAAAAAAAAAAACAAAAAAACCCTGGTTATCATTTGTCATGTATGTCCTTTTACTAGATACAGAATCTCAACTACTTTCTAATTATTTGCTTTCTTGTCCCCCCCCCCTTTTTTTTTGTTCTGTATTTAGGACAGGATCTATAGGGTCTTACTACACAGATCAGACTTGTAGTGATTCTCCTGTGCTCAGCTTCCCAAGGGCTGGGATTATAGGCTTGTGACGCCACGCCCAGTCTCAATCACCATCTCAGAGCACCTTGTAGGTGGGGCTGGCACAGCAAGCTGGGGATTGAACCCCAGCTGCTGCATTCTGCCTAAGCAGGCGCTTTAGTCTGCTGAGCTATGAGGCCGGCCTGTTTTCCCTTTTTTGTACCTTCATAGTTTCTACCTAACGAAAAAGTCTTTATTATGTACTAAATATGATATTTTTTCATGCTGCTTTGCAAAATAAAAAAGAAGAAATGAGCTGTGTTACCAGAAATGTGTGATTCAGAGTATAGTAACCTTGTTAAAATAAAATTATCAGGATTTTGTGAGGCTTTTAAAAATCTTCTTTCTCTCTTAATATCTTTTTTT
>NW_004524584.1:14375453-14378345 GCF_000260255.1 Octodon degus | reverse complement strand
CCAGGAATTGAACTCAGGATCTTATGATTACCAGGCAAGTGCTTATTCTACTGAGCTATCTCCCCAGACCCAGTACTTTATTTATTTATTTACTTTTCCTGCTTCTGAGATAGGGTTTGGCTATTCAGTCTGTCTAGGCTGCCCTTGTTCTCACTATTTAATGAGAACAATTAGGCCGACCTCAAACTTGCAATGATTCTTCTGTGCCAGTCTCCAAGACTACAAGCATGTATACCATGCACCTGTTCATGATGGGCGATAGAATTGATCCACAGTAAGAGATTATGTTATGGCCAGTTACAATGGCACACATTTGATCCTGAGTCAGACACATGAGAATTGGATGCATGTGGGATATATTTGTTTTTTGACTTTGTAGAACAGTGACTCTGAACGTTTTTATCATTTATCCTATGGAAATTTTTTATTTGTATTGATTATAAGGGTTTTTTTTTTTTTTTTTTTTTCTTTTTAACTTTTTAACAAAGGGTCTTGTGTAGTTCAAGGCTGGCCTTGAACTTACTTTGTAGCTCAAGGCCAAGCTGGCCTTGAACATACAGTGATCCTCTTGCCTTAACCTCCCAATGACAAGTACAAGGTCCTGAGTTCAAGTCTAGGACCAAAAAAAAGAGTAAACAGCTGGATGTGGTTCCTTATGCCTATAATCCCAGTATTTGAGAGGTTGAGGCAGGAGGATTGTCATGAGTTTGAGGCTAGCCAGAACTACATAGTGAAACCCTGTCTCATAAAACAAAGACAAAACACACAGACAGAGGGGCTGGGGAGATAGCTCAGCAGCATAAGCACCTGCCTGGCAAGTGCAAGCTCCCAAGTTTGATCCCGCTACCACCAAAAAAAAAAACAAACAAAAACAGAGTAAACATTCTGATGATTCCTTCCTGGGCTGTAGGTCTTAGTTGTTTTCCAGGGTGAAATGTGTCACTGAATGGGTGATGATGATGAATATTGGTGTGATTCTGAGGATTATACCCCAGGTTATGGTAGTCCGTCCTCAGAGTATGCAGGGACCCTGACTAAATTCCTGGGGATGGGGTTCTGAATGCTGCCTGGCTTACTCACTGGTGAATCTTGTTGCTGCAGGTACAGGTGCAGGTACAGCAGTCTCCGCAACAGGTCTCGGCTCAGCAGCTTTCCCCGCAGCTCACCGTTCATCAGCCCACCGAGCAGCCCATCCAGGTCCAGGTGCAGATCCAGGGCCAGGCACCACAGTCAGCAGCCCCTTCAATCCAGACCCCGTCTCTGCAGAGCCCCAACCCCTCGCAGCTGCAAGCGGCCCAGATCCAGGTGCAGCATGTGCAGGCGGCCCAGCAGATTCAGGCGGCTGAAATTCCGGACGAGCACATCCCACATCAGCAAATCCAGGCTCAGCTGGTTGCTGGCCAGTCTCTTGCTGGGGGTCAGCAGATCCAAATCCAAACTGTGGGTGCCCTTTCCCCACCGCCATCCCAGCAGGGCTCACCCCGGGAAGGGGAACGCCGGGTTGGCACAGCCAGTGTCCTCCAGCCAGTGAAGAAGCGCAAAGTGGACATGCCCATCACTGTGTCATACGCCATTTCAGGGCAGCCGGTGGCCACTGTATTGGCCATTCCACAGGGCCAACAACAGAGTTATGTGTCTTTGAGGCCAGACTTGCTGACAGTAGACAGTGCCCACCTGTACAGTGCCACTGGGACCATTACTAGCCCTACAGGAGAAACTTGGACCATCCCTGTTTATTCTGCCCAGCCCCGGGGGGACCCTCAGCAGCAGAGCATTACCCACATTGCCATTCCCCAGGAAGCCTACAATGCAGTTCACGTCAGTGGCTCACCCACGGCCTTGGCAGCTGTAAAGCTGGAGGATGACAAGGAGAAGATGGTAGGCACCACGTCTGTAGTGAAAAACTCTCATGAAGAAGTAGTGCAGACCCTTGCAAACTCTCTCTTTCCAGCACAGTTCATGAATGGCAACATCCACATTCCAGTAGCTGTGCAGGCTGTGGCAGGCACGTACCAGAATACAGCTCAGACTGTCCACATATGGGACCCCCAGCAACAGCCACAACAGCAAACTCCCCAAGAACAGACACCGCCACCACCACAGCAGCAGCAGCAGCTCCAGGTTACCTGTTCAGTAAGTGAGATATCTGTAGGGTGTATTGTTTCTGTAGGACCCAGTGCAACACAGAACTTGGTGAAACCTCTGGCTTATCTACTGGCATAATGTGAGTCTTACAGTGATAAAATATTTAATATTTTGGAGAAGGAAGAGAAGTAGATATATTCTAAGGTATATCCTTAGAATAGAGGAGGTATATCTAAAGTATATCCTAAAAAAAGTGAATATAATCTCTGATTATTTGAGTTTTCTGACATGGCAGCAATATTATACTTGATCTTAACCAAAAGGCCGAGAAGGGATATGGCAGCAATATTGATTTTTTTCTCTTTTTGTTTCAAAAATTTAAATTTATAGGAAAAAATGGCCAGAATAGAATTATGTTGGAATTTCAGCTTTAAAATTGCTTGAGGTTTTGTGTTTTTTTGGAGTTTTTTTTTTTTTGTTTTTTTTGTTTTTTTTTTCAGAATCAGGGATAGAATTGTACTTCAGTTCTTGTCCTTGCTAGACTAGCACTTATTCTACTGAGCTATCTCCCTTGGCCCCTGAGGTTTATTTTTTTCTAATTAGTGTTTTTGTTTTATTTTTTGTTTTTATGGTACTGGGGATCCAACTTGGGACCTTGCACTTGCCAGGCAGGTGCTTATGCTGGTGAGCTGTATCCCTGGCTCCTATTTTATTTTTGAGACAGTATCTCACTATTTTGTTCAGGTTGCTCTTGAACTCATGGTGTAGCCAAGGCTGGCCTCCAAACTTTTTTTTTTTTTTTTTTTT
>NW_004524584.1:14367078-14374153 GCF_000260255.1 Octodon degus | reverse complement strand
TATGTAGATGGTAACAGATCTTTAGAATGGGACACAAAGGGTAGGAGTTATATAGCTCAGTGGTAATATTCTTCTAGCATCCTGGGCCCCTTGTGTTCAGTCTTCAGCCCTGCAAACAAAACAGAACAAATGGAATCTGAGTGTGGTAGTACAAATCTATAATCACAGCGCTTGGGAGGCTTAGGCAGGAAAATTAGGAGTTTGTAGCTATGCCAGGCTGCGTAGCAATATAGCAAAAAAAGAAAAAAATGAAAAAGTGGTATATTGACTATTTGGTCTCATAAGGTTAAGCTTGGGCTTCTGGGACTGAATATAAAGGAGTTGTCACAAATTAGATGCGGGACCACACTGAGAAACAGGGTGGTATGAATGATTGATTGAGCAAAGTTTCATTAGCTTCTTAGCAACAACATATAGGTGACTTTGTTAAAGACTTACTGAATACCTTTGTAACACTATTTGAAGTAGTCATTGTTTCAGGTACGTCAGAGTCTAGGTGTAAGTATAAGAATTGTTTTATTTATGTATTTTATTTTATATCAGGAATTAAACTTAGGATCTTATGCTTGCCGGGCAGATGCTGTGCTGCTGAGCTGTATCCCTGCCCCAAGAATAAGAATTTTAAAGATTTTTTTTGTTTTGGATTGTTTATAAGGCAGCATAACAACAACAACAACAACAACAAAAATATATATATATATACACACACAAAGACAAATTGGGAATTTAGAAGTTCTAAGTTAAAGTGAAAGGAGGGGTCTTTATGGAAAAAGTGAGGTTTCAACTAGTTACAATGTAGATTAATAGAAGAATGGAATTGAATACATAAATGGGTCAAAAGGATAAATCTGGGGCCAGGGAGATGGCTCAGTAGAGTAAGCACTTCCCTGGCAAGTGCAAGGGCCTGAGTTCAATCCCTGGTTCTGCAAAAAAAAAAAGGATACATCCTGGGGCAACATGAGAGGGAAATAATAGAAAAGTAGTTAGTATGGGGAATAAAAAAGTTGTCTTTTTAAAATGGAGTTGATGTGGGTCTATCTGTAGTAGGAAATCTGAAATTTCTGGATTTCTCCAGTCCTAATGACAAGAGAAATAAAATAACAGTTATGTAGAATTGATTTCGTCTAGGAGAAACGAGCCAGGACATTTTTAATGGGGCTGTGAGAAAAATGAATAAGAGTAAGACAACCTCTTCCACCTTTGGACCATTTAAAACCTGTGCGCACGTGTGCGCAAGAGAGGGGGGAGAGAGAGAGAGAGAGAGTGTGTGTGTGTGTAACAGAAGGCCTTTGGTTTAGCCAGATCTCTGACTTTTTCTATTTATTTACTTAGACATAGAGTATCACCAAATTGCCCAGACTGGGCTCTCACTGGAAATCCTATTTTCAGTTTCCCAGAGTGCTGGGATTACAGGCAAGCACCACTATTCTCAGTTCTGTGCTCAGCTTTTGTTCACAGGGATGGTACATATTAGGCCTTCCCTAATTTCTCCTGGGCCTGGTAGTCCAATGCAGTTGTAGGTTAGGTCTCTTTTGGTACATATTCTTTGATCGTGATTTGTATGTTTGGGCTTTCCAGTAAGAGAAAAAACGCTTTCTGTAGTTTATTTTAGTGGGTCCAAATTCTTCAGCTGTGTTTCTTTTGATATAATTTTATAGGGATTTATTTTAAGAATTACTAGGAAAAGAAAAATTGGCAAGAATAACCCATCATGAGGAAAATACGAGTTTGTCTATTTAGACCACAAACATGTTTCCTCTACTCTGCAGGCTCTCTGCTAGGTGCTGGGGAATGGAGATGAATAAGACAACCTCTTCCTCCTTTTGCCCACCTACAAATAATATAAAAGACAATTGTACTGTAGTAGGAATTTTAAAAAGCTGGTAACATAATGTGCTCTCCGCTGTTGTGGATTGAGATGTGGAGAGGGCTGTACATTTTATGAAAGTGTTCTAATCTATCTTTAAAGCTAGGTTTGTGGTGTAACCTCTGTCTTTTAACTTCTTCTTATATATATTGTCCCATTTTTCTACTATAGTTTATTCTTTTTTTTTTTTCACAGCTGATTAATAGGACAGTTTCGATAATCAGTACACTGTACATTGTTGTCTATAGTTTATTCTCAGTTGTCTCAAAAACATTATTTGCACAAGCTGGCTCCACTTTCATCCATTTTTCTTTTTTTATTTCTTTTCAGACAGGGCCTCCCTTGGCTGGGGAAATAGCTCAGTGGAATAAGTGCTTGCCTAGCAAGCTCAAGGTTCTGAGTTCAATTCCTGGAACCACAAAAAAAAAAAAAAAAATCTAGCATTTTGGGCTGGGAAGATAGCTCAGTAGACTAAGCACTTGCCTGGCAAGCACAAGTTCCTGAGTTCAATCCCTGGTACTGCAAAAAAACCCCAAGAAAACCCCCAGAAACCCAGACAGTCCCCCTCCCCCCCATGGAGACAGGGTCTTATTTGTTGCCCGAACCATCCTCATCCTAGCTTCATGTGGTCTTTCTGCCTTAGGTACCTGAGTGGCTGGTACTATAGTTGTGTATACCACACCTAGCTTTAGTTTTCTTTTTGATTCATATCTGAATCTGTTCTTGTTTGGTGACAGTGACCTTTCTGTGGCCAAATTGGACAGGCCTATTTGTTTTCTTTTTTGGCTGGCTCAGCCCGCCCTAAGGGCAGGGCTGATGCAGCATGTGGTGCTGGAAATGGAACTGTGGTCCCCTGCACCTACCTAAGCTTGCTTGAGCAGGTGCTTTAAACCTCTGAGCTGTCTCATCGGCCCAAGCCTATTTATTTTCATCTCACAGAAGTACACAATACAAGAGACCATACTTGAGCCAGGCGTGGTGGTGCATGCCTGTAATCCCAGCACTCAAGAGTCTGAGGCAGGAAGATTGCCATGAGTTCAAGGCCACCCTGAACAGTGAGACCATACTTGCCTTATTGAAACATGTTATTACACGTTTCTATCTCTCCTTCTAAGCTGATTCATCCTTCTCAGAATCTTTTTTTTTTTTTTTTTTTTCAGAATCTCTTACATATGTCTTTTTTCTGAATTATACATGGTAAGATACAAGGACATATATAATACACAAGGAGATATATAATGTTTCTGTCCAGTACCATGGTTTTCATCTTCTAATGACTCTTGCTGCTGCAGGAAATAATTACTGATACTTGTCTGCCAGGAACTGACATGGTTTGGATGTATCCCCTCATTTAATTTTTATACCAAGGCAGGTATGGTAACACATGTTTTCTCAGTGCTCTGGGATGTTGAAGCAAGAAAATGATAAGTTCGAGCCCAGAGTAGGCAATTCAGCAAGACTCTGTCTCAAAAAATCAAAAGGGAGCTAGACATGATGTCACATACCTATAATCCCAGCACTCAGGAGACTGAGGCAGGATGATAGTTGCAAGTTTGAGCAGAACCTGAACTATGTAATGAGACCCTGTCTCAGAAAACCAAAGTAAATAGATAAAAATGCAGTTCAGTGCAAAGGCCCTAGCCTTGCTCACTGTGTATATATTAGGAAAGTAAAATATGGGGAAACTTAAGTGAGAAGCAAAATGCCATGGTTAGTACTAAATTAGGGTTCAGTCCTGTGTGGGCTGACTCTGGACTCTGACTCTTAATGCCCAGGGGACATTAACACACAGATCTCAATTTCTAGACTATATGTGTTTCCTTCTTAGGAACTTTGTACACATTTGACTACCTAAATGTTCATTAGCAAAAAATGAAGATGTCAAAATCCCCCCCCCCTTTTTTTTTTGTATTTTTAGGGAAGGGTCTACAGGGTGTTCAGGGTCTCACTATTAGATCAGACTCATAGTGATCTGCCTGTTTACAGCCTCCCAAGAGCTGGGATTGCAGGCACGCGCCACCATGCCCAGTCTCAGTTGTCCTCTCAGAGTGCCCTGGGGGCAGGGCCTGAGGCCCTGGGATTGAACCCCCAGCCCTTACACACTGGCACCACCATCTACCCAGTTAAGCCCCAAACCCAAGTCAGTCTGGTGTTGTGGATCATGTATGTACTATTAGCACTTGAAGTTGTTGAGGCTGGGAGGATGGAAAGTTTGAACTCAGCAAGGGCATTTAAGCTAGATTCTGTCTCAGAAAATAAAAGGACAAGAAATGTAGTTCAGGGGCCAGGGAGATGGCTCAGTGGAATAAGCGCTTCCCTGGCAAGCACAAAGGCCTGAGTTCAATACCTGGTTCCGCCAAAAAAAAAAAAAAAAAAGAAATGTAGCTCAGTGTATAGGCCCTGGGTTCAGTCCCAGTATCCTTCATGCCAAACCACAACAAAACCAAGAGTCGGGCTGGAGAGATGGCTCAGTGGTCTAAAGCACCTACTTGGAACAAGCTTGGCAAAGCACAGGGACTACGGTTCAATCCCCCAGCACCACATGCCAGCCCGCCCGCCCCCTGGTGGGCTGAGCTGGCCACACACACACACACACACAATGAATAAATACATAAATAACATTTAAAAAAAATTATCTTTAAAAAAAAAAACCAAGAGTCACCTTTGAGGCCAGTTTCTGTTATTCCTTGGAGCCAGTTTATCAGTGCCATGCTGGTTCTACTTCTCACATTCTCTTTAGTCTCCTGCACTGCCATTACTCCAGTCTAGACCACAACTACTTGCTTGCTTCCACTTTTGCTTTTTAATCCATTCTCTGTAGAACAGCAGGAATAATCTTCCTTTGGTGTTAAGGATGGGATCCAGGACCTCACATGTACTAGGCAAGCACTCTACTACTGAGCTGTATCCTTAGCCCCAGCAATAATATTAAATGTAAAATTGTGTAATTTCTCAAGTCTTTATTGGTCTACCATTATACTTTTTTTTTTTAATTTTTATTTATTTATTTGTGGGGGGGGCAGCTCAGCCCACCAGGGGGCGAGGCTGGCTGGCATGTGGTGCTGGGGGATTGAACCCCGGTCCCTGTGCTTTGCTAAGCTTGTTCTAAGTAGGTACTTTAGACCACTGAGCCATCTCACCAGCCCCTTTTTTTTGTATTTTTAAGGAAGGGTCTACAGGGTGTTTAGGGTCTCACTACTAGATCAGACTCATAGTGCTCCACCTCCCAAGAGCTGGGATTACAGGCATGCACCACTATGCCCAGTCTCACTTGTGTCTTAGTATGCCCCTTGGGTGGTGCCAGCATGGCCAACCCGGGAATCAAACTCCCAGCCCTTGTGCCTCAGCAGTTTAATCTGCTGAGCTATTTGGCTGGCCCTCCCATGATGTTTAAGAAAAATTATATTGCACGAAGTACAAGGACCTACCTACACCAGTAGTTTTCCATTTGGGGTATATCAGTCCTGCCCACATCTATTAGTAGATATTTGGACATAGTGAAGGGATATTTAGTTGTCAAGATGCTTGGGAAAGTTATTGACACTTAAGTGGGTAGAGGCATACAGTAATACAAGGTTGCCGAAAAGTAGGAAACATTGCCCCACATGCTATGGCCCCTGCCTACTTATCCAGGAAGGTATATAGGTGTGGGTAGGTGGCATTACCATTGGGTAAGTTTGGGAGGGTACTCTGCAGAGAATAGGTTTGGGAAGGGAAGATGAATTGTTTTTTTCCTCCCCCTACCGTGTGTGTGTGTGTGTGTGTGTGTGTGTTTGAGGTGGCTATCAAATGTTCAGTTGGAGATACAAAGTAAGCTCTGGTGTGTTTGGCACATTCAGAAACATGGAAATCTAATCTGAAAAAGTGGGTAAGATTCACCAGGAGAATGTGTAGTTGAAGTAAAATTGTGTGTATAGCAGAGCTCCAGGGCTGACAAACATTTAAGGGACTTGCAGAGAAACCCAAGGAAGGTAAAGAGCTGCCCAAAAGACTGAGGTAGTCTAGGAGGGTATGATATCAGGAGGGTGAGCAGAGTACAACAGAGAATGCTGTGAGTGGTATTGTTGGATATAAATCAGTCTGATAGGTTAGGGCCATAGCAAACATTTACTGTATGTGAAATACATGTACTATATTTCAATAGTTGTGTGTGTGTGTGTGTGTGTGTGTGTGTAATATGTTGAATCTAAGGTCTCATGCATGTCAGACAAATCCTCTAGAACCGAACTGTGTATCTACGCTTTTTATTTTCAAAGAGGCCTCACAAAGTTGTCCAGGTAGGCGTTAAACTTGTGATCCTCCTGCTTTAGTCTCCTCAGCAGCTGAGAATACAGGGATATAGTAACACAGTAGGCTTCATTGTAGTAATTTTCTTTTTATGTATTTGGTTGTTGCAGGGTCTCACAATGCAGCTCGGACTTTTGATCTTCCTGCTTTCAGCCTCCCTACCACTCAGATTACAGGCATGCACCACTACGCCTGCCTCAGCCCCCCCTTGGGTGGGGCTGGCATGGGATGTGGTGCTGAGCATAGAACTTCAGTCCCTGTGGTTGCCTAAACAGGCTCTCTCACAGGCCCCATTCTAATTTTTAACTAGGAGGAACCAGGAATGGTGTTGCCAGTGGAATAAACAAGACAAGAGAATGTTCATTTCTGTAGTAACCAGAATGATGATTGAAGCACAGAGTGTAACATGGGGAAGGCTGGCCATATAGCTCAGCAGATTGTGTGTGTGTGTGTGTGTGTGTGTGTGTGTGTGTGTGTGTGTGTGGTACTGGGGATTGAACTCAGGAACCTGCACTTGCCAGGCAAGTGCTTATTCTACTGAGCCATCTCCCTGGCCCCTTCATTATGTTCTAATCATGTAACTGTAAAGTCCAGGGTATAGAAATTTTATAAGGGTGGGGGAGGGCATCTTGTGTCAGGTGCAGAAAATACTGGTTTACTAAATATCAGATATAGACCTTGGTTACAATCTCAAGTAGGGAGAATGCAGTTTTGGACCTAATGTTATATAAAGGTAGAGTTAATTTTTGCCTATTCACTTTTTCTTTCTTGTTCTTTCCAGACAGAGTCTGGCTATGTATTTCAGACTGTCCTTAAATTTACTATACTAGGGGCTGGGGAGATGGCTCAGTAGAATAAGCGCTTGCCTGGCAAGCACAAGGGCCTGAGTTCAATCCCCAGTTCCACAAAAAAAAAAAAAAA
>NW_004524584.1:14361428-14365863 GCF_000260255.1 Octodon degus | reverse complement strand
AAATTTTTATTTATTTATTTGTGTGTGTCTGTGTGTGGCCAGCTCAGCCCACCAGGGGGCGGGGCTGGCTGGCATGTGGTGCTGGGGATTGAACCGTGGTCGCTGTGCTTTGCTAAGCTTGTTCTAAATAGGTGCTTTAGACCACGGAGCCATCTCACCAGCCCTTTTCTTTCTTTTTTATCCCTACTCCCTTTCTTCCTTTTCCTTTGCCCCCTCTCATTCCCATTTCCATTTGAGCATCTTCCTTTGGAATATTTACATTCCTTTTTTGGTCCTTATTTATCCTCTGGGTTTCTCACTAAGAGAGTACAATATTTAAGTATGTGTGTCCAGTTTTATTTCACTTAAAATTACATTGTAGGTACATCTATTTACCTAAAAGTGTTTCAAGTGTATCTTCTCTCTTCTTTCCCCTCCCCTTCTCTCCCCTCCCCTTTTGTTTTTTAAGCAAGGTCTCACTCTGTAGCTTGTCTTGAACACTCTATAGCTGAAGCTGGCTTTGAACTTCTGGCCATCCTCCTGCCTCAGCCTCCCAAGCAATGGTCATTTGTTGGTTCTGTGTAATATATCCTGTGCAGTCAAGTTTTGTTCATAGTCTTTGTCTATACCTGTATCTTCAAGAGTTTTATCTATCCTGTCTTCCAGCAAATTAAGTGTCTTAGTTTTAATTTTATATCTTTGATCCATTTTTATTTTTGTGCATGGTAAGGGATGCAGGTCTAGCTTTATCTTCAGCATATGAAAAGCCAGTTTTTCCAGCACCATTTATTAAAGAGGTTGTCTTTCTTCAAGTGAAGGTGTTTGGCCTTTTTTTTTTTTTTTTTTTTTTTTAAAGATAGTGATAACTGGTAGCTGAGTGTCTTTTGAGTTGTTTCTGTCTTTTTTTTTTTTTTTCCTTGCTGTGTAGTTCAGGCTGGCCTTGAATTCACTTATATAGCCCAGGCTGGCCTCAAACTCACTGTGATACTCCTGCCTCAGTCTCACGAGTGCCTGAATCTGCCACCACGTGTTGTTTCTGCATCTTCTCATCAGCTCCACTTATTTTCAAGTCTGTTTTTTTGGTTAGTACCATGATGTTTTTATCATAGTACTGTAGCTCTATAGTATAATTTCTTTCATTCATCCTTTTTTTTTTCCCTGTACTGGGGATCAAACTCAGGACCTTGGGCTTTCCAGGCAGGCACTTATGCCACTGAGCTATATTCCCAGCTTGTTGGGGATAATTTCAAGATGGGCGTCATGATGACCCCTGCCTTGACCTTGTTGCCTACAATAGCTTTTGCTATTCTTGAACTCTTTTGGTTCTGTATGTGTTTTTAAGGTTTTTTCTAGTTCTTTGAGGTATGCTGTTGGCATTTTGATTGAGATTGCGTTACATCTGTGTAACAGTTTTGGAAAGTATGGCTCTTTTCATTGTATTGGTTTTGCCTATCAAGAAAAGGGATATCTTTCCATTTTCTGATGTTCACTTCGATCCTTTTTCAGAATTCTGTAGTTTCCAGTGTGAAGGATTTTTTTCCTTCCTTCATTAGATTGATTTCTAAGTATTGCGTTTTTCTGATATAATGGTATTTTTTTTCTTTTATTTATGTGTGTGTGTGTGTGTGTGTGGCCAGCTCAGCCCACCAGGGGGCGGGGCTGACTGGTATGTGGTGCTGGGGGATTGAACCGCAGTCCCTGTGCTTTGCTAAGCTTGTTCTAAGTAGGTGCTTTAGACCACTGAGCCATCTCACCAGCCCAATAATGGTATTTTAAAAAGAGATATTATTTCCCTAATTCTCTGAGTGAGTTTGTGTACCTGTTATTGTTTTTTGTCTCTTTCTTTTTTAATGTATTTAGTACAGGGTCTACAGGGTCTCACTACACAGATAGGACTTCTAGTGATCCTCATGTTTTCAGCCTCCCAAGCACTGGGATTATGGGTGGGTGCCACCATATCCATTCTCAATAGCTGTCTCAGTGTGCCCTGGGGGTGGGGTCAGTGTGGCAGGCCAGGGTTCAAACCCCTGACCCCTGCATCTGCCTAAGTATATGCTTAAATCTGCTGAGCTATCTGCCTGGCCTGCTATTGTTTTTTGTGTTCAATTGTATTCTGCTATACTACTGAAAATTCTAGGAGTTTTTGATCACCACCAAACTCTTTTAGGACTGTTTTTTTTTTTTTTTTTTTTCTTTTTGTGGTATGGGGGATTGAACTCATGGCCCCGCACTTGCCAGGCAGGCACTTATTCCACTGAACTATCTTCCCGGTCCTCCACCAAACTCTTTTAATCAGGATATGCATTTTAATTCCTAAGTATGTGATTTGTTTACATGTTGAAGTTTGAGGAGTAGTTAATTGAGCTAATGATGACATTGAGTTCCCATTGAGTCTAAGAAGTCTGATACTTGGGCTGTACTCTAGAGAAACATTGCAGCCTGAAGGATTGATACTTTTATTTTATTTTTTGTCATTTTTGAGACAGGGTCACGCCATGCAGTTCAGGCTGGCCTTGAGCTCACTTTGTAGCCTAGGCTGGTCTCAGATTTGCAGTGATCCTCCTTCCTCAGCCTCCTGAGTGCTGGGATTATAGGTGTGTGCCACCACACCCAGCTGGTATTGATACTTTTAAATAACAGACTCAGAAGTCCATCTAAGGATAAGAAACATCTCCAACTATGTAGCACTACTTTTACTGTCCTTGAAATTCAGTAACTAAATCTTCAAAATAGCACAGTAAGAAGAAATTTTTTTTTAAAGTGAACCATAAGTAATTTTTTCTGAGAGTTTTATTCAAGGATCTAGTGCAAAAACAGTATTGACTCATTCTGATGTTTCTCTTTTGTAGGCTCAGGCTGTCCAAGTTGCTGAAGTTGAACCACAGTCACAGCCACAGCCTTCTCCAGAACTTCTGCTTCCAAATTCTTTGAAGCCAGAAGAAGGGCTTGAAGTATGGAAAAACTGGGCCCAGACCAAGAATGCTGAACTGGAGAAGGATGCTCAGAACAGATTGGCACCCATTGGGAGTGAGTGTTGGGAGGGAGTGTTAGATGAGATGTGTCCACAATGTCAGTTGGACAGAATGAGAGGAAGCTGGTAGTCCCTGACTCTAGGACCTAGAGAGCACTATCTAAAATGCTAAGCTGCATCATGACCAGCAACAAGCAAGCCAGACCCTGAGCCAATGAAAAGGAAGTATGCATTTTTGTCAACACGAGTTTCTAGAGTTCAGCTAGCAGATGAAGGCAGAGTGGCTTCTGGGAGGAAATTGCAATCAGTGAGTATACTCAAGGCCCTCCTTTGGCATTAGGCTTATAAACTTGCTTATACCAAGTGGATTCTGATTTTTTTTTTTTTTCTTCATTTCTTTTTCTTTTTTTCTTTTTTTTGCAGAACCAGGGATTGAACTCAGGCCCTTGCACTTGCCAGGGAAACGCTTATTCCACTGAGCCATCTCCCCGGCTCCTGCTTTCATTTCTTGACCCTGATGATAATTTCTGAGATTCTATGTGTGAGATAGGGAAGGATTATAAGAACTAAGCTCTTGGCATAATAGCAAATGTGATTAGTGAGGCAGTTCTTTTTTCTTTTTGGTTTTTCCTTTGTTTTGTTTTGGTGGTGAGGACTGAATCCAGAGCTTCCAGCTTGCTAGGCCAGCGTTCTACTACTGAGCTAAATTCCCAGCCCCCGTGAGGTAGTTCTGATCATAGATATAAGTGACCATTCTTGTCCCAACAACCTGGACTGTGTCTTCTCTGAGCTCTCCTTTGAGGAATATTAACCAGTGAAGAGACAACTGTTGCCAGGTTCCCTAATCACCTTTGGGAATTATGTCACAGGGCGCCAACTGCTGCGATTCCAAGAAGATCTCATCTCTTCTGCTGTGGCTGAGTTGAATTATGGCCTGTGTCTAATGACACGAGAAGCTCGAAATGGTGAAGGTGAACCCTATGACCCTGATGTGCTCTACTATATTTTCCTGTGTATTCAAAAGGTAGGAAGGAGATTATCACAGAAATGTGTATGGGATATGTTCCCATTGGGTGTCGTTGATTAATCAACTTAGTTATATGACAGGTATAAATGAAGTTCTCTTACAGTTGTATAATGCATTTTGTTTTGAATTTCAGAGACCTTTGTGTTCATTTTAGAAAAGGAAAGTACACAGTCATTATCCATAATCCTAATACTTAGAGATACTTCTGTTAAAATATTTGGTAATTACCTTAAGAGTTTTTAAACATGGATAGAAAACATTCTCTCAGGCTTTCACAGAGAGTACATTGGCCAAGCAATGGCCGTGACTTATCCACATGGCTGACACTGACAAAGGATCTACAATCTGAGGTACAGGATCTCAGCATAAATCCTGAGGGGATTTCACTGACCTTCTCAGACCCAAAAGCTACAACTCTTGTTGCATAGGTCCTGCTTTACCTTGGTCTTAACCATCCA
>NW_004524584.1:14360016-14360658 GCF_000260255.1 Octodon degus | reverse complement strand
CTGGCCCCTAAATAGTTTCTTTTAATCTTAGAGCATTTATTCACATGTTCTTGTTAAAGTAAATGTAGAATTTTCATTAAAATAATTTATCTAGTGTTACAGTAGGCCTATAGTCCACAGTTTGGGCAGCTGAGACAGGAGGATTGAAAGTTCAAGCCCACCCAGAGCAATTTATCAATTTAGGGTGACCTTGTCTCCAAAAATGAAAATGGTCGGGGTATAGTGGCATACACCTGTAATACCAGTGCTCAGGAGGCTGAGGCAGGAGAATTGTTGCAAATCTGAGGCCATGCTGGGCTTAGTGAGTTGTATGTCAGCTTGAATTGCATAGTGAGAGCCTGTCTTAAAAAGGGAGGAAGGGATCCTGGTCATATAACTCAGTGCGAAGGGCTAGGTTCAAGCCACAATTCTGGGGGGATCAAACAAGTTCCAGGTCAGCATGGATTATGTGTGAGTTCAAGGCCACCATGAACTACATGGCAAGAGTCAAAATCACCCCCTAAAAAGCCCACAAAAAATGTCTGATGCGAACATACGCTTTTCTTGTCATTGTGCCCTATATTAACACAAAATGGTTAATTTTATTCTTTTTTTTTTTTTTTTTTTTTTGGGTTTGAATTCAAGCCTTTGCACTTGCCAGGT
>NW_004524584.1:14356846-14359916 GCF_000260255.1 Octodon degus | reverse complement strand
TTTTTTTTTTTTGGTGGAACCGGGGATTGAACTCAAGCCCTTGCACTTGCCAGGTGGTGCTTATTCCACTGAGCCAACTCCCCAGTCCCCCAATTTTTTTTTGTGTGTGTGTGTGTAACTGGGGATTGAACTCAGGCCCTTGCACTTATCAGGGAAGCGCCCATTCCACTGAGCCATCTCCCCGGCCCCAAATGGTTAATTTTAAATGTAAAAATACAGTTATGTTTTTAGGACCTCTAATATAAAAGCCATAATAGAAAAACGTGTAGACTAGCAGTTTTGAGGAGCAGAGGTAGATTTCTTGTTGCTTGTAGGCCCTTGAAGAGAGCACCTTTCAGTATGCACTAAAGGGCTTGCTGGTTGGTGCTTTTTTTTTTTGTCTTTTTGAGACAGTTGGCTATTTTGGCTAACTTTGAACTCATTTTGTAGCCCAGCCTGGCCTGAAACTTGCAGCAATCCTCCTGCTCCAGCCTCCGAAGTGCTGGGATTACAATTATAGTCGTGGGCCACCATACCCAGCTGTCTGCCTCCTAGTTTGTTTGTTCTTTCTGGTCCTTACCTAGGCCCGTGTGTATGTCTTTACATACTCTGTCACCATCTAATGTCTCCCTGGTCATAGAAGCCACAGCCACATCTATTAATGTATGAATGTATGTATATATGTATTTGGTACAGGGTCCCACTACATAGCTCAGACTCGTAGTCATCTTGTTTTCAGCCTCCACAGCACTGGGATTACAGGTGTGCACCATTACACCCAGACTTGGTTGCTGGCTCAGCACACCCAGGGGTGGGGCTGGTGTGGCCTGTGGGGCGAGGGATGGAACCCTGGTCCCTACTCTTGCCTAAGAGTGCTGGGATTAGAGCCTGTGCCACCATTTGACAACTATTTTATTTTTATCTGTTGGTTGTAGTACTGGGTATCAGACTTCAGGCCTCAGGCATTCTAAGCAAACTATCAGTGAGCTAAATACCCACTTGTTTCTTTTTAAGATAGGTTCTCACTAGTCCAGGCTGGCATCTAATACACAATCCTTTATCAGTCTTTGGGGCAGTTGACATTATAATTGTGTATGCCATGCTGCCGTGCTCAGTATTTTTTTTTCCCCCAACACTGAGGAGTCTGCACTGAGCTACATAATCAGCCCTTTCTGGAGACAAGGCCTTACCAAGTTGCTGAGGCTTGTCTTGAATGTGCAATCTTCCTGTCTTAGCCTCTCCAAGTGCTAGAATTACTGGTGCATACCACTATGCTGGTTTCTAGTTGAGGATTAAATGCAAGTGGGCAATGCTACGCAAATACCACTTTACTACGTCTCCAGCCCTTGAATATTATTTGTGGTGACCATATTTCACTCAAGCAAGGCATTGTCATCTGGTAGCAAAAAGTGATGAATAGACTTATGGGCCAGTCTCTTATAAGGTATTGTACAAGTAAACAGCACCTGGATATCTTAACTTTTGGGGCTTGGCTTCCTTGTCAGTAAATAGAGATGAGGGCTGGGGAGATAGTTTAGCAGACTAAGTGCCAGCCTGGCAAGTGCAAGGACCTGGGTTTGATCCCCAGTACTACATGCTATGCTGGCCACAGAAACTGGATGTGGTATGTAATCCCAGTACTGGGGAGGCTGAGACAGGAGGATCACTTATGAGTCCAAGCTACATAGCCTACATAGCGAGACCCTGTACCAAATAAATAAATGTAATAAGATTTAAAAACAGTGAATAGCCTAGCAAGCGCAAGGGCCTGAGTTCAATCCCCGGTTCTGCCAAAAAATAAAATAAAATAAAATAAATGAAAGAAAAAGAATAGCTCAGCATTCCTTGGCTTGTCTCCTGGGATGGGTTGGGGAATAACAAAGTCTGCCTCACTGACCCAGCTCTCATGAATGATGAAAGATCACTTCATGTGCAATGAAGGACACTATGGAAATGTCACAGGCTGGACAGCCTTGAGTTGCTGATATTCTTTGATCGTTCATGGAGGGAGAGAATTGATAGGGAGATAGATGTTGGTGCTGGTTAAAAGGTGTACTTACTTGAAACCCATACTCAAGAAACTGAGCCAGAATGGGCCGGGGAGATGGCTCAGTGGAATAAGCGCTTCCCTGGCAAGCGCAAGGGCCTGAGTTCAATCCCCGGTTCTGCCAAAAAACAAACAAACAAACAAACAAAAAAAAAAAAAGAAACTGGCCAGGGATAAAGCTGAGTGGCATAAGCACCTGCCTGGCAAGTGCAAGATCCCAAGTTTGATCACCAGTACCACAAAGAAAAAGAAACTAACAGTTATCTTTCTTGATTGTTTTTCTTTTAGTATCTTTTTGAAAATGGAAGGGTAGATGACATTTTCTCCGATCTTTACTACGTTCGATTCACGGAATGGCTACATGAAGTTCTGAAGGATGTTCAACCCCGTGTCACTCCACTTGGTAAGAGTTTCCCTTGTCTTTGCACTTAGGTTTTCAAAGGATGGGTGGCTTCTGTGGCTGGCTGTGTTTGTAGTATGTAGGCAAAGGGCTCGTAAATTCCAGACAACAGTGTTGTCCTCTGTGCTGCTTTCTGTACCAGAGACTCCTGTTGGTCCTAGCATGAGAAGGACACAGGAGTATGCAGAACTACTTTCAGAGTTACTATGTGGTAGGTTTTATTGTTGTCATTTTGTTTTTTCCCTTTTATCTGAGTCATAGCCAGGCACAAGAGCTCATCTGGCTACTGGTGAGACTGAGGCAGTTTTGAAATTTAAGGCCAGCCTAGGCATCAGTGCAAAACCATATCTCACAAAAAAAAAAAAAAAAAAAAAAAATCGCAGTATTACACTTACTGAGCTGGATGTGGTAGTCCCTTTCTGTAATCCTAGCAGTTGGAAGACTGATGCAGGAGGATCGCTGTGAGTTGAGGCTAGCCTTGGCTACATAATGAGTTCAAAGCCAGTCTTAAGAATATAGAGTAAAACCCTGTTACAAAAAGAAAATTATGGGCTGGTGAGATGGCTCAGTGGTCTAAAGCACCTACTTAGAACAAGTTTAGCAAAGCCCAGGGACCACGGTTCAATCCCCCAGCACCACATGCC
>NW_004524584.1:14353392-14354391 GCF_000260255.1 Octodon degus | reverse complement strand
CCAGGGACCACGGTTCAATCCCCCAGCACCACATGCCAGCCAGCCCGCCCCCTGGTGGACTGAGCTGGCCACACACACACACACACACACACACGCACACAAATAAATAAAATTAAAAAAAAAAAAAATTATTATAGTTGTTAAGTATTAAACCCAGCATGGTGGCACTTGCTCCCAGCTCTCAGGTTGAGATCAGGAGTGCTGAGAGTATAAATATGTACCACCATACCCTACTAAATCCACATATTGAAATTGGTTATGAATTTTTTTCCCCTGGTGAAAATAATAAACATTTACATGATATTTTGGACAAGAACAGAGCTAAGTAACCCAGTTTCACTGTGGCTTAGAAAAAAGATCACCACTCAGCACAGTGTTAAGATTTAAATGCAGGGGGGCTGGTGAGATGGCTCAGTGGTCTAAAGCACCTACTTAGAACAAGCTTAGCAAAGCACAGGGACCGCGGTTCAATCCCCCAGCACCACATGCCAGCCAGCCCTGCCCTGTGGTGGGCTGAGCTGGCCACACACACACACACACACAAATGTAAATAAATAAAATTTAAAAAGATTTAAGTGCAGGGCCAGGGAGATAGTTCAGTAGAATAAGCACCTGCCTGGCAAGTGCAAGGTCCTGAGTTCAATCCCCAGTACCAGGGGGGAAAAACAGGGGTGTGGGGCCAGGGAGATGGCTCAATAGAATAAGCGCTTCTTTAGCAAGCACAAGGGCCTGAGTTCAATCCCCGGTTCTGAAAAAAAAAAAAAAAAGATTTAAATGCAAACTGTACAAGGGTACATAGAATATAAAACATTGTATAAGACTGCTGCTGCCCTACCAGTACTCCAGTCCCTACCCACATCATACTCAAATGCTGGTGGTCCCAATTACACTGAAATAAACCATCTTTTAAAAAAAAGAAAAGAGGGGGCCGGGGAGATGGCTCAGTAGGATAAGCGCTTGACTGGCAAACGCGAGGATCTGAGTTCAATCCCCGGTTCC
>NW_004524584.1:14350535-14351242 GCF_000260255.1 Octodon degus | reverse complement strand
TACTCCACTGTTGAGTTTTTTTTTTTTTTTTTTTTGCTGTATTTAGAGGTCTAAATAGGGTCTCACTATGTAGATCAGACTTGTAGTGATTCAGCCTCTCAAGTGCTGGGATTATAGGCACAGGCCATCATGCCGAGTCTCAGTTGCCTCTCAGCGCGCCCCATGGGTGGGACCAGCACAGCACGCCAGGGATTGAACCCTGGCTGATGTGCTGTGCCTAAGGAGGTGCTTTAGTCCACTGAACTATTAGACCGGCTCTAGAAACAGGTTCTTACTATGTAGTTCAGGCTAGCCTTGAGCTCACTTTGTAGCCCAGGCTATCCTAGAATTTGAACTCACAACAATCTTCCTGCCTCAGTCTCCTGATTGCTGGGATTACAGGATGTGCATACTACCGCCAGCCATATGAAGTCTTTAAATTGATGCCTACTTACCTTTTAATGTGACTCTCAACAGTCTTTGATAACTTCTTGGATTTCTGAGTGTCCTGATCTCAGACATTCCTTGTCTTGTAATGGAGCCCATCAGTTCTGGATAGAGCCTGGCTCCTTTTAGTGCAAAATGGTATTTCATCTTGGATGCCATTGTGCCATTTCTTGCTTCTGGTTTGATCATTGTGTCTTGGCCATTTTATGCTTGCAGTTGAGATTAGGAACTACAAGTCTTCTGTATAGTGTTTACATCTTCTTTCTCTTATGCCAGAAGTC
>NW_004524584.1:14327423-14350182 GCF_000260255.1 Octodon degus | reverse complement strand
TTTTTTGGGGGGGGTGTGTATGTGTGTGTGTGTGTGTGTGTAACCAGGGATTGAACTCAGGCCCCTGCGCTTGCCAGGGAAGCGCTTATTCTACTTAGCCATCTCCCCAGCCCTTTTGATACGTATTTGAGACATGGTCTTGCTGTGTAATTCAGGCTGGCTTTGAACTCACTATGTGGGCCAAGCTAGCCTCAAAATCATACCAATACTCCTACCTCAGCCTCCTGTTTACTGAGATTGCAGGTGTGTGCTACCATGCCCAGCTGTGCTTCATTGTAAAATTATGTTATTGAGAAAAAAGTACCAGGGAAGTGCTGCCTGAGAAGGCAAAGTACAGAATGTAACGTACCCAGAGGAGTAGAACATGCCCAGATGTCCCTGGAATTACTGCTAGGAAATGGCTTTTCCTGAGGAGAGTTATCTCATGCAGCTCATCCTCTGTCTTAGGAGCATCAGATATACCCCCAAAGCACTATAGTACTTGCCATTGCTGTTGTGCCACAAAATAGCCAAAAGTGTGAACAAAAACAAGCCAGAGCTGCTTTGAGGAAAGACTGAAGTACATTGTTTAGACAAAGGAGTTTTAGCAAGATAGAAAGAACTGTATTGACCAGAATGTTTCTTTTCCTGCTTCAACAAGTTGGACCTTTCTTGTCTGCCTAGAGATTCCTGAAATCCTGCAGGAAAATGCTGTGTTATCTTTACCATCGCACAGCGTGCACAGTCACTTGCACATCAAGTGATTTGAATGCATGAAGGGTCCTTGGTGGAAACACCAGGTGCCATCTTCCTTTGTTGCAGGCTTGGCTGCACAACCCCACTCCTACCTCCTGGCCAGGGACTTAATGGCAGATTTTTGTTTTGTAGTTTTATATGTGTCATTCTCTGAGGGTTTCCTTTTGTTTCATATTAGCCTCAGATTTAAGAATTTGTCAGTTAACAGTAATCTTGTTAGCACTAGGTGTATCACTTTGGGGGAGGTTTATTTTTTATTTTTTTGTTTTTGGTGTCAAGGACCAAACTCAGGTTTTCTAGCTTGCTAGGCAAGCATTCTATCGCTGACCCAAATCCCCAACCCCTAGGTGTATCACTTTGGAACTGGTTAGAAATACATGGAACTTATCAGGTTGCACCTTAGAAACTTAGAAACTTGAGTTAAGACCCAGGCATCTGTGTTTCAGTGCTTCTCAGATTATTTTGTCACACCCAGAGGAGGTTTCTCTTGATAAGAGTTGTGTTCCTGTATGGTCTTCATGCCTCCACCTCCCACCTTTTGCCTTTAGGGGACCTTGCCCCATCCACACTCTCTGTAGCAGTACTATATTCCTTATAGGTTATGTCCTGCCCAGCCATGTGACCGAGGAGATGCTGTGGGAGTGCAAGCAGCTTGGAGCGCACTCCCCCTCTACCCTACTGACCACCCTCATGTTCTTTAATACCAAGTAAGTGTTATAGAAGCTCCCCACTAAAAAGAGTGGAAACTCTAGCAGGACTTCTGCTCTTGAAAGCCCCGGCTTACTTGGCTGCATTATGTGTGTGACTGCTGAGGCAAACAGCCTAGCAAACCCTTACCATCCGTCTTGGTGTGGCTTTTCCACTTGAGATTGTGCTTGGGTACAAGCCTGTTCAGATCCTAAGGAGGGAGTGTGGTCTGTGGCTTCTCCAAAGCATTGGTGGGTGATGAGTAAGCTATGGTATCCTCCTGGCACCTCTCCCTCTGCCTTGCTTTCACTCGTGGTCTAGGTACTTTCTGTTGAAGACAGTGGACCAGCACATGAAACTGGCCTTCTCCAAGGTCTTGCGACAGACAAAGAAGAACCCTTCTAATCCCAAGGATAAAAGCACGAGTATCCGGTACCTGAAGGCCCTTGGAATACACCAGACTGGCCAGAAAGGTAGGGAAGGAGGTGGGAATGGCAAAAACAGATACTACTTGTCTTGCCTTGCCCTTTTCCTGCCCTGCCCTTGATCTGATCCAGGTAGTGATATTTATGAAGCTTGGGGTTTGCTGGATAAAAGTTTTCCACTCCTTTTCTCTCTGGCCAACAACTTCAAACATTTCTCCTGGAAGTAGAGGAGCTCTGTACCTATCCCTCATCCCTTCCATCCTCCCACTCAGTATTCTCTAGAGGGGGTAGCTGAATGCCTGAGGTTACAGAGCTGGATCTGAACTAAGATAGCCTGGTTCCATGTCTTTGATGGTGGTGGGTTTTATAGTTACAGATGACATGTATGCAGAACAGACAGAAAATCCGGAGAATCCATTGAGGTGTCCCATCAAGCTCTATGATTTCTACCTCTTCAAATGGTGAGGAAGCTTTATCCACTGGCTCACTCTGTGTGTGTGTGTGTGTGTGTGTGTGTGTGTGCGCGCGCGTGCGTGCATGCGCATGCATACTTATGTATAGATTTAATGAGCGAAGCATTGCCCTGAACAATGAATAAAATCACTCCAAAAATTGAATATGAAAGCAGCTTTGTGGCATTCCCCAAGTGTGTAATATGTATAGCCCTGTGACATAAAAGTAGTCCCTGACAGTTACCTTTCGTGAAGAAGGTAGGAAGGCACATAGATGTCATTTTCATCATATAGGGAACACTGCCCTGCAGCATCCTGATCCTGACAATTGTTTCTGCCATCTTTCATGTGTGCATGGAACTTCTTCCCTCAGCTTTGGCTTCGGCTTCCTCTTACTTCTGAAGTTTGATATGCGATCTTCACAGCAACATCAGAAGGATCTTTATTGGTTGCAGGTCTTAACAATATCACTTAGACTAAAACCTTAGGTGGTTTCTCATAACTCTCACACAGCTGACAAAGCTGCTAGTGTGCTCCCTCCCTCTCTTCCAACTTGCTGGTCTCCTGTCTGTGCTGGTCCTAACCCTCTAGCCCTGGTAGCTCCTTTGCACTCAAGGATCTATCTTTTCTAAATACACAACTTTTCCAACTGCTGTTTACATTTTGTGTGTATCTATATAATTTTAATTTCTGTCTGTCCCCTCTCAATCTGTATGCTCTATGAGGTAGGAACCATGTACTTTGCCTGTTCATTCAGCATCCACACCTAGTGCAGACCTGGCAGACAGTAGCCTTCCATAAATCCTTTTTTTTTTTTTTTTTTGGTACCGGGAGTCAAACTTTGCTCTTGCCAGGCAGGCGCTTATGCCACTGAGCTACCTCCTGGAATCCATAAATCTTGAAACGATGGACAAGTAACTCAGAGGGATAGAGTGTGCTAACTACCTGAGAGAATTGGAGCACCATGGGTGAGGGAGTGAGCGGACCCTACAATGTGATCATGTTAGTAGGTAGAACAATGAACAAATCACTTGAAGACTACCTGGTCCTGTGCAGCTCTCTCAATTCCTTGGGGGAAGGATGGAGAAATAAATACAAACTATATACCAAAACCTGAGGTCAGGTGGAACCCTCTTTCTGGATGGGAAGAAAAAGAACTGCTCCACAGTGCATTTAGTAAATTGATGTCAGATGAAACCCTTTTGCCTAATTAGCTGAACCACCTGTTGGCCTAGGGCGCTTCATGCCCTCAGGGCACTCCTCCCCCTGGCGCTTGCTGAATGGAGATGGCCTTCAGTAGTCAGGCCCAGGGATGCCCAAGGTTAGAGCAGTTAGTGACTGATCACATCTGTGTGAAGGTCAGTTCACAGTCACCCCAGTGGAGGTCCTGGAGGTATTACATGGTATCTGCATGGATTTGAGTAGCTCTGCTGGAAGGATTGAAGTTATAATGGTGTTATGCAAGCTTTTACTGACATATTCTTTAGTCCCCAGAGCGTGAAAGGCCGGAACGACACCTTTTACCTGACACCTGAGCCAGTAGTGGCCCCCAACAGCCCAATCTGGTACTCAGTCCAGCCAATCAGTAGAGAACAGATGGGACAAATGCTGACCCGGATCCTGGTGATACGAGAAATTCAGGAGGCCATTGCAGTGGCCAGCGCAAGCACCATGCACTGAGATGCGTCAGCATTGGTGTAAGAGAAACCAGCCCGGAAAAACCAGACAGACTTTCACACTAAAGAAGAGGCCTCCTTTTTTTCCTTTCTTTTCTTTTTTTAATTGGTGTAGTTATGAAGTCTTTCAGACTACTTCTGTTTAAAATATAAAAGGAATGTTCACCCCCTTTGCATCTTCATAGACTTTCAGAAGACTCCTTGGTCCATGGGGGCTTGAGGTTTCCTGAGAGCCAGATATCCTAGGAAGTTGCTGACTTTTTATTCCGGCCCTGAGGAAAGGGCTTGGACTCATAGGAGAAATGTGGCCCCTTCCCTTCTTCACGATGGAACTAATGATGGACCGACCTCCAAGGAGTCTCCCCAGCTGGCTTCCACTCTGGACTGGTGCACATCACTGACCACAGAGGAACCATGTTTTCTTCATGTTCAGACATAAACCTAGCGTCTAATGGAAGAAAAGTGAGGGGAAATTCAATTATGATTTATTAAAGACAATTTCTATTACACCCTCCTTTATGACAAGTGACATTTTAGATGTTAAAGTAAAAACTTTACCATGCCTTTTTTCCCTTTTATTCTTTTTCTTTCCTTTTTTTTTTTTTTTTTTTTGTTTTTGGCCTAACATTGAGGCCTTAAACCTTAGGCTCCTGTGCCTGATGGAATTCTTGTAACATACACTTGTGTATCATATAAAGATACCACTCTGTTTCTCTTATGTATTCTTACTCTAGTTGTTTATTAAGAATGACAAGCACGTCTTTTCAACATGCTAGTGAACATCGCGTCTTTATTTGTGGGGGGCGTCTGGCGGGACAGCAGGCATAAACAGCCTGTTAATAGAACAGGCCAAGTGGGTCGTTAGGGGTGGGACAGGAAATGGGTGAAGTGTGGGAGAACGGCGCTAAGCGCATGCGCAGTTTTCTGGCTCTTCCCAGTCCGAGGTTACGTTGCCGTTTTCCCCTGCGCTCTGACGTCAGCAAGACGCGCCGCGCAGTGACGGAATTATATTGGCGACTTGTAGATAGTGAAGCCGTCTGCGGCGTGGTCCTCGGAGACACGCGGTAGTGTTCCGTGTTGGCCATGGCCGATTACCTGATTAGTGGGGGCACGTCCTACGTCCCGGACGACGGACTTACGGCACAACAGCTCTTCAACTGCGGGGATGGCCTCACCTACAAGTGCGGGCCTAGGGATTCACCTGGGCAAAGTGTTGGGTGGCGGTACTTGGGGAGAACATACCAGATGAGAGCTTCAGTGGCCCCATTGGGCGGGGTATTGGGTGACGATCTGGGAGTTCCTCACTGCATGGCGGTTAGCGAGAGCCATCTCGGCAGTACTCGGGATTTCTGGCTTGAGACTCCCTTCGTAGATAAATGGAACTGCCAGGCCGCGAGGAGCAATAATGACAGTTCAGTGGTGGAAAAGACTCTTGTCTCTCTCTGTTTCTCCCTTGCTGTCAAATGGGCTCTAATGCCATTTTCTGCTGAGAGGTCTTACAGGATAAGAGTTGGGAGTCTCAGTGCCAGAAACCTGACTCTCCTACTCAATTTTTTCCTCTCTGCTGCAGCGATTTTCTCATTCTCCCTGGGTACATAGACTTCACTGCAGACCAAGTGGTGAGTATGATCAGAAATTGGGTTCTGAACAGAATGGGCTAAGGTGCTTGCAGTTGCCTGTTTTGTTTCTTTATCAGATTGGGTTTGGAACAGATTTTATGGAATGGTATTTTTGGCTGGCATGCAAATAATATAGAACCTTTTTAGGGGGAACTAGTAGCACTCTGAAGAGGTAATTTACCACACTAGTGGCCGTTTGTCTGTAGGATCTGACTTCAGCACTGACTAAGAAGATCACACTCAAGACCCCACTGGTTTCCTCCCCCATGGATACTGTCACAGAAGCAGGGATGGCCATTGCAATGGCGGTGAGCCTCATGGGGTTTGGGAGAAGCCGGGGAGTGTCTCCCTTAAAGACATGTGGACACATTTCTGTTTTGTTATCTATTCCCTGTATTTTGTTCATCTTGTAGCTCACAGGAGGTATTGGGTTCATCCACCACAACTGTACACCTGAATTCCAAGCTAATGAAGTTCGTAAAGTGAAGGTCAGAAGGGCAAGGGTCATGACCTGGAGCTCCTGGGAATTAGATTGGGGTAGCAGTGGGGGAGTTCTGTTAGTTTAGGGTCCTTTCTCCCTACTATAGGTTCAGTTAATGACAAAGACCTGAGATGGTTCTTAAACTAAGAAGACAGGGCTGGCCAGATAGCTGAGTGGATTAAAGCACTTGCTTAGGCAGATGCTTGGGTGGGGTTAGATCCTTGACCTGCCTGGCCAACCCTGCACCAGGGCACAACAGTTGAGGCAGGGTGTGGTGTCACGTGCCTGGCATCCCAGCGCTTGGTAGACTGAAAAACAGGAAGGATCACTAGGAGTGTAATGAGACCCTGTACTAAAACACATTAAAATAAACTAGGAAGACAGAATTGGGTGTGGTGGTGCACGCCTGTAATCCCAGCACTGTGAGGGTGAGACAGTAGGATCACTATGAGTTTCAGATCAGTCTGGGGTCTGCAAAAGTGAATACAAGGCCATCCCTGTATAGAGAGACCCTGGCTAAAAATAGAAAAACTGGGGATCACCTGTACAGTGCCTCCAACCTACTACTCCTGTTGTTCAGAATTACTCCTGTAGTGCCAGAAGGGTACCTCAGTCACAGACCTGGGCATTAGACGACGAATCTGAAAGTAGTTCAGAGGTACAAGGCACTTTCTTTATCCCTTCCAGAAATATGAACAGGGATTCATCACAGACCCTGTGGTTCTCAGTCCCAAGGATCGAGTGCGAGATGTTTTTGAGGCTAAGGCTCGGCATGGCTTCTGTGGCATTCCCATCACAGATACAGGCCGGATGGGGAGCCGCTTGGTGGGCATCATATCCTCGAGGGATATTGATTTTCTCAAGGAAGAAGAGCATGACCGGTTTCTGGAAGAGGTGGGTGGCACTGGCAGAAAATAGCCAAGCCATGGCAGCCCAGACAGAGCAAAGGTAGCTTCTACTTTCCACTTGACCTTTTTTTTTTTTTTTTTTTTGCGGAATTGGGGATTGAACTCAAGCCTATGCGCTTGCCAAGGAAGCGCTTATTCTGCTGAGCCATCTCCCTGGCCACTACCTGACATCTTTGAGGACCTCTTATGTGCAGGAAAAATGACCAGCCATGTTACTGTTTTATAGGAATTGTCCCTTTTCTTCCCCTTGAAAGGGCTTGCTAGTATTCATGTTTTGTTCCTTGCTACCAATAAGGTAGGACAGTGCCCACACACCATCAACCTTCTTCTCCTGGTATTTGCCGTGCTCACGTGTGGTATGTCCCTAAGGCACAAGCGGCTGCTGTATTCTGGGCACTGTTGAGGTCTGTAATGCAGGTTTATCTGGATTCAGATAGAAATTTGGGGGTTCTAGACCTTGCTTTGAATTAGGACAGGGCTGACTGGAGAGCTTTGATCTCTTGACTGGCCCTCTTGCATAACTCCCCTCCTTCCTAGATCATGACAAAGCGGGAAGACTTGGTGGTAGCCCCTGCTGGCATCACACTAAAAGAAGCAAATGAAATTTTGCAGCGCAGCAAGAAGGGTGAGTCCTGAGGTGGGAAGGAGCCTAGAACTAATGCTCGTGGTCATGACCCATGCCCTATCCTGGCTTTAGGAAAGTTGCCCATTGTAAATGAAGATGATGAGCTGGTGGCCATCATTGCCCGGACAGACCTGAAGAAGAACAGGGATTACCCACTGGCCTCCAAAGATGCCAAGAAGCAGCTGCTGTGCGGGGCAGCCATTGGCACTCACGAGGATGACAAATATAGGCTGGATTTGTTGGCCCAGTCTGGTGTGGATGTTGTGGTTTTGGTAAGCTACTGCATAAATGTGCTGGGACAGTAGGGCCAGTTGTTATATCACAGTCTGATTGGGACTACTTTTCTGTTCCAGGACTCTTCCCAGGGCAACTCCATCTTCCAGATCAATATGATCAAGTACATCAAAGAAAAATACCCTAATCTCCAAGTAATTGGAGGCAATGGTAAGACTGGGACACTGGTGCCTCTGGTATGGGATGGGAAGGGCTGGGCTCACACCTGGACCCTCATGTGTCTGTCCCTTTTCCATTACTGTAGTGGTCACTGCAGCTCAGGCCAAGAACCTCATCGACGCAGGTGTGGATGCCCTTCGGGTGGGCATGGGAAGTGGCTCCATCTGCATTACCCAGGAAGGTGAGAATATACACTAGCAGGACCCAGAGACTGGCTTCAGATCCCATGTGCCCCAGGGCCTAGCATTCTAATGGGAACTTTGCTGAGTTTTCCATGATGGGCAACTCTTGGGCCAAAGGGGCCTCTTGGATGGGTGATATGGCTGGAAGCAAGATGAATTCTTGTCATCCCTCATCTGCTACTTCCCTACCTAGCCTGGCCTCCTTGCTCCTGCTCTGTGCCCTCTCTAAACTGTGGTCTGTTTGTTTTATTTAGTGGCTCCCAAGATCCCTCCAGACATAAAGTCCCACAGCCCCAAAAGCCCTTCTACTGTCACGGGCTGCTATAGTAAGTCCGGCCCGGCCCAGTTGCCCACTGCCCGGCTGCTTGGTTGACTGTAGCTGTAGCTCTCAGGGTTTGTGGTGCTGATGGGTGGGCAGGGCAAACAGATGTACAGACCATGTTTGGGGCTGCTTGGGATCACAGCTCCCTCTTCCTGGGTTGCTCAGAGCAGGAACTAGGCTTTCCCACATCTTATGATAGGCGTGGTGTGAGGACCTACTCTGGAGCCTGCTCTCTCTTACATATTACCATTACCCTGATCTTGCCTGAGCTGTCCACTATGCAGGGGGAGACGGGTTGGGCCTGACTTGGTGCCTCTGGGTACTAACTGCACGAAGACTCTGGTCCCATCTTGCTACTAGCTGGGACTGCATGTGCCTGAGGCTGCCCTGGGCCCTGTACACATGCACGTGCATATGCAGCATATGCAGGGGTGAGGTCAGCGCAGCTGTTTTATACAGTTCACAGCAGATGGGGCAGCAGCCATCCAGATACCTCTTCATGAGTCAGGCTGTCTATCATCCTGGTGCAAATGTAGCCAAGAGCTCCTGGGTACCAAGACTGGCTTGTTGCCTGTCCCCACTGACCCCATGCTTCTGTTGTCTTACCTACAGTGTTGGCCTGTGGGAGGCCCCAAGCAACAGCAGTGTACAAGGTATCAGAGTATGCAAGGCGCTTTGGTGTTCCTGTCATTGCTGATGGAGGAATTCAAAACGTGGGTCACATTGCCAAAGCTTTGGCCCTGGGGGCCTCCACAGGTGAGGTCCGATACCCAGAGCCTGGTGGGACTCCTTCCTCATACAGTTCAGCCTGCCTCAAGCACTTTTACTGTTCACAGTCATGATGGGCTCCCTACTGGCTGCCACCACTGAAGCCCCCGGTGAATATTTCTTCTCTGATGGAATACGGCTAAAGAAATACCGTGGCATGGGTTCTCTTGATGCCATGGACAAGCATCTTAGCAGCCAGAATCGTTACTTCAGGTGGGACAGGCAGAACAGACCAAATCTCCTACCCTGACTCTGCACTGCCAAAGTCTCAATTGTTGTGACTTTGCCTTTTGTTTCACAGTGAAGCTGACAAAATCAAAGTGGCCCAAGGGGTGTCCGGAGCTGTTCAGGACAAGGGGTCTATCCACAAGTTTGTCCCTTACCTGATTGCTGGCATCCAGCACTCCTGCCAGGACATTGGTGCCAAGAGCTTGACCCAAGTCCGGTGAGTTGGGGTGGCAGGGACAGGGTAAGAGGGTTCTAAGGTCAGCTACTGACAAGCTGCAGCTGACACCTCCACCTCCTCAGAGCCATGATGTACTCTGGGGAACTGAAGTTTGAGAAAAGAACATCCTCAGCCCAGGTGGAAGGTGGTGTCCACAGCCTTCACTCGTAAGTGACCCTGGGTGGGAGCTTCTGCCTTGCCTTGCCTTTCATCTTGAGCTCATTAGGTGGTCTCTGCTTACAGGTATGAGAAGCGGCTTTTCTGAAAAGGAATCTATCATACATCTTGGTTTTTCAATAAAAGTTTGGAAAATAAACAGGCTGCCTGGTCTTTGAAGTTAGTAGATGTGTGTGTGGCTCTGCATACAGCACTCTGTCCCCAGGAGGTGCCCTCGGCCTTGGATAAGGGTGCCCCAGGAACCTGGGTGGTAGTTCTAGTTCAGAGTTCTTTCCTGGCTGGGAGCAGGAAGATGTGGGCTCCCGGGATGGTCAGTGGAACTGTGAACTGCTTGACTTCCTGTGAACCCCGAGACGTGAATACATATTCTTAACTAAAATAAAGGCTTACAGGGAAAACCACTGGAGTTTCCTCATCTGCATGTGAGCAAGTAGATCTTAAGTGTGACTTGGTTTCTTATCTCCCACACCCACTGACCCAGCAGCCCATGGCTAGCAACACACTTGATACGAAGGAAGACAGGTATATAAATTACTATCCTGGTAAGCTGATGTTACAGTGTGCCCGTGGGGGAGGTTATTAGGCCCTGGGAGTGCCAGCACTCTGCCAGCCCCCTGCCTCCGAGACCGTGGGTAGGTTCCTGGTGGTTCATTCTGCAGCTTGAGTGGGATAAGTCAGTGACGTCTCTCCAGGTGGGGGGATGAGAGCAGCTCCTGTCACTCGGCCTTCATGACACAGGAAGTTGAAGGTGGCACAGGCATTGGGCTGCAAAGGCAAGGCTAGCATTAACCTAAGGTTAGGCCTGAAGTTACTGCTGCATGTGTAAGTTCTAGGACTGACCGTATCCTGCACTTCCACAGCAATGCCTCGCCGCCTCATGGCCTGCAATAGCAGGGAGTGCAGCCTCTCGGTCCTGTTGCCAGTGCCCACCACAACGATCTCTGGGGAAGGGAAGGATGGGTCATCCACACTAAGGGCGTGGACATAGGGGCCTTCTGCCCTCAACCCTGCCCTCAGCCTACCTATCCTGGGCTCCAGCATCCAGAAGAGGGAGAAGCTCTCCTCGGTGATGTCCAGGTGGGATCCCACCTGAACGGGGAGGGGACGGTTCAGTAAGGCAAATACAGGAGAACTTTCTTCCCAGTTCCACCACAAAAGCCACTACAAAGCCTGATTAAGAGGCACGAGGAGGGAGCTGGGAAGGCTCACGTTCCACTGCAGCATGGAGTGCGGGAGGAGTGCGCACGGTCCCAGCACGCGGTTTCCGTTGACCATGAAGCCCCAGCTGCTGTAGCTGTCGATGTACATGGAGTGCGGGAATTCGCGCTGCACCAGAGAGATACGCGTCCGCTGGTAAAGCTCGTCGTCTGCTGGCGAGAGCCGGTGCCACCGCCGCGGAATCCTGCAAGGCGAAGGGCGGGTTAGGGAGGGGGGTGGGGCCGAGCGAGGCGGAGGGCGCGGACCCAGCTCACCATAGTAGCTTTGCAAGCGGACGGCACAGCGAGAGTCGCGCCCGGAGCTGGGAACCTACGGCAAGGGCGGCGGCCATGGCTCCCTGGGCGCGCTGAGGTAGCCGAGGCCTGGAAGGGCGTCACGTCGTCGGGCCGGGCGCCTCTCAGCGCCCCCAGCGTCCGGGAGGACTGCGCCTGGTTTCTGATTTTTGTTAACAGCGCTGTTTATTACGACCTGGTCTTTTAATCGAGCATGGGAGCGGGAGGCCCGGGTCTCAAAAAAGAGCTTCCGGTGTCCGCACCTGCTGCTCGCCCCGCCTCTGTCCCGAGGGAGTCGGGACACCTGGCAGGTGAGCTGTTCTCTGGCGCAGTCCGAGCCACAGTCGCGTCCTTGCCTGGGCTCTCTGCCAGGGCACAGGCTCCTAGGGTGCGGGGCGGGGCTGCCGCCCACCTGGCTCGCCCAAGAACACCTGGCCGGGTGCGGCACCAACTCCAGGCACCTAATCCCAGGCTTTGGGGATCGAACGCTGTGGGCGGAGCGGGCGGCTAAGGTTTCCACGCCGAGCCTCGGAACCGCGGCCCTCCTCCCCAACCGTCACTCCCGCGACCGTTGGCTGCGGCGCGGCGCGCGGAGAGAGGGCGTAGCCGCGCGGGGATTGGCTTCCAGGGAGCAAGAGGGGGCGTGGCTAGGTGGTTTGGCCTTAAAATGGCTTCAAGTCTGCAGAGCCGCGAGCCGGCGGAAGGGTGAGCCTGCAGGTGGCTGTAGTGGCCGCGTGCGACGCATCGGGTGGAACTGGAGCGGACGTGAACTAGACAGCGCCCGGAGCGCCAGTACGCCTTCGCCCACTCTCAGTTCCCCAGTCCTGTCTTGAGCAGAGTCTGGGGCCTACTGGCACCCGAGCTGCTGGCGCCCGGGGCTTAGGCATCTCTGCGCGCTGGCTCTCCGTGGCCCTCGGGGATACAGTGGCGCCAGCAGCCCTTGGTTGGCGCGGACGGAAGATGGGGCTCGTCAGGCCTAGTGGGGGTCGCTCGAGGTCGGTCGCCCTGGGCTTCCAGGCTCCTGTCGCCGCCGCGTGGGTCCGTACGACCCCTGGGCGTTCCAGCCTCTGACAGCACCACCGGACAAAGGGCCCGGGCACGGGTGTCCCCGAAGTCCGCGCGAATGACTTCCTCTCCAGCCCTCGAGCGCTTCGCTGCCGGCGTATCCCGAGCCCGCCCAGACGCCGTCACTGCACCAGGGGCATCGGCTGCGTGGGACCAATAGGGCTGATACTGCCTCGCGGAACTAGGATCGGGACTCGGTCCCAGGGGACGCGCTCCCCACCCTACCCCACCCCCCGCCAGCCTGCCGCCTTCACTTCTATTGTTCTGGGGCCAGGTGAGCGCTTCGTTCTCACCGGACTCTTGTTACACCACCTCCTCCCGGTCCACCCCCTGGGACTGGGATGGGCGGTTCCGGTCCGGCCCACCAGCGGCGGGATAGCGGGCAACGGAATCCCAAAAGCAGCTGTTGTCTCGAGAGCATTCCAGCTGCGCTTGGATTTCGTTCCCTGCTCTCCTGCCTGAGCAGCGCTCTGCCCAGACACTGCCGGGCCGCTCTGGTCTCGTCCCTCCAGGTGCGCCCGACCCCAGGTGCCCGTGTCCATCTCCCGAGCTGCCCGGGAGCCCTGGCGAGGAGGCCCAGGTCCTCAGGATGAGGCGCCCGGCTCCAGTACGCTAAAGATAACCCTGCACTTCCTGGGGAAAACCACCCTGCAACCGTCTAGTGGGCCGCGAGCAGCTTTAGTCCGGCCTGGCCCAGCTCCGCTGCCAAGAGTCACGGCTGTGTACCCGCGGCGCAGAAAGTGCTTTGGAATGACACGATCACTCCCGTTGAGTGGGCACCCGAGAAGCCATCGGGAATGTCGTGTCCGCCCAGTGCTCTTTCGGCACCTTCCAGCAGGGCCCGCAGCCCTGACCTAGAAAGGGACCTTAATAAGTTCTGTCAGGAGGAGGGTGGGGGTCTTGTTCTATCGAAATGGAAACGTTTGGGAACCCATTTGGGACAGAAGAAAGGGCTTTCCCACTAACAGAAGAGCAGGCTCTGGCTAGTGAGCCTTGGCTGAATCTTACCATGGTCACCTTGTTTTAACTGGCCTAAACATATTTGTTGCCTAAGTGAAAAAAGCCTTACAAGGATTGATCACTGGTAAAGTACTGTATACCAGAGTAGAAACATTAGTGGCTGGTAATGCTGGCCAGACATGGTGACGAATTGGGATTCATTCTCTGTTCTCCTTCCTGAGCATGGGAAACTAAGGCAGGAGGATCTCTGCAAGTTTAAGGCCACCCTGAACTGCAGAGTGAAACCCTGTTTCGAAAGTAAAGCTGTTGGGGCCGTGGAGATGGCTCAGTGGAATAAGCACTTCTCTGGCAAGCGCAAGGGCCTGAGTTCAATGCCTGGTTCCGCAAAAAAAAAAAATAAATAAAAAAGAAAGTAAGCTGGCAATTCTGGAAACGACCTGAAATTTATAATTCCTTAGGTGGCAGGAAGACTAATGGGTTCGATCCCCAGCATCACATCACAGCCTCGCTGTCCACTGAGACCGGGTTGCTTGCCATGGCAGTGCACACCTGTAATCCCAGCGCTGGGGAGGCTGAAAACAGGAGGATCACCACGAGTCCGTAATGAGACCCTGTAGACTCTATACTAAAATTTAAATTAAAAAAAAGTATCTTTAATGTTACTGTCTCTTCTAATGACAACATATTTAAGACAACTTTTTCTCTCCATACGTAGGATTAAACTAGGGGCTTTCGCATTGAGCTACATTCCCATCCTTTTTTAATTTTTATTTTTCGAATTTAGGACAAGGGTATACAGAGTCTCACTACATAGATTGGACTCGCAATGATTCTCCTGTTTTCGGGCTGGGGAGATAGCTCAGTAGAACAAGTACTGAGTTCAATCCCCGGTACTGTAAAAAAAAAAAAAAATCCTCCCAAGTGCTGGGATTACAGGAGCGCCACCACGCCCAATCTCAAACACCCTCTCAGGGGCGCCCCGGGGGCGGAACGGCACGACAGGCCTGGGGATAGAACTCCCCAGTGTCTGCCTAGCCTGGCGCTTTAATCCGCTGAGCTATCTGGCTGGCCCTCACTCTTTTTTTATTTTAAATGAAGTCTCGCTAAATTACCCGGGCTGGGCTCGAACTCGAGATTCAGGGTTTACAAACTAGCCACTACACCCGGCTCCAGCTCCAACGCGTTAATCATGTTTAGCACTGTTCAATGAAACATCATCAAGACTTTAATAATGGCCTGTGCACCCACCAGGTTGTGAGGATCCTTTCTCTAATTACTAATACGGACCTTTCAGACTCGGGCCCAGGAACAAACCAGCCTGCGTACCAGGCGCCAAGGGCGGGAAACTGGCACCACCTCTGAGTTCGGACGCACCTGTTCCCACTCTAGGGTCACCTCCAGAATCCCGCCTTCTCTGGTCGGCCCTGCCGGAAGTCCCGCCTTCGGCGATTTGCTTCCGGTTCCTATTGCTCCTTCCGGTCGCCATGGCTACTGGGCGTCTCGGGGTAGGAGAGACGCTAGGCGCTCTGAATGCGGCTCTAGGACCTGGCGATCCGGTGTGGTTCAAAGAGACGCATGCCCGGCACTTGCGGGTGCGAGATTTCCTGGCGCCGCGACGCGCACTACAAGCGCGCTTCGGGGAAGGACAGGTGGGCGTGAGCCGGGTAGGGGGGTGTGAACCAGGCCTGGCTGGAATTGGCGCCCATTTACCTGCCCGCCCGCCCGCCCGCAGGTGCCCCAGCGTGTGCTCCACACCCTCACTGGCTTGCAGGGCCCCGGGGTGGCCCCAGTACTGCGCTGCGCGCAGACACCTGCCGGCTTGTTGCTTCAGCTTCGGCGTCCTGCCGTCTTCGAGCGCGTCCTTTGCGATGTGGCCTCCTATGCCACGCCGGACAAATGGGCCTCACCGGGCCTGCGCATCCTCCTCCATTGCCCGGCGCTGCGCCGCAGTTCTGGAGCGCTCACCTTGAGCCAGCTGCGTGTTGTGCTCGTAGCCGATCACCTGGCGCGAGCTCTGCGCAGTGAGGGGTAAGTGCTGGCAGAGGCCAAGGTAGAAAAGAGCAGGACCTTGTGAGCAGGTGCAGAGGGTGGCAATATGGAGCTGCTGCACAGGCTGAAGCCACCCTCCTCTCTACAGGGCGTGTGTGTGCTTAGTTCCTGCAGTGCAGGACCCGCACATGTCAACCTTCCTGCAGAAACTGCGAGTGGATTGGCCCACTGCCTCGGAAAGAGTATCGGCTGAAACCCTGAGAAGTCTCTTATTTGCAAAGTTTACCTCTGCTCAAGACCAGGAGACATTACCCCCTGGAGTCCTAGGCAGACTGGGCCTGAAGGAGCTGGTTCAAGAACATGGCTGCCGCGCTGGTTATGACCCTAACGTGGACAAGTGTCTGGGTGGGATTTCAGGCCAAGCAGAGCAGAAGAGGGGTGTACCTTTGCTCACTTGAGCAGTCTCAGCATTTGTGTTCTCTCTGTAGTGACGGAGGATCTGCTGTCTGTGTTAGCTGAGCTGCAGGAAGCTGTTCGGCATTGGCCCGAGAGCAACTACCCAGGCCTGGTTAGTGACTCCCAGTCCTACAGGCTTTTAGCAAACCATATAACCTGGATCTCTGCAGTGACTATCCTCTTCCCTTACAAGGTCAGGGCCCCAAATTTTGATGTACACAGCTGCATGGTTGTACACGTGGTGAGCTGTGAGGAGGAGTTCCAGCAACAAAAGTTGGACCTGCTTTGGTGGAAATTGGATGGCCAGGCTCCTCGAAGACAGGTAGGTTACACTGGGTGTAGTGCATGCCTGTAATCCTAGCACTCGGGGGAGGCTGAGGCAGGAGGATCATTGTGAGTTCAAGACTAGAGCTAGAGCTACAAAATAAGCTCAGGGCAACTTTTTGGATTAAACTAGGGGCTTTCGCATTGTCTTGCACTGAACTGCAAGACAAAAGAAAAAAAGACAGGTAGGTTATTCATGGAAGACTTCCCTCAACCTTAAAGGGTCCTTCAAAACTCAAGAAAAGTCCTATTAGCTGATGGATCCAGAAACTGACACTTGGCCTTGGGGGAGACTGAATTAACTAAGCTGGCATGCCCAGCAGAGTATGGAAGTCCTGAAGGTCTGAATAGTGTTTTGAAGAGCTCAGCTTGCGAAGCACCAAGCCTAGTGGTGTTAGGTTGAAGGGGGCTGAGGGTAGAGGCAGCACGTTTCAGTTTCTTGAGCGATTCTGACTATAGGTAACACTGAGGTGAGCCCCCCACTGTCTCTCACAGAAGCACCTGGTCTGTGGCCCAGTGAAAGCAGCGCTTGCACCTGGCACGCTGACTGCCGCGGAGTACTACGAGTGAGTGCGGGTAGGCCGCCCCAGCCAGGGTGGACGATACAGGGGCTGTGGGGCTGTCTCGGGACTGTACCTGCTGGTCCTCTTCTTCCCCAATGCAGGCTCCGGCATGCTCAGGTGTGCAAGGCCTCAGCACTGAAGCATGGTGGCAGTCTGACACAAGGTGTGCCTGGGAGGCTGTGGTGGTGTGCTGGATAAGGGCAGGTCATTTGCACCTCCCCTTTTGCTGTGTCTATAGAGTGATTATATATATGCTCACCCAGACCCAGAATGGACAGAGATCTTAGAGGTTCTCACTGTGGCAACCATCAAGTTTGAGATGCTGAGTACAGCCCCACAGGGGCAGGTGAGCTTGGGCATCTCGCAGGACTGAGGTTGGGGCCACAGGGTGTGATGCTACCCTCTCTGAAGCTCTGCCTCCATTCCCCAGCTTCTCCTCACCGAAAGCAGCATCTCCACAAAGGGCACCAAGAGTGGCATCTTTGTCATGTATAACTGTGCCCGTCTTGCCACACTCTTTGAGGGTTACAAGTGCAATATGGAAAAAGGTCTGTACCCCACTTTTCCATCTGTGGAAAGTCTGGACTTCTCACTGCTGCAGGATGAGGTGAGTGCCCGTCTCAGGTAGCTGGCACAAGCAGGAGGCTTGGACTTTCCCTTTAGTACCCCTGTCCCCTGCAGGGCGAGTGGCAGCTGCTCTTCAATAGTGTCCTTCCCTTCCCGGACTTGCTGAGCCACACTGGAGGCCTGGCCTGCACCGGCCCAGGGCTCTACCTGAGTGCTCGTACAGAGACAGTGAGTCAGAACACCAGGACAGACACAACACATTCTACTTTATTCTGGGCCTACTACACAGCCAGTGACTCGAATCTCTTGTCTCTAGGTATGCAAGTTCCTGGTACAACTCAGCATGGACTTCAGTTCATACTACAACCGGGTACACGTCCTAGGGGTGAGTGCACAGCAAAAAGGGGTATGTGGGAGATGCAGAGGGGTACAGAGTGAAGGTAAGGGAAGCAAAGGATGAGACCAGTAGGTCCCTTCTCCTTTAGGAGCCTCGGCCACACCTCTTTGGTCAGATGTTCGCCCGCCTGCAGCTTCTGAGGGCTGTTCGTGAGGTGCTCCATGCTGGCCTTGCGATGCTGGGTCTCCCTCCACTGAACCATATCTAAGGACACAGAGGGCTCAACATCTAGGAATGTTTACAAAATCTTCAACTAGGAAAAGAAAACAAAAATCACATTTTAGGACCTTGGAACCACAATAAATTGATTGTGTTACAAAGTTTTGTGCAATTGTGGGAAGCAGGGTGTCCCCTTAGACTACTCACCTCTAGTCCTGCTCTGGAGTCAGGAACCCACGGCCACCTCCCCTCGAGATATGCTGGGCATAGGCACAGACAGTTGATCCCTGTTCCACTGCCTGTGAGCAGGCCCCATACCCAGCACACCGGCCACCGTGGGACACCTCAGTCATACCAGTTGTAAACCTCAAGCCCTTGGCCCCCAAGAGCACAGCGGTGGCCAAACTCAGGGCTCACAGGCCAGCAATCCATATCGGCCACATCGGGTACATGGTACACAGTGCTGTTCATGAAGGTGGGCTCACCATGCCCTAGACGCCAGAATGTCAGCCGCTGGTCAATGGAGGCTGAGACCATGAGGGTGGGGCTCAGGATCTTGAGGCCTGTCACATGGGCAGCATGGGCACAGGGCACAGAGTATTCTTCTAGCACATGCAATTGAGGCATCAGCTCTGGCTCACCCACAGCTTCTTCCAGCTCTGGTGCCTTCACAGCTAACACAAAGACATGGAGGGAGCCATCCTCACTGCCACTGGCCACAAGATGGTGGCCCTCACGTGTGGGCATGGTGTGCAGGCTGTTGATACCACAGCTGTGGGCCTGGAGTGTCAAGCAGGGAGTGCCCAGCTCTGGAGGGAGAAAATGGCTTTTAGAGCCCTTAATGTGTGAGGCAGGGTGAGAGGTGGGGAAGGACAGCCCTAATGCACACTAGTTACGCACGGTAGGGAAGGCCAGGCTCCGCTGGAGGCTCCAGGAGAGCAGAACCATGGTCCAGCACTGTGGTAAGGTCCCAGAAGGCCAGGCTGCCATCAGTCGCTGCACTGCACAAGAACAGCCGCCTGGGAACAAGGGCAGGGTGGCCATAGGATTAAGAGGGATGGAGAACAATAGGAATCCCCTTACTACCTAGGAAGGACCACCGTCCAGCCCCTCCTCACCGCTGCTGATTGGGTGCTTCGTGTGTAAAGGAGTGGACCTTGAGAACACAGCGCTCATGATGGAAAGTTTCTGCAAAGAGCTGTAGAATCCGCCCAGAGTCCTGCAAGACAAAGAGCCTAGGGGCAAGAGGGTGGCCCACATCAGAACTCATCCTGGACCACTCAACCCTTGGTCTCCACCCACTGCACCCCTACGCGCTTACCTCACTGCACCATCACTACAGGCTGCAGCCACAAGGGGGCCAACACCAGGCCTGTCAGGTTCGCAGATAGCAAGGGACATGTACCTAAGACAACAGAACTGTCAGGGTTAGCCTGCAAATGTGGGGACACCTGCCCTGCACAGTGATACCATCTCACTCCCCCTGGGAGTATGCATTACCTGGTTTCAGGGTCCACCTTGACCATCCGATGCCGATTGCGCTGCTGGTCCCAGTAGTCATCTAGCCGGTGGGACGAAAGGTGCATTACGTGGCAGGCAAGGCCACTTGGGGTGCCAGAGTCAGGACTGACTACGATGCTGAAGCAGTGCATCTCTGCTCGACCCCCTGCAGATACTATGTTGGCGGTCAGACCTGGCTGGGGACTGTGAGAGCCCCCTGGGGTGCCGAGTCCCCATACAGCCATGGCTCGCACAGAAGAGATATGATTGCAGACAGCTGTGAGGGCATGGGCTGAGCCTGTGGTGGTGGGGAGTGCCAGGACACAGACAGTAGTGTCCTCACTGCAGGTGATCACGATGTCAGTCAGCCCAGGCCCCTCACTTCCAGGCTCCAGGAAGTCGGGCTGCTCCAGGCAGGGCACTTGAAACTCGGGCCCCAGGGTGATGGCGCCTACACGTTTTACACAGGTGATCTCCCGGCCGTGCAGACCCTCCCGGAGGATCACATGTGGCCGGGTACAGCCACCCAGAGCCTGGTATAACATGACATCTCCATCCTTAAGGTAGGCAAAGGCCATGGCTGCTTCAGTATCAGAGAAGGCCCAGGAACGGTGCCCTCCTCCACAACTGACAACATGCAGCTTCTCATGTGACCGTGGGCTCCATACCACAAATTCATTGGCATGGAAACCCAGGATGACCATGCTACCATCAGGTACCATGTGAAGCCCAGCCACCCAGTTCATGCCCCTACATGTCTTCTGCCGTAGGACTGGTTGGAGCTGGCCACCTCGCACCAAGAGCTGGTAGTAGGCACCATCCCGCCCTGTGCTATACACATACCCAGCATGGCAGGTGACCGAAGTCACACCCTGTTTCCCATGCAGAGAATGAAGGGTAGACACAGGGCTCCACTCAGCTACAGCATTACTGCCATCAGTGCCACTGTCCCCTCCAACTGGCCCAGATCCAGCCTCCGCCTTGCCTCCGACCCCAGGGTCCTTGAGCACTTCTGGTCTGGAAGGGAAGAGCAACACAGAGCCTCGGCGGTCTCCACACACCAGGAAGTCACCTGGGGGCACAAAGGCACTGCATGTGTGCCACCTCTGCTTGCTTGGGGGGAGCAGGTACCGGCAACGTTCTGTGACAAAGATGGCCTTGCCAGAGAGTGCGGCTGAGATCTCTAGGCAAGCCATCACTCCCCCAGGACCAGAGGCCAGCAACAGGAGCTCCTCATAGCCACGCAGAGCCCAGCTCAGGCTGTGGACTTTGCCAGCGAACAGGCCATGGTCCACAGCAGCAGTCGGAGTGTTGATGGGGACAACCTTAACACAACCTTCCCCATTAGCCATGGCACACAGTCCCAAGCCTTCAGGACCAGGAGCTGCCTCCAGCAGGCAGTAAGACTGGAAGTGTTTATCCTCTAGCAGCTTCTCCCAACATTTGACCTCCAGATCATAGAGGTACAGGGCACCTGTATCAGTCACAGTCAACAGTCGCCAAGAGCCAGCCAATGTCACAGCCTTGAGGGTCCCTGGCCTGCTAGGGGACTTAAAGCTGAGAGCTGAGACTCCTAATCCTGGGTATCCACGCCCTGCCAGGTGCCACAGCCGAATGCCCGAGTCATCACCCCCAGTGATAACCCAGGCCTGCATCTCATGAGCAGCCAAGGCCCGGATCCCACGGCCCTGGTGGCCCCGAAAGGCTTGGAGGATCTCACCTTCATGACTCCATACCAAGCAGACACAGTCCTCCCCTGCACTGATAAGGTAATTCTCTAGGAGCTTGACCTGCCACACACGGGCACTGTGCCCGAAGCAGTGCCCGATATTCTGCACCCGACCCCCAGGCACCCGCAGATCACCAACTTTCCAGATACGAACACTTCGGTCTTCTGAAGCTGTTGCCAGCAAACCTTTGCTTTCCAGGTAGGACATGCTGAAGATGACACCCACATGCCCACTGACCCGTCGGTCAGGTGCCACAGGCTTGTTGTCTGCTAGAGCAGCTGCTGGGTACCAGACTAGGAGCTGGTTGGAAATGGCACCTGCCACAACAGTTAGCTCCTTCCAAGTATCTCCAATCAGGCAGGCTGAGGAGAGGGTGCACCTGTCTGTACAGGGCACATCTTGCAGCATGCACCCTACCACTGGGTCATAGAGCAACACTGAGTTGTGACCCAGGGCCAGGGCCACGTTGCCTTCAAGCCAGCGTACATCCCAGATCCAGTCGGACATGTTCCATAGGCCAGAGCGCCAGAGCTCCCGGAAGCGGCTCTGACCCCAGCTAATCTTCACAATTCGGAGTCCCTTGCTTCCAAACACAGCTACCATGGCCTCTGAGTCCAGGTCTCCATTGGGCTCTGGCCGAACCCGGAACCCATGGATAAGATAGTGGCCAAGCAGGTTCTGCACTCTCTTCATCATCCGAAGATGTCCACCAAAGTCCAAGCTGTATACCAGGACATCAGGCCCCTCACCTAGACAGAGTCAAAGAGCCACATCAGAGATGCTCACCTGAGTCTGCTGACTCACTGGGAAGAGGCACAGTAGTGAGCCTTCTCAGTATGTTTCCTATATCATAATACAAAGTCCCACAGCTTGAACCTTAGCAAATCCTTCATCTAGGCTTCTGCTGGACTTGCTCATTGTTTTTAGAAATGGGGTCTCATTAGGTAGTTCAGGCTGACCTTGAACTCACAATGTAGTCTAGGCTGGGCTTGAACTTCCAGTTCTCCTTCTGCCTCTGCCTCCCTGTGCTGGCTGGGATTACAAGTGTGGGCCACATCTGACCCTGCTGGGCTCGGCAACTTTCACCCTGCAACTTTCTGCTTCATTCATTAATGACTTTTCTGTACTGAGAACTGAATCCAAAGCCTTTCACTGAGCCACGTTGTCAACATTTTCATCCTTTTTTATCTTTTATTTTCAAATAGGACCTGATTAAGTTGATAATTGCCCAGAGTGGGCTTGATCTTTTGATCCTCCTGTGCCAGGCTTCTAGAGAGTTGAGATTATAAATATGTGCCACCATATTCAGCCAAACAGGTAGAATTTAAAAATTGGAGCGTCCAGGTATTATCCTAGCACTTGGAAGGTTGAGGCAAAAGGATCCACATGAGTTTGAGGACTGCCTGGGGTACACAAGTGAGTTCAAGGACAACCTAACCTATATAACAGGACTCTGTCTGTCTGTCTCTCACATATACACACAATATAAATAAAACATTTTTTAGGGCTGGTGAGATGGCTCAGTGGTCTAAAGCACCTACTTAGAACAAGCTCAGCAAAGCACAGGGACCGCGGTTCAATCCCCCAGCACCACATGCCAGCCC
>NW_004524584.1:14324802-14326996 GCF_000260255.1 Octodon degus | reverse complement strand
GTAAATGTCTACAGAGTGTTCCCCTCACAATATCAGAATACACGTTCTTCTCAGTTGCACATGGAACATTCTCCAAAATAAATCCTATACTAGTTCATAAAAAGAACATGCATAAGTAAATGTAAAGGAACTGAAGTTTTCCCATGCACATTATCAGAACATAGCGCAATGAAATTGGAAATCAATAGCAAAAGAAACCATAAGAACTTCCTAAATATATGGAAATTAAATTAATACCCTCCTGAACAACTAATAGGTCACAGATGAAATTAAAGAAATTAGTGGCACGGTGCCTGCCTGGCAAGTGCAAGGTCCTGAGTTCAAGTCCCAAAAACTAATAAAAAGAATGAAAAGAGAGAAAGAAAAAAAGAGAAAGCAGACAGTTTCTACAATTAAATGATAACAACAATACAATATACTGGAACTTATAAGACACAATGAAAGAAGTCCTATGAGAGAAATTTATAGCAGTGAATAGCCATATCAGAAAACAGTAAGCTCAAATAAACAACTTAATGTTGAACCTTTTACTTTTTCTTCTGCAAAAAGAAAAGCAGACCAAGCCCAAAGCTTGTATGAGGGAGGAAACTATACAAATCAAAGCACAAATTAATGTGATGGAGACTAACAATACAAAAAAGAAAAAAAAAAACAAACCAATAAATCAAAGAGTTGGTTCTCTGAAAGATTAAAAATGCAAAAATCCTCAGCCAACCTTATCCAAAAGCAAACAAAAAAATAAAGAAAAGAAAGAAAGAAAAGCTTCCAATCTATAAGGAATGAAATAGGTGAAATAAGCTGATCCAACAGAAATTGAGAAGACCATCTCTATATCTACTTTGAGAATGTGTATTCAAGTAAGGTGGAAAATGCAGAAAAAATGGACAGATTACTAGATACATATGATTTACTGAAGCTGAATCAAGATATAAAAATGGTACATAAACCAATATCAATCAATGAAATTGAAGATGTAATTAAAAATGTGCCAAACCAGGCATGATGGCACACGCCTGTAATCCCAGCACTCAGGAGGCTGAAGAAGGATGAGGACTATGAGTTCCAGGCCACCATGGGCTACAAGTGAGGTCAAGGTTAGCTTGCATAGCATAGCAGTTTTTGTCTCAAATAGACACACACACACACACACACACACACACACACACTCCAACAAAGAAAAGCCCAAGCCCCAGTGAATTCACTGCTAAATTCCACAAGAAATTTCGAAAATGCCACTACTTCTCAAACTCTAAATGAAACTAAAAGGAAAACAATATTTCCAAATTCATTCCTGGAAGCAAGCTTACCCTAATACCAAAACCAGCCAAGGACACAACTAAAATAGAACTATAGGCCAATCTCCCTAATGAACACAAACACAAAAATCCTCAATAAGATACTGGGGGAAAAAATCGGCAAATTATTAAGATTATAAATCTGGGCCAGGGTGCCAGGGAGATAGCTCAGTAGAATAAGTGCTTGCCTGGCAAGCACAAGGGCCTGAGTTCAATCCCTGGTTCTGAAAAAAAAAAAAAAAAAATCTGGGGTGGTGGTGCATGCCTACCAAATACATAAAAGAAGATTATATACCACAACCAAGTTGGATTTATCCTAGGGATCGACTGTTCAATATATGCAAATCAATAAATACAATACGCCATATTAACAGAACTGAAGACAAAAATCATAAGTAGCTCAACAGATACAGAAAAGCTTTTGACAAAGTCCAACACCCATTTATAATAATAATAAAACACAGACAATTGGAATAGATTGTCACTAACTCAATCTGCTAAAAGCCACCTTTTAATAGACAAACCAACAGCCAACATACTAAACAGACAAAAACTGAAAGCTTTCACTCTATAATCAGAAAAAAGACAAGGATATACTGTCAAAACTTTTATTCAATATAGTTCAGGAAACTTTAACCAGGGCAATTAAAGAAGAGAAAGAAATAAAAGGAATGGCCTTGGAGATAGATCAGTGGTTAGGTTTGATCCCTAGTACCACATGCACTGCCAGCCCCATCCCCAAGACTGGGCATTGTGGCCCAAACCTGTAATCCCAGCGCTGGGGAAGCTGAAAAAGGAGGATCACTACAAGTCTGAGATGCGTAGTGAGACCCTGTACCAAACACACAAAATTTAATAAATAGACATAAACAAATACAGAAATAAAAATAAAGATAGGA
>NW_004524584.1:14313286-14324130 GCF_000260255.1 Octodon degus | reverse complement strand
GGGCTGGCTGGCATGTGGTGCTGGGGGATCGAACTGCGGTCCCTGTGCTTTGCTAAGCTTGTTTCAAGTAGGTGTTTAGACCACTGAGCCATCTCTCCAGCCCGCCCCTTGATCTTGGCCAGGAAGAACCAATATAGTGAAAATGCCCATACTTCCAAAACTGTTATACAGATTTAATGGAATTCAGAGAAAAATTCCAATAGCATATCTCACAGAATTTGAGAAAACAATCCTAAAATTCATTTAGAACCAAAGAGACCTAGAATAACAGAGGCAGTTTTGGGCAACAAATCAAGAGTGCATTCCTGTAATCCCAGCACAGGCACAAGGATCATTACCAGTGCCACATACCCCAGTACCTCAAAATAAACCCAACCCCACCCCAAAACTCCCTAGGACTAGAGGTTCCTTTCCACCCAGTTATTCCCCTTCTGAGTATCTTCCTGAAGGAATTAAAAGCATCATAGGAAGGACTCGGGAGATAGCTCAGTAGAATAAATGCCTGCCTGCAAGTGCAAGGTCCTGAGTTCAATCCCTGTTATCACAAAAAAAATAAATAAAAATAAAAGCATCATAGGACAGCAACATATGCATACTCATGTTTATAGCGGCACACTTTCTAAGAGCCAAGTCTTGGAAACAACCCAAATGCCCATCCTATCAATTGGTGAATAATAAAGATGTTTTTTTTCTTAATTTTATTTTTATGTGTGTGTGCGCGCGCTGCGTTCATGCATGCGTGTGTGTGTGTGTGTGTGTGTGTGGCCAGCTCAGCCCACCAGGGGGCAGGGCTGAATGGCATGTGGTGCTGGGGGACTGAACCGCGGTCCCTGTGCTTTGCTTAGCTTAGCTTGTTCTAAGTAGGTGCTTTAGACCACTGAGCCATCTCACCAGCCTCCTGTGTTTTGTTTTTAATATATACAATGGACTACTCCTTGGCCATAAAGAAGGATAAACTTGAGACATTCCTTTTAAATGGATGCACCTTGAGACCATACTCAAGTGAAATAAATCAGACACTCGTGTAAATACGGCATTGTTTCTCTGTTTCGAGAACTAAAAGTGTAAATAAAGACCAAAATATGTATTAGATATTGTGAAATAAGAAGAAAATGTTCAAATAGGAAAGGGAGTAAGAAAAGGGGAAGGGGGAAAAAAAGTGAGGAAAAAGGAAGAAATGGCAACAAAGCTTTTGTAAATAGGGAGGGGAGGAGGGGTTAGAGGAATGAGAAAAAGAATCAAGTTATAGCACGTACAGATACAAAGTCTTTATGATGAATATGATCATTATGTATATCTAAAATATACCAATAGGGCTGGTGAGATAGCTCAGTGGTCTAAAGCACCTACTTAGAACAAGCTTAGCAAAGCACAGGGACCGCGGTTCAATACCCCAGCACCACATGCCAGCCAGCCCCGCCCCTGGTGGGCTGAGCTGGCCACACACACACACACACACACACACATAAATAAATAAATAAATAAAATTTAAAAAAAAAAGAAATTGTTTAAAAAAAATAAAAATAAAATATACCAATAAACTGATTAAAAAAAAAAAGGCCAAAACCCTTAATGAGTTCCCCTCACTGCCCGTAGTGATATCGTCAGATGGAAGTCCACAAGATTCTAGCCTCTGCTTCCTCCTCCAGCTACTTTTCTTCCTAGACCCCCCCTTCTGTTCCAGACTCAACAGAATTCTTTGTTCTAAATGACAATTCTCCCAGTTTCAGTGGCTTTCACAACCTCACCCCCTGCCAGGAACTTAGGTCTGGTTTTGAGTTTCTGCTTTAGCTGTTCCCTTAACAACCTTTAGTAGGACTTTAGCTCACTGTAAGAACCCTGTACTGGCGGGCCGCCATATCAGACAAACTAGGCTATCTTCACCACACGTAGACGCCCCTCCGGAGACTAGTGGTTGCGCACTCAGGCCTGCCGGCCAGTATTCGGCTGGAAACCCTCATAAACACAGTGCCATCAATCACCAGTGGCTTCACACCAGGCCTTACCGCTTCCCAGAATAATGACACCACTGATCCTAAGCTTTAGCAGCCAGCCACAAGGCAGAGGTCTCCCCAAACCCCTCCTGTCTGAGCACTGCCTCACTCAAAATGGTCTCACAGGCAATTTTACGTGACCTTTAAAAGGCCTTCACCGCCCAAGCCTTGGGGTGAGGCCCCCCACAGCCCCGGGCCACACCCCCCGCCCCTCCCTCCACTCCCCGCCGCACCTCCACCGGGCTGCACACCAGTCTCCCCAGAGGCCCCACGGTGCCTCCCCACGACTCTATTCCATGTGGGCGGCAGTGCTGAACAAACGCTGCGACGCTACACTACCTTTGTCTCCCGGCCAGCCCTGAACCTGCCCCTACCCCTGCATTCTTTGCCCTGTGGCCCCGACCCACTGGGGCGTTCAGTTTCTTCTCCTGCCGGCGCGTCTCGCACCGAACCTCACCCGCTAACAACCGGTCCCCCACGCACTCCAGCCCCGTAACCGGGAGAAGTATGAGCTCGGAGGTCGCCCGCGGCCACACGTAGTCCCCGAGAGCGTCCATGGCAATCCTTTGGCCCGTTGCCTCGGCGCCGAAGACAACCGCGCTCTCGCGAGAACTAGAGAGCTGTGTGGCGTTAGCCCTCAGCTGCAGAACGCGGAGGTCGGGGATCGGCGGCGCACTCCCAATGAAGACGCGCGCCCCGAGTAGCCCGCCTTGTGATTGGCTGGATCCTCAGGAGCAGAGCCGTAGGACTCAGCCTGGCCCACCCCTTCCCCATCCCCCACTGCCCCGCAGCTAGTCTGCCCAGCAACTGGAAGCCACATGGGTTTATTGAACCAAGCAGCATGGGGTCCATACATAATAAATAACAGGAACACAGGAACTGTGTCAAAATCAAGGCTAGAGGCAGGCGTGGGGCAAGACATCCGCCAGGACTTTAGAGCTGGACAGGGGACACCCGGGACCCGGCCCTGGGGGTGGCAGCCCAGCCATGGTTTGGGGCTGACCCTCCCTTCAGAGCTCCACGCGTGCATTTCGGTAGGCTCGGTCCAGGGCCCATTCGGGCTGTGAGTCTGTACCACCTTCGCGGGACAGGCGTGCCATCTCCTGTTGAAACAGGGCTTGTCGTGCCTGGCTGGGATCCACGTTGATCCAGTTGTTGGCAATCCATTTGGTGCCACGTGTGACCAGGCACCCCCCGTGCAACGAGTAATCATCCACGTCGCCCACCCAGCCTAGAAAGAAGTGTGACATGAGCACAGGACAGGTTGTGAGCAGCCTCCCTCTGGACTGGCCTGAGCTTGGCCACAGACAGCCTTGACATGGCAAGGGGGGCCCACACTGAACATGAGCTGAGCAGCAAATACCCAATGCCAAAGCTTCCTTTGGGGGTTCAGCATCCCACCCAGGTAATGTACAGTCAACATCCTTGGCCCTCTGAATCTACTTTTACTGCTGAATGAGCCCTCAGCGCTGCATCCTGGGCTGTGAGGTAATATCTGTCCCCAGTTCCAGAGAAAGAATGACAGATGTTGAGATAAGCCAGAAGCAGCACTGGTGCTTAGGTCACCTACAGCAATCACTATAGGATGGGCTTGGGGAGGCCTAGAACAAAAAAAGCATTTGGAGGACAGCCAGAAACAGCCCTCCAGGGTAGCATATGGGCACTCGGTAAAGGGAAGCTGCCCTCAGGGAACCCCCTGGCCTGGCTGTAGATCCTCACCTTGCCCATCTGGCAGGTAGTTGTACCAGAAGACTGCTGTGCCTTGTCGAGGCTTGACAAGCAGGTTCCCTTTGTCACAGTGCCTCCGTGTGTCACGGAGGTCAACATCATCCTGAATCAGACTCTGTGGACAGCCAATGTGATGGAGTTTTTAGGCCAATGGCCCAGCAACTCCCACTGTGTAGCCAGGCAGCCAAATGTGCCAGTGGACCACTTGGGTCCTACTTCCAGGTGTGGAAAGGTGTGCACATTTGCCCAAGTCCCTGCCAACCCACAACCCCAACTCAGTTGGCCCTTACCATTTCATCATAGGTCCTGTTATCTGCTACAGGAAAGACAGTCTCGCCCCCACCGGTGACATTGTTCAAATAAAACAGCACTGTCATGTAGCTGTAAAACAGGGGGGCTGCTGAGCAGGGTTCGCACATTCCTGGGGCTTACATGTGGGCCGAATAAGCTGAATAAGCTGTCCAGGTTCTCAAGGGGTAAAGGGCCAGGTAGGGGTGGATGGATGACAACAGGGCAGGCCAGAGCCCACAAATCCAGTCTTTGACTCTGTATGCCAATGTCTTTGGCCTAGATCACATGTAGCTGAATTGCATGGCCCTTCCCAAGACCCTGGCTGGGAATGCAAGCTAGGAACAGGAAGATCATGCAAAATGTCTTCAGTACTGTAAGAGCCACATGAAGAGACCCAACCTTGTGCCTTGGCAGGGGAAGTAGGTACAGCTTTAGAGTATGAGGCTGAAACCTCAACAATAGAGTCAAGATCAACACCTATGAAAGGGACAGCAGGAGCCCAGCCTTGCCCCTTTTTCAGAGCTATGGGGGCAAGGTTTAGGGTCTGTGGGTATCTTAGTCCATCTTAACTGAAATGGGCACAATGGCCAGTAACCACACCCTTTCCTGCCACTCAGTAAACATCTTAGGACATCACTGATCAGGGTGGTCTAGGGTGCTCTGGGCCCCATGCCAATGTCAAGGAGCACACCCACAGGGCCAGGCTGTGCCTGTCATGGGGGTACCTGTTTGGGGACTCAAAGCCAGCTCCCAGGTGGGAAGTACTTGCCGACAGGAGGTCTCGAAGGGTACAGACTCGTTGGCTACCAGCTTGGTATGGGAGCAGATGGTCTCTGGGTACACAGGTCCACTGTCCACATGAGCATGGTAGTGGCCTCCCTCACCATATCGCACAACCTGCAGCGGCTCGCTGAACTCCACAATCTCAGGTGACAGGCGAGTGAGGCGCAGCACTCTAGTGGACAGTGGGCATTCAGGTGGGCAGCCTCATCCAAGGCAGTTCATAAAGGAGCTGGCAAGGTGGGCCCTGGGCTTGCCACAAGCTCTTTCCCCGACCACCCTCTCGGAAGCCCTTGAGTCATCTTAGACTGGCCCTGTAAGGACAGGCAGGGATCACACATGATGAGCCAGTGACTGAGACACCCACTCTATGGCAAAGAGGAAGTTTCTACTAAATTGAGAGGATGGTGATTGACTCTCCTCTCAGTAACTAGTTTGCTCATCCAAACAGCCTTGCTGGTCAGGGGTAGGTGTCCTATGGGCAGACATGAGGGGTCATTTCTCTAATTAGCAAGAAATAAAATCCCAGTTAGATGTTGTTTGCCCTCAGCTGGTCTAATTTAGTGTTAATTGCCTTTCAATGGTCCCCATCTTATTCTAAAAAAGGAAATTAATCCCTAATCAGCTAATGAATTCTGTTCTTTTGGCCCCACCTGAAGACTTCTATGGAAGCCCTGCCTAAGGAAGATAGCCCCAGCTGCTCACCTCTGGCGGATGGCACGCATGACATGGTGGGCACCCTCCCCCTGGTAGAGCCATGTGTGGTGGCTATTCCGCACCAGCTCGCTGGACTCCGCCTTGTGGCTCCTCATATACATGTGGAAGTCGCGAAGATCCATGTTGGAGAACTCCTGCAGACTCAGCACTCCTGTACAGGGCACTACCATCAGTGACTGCCAGGCCAATGTGGGGAGACCACAGTGGCAGGCAGCACCTCCCTACCTACCCCAAAGGCAGCAGCAGCCCCTGGCCTCAGGCCCTGGGGGACCATGTGCACTTGTCCCCACCTGGACTCTTGGGTCAGATGAACCTGGTTTCTGTCACATCAGGTCCTAAGGGAAGACCCAGAGAAGTTCATTTTCTCAGTTTAAGCCTTAATTTGGCCCCCAGAAGGAAGACATCCAACCCCTATTAGAGTGCCAGAGCAGGGCCTCCAAAGGAAGCACAGCCTATGGCTGAGCCAGGCTACAGGTGAGCCCAGACTTCCACAAGCACTAGAGTATGCCGGACACATGCCAAGCTGTGGAGGGTTAGGAGAGCACACAGCCAGTGCTGGGTGTCCGCCAGGGCCTTCTACACCATAGGGTACAAGCCTGGCCTGTCTCAGAGGCCTCACAGCCCACTCTGGGTGGAATTCCTCTGCTGCCCCAGTAAGAACCATCCTCTTCTGCCCAAATCACAAAGCAGGGCTCCACCCTCTTGACACTGTGGAAGAGGAGTGGTCTTTGCTACACTTACTTTGTTCTGGCTGATCTGAGAGAGACTTCTCTCATCCTTTGGCCCTGTAGTGTGAGTCTGATCCCAGCTCTGTGCTGAGGGCAGTATAACAGCTCTCAAGCCACAAGCCCCAGCCAGCCTCCTAGTTCTTCACTCTGGGTTCACCAACCTTATGTGATGCTTCCAAGTCCTATTTGACTTCTATCTCTTCCTCAGCTGGTCCAAAATTTGGGCCCAAAGGTGAAGACTATGCTTCAAAAACCTTGTCTTTTTTTCTTTCTCATTCTTCTTTTTTCTTGGGGGTGGGGCAGGAACAAGGTCTTTCTTGCTTATGTATTCCAGGCTGGCCTAGAATTTGTGTCAATCCTCCTGCCTCAGTGGCAGGAACACAGGTATGCACCACCATGACCAGCTCCAGAAACTTATGGGTTATTATCAAAAGGGAGAGCCTTGCATGACATCTCCCCTGGACCCACCTCTCTGCCCTGCAGTTAATAACATGAGTATCTGATACCTGAGTAAAGCTGGGCATGGTGGTGCACACCTGTAATCCCAACAGTTGGGAGGATAAGGCAGAAGGATCACTGCAAGTTTGAGGCCAGCCTAAACTACGCAATGAAACCTTGTCTCAAAAAGATTAAACAAAAAAACAACACCAAGATGAGTCAGCAAGACTCCCAGCAGGAAAATAAAAAAAAATAAAAAAAAAGACTCCCGGCAGGCAGGCCAAAGGAAGGCCAGGGAGGCCTTGTTTAAGGCAGGGATGCTGTGATGGGAAAAGTGAAAAAGCCGGTGGCTGCTTGGAAAGGTATATGGAGCAAGAACAGCCACGCCCAAACTGGCTGGCCTCCCTTTCCCCTCACTCAGTCTCTCCACCCTCTGGCCTCTATGTACTAGTAACCCAATGCCCTGTGTCCCAGATACACTTCTTTAGAGTTCCCCAAGAAGTCAAAAGACTGTCATGAAGGAAAATAAGCAGGTTGCCTATCTGCTTCCCAGGAATGAAGGGAAAAGCTGGCTCCTTCCCTCATCTTTAGTCACTACGGGAGCTGAGACAGAGGCTGCCAGCTGTGGGGAAGGGCCCCAGCTTTTAAGACAGCTGGGAGTAGAGGTGGGTCAAGGGACAACACCACTGAGGGGTATGAGCTCACCATCACCATTGGGGTCTGCCTTGATCGCAGAGTACATCTCCTGAATGTTCTCCGGAGTCATCCACCGTCCATTTCCCAGACGAGTCTGGGCCAGGACCTAAAGTACAAGAGGGTCCCTCAGTGGGATGGCCCAGTGGTAAAGAGCCAACAGAGTATATGTGGCCCATTTCTAGATCCCAGTTCTATTGTACAGCTAAGGGTTCCAATGATAGGACATGGGAGGGGGCTGGGGAGATGGCTCAGTAAAATAAGCGCTTCCCTGGCGCAAGTGCAAGGGCCTGAGTTCAATCCCCAGTTCTGCCAAAACAAAATGGGTAAAAACAAAACAGACCCTGAGATTGCCTCCGAGGAGCTGGCCAAGAAAGGGGTGAGATGGCTGGCTGGCTTTCTTTCTATGCATTTAGTACAGGAGATACAGGATCTCACCATGTACATCAGACTCATAGTGATCCTCCTGTTTTCAGCCTCGCAGGCAGCACCTTGCCCAGTCTCAGTCACTGTCTCAGTGAGCCCTGGAGGCGGGGCAGGATCAAACCCCAGCTGCTGGGCTCTGCCGAATTAGGCACTTTAGTCTGCTGAGCTATCAGGCCCGCCCTCTCACTGGATTTTTTTTTTTTTTTTTTTTTTTGCAGAACTGGGGATTGAACTCAGGCCTTTGCACTTGCCAGGGAAGCACTTATACTACTGAGCCATCTCCCTGGCTCCTCACTGGCTTTCTTAATCCAATACTTTCTATGTATTGCTGACTGAATGCAGAGAGAATAAAATAGGCCTGTGTCACACTCCAGGGGAAGAGAAAGGGCACTGGGGAGAACTGGCCAGAACATGGCCACTGGGATGCTCAAGAAGACCACACACAGTGCAGTGCTGTTTAAACATTGGGAACCCTCAATGCTGCCAGAACTCTCTCAGAAGTCCAGTTGTAAAGGGTATGCAGAGAGATGTGCCAGCCACCTCAGAGTGCCCACCGCTATTCACCAGAGATTATGGGGAGTCACCAGCTATAGAAGCAAACAACCCAGTTCACAGAAGGAACAACATTCAAAAGCTGGTGTGCCCAGGCATGGTGATCCAGCCCTGTAACCCCAGCACTCAGGAGGCTGAGGCAAGAGTTATCACCAGGAGATATAGACCAGCCTGGGCTACATAGTGAGTTCAAGGCCAGCCTGAACAACAAGACTCTGTCTCAAAGGGGGAAAAAAAAGGGGGGGGGGGGCAAGGAGCTAGCTCATCGGCATTAGTGCCTGCCTCAGGTCCTGAGTTTGATATCTGGTACCAAAAAAAAGCCAAAACCTATGGTGATAAATTCTATACCCTCCTCCCATTCTCTGGGATACTCAGGGCAGTAAGGGGCTCTCTACAGAAGAAAGGGGCCCTTGGGTGTGGGTGTGCCCACACAGGCCTATAGAAGCCTCTGCCCATGGGGGTCAGAGCTGAGGTCTCAAGTGCCACTCCACCAGAGAGGTACTTATTGACTCTCCCACCCTGTGCACATGCAGGCCCCACGTCCCAACCTCACGGAGTTGCAGGAGCCCATCATGGTTCTGGTCCAACAGCCGGAAGAGGTCCAGCTGGCTGACCTGCACAGCGCTCATGGCTTCTTCGTACTCTTCGGTGGGCAGGATCTGGCTGCGCTGTAACCCTTTCATCTGTGCCAGGTGGATGATGAGCCGACACTCCTCATCACTCAGGAAGCCAGGGATTTCTGCCAGGAGGTGGGTAGATGAGGCCACGCACTGAACTGCGGTACTGTGCACCCACTGCCTTCCTCCCTTCAGGGTTTCTGGGGTGCTCCCTGGTTGCCTCCAGGTCTGGAGGACTTTACATACCCTTTACATTTGCTCTGTACTCCTTGTCAAGGTGAAAAACCCAGCCAAGGTTGACTGAGACTTGGGATGTGGGGTATCTCATTCATGATACAGCACACATTTTGCAAGGGGGTCCTGGGAGCTAAACTGGAGATTGGCTACCCTCCCTTGGCATAAGACTACTAGCTTGAAAAGTAGACCTGAGCTTAAGGTTTATCTCTTTTTTCTGAACTTTTTTTTTTTTGCAGAACCGGGGATTGAACTCAGGCCCTTGAGCTTGCCAGGGAAGTTCTTATTCCACTGAGCCATCTCCCCAGCCCCAAAAATGGAATAAGGATTTTTTTTTTCTCGGAATGCCTTCAGGGCAGGTTTGGCTGGCTTGAGTTGTGGGGATCGAACCACAGCAACCTGAGCCTGACTGCTTTGTTGAGGCAGCCACTTAAAGAACTGAGCTAATGGGCAGGCCCCCCTGAATACTTATTTTAAGAGTAGGGAGATTATAACTGGTCTTCCTCTAATTTTTGCTTTTTGGAGCTATACAAATAAAAATGAACAAGGCTGGGCGCAGTGACACATGCCTATAATTTCAGCTCTCAGGAGGCTGAGCCAGGAAGATTGCTTTGAGTTCGAGGCCCACCTGGTCTAAGAGTGAGACCCTATCTCAAAACACCAAACCAAACCAAACCAAACCAAATAAAAGTGAATAAGCCAGCATAGTAGCAAATAATGTATAATCCTAGCACTCTGGGAGGCCAAAGCAGCAGGACTACAAATTCAAACTCAGTGTAAGCACCTTATTGAGACCCTGTCTCAAAATAAAAAAGGTAAGAGGTACAGCTCAGTGCAAAGGTCCTGGGTACAATCTTTAGTACCACAGGGGGTTAAAAAGAAAAGAAAAAGGCTAGCCAGTCCAAGGGCCCTGCCCTCCACTCTCCACAAGTGACCAGGGCTGCATTGCCTGGTGCTGGGTATTCAACGGAAGTCACTTAGTACTGACAGGGCCTACAAGCTCCTGAGCAAAGAGTGGTACAGTGTGGAGCTTGGGCCCATCGGCTGCATTCCCACACACCAGCCACAGCTGGTGTACTGCTTGACAGAGCTGGCATGGAAGCTTCACAAAGGGAAGCCCATGTCTCTGTAGCCCTAGCACTTTGAGGGTGGAAGCTTGGGCACTTCTTCCTTCTATTAGTTCCAGGAGGTTTTCCTTAGGGGACAAGAAGCTTAAAAAAATAAATAAATAAAAATTGATGAGATAGGGCCGGGGAGATGGCTCAGTAGAATAAGCGTTTGCCCGGCAAACTCAAGGACCTGAGTTCAATCCCCGGTTCTGCCAAAAAAAAAAAAAATTGATGAGATGAAGTGCCACTTTATAGACTGGTAAAGCTTTAATCATTGGACATGCTTGTAATCCAGCTACTAGAGAGACCGAGGCAGGAAGATCACAAATTCTATGCTAGCCTGAACAACTCTGCGAGGCTTTGTTTTGAATAAAAAATGAAAGCCAGGTGTGATGCTGCATACCTGTAATCCTGGGACAATGGGTTACACCAAACTGCAGATCAGCAATCACCCTTGATTGCTTAAAGAATAAAATAAAAAAGGAGGGAAGGAAGCAGGCAGACAGAGAGAGAGGCAGAGAGAGGCAGAGAGAGAGG
>NW_004524584.1:14310148-14313172 GCF_000260255.1 Octodon degus | reverse complement strand
GGTTTCTTTATTAGATGCCAGTAATTCACAGGCCCAGTGGAAATGCTGTCTTTATCCTTCTTACAATGTGCTAACTGAATGCAAAAAGAACAATTAGCATGTTCAGGTCCAACCAGGGAGCTTTGCAAACACCAGAAGAAGTGAATATTGTCCTATAAAGCCCTCACACTGATCAAGATCAGAGCAGAGCAATCGGGCGATAGAGTCAATGCTGTGGCTCCTGCGGGCGCTAACAATGCCACAGAGAGATGGCACAGTGAAGACTCCCTAGTGCATGCTCATTCCTTAAGCTACGGCACTGTACTACGACTCTGGCGATACAGAGATACCACTGCCTAACATACTGGACCACAACACAGCAGCTGAGACTGTCCAGCAATTGGTCTCCAGCAAGAGTGCCACCCCAGGATCTGCCTCTTCCTCTGCTCTCTCTTTGGCCCTGTGGGGGAGGGGCTCCCAGGTGCAAGGAGTGGATCTCTTCAGCCAGGGCCTGTTAGGGAAGCTCAGCTCTTTACTAATCTTCTGAGTACTTAACAGTGATGGATGCTGATAGGGCAGAAAGGAAAATGAAGGCTTGTTTTAGAAGAATGATTCTGGGGAGAGAAGTAGGTACCTATGGGACAGAGGTGATACCATCAAGGGGCCACAAATGGTGAGCATGTGGGCTTAGAACCTTGATCCGTACCCACAAACATCCAAAGCTCTTGAATATCAAGGCAGGGCAGGCTGCAGGCTGCAGGCTGCTTCATGCTGGGGGCCAAGAGTCTTTCCAGCAGGACTTGGAAGCTCCATCTGCTCTAGGGATACTGGCAAGGGAGGGAGCTAAGGCCCTCTCCTAGGGCTGTGTCTTCCAGACCCCAGAGGTCATAAGGCTGTTCTTTTTTGGTTAACCTGCCCTGTGAACAACACTCCCTCAGCTACCAACCACTCTTTGTAAGAGCCTCTGGGTAGTTGTTAGTTACAGCAAGAATGGGCTCATTCAGAACTGGAGGACCAGGCCTTGTACTCTGTGTCAGCCCCAGCCCTAGCCAGAGACTGCCATGTCCTGAAAGCCTTTCAGGACAAGAGGGAGGAGCCTGATTTTTTTCCTTTGAGGGGTAGTTATAGGCATATGCAGGGATCTCCCATACGCTCTCCACACACTGGATAGTCAGGAGCTGGGGGAGGAGGTGGGAAGGTGTGCTGGAAAAGCGCCTGGGTTAAAGGAAGAGACTTACAGACACAAGACAAAATGGGGAAGAGAGGCCTGAAGGCTGTGATGTGGAGCATCAGTGAAATCCAGGCTGCAAGGCGTTGCTAGGTGACCAGAGTTGTTGCCCAGCAACTAGAGAGAGTTCTGGGCCCAGGTGGCACCAGGATCACCAGAGACTCCAGCTACATTGGCTCCTCCTACCCTGCAGGTCACACACAGCCTAGCACGGTTTACTGTGGCTACTCCCGGCTAGCTATCCTTCACCATGGATGTTTCTCTGTGGGTCACGGTATCTGTGTTGCATGACAGGGGAAATGGAAGAGGGAATCCCAAATGCAATGCTTGGTGCCAGATAAAAAATAAATTCCTTCACAAACATGGGATATTATGTAAAAAAAGGAAAAAATAACAAAAAACTAAATTTATTACCAAAAGAATGAAAAAGACAAGCCAAAAATTCTGTTATGGAGGGTGATATCCCCAGGAAACTGATTCTAAGGGTAGAGTATAAGACAGGGGAATTTAGTTAGCCAGTGGAGGGGACCAGTGGGGCATGAGGCCCAGCTAGACAGTAGTCACTTGGACCCTATTCAGCAAGAAAGATCACACTCTCCTGAGGCGATAGTACAATCTCCGCCTTGGGACAGCGACTAGGAGTGGAGGCTAGAGGTGTTGAAGGATGGACCATAGCCTGATCAGAGTTGATCCCCACCCTGGAACACCAACAAGGTGCAGCTAAATGTCACGTGTATGCACACTCCTGCAAGGCAGGCAGGCAGGGACCTTCTGCACGTTAAGTGAGAAGATACAGGGTGGCCACCTATTGGTAACCAGAGCCTATGTCTAGAGCCAGGGCTACTGAAATCTTCAGCTTCCTATACACAGCACCAATGCCAAGAAGAGAAGCTAACTCTATCTAGGAAAGCCTGGGACATTAAGCCACAGCCTCCGCACTGGCCATACAAACCACTTGCACCCTTCCAACCACACAGAGAACTTTTCCTGCTGCCTGCCTCCAGCCTGGGAGATCTGCAGACTGCAGGGCAGGAACAAGCAGTGGCACTGCTTCACGAGTCTAGTCCTCTTTTTGGCCAAGAGGGCAAGGAGTTAGGCTCCCTGGCAACTAGGTGTGCCTAAGAGGAAAGACCACCTTCCTGTCCTTCCTTGGCAAATACCCTGTGACTGCCCACATGCTCAGGTACTCAATGCAGAGGCTCAGGGTAGACACACATCCTCAAACTGTGCTCCCCTTGGGAAGCATGGTCCTTGTCTAGTCCCAGACTCAATATACCTGTTTGACCTTCACTGAGTCTATGACTCTGTGAAGCAGCAGCACATGCAATGGCAGGGGTGTGTGTATGGTAGGCAGAGGGGTGCAAGATGCAAAAAATTGACTATATTCATGAACTTCAAAACTTAAACTAATTCATGCACAGAAATGATTCCCCTACTTCTAGGTTTCCAATGTTTGTCATGGGCAAAGTGATCTAGCATAGCTGAAAAAGAATATATTCAGAAAGAAATCTTAAAAAAAAAAAAAAAAAAGAAAAGAAAGAAAGAAAGAAAGAAATCTTATAGCCGGTGAGATAGCTCAGTGGACTAAGTGCCTACTTAGGCAAGAGCAGGGGCCAGGGTTTGATCCCTGGTACCACATGCCATGCTGGCCCCATCCCCAGGTGGGCTGAGTCCTCAAATGAGTCCAGGTGTGGTGGTGCATGCCTAGAATCCCAGAGCTGGGGAGGCTGAAAACAGGAAGATCGGGGGCTGGGGAAATAGCTCAGTAGAATAAGGGCCTGAGTTCAATACCCGGTTCTGCCAAAAAAAAAAAAAAA
>NW_004524584.1:14292826-14309963 GCF_000260255.1 Octodon degus | reverse complement strand
GAGAGAGAGAGAGAGAGAGAGAGAGAGAGAGAGAGAGAGAGAGAGAGAGAGATCCTGATAAAGTAGTCATGATTTTAAAGTACACATTGTTTTGAGGCTGGGGGGTTGGCTCAGCTGTAGAATGCTTGCCTAGTAAGCTGGAAGCCCTGGGTTTAGTCCTCAACACCAAAAACAAAAAAATAAACTTCCTCTAAAATATATATATATTTTAAATATATTTCTTTGTGTACTAGTGGCCATTAACTTGCTTATCTGATGTTGTTAAGAAAAATGGTTTAGGGGCCAGGGAGATGCTCAGTGGAATAAGCACTTCCCTGGCAAGCACAAGGGCCTGAGTTTAATCCCTGGTTCTGCCAAAAAAAATATTAAAAATAAAGAAAAATGGTTTAAAACTCTTGCTGGCTAATGGGAGATGCCACCTATTGCCCTTCAAGAGGGTCCCAAGTCAGGAGGATGGTAGAAGAGGCTGCTCTATAAGCAGAGAGGTGCTGACAGGGGCTGAGCACACCTCTCTAGGCAGCCAATGATTATCAGTAGACACAATTCTGGCTGCTGGACACACAGCCAGAACAGATCAACCCTCCCACAAATGCACCTTATTTGGAGACAGAGGCATAAAGGTCACAAGTACAGAAATAGTTTCTGGCAGTGCTAAGTACTGAGAAGATAAGCAAGCAAGGACATAACAGTGTGCTGGGGAGCCTCTTAGCCTGAGTAGAGATGTCTCTGAGGACAGGACATCTAAGTCATACCTGATGGAGCTAAAGCCACCAACTGTGGGAAAAGCCAGGCCTAAGGGAACCACACACACATAAAGGCCCTTGGTGCTGAGGACTGGCAGGGAATGGGGGTTGGGTGGCAGGAGATGAGGTTCAAGAAGTCAGAAAGCCTTGAGGCACCAAGTGAGACCCAGAAATCAAATGGGGAGTCTACAGGCCTGAAGATGTAGCTCAGTGGTAGAATGCTTGCCCAGCAGGGGTAAAGCCGTGGGTTCTATTCCCAGCACTGTATAAAAGAAAAAATAGAGGGGCTGGGAGGCTTTTAAAGAAGGGAGAGAAGAGATATGATTGGCTGGTTAGAGACAAATGAGGGTGAGGCAGAGTGGAGTGGAGAAATGTCATATAAGAAAGGTGACAATGACCTAGAAATGGAGTGCTTTCCTTCTGATCTGAACAAGACTCAGTTCTCAGATGACTCCAAATGTTCTGAATGTTTGGGAAATCCCTACCACAGTCATGCAGGTTTCTGTGTGTCCACGAGATCAGGATGGGGCCTGAGCTCCACACTGTGTGTCCAGTAGCCCAAGTCCCACTTACCAAGTGCCTCTGAAAAAGGTGGGAAACAGGAAACTCCCCAAAGAGAAAGCCTAGGAGCTACATGGAATCTTCTCTGCAATGGGGTGAATTCCTTTTATAGACATGGAGGCACCTTGGGGGTAGGACGCAAGTCCCTTTGTCCCAGCCCACATTTTAAGCATTCTGCCTTCAGCTCTGACTTCCTGGATCTCTGAAGCTGGAAGGTCACAGGCAAGGCAGAGCCCTAGCAGACCCATCCTCTTTGGGTTCCGCCTGTCCTTTGGGATGAGCAGGATAGCAGATCAAAGGCTGAATAGACAGGCAACTACAAGAAGATAGGTAAATGCTGGTCTTCCTTGGGTGAGGCACTCTCTGGATTTATCTAACACTATTAGTATTGAACAGCTGCTCAGATAGGAACATTCCTCTGTGGTTTCTCTCTTTTCAAATATGACTTTTTGTGTGTGTGTCTTCTTGAGACTGGGTGACTCAATAGTTCAGGATGGCCTTGAGCTCACTTTGTAGCCCAGGTTGGTCTCAAATTCACAACAATCCTCCTGCCTCAGCCTCCAGAGTCCTGGGATTACAGGCAGGTCCTACCACAGCTGGCTTATCTTATTGTTTTTGTCTTTTTGTCAGAATGGGATGGGCTGTTTGATGATCTCTGATTGCTTATTTTCCCCACTTCATTTACTCTCTCAGAGTAAAACCTAGGCCATCTTTCCTCTACTGACCAGAAGGTAATCTAAATGTTTTGGAAGAAATGAGAACCACAAATGAGAAGTTCATGCTACAGCTGCCCAAATATCTTTAATTATCCCCTTTAAGTGTGCAAATATTGGGACTCAGCACTAGGGAGAGAGTTCAGTAGAATAAATGCCTCCTTGGCAAGCTCAAGGTCCTCCTGAGTTCAATCCCCGGTACCATCAAAAAGAAATACATACATACATACATACATACATACATAAATGGAAATTGGGGCTCACATGATAGCCTAACCAGAACCAGTTTACCCATTGTCAAATCTCTCCTGCTTCTTGTTATTTACTTTGTTGTTGTTGTTACTCTTAAGACATTAAAAAAAATAAATAATTTTTTTTTTAAAAAAATAAATAAAAAGACATTCAGGCCTGGGTTTCTTATTCTTTACCTTATAGGACAACTGAATATAGAAAGACTTTGACCTTGTGTTTGTTATAAGCTAGCACACGTTTGAATTAGATAGGTATAGGTCCCAGGGAGGCAGATGAAACACAATCTTCTCAGTGGGCCTATTCGCAGCAGCATGGTAGTAATGGGTTGACTGCCATTCCTTTGGCCCAGATCATCCTTCCCTGAGCCACCAGCTTGATCCTGTTCTTCCTATAGGTCTTCAGCAAACCCAGTATCACCACCTGATGCCCCATTTATATTTGGCTGTTTGTTTATTTATTGTACTTGAATGCCAGTTTAGGAGTTTTATTTTGTTGGGTTATCTTTCTTTTGTGATCATTGCTGTGTCGCTAGCACCTGAAATGAGGCCTGGCATAGACTCTGTTATTTACCAGTGTTAGTAACAACCTCTAGCATCTTTTAGGGCCCTTTTCACAACAGCACAAACAACATACCCTAATTCCCTATAAATAGCAGGCATGTGGCTTTCTTATAGGTCTTGCCATAATTCCCAACCAGCTCCATCCTCCCCCCGCCTCCAGCAATAGGGATTAAACCCAAGCCCTCATGCATGCTAGGCAAGCACACTCCCAGGAAGTCACATCCTCAGTCCCCTAAACCTTTTTTATTTTAATTTTTTTTGGTGGAACCGGGCATTGAACTCAGGCCCTTGCACTTGCCAGGCAAGTGTTTATTCTACTGAGGTATCTCCCCAGCCCCTCCTAAACCTTTTTTAAAAACTGTAATTTTGGGGGGCCTGCCCATTAGCTCAGGTGTTTAAGTGCCTGCTGAAACAAAGCAGTCAGACTCAGGATGCTGTGGTTCGATCCTCTCATTCTCAGGCCAAACCAGACCTGTCCTGTAGGCATCCTGAGAGCCCCCCGCCCAAAAAAAAAAAATAAATAAAAACTGTAATTTTCATCTCAGCAGCCTGGGACTATCCGGGTCTTCAAATATGTGTCACTGGCACTAGCTACCTGGGATGGGGCTGCACAAATTTAACCTGGGTAAGGTCTGTGGGTCTGCCCAACCCCTTGTTGACAACAGTCTTTGGGGGACTTTAGAGTTTGCACACTCTCAGTGTGGCTTTTATGTGCAGGCTCTATCATTGTGGCTTTTAAGTGCCTGCATCCTAATCCTTGGGTCACCACTGAACTACTATATGAACCTGGCCAAGCCACTATGGCTTTCTGTGCCTCACTTTGTCACCCACTGGCTTGAGGGTAAGATCAACTTCCACCTCACAGGGGTGTTTATTTAATCACATGAAGCCCATCATGTAACAGGAACCTAGGAACACGAACCATGATGCAGCTCAAAGTGGGATCACCCTGAAAGGATTCTACTTACAACACTCAGTCAAAAGGAGAATCCTGCCAGACAGTGATGCATGCCTGTCATCCCAGCACGTGGAAAGCTGAGACAAGAGTACAGTGATTTTGAGGCCAGCCTGGATTACACAGTAAGACTCTATTTCAAAAACAAACAGGGTGGGGCTGGGGAGATGGCTCAGTGGAATAAGCGCTTGCCTGGCAAGCTCAAGGGCCTGAGTTCAATTCCGGGTTCCGCAAAAACAACAACAACAAAAAAAAACAGGGTGGGGTGTGATGGCCCACACCTGTAATCTCAGCTCTTTGGAGGCTGAGGCAGAGGATGTTGTGAGTTCAACACTAGCCTGGGGGGGGGTGGGCCCTGGCCGTAGCTCAGGCCTTTAAGTGGCTGCTTCCACAAAGCTGTCAGCCTCAGGTTGCTGGAGTTCGACCTCACACCTCTCCAGCTGGCCAAAAGTGCCCTGAAGGCATTCGAGGAACCAAAAAAAAAAGACTAGCCTGGGCTAGAAAATGAGCTCAAGTCCAGTCTGAACTGCAAAGTGAGACCCTGTCTCAAAAAGACAAGAAAGAAAACAAAGCAACAAAGCAAGCAAGGAAGCAAACAAACAAAAAATATTCAAACCCCCATAAAAACAAATAAAAGACTCCTAAGAAAAATCTCAGAGTTTTGGCAAAGGTTGGGCCTGCCAGGTACCATGGCAGAGTGGGTCCAGTGTATCTATCTATCTATCTATCTATCTATCTATCTATTTTTTATTTATTTATTTATTTATTTATTTATTTATTTTCCAGAGCCAGGGATTGAAGTCAGGCCCTTGCACTTGCCAGGGAAGTGCTTATTCCACTAAGCCATCTCCCCGGCCTCATATCCATATTTGGATAGCCTGGTTCTCATACATAACAGGGTCCACTTTGGGAGTGTGATTTCCTACCAGGTGCAGTGGCATGTGCCCTTAATCCCAGCACTTGGAAAGCTGAGCCAGGATGATCACTTAAGAATTACAGGTCAGGGCTGGCCAAATAACTCAGCGGATTAAAGCGCCTGCAAATAGGCGCAGGGCCCAGGGGTTTTATCCCCTGGCCTGCTGTGCTGGGGTGGCCCCACCCCCAGGGGCACCCTGAGGGGCCATTGAGACTGGGCTGGGCATGGTGGCCTGCACCTGTAATCCCAGCTCTTGGGAGGCTGTAAACAGGCAGATCACTATGAGTCCGATCTAGTAGTGAGGCCCTGAACACCCTGTAGACCCTTCTCTAAAATTAAAAAAAAAAAAAAGAATTAGAGGCCAGCCTGGTCTACATAGTTCATTCAAGGTCTCTCTGAATGATGAACTATATAGTGAGATCCTGTCTCAAAATAAAAATACTACAGTTTTAAAATGGGAGTGCAATTTCTCCCAGAAGCCTGATATCAGCTGATGCTCTGCTGTTCCTCCTAACCTCTCCTTATTCTAGAAGGTGACAGAATTAGTGCTGGCGTGAAAAACTCTCAGGACTGCATTGTGCAGCCCTATTCGATAAGTCTGCTGCAGGTATGCTGGCTGTGAGAGGGCAGTATGCTACCTTACTTTGGTGGCGGCAGGCTACTTTGAAGCAGCCCTCTTCAAAACAGAAAGCATGTGGTCCAAAGGGACCTCAGATGGCCAGCGCAGCCCCTGGCCCTTCTTAGGAGGCAATTGGTGGACTTACCAAAGAGCAGCGGCTTGAGGCTGAGGGTTCGAATGATGTGCTCCGTGCCGGTGACCAGCTGTACTTTGCGCTCGTACCCCACCTGAAGGAAAGGTACACAGCTCAGGCTGTGGTGGGGTGCGGCTGCAGGAGGCCTAGAGCAAGGTGGTGGTAGTTGGGGTGGGGGGGGATTCCTTACCTTGATGCCTTCCAGCCGGGTGAGGGGGCCCAAGGTTGGAGCCGTCAGAGGGCCAGGGGGTCTGTGCGGGGGTCCGGGCTCGGTGCTCTCGTCGCCGTTGCTGTAGTGCACGAATAGCAGCAGCGCAAGCACATTGCCCAGGTACAGGTGCACGAACACCATCAACACCAGGAAGTAGGCGCGCGAGCAGATGCCGCGGGGCTTGCACAGAGGCCGCACCCTCGAGTCCTCTTTGTCACCTGGCCTGGTCCCAACCGCGACCTCGCGGGGTTCAGGAGGCGCCCACTGCAGACTCACGGCCTCCACGGCCTCCCCGGCTCCAGGCCGTGGGACAGTGGCCGCCGCCGCCATGGCGCCCAGGTCGCGCGCGCCCGGGGGAGGGGCCGCGGGGCTTGCGCTGCGCAGTCGCTGGGACTGTCCGGGACGCGCACCGCGAGGCCGGAGGCCGGCTCCCAGCCAGCGCCTGGGACCCGCCTGCTGGAACTTCTTCCGGAGCCCGGTGGCAGGGGGAGCTATCCTCTTGTCTAGGCAGAAGCCGCCCCTACATAGAGACCCAGACAAGACAGTACCAAAAGGGCAGCCAGCAGCCCCGGTGGTAGCTGCTGTCCGGGCTGAGATGCCCCTCGCCTCCTACCAGCAGCACACAATAGAGGCGGAGGGAGGGAGCCGCAGCCGATGGCAGCCCTCGTCGATGACTCAGTGCTGCAGCGGCAGACTATGCAGTGGTGGTGCTGCAGGACCCACGACCTTCGGGCAGGCATTTGAGGCCGGTCAGGCGCCTCTCCAGGAGTCCAGCCCGAATTCGGCCATTGAAAAGCAGCTGCTTGTTGTGCAGGGCACTATAAGAGCCCTTGAAACCGGGAGGTGAGTGCCCTCGCCGGCACCCGCAACAATGCAGCAGGTGCTGTGTGCAGAGTACTTGAGAGGAAGGGGTGCTTTTTCAATTGAGACGCGACCCGTTCAGAGGAAAAGCAAATTCAGATGACCACCAAAAATGAGGAAGGAGGACAAACAGACGGCCAAGAGCCAAGATATCTTTGTGCTTTCTGCCCTCCTAGGGCTGGGTTAGTCTCAGGAGTGATACAATTGCTGCTGCATTTTCCCTTCTTCTTGGGTAGGCCCACCTCCTTCCTCACCTGTTACAGAAAACCAGTGCACCTCATGTGTGCTTCTGTAATGGGCCTAAAAGGCCGAGCCTCCAGATGCCCAATGAGAAGTTCAAAGCAGTGTGGACTTTGGGATCTTTGCTTACATTTTATGTCTCCTTTATAATTTAACATTCTGGGTCAGGCCAGGTGTCTGATACCTACAGTTCCAGCATTTGGAAGGCTTAGGCAGGATTGAGACCAGCCTAGGCTACCTGTGAATTTAAGGCCAGCCTGAACTATAGTGAGACTGTCTCAAACAAATCAAATCAACAGACACTCTCTAGGTCAGATCTCAGCTCAGCTCTGCATGTAGGCATGTTACTCCTCTGAGAGTATGAATTACAAGGTTTATTAGTCCTAAATGTATGTAGTGTATCTTATTGTCCTTCAAGACTCAGGATGCCAAGATACGTCTAATCAGGATTTGCAGGGACACCCAGTTGCCAGCTTTCTACAGCATCCTATTCTGGACCCCATGGTGTGTGATGCCTGTAATTCTTTGATCAATGCCCTGTCATCTTCTGTTCAGCAGTAGCAGTGTCACACCAGCCCAAAATGAGAAAGCGGGTGCTCTCATCTCAGAAGGGGAAATGAATTGTCCTCTCAAGCAATGATGGCTCTCCTAAAACCTGCAGAAACAGTCCTGGGATACCACTTGACAGGATTGCCTAACCTGCCATTCCGGCGCCCCCAGCCCATTCACCTGTACAGACCCCAAACTTTTTTTTTTTTTTTTTTTTTTTTTGGGCAAAACCAGGGACTGAACTCAGGCCCCTGTGCATGCCAAGAAAGTGCTTATTCTACTGAGCCATCTCCCTGGCAACCCCACTCTTGTCTTTGTTAACTCTTCCTATAAAACTCCAAGGTTTCTGCCAGATTGGGAATCTCTATAGTCATTTTTTTTTTTTTTTTTTGTGGAACCGGGGATTGAACTCAGATCCTTGCATTTGCCAGTCAAGTGCTTATCTTACTGAGCCACCTTCCTGGCCCCCCGGAATCTCTATAGTCATTATCTGCATAAATAGAGGACTGTTTTGTTTGTTTGTTTTGGGGGGGAGGTTTTGTTTTTTTTTGTTTTGCAGAACTGGAGACTGAGCTCAGGCCCTGGCACTTGCCAAGGAAGCGCTTATTCTACTGAGCCATCTCCTCAGCCCCTCTATAGTCATGCTAATAAAGCTTTTTCCTTTTTCTTTACCACTGGCCTTAAGTGGCATTTTGAAATAAGTAGCGGAACATGGTCTGTTAGACTTCCATAAACAGGGTTTTTTGCCTTGAAGTGCCAGTTACATTTCCACTAACCTAGCCACCCATAGGAACCTCTTTGTTGATCTTCCTGTCCCACAAAAGGAGTGTCTGAACTTTGCTGGGACAGAGGGAAGTAGATAGCAATGGGGGCTATTGTGACTTTGCCAAAGCTTGGAAGCTAACTATCACTACCATCAGGTGGAGTGGAAACTAAAATTTGTGTGTGTGTGTGTGTGTGTGTGTGTGTGTGTGTGTGTACACATTAGGAGGCAGAGAAAAGGACCTGATCTCTTCCCCTTACAATGAATTCTAAAAAATGCAATTGATTCAAGTAGATAAAACTATTACTAGTTTTAGTTTAAGACAGTTCACATTTCCTGTAACTGCTCCTTCCCACCCCACTCCATACTAGAGGCTGAATCTAGGCCTTTTTCTTTAGCAATATCCCCAGATCTTTAGTTTGGACATAGGCTGCTAAATTGCACAGACTGGGCTCAAACTTACGATCTTCCTGCCTCAGCCTTCCCAGAGTGCTGGGATGCAGTAGTGTGTCACCATGCTTGTCTTTTAATTCACCTAGGTAGAAGTCTCAACTTTCATTTGGTTGATTTAGGGTCTTACCACATAGTCTAGCCTGGCTTTGAACCTGTGCTCCTTCTGTGTTAGTGTTCCTAGCACTGGAATTACAGGTTTGTATCACAGTATGATTTTTCTTTTTCTTTTTTTGTACTACTAATTTCTATTGGTTTATTGAAAGCAAGAGTTACTGCTTAATTTCTTTTGACCAATTTTAAATGGTCAATCTGGTAATCTGAACAACTACTTTTTTTTTTATAAATATGATTTTAGATTTTTATTTATTTATTTAGTGTGTGTGTGGCCAGCTCAGCCCACCAGGAGGCGGGGCTGATTGGCATGTGGTGCTGGGGGATTGAACCGCGGGTCCCTGTGCTTTGCTTGGCTTAGCTTGTTCTAAGTAGGTGCTTTAGAACACTGAGCCATCTCACCAGCCCTGAACAACTACTTTGAAGACAACACTGCAATATAACAAACATTTTTTTTTAATTTTATTTATTTATTTTGTGTGTGTGTGTGTGTGTGTGTGTGGCCAGCTCAGCCCACCAGGGGGCGGGGCTGGCTGGCATGTGGTGCTGGGGATTGAACTGCGGTCCCTGTGCTTTGCTTAGCTTGTTCTAAGTAGGTGCTTTAGACCACTGAGCCATCTCACCAGCTCCATAACAAACATTTTTGAAAAAAATTTTTTTGAATTTTATTTATCTTTGAAATTCTTTTTTTTCCCCCCAGGACTCAGGCCCTTGCGCTTTCCAGGAAAGCACTAACTTTACTGAGCCGTCTCCCCAGCCCCTAATCATTGAAATTTTGATTCCATACAAAAAACTTTAGAAACATAGTATCTTTAGAATAATTCTTGAGGGGGCTGGGGAGGTGGCTCAGTGGAATAAGCGCTTCCCTGGCAAGCACCAAGGACCTGAGTTCAATCCCATTCCACCAAAAAAAAAAAAAAAAAAGAATAATTCTTGAGTGTTATTCGTTTTATGACTAGTTATTGTTGGTAGTCTTACTTAACTGTCTAGCTCTAAACTGCTGATGTCATCCAACAGAAACAGAATTTTACCAACAATCTCATGGTTTTTGGGTTCCAATGAATAAATGTAGATACTATTCTCCACTAGTCTTTACAAAAGTGTAATTAGTTCATCACAAAGTATTTCCTTTAACTTATTCTCTTGAATTCCTTCTTCTACCTCTGACCTATATTCAGCTGAATCATACCTGCTGCCAGCACTGGGGCTTATCTGCCAACTCACCTCCAGACAACAGAAGGTAAGCAAGCTTCCAGGGCCTGCCTCTCATTTCTGCCCCACCTGCTGGCAGTTGTAGGAATTTTACACAGCATAAATGAGAATTGCTTGAGCTAAAACCTTTGGGTGTGGAGGTGTCAGGACAGGTACCATCTCTATGGATATATACTGCCAAATCTAGTCCCTGTACACGTATGTTTTAATCTGTATTGCAATAACTTCCTTTTTAGTTTCTAAAAGCAAACTTCATTTATTTTTGGCCATTTACTTATAAGTGTTGCCCTTGGGCATTTTTTTTTTTTCAGAACTGGGAATAGAACTCAGGCTCTTGCGTTTGCCAGGAAACCACTTATTCTACTGAGCCATCTCCCCAGCCCCCTTTAAATGTATTTTGTGCAAGGTCCCACTATGTAGTTCAGACTTCTGATCCTGACTCTGTTTTCAAGCCTGGCAAATTATTTTTTTGAGACAGAGTCTTGCTTGTAGTTCAGGAGGGCCTCAAACTCAAGGGGAACCTCCTGCCTCAGCCTCCCCAAGTGCTGCAATTACGGGACTGTACTACTACAGCACTGGTATCCTGTAGGCAAAATAGGATGTAACATACACTGACTGCTGGGCTATTAGGGCAGTCCCTCCTCCAGACTTTGTATTGTGTGCTGTCTCCTGGTCTGAGAATCACCATAGGTATAGTCCAAATGGCCACACTACTGTGCCTGCCCTGTGAACTGCAGGGGTGACTCTGTGCTTAGGGACTAATGACCAGTTCTATGTGTCCTTAGACTGAAAGCTTGGTCTTTGCTTGTTTTAGTCTTTTCTGAGACAGGGTCTTGTTGTGCAATTCAGGGTGGTCTTGAGCTTACTCTGTAGTCCAGGCTGGTCTCAAACTCTCAACAATCCTCCTGTCTCAGCCTCCAGTGTGCTGGGATTATAGGTGTCACCATCATATGACCTTTTCAACACTACACGTACTCCGGTGCTGACCATCCACTTGGCATACCTGAGGCTCAAAAACAAGCAGCTGTGGAGTATCTGTGTTTTTTTTTTTGAGAGAGGGTCTCACTGTGTAGTCCAGGCTTGCCACATCTCCAAACACAATACAGAGCTTCAAACAGAGCCCAAAGCCTAATCCCCATTCTTCACTCTTGGGATTAGACTTCAAATACTTGTTTGTAGCTAGGTTGTCAGATTTATTTGTAATCCTAGCACTCTGAGAGACCAAAATAGGAGGACTAGAAGTTCAAACCCAGCCTAGCAACTAAATGACAATAAGATCCTGTCATAAAATATGTGAAGAGATGGGGATGTTGTTCAGTCGGAAGGTCCCCAGTACCACTGTGAAGATTGTGTCAACTGAAGTGACTAATGCCCAACTAAACGGACTTAGAATGGTCTGTATGTGGAAGACTCACCCTAGGGTTACTGCCAGACTGGTATAAAAAGGAAATAAAGAAAGCTCACTGCTGCGTTCATTGGAGGAGCTTGTCTTTTCTTCACCTCAGATGTCAACTCCTAGCTTAAAGTGCAGATTCCAGTATGAACCCTTCAGTCTGTTCATTAAAGACCCTTCAGCCTCCTGACTCACTGCACTCAGCTCCAAGCATTTGACTGGATCCTCCAGATCCCCAGCACATAGACAGCACACTTCCATACCTGATTCCATGAGGGGCCACTATAAGCCAAGCTTATAAATTCTTATGTTTATATATCGTATATGAAATGTTTCTCTAGTTAGCACTGGCTGATAATCCACAAATCAAACCAAGCAACCACAAATACACATCAGTTTCTGAGTTGTCACTATAACCCTCAAGGCCCATAAAGCCAGGATCCCTGTCATATTTCTACATGTTTTGTAAGGCCCCAGAAGTCTGCCCTGTTAGCCTGTACCCAATAAAAGGAGGGATAAAACTACTTCCTTCTGTGAGCACCACAGACAAGTGCTCCCCAGACAACCAGAAAAGGAAGAAAAACAGAGCTGAGTGTGGCTTGTGGATGAGAGGGATGAATGACAGGAAGGTCCTCATCTGGTGCTCAATGGACAGACTCTGCAAGGTGCTCACAGTGTTACTTAGGCCATTTATTTTTTTCTTTTAAATTTTATTTATTTATTTATTTATTTTATTTATTTATATGTGTGTGGGGGGGAGCTCAGCTCACCAGGGGGCGAGGCTGGCTGGCATGTGGTGCTGGGGGATTGAACCGCGGTCCCTGTGCTTTGCTAAGCTTGTTCTAAGTATAAATAGGTGCTTTAGACCACTGAGCCATCTCACCAGCCCTACTTAGGCCATTTAAAGAAAGACTACGCATATTTTTATAATCAGAAACTTAAGTTTATTTTTAATAAACCACTCAACTTTGAGCAATGACATTTCCTTAACCTTTTCTTTGAAGAAAAACAGATAAGTTCATTAAACATGTGTCTCTCTTCTACCCTTTTGCAGGGTAAAAAACCCCCCAAAAAAACCAAAACCTGTGCCTGACCTTTCCCATCTTCCTGATAATGTTCACAAAGGACATCCAGTGAGGAGGCACAAAAGGAAGCTCTCCACAGGTCAAGCATTATGGGCTAGAATCTGGATACAGCATACCTGGCAATGCCAGTGATCAGGGTCACAGCTGGATGTAAGAACAGAAGACGGCAGCCTTGCAGTCCAGAAACATCCAAGATGTGATGTGATTTCATGTGCAGAGCTGTACCATGGCAATACCACAGAAAGGACTCCATGGAGAGGTACGGGCTCTGGATGCCAAGATATTCCGCGTTCATTCACATATTGACTCAGGGCCCTGCAGCAGGAGCTTTGTTCACAGTTAGCTCTCCAGTGTCCCATGCTAGGCTCAGGTGCCATATTCTGAACTTGCTCTGCCAATCCATCCCACAGTTCCTCCCTTGTTGGGGACTACATGAAGAGACAAAACCTGAGGGGAATAAAAGAAACCTGCAACCAGCATGCCTCTTGAGAGTTACAGCTGTCTTCAAGAATAACTCAGTTTTATACCTTGCATTGTACCTGGGAAACTGCTGACTAGAGGTGAAAATGTGAGAGTACCACAGAACTTCCCCTATAATATTCACAGATTTTTCTATAGGTTCTCCAAGATGTCAAGGAAGCCTGTCTAGCACACAGTTCTACCAATCTCAAAGTGTAGATACTAAACAAAACCACAAAACTCCCAGAGATCATAGATCAAACTTTTGAAAGGCTCATAGGACCCAGTTCAAGACAGATGGGACATCAGGAAAATTACTTGCTCCCTTGTACTTGACTGTACAAAACCAAGCATGGTGGTGTAGGCCTGTAATCCCAGCACGTGAGAGGTTGTTGCAGGAGGATCACCATGAATTTGAAGCCAGCCTGAATTGCATAGTGAACCTCTATTTCACAATGACCAAGAACAAAAACAAAAAAACCTGTTCCTTTCTCCAGCCAGTCTCCCCTATTATAGGAATTGGGACCACAAAGTAATCTAGTCTCAAGGCTCCCAGAGTATCAAGGTTGGGTCTTCTAGAAGATGGAACCAGGTGAGGGAGGCATACTCTAGCCCATGTGCTGGACTTGCCACTTTTTTTTTTTTGGCGGAACCGGGGATTGAACTCAGGCCCTTGCACTTGCTGGGAAGCGCTTATTCCACTAAGCCATCTCCCCAACCCCGACTTGCCACTTTTAACAGAAAAACTTGTGCAACCCTAGGCCCTGGGTCAAAAGCCAATGCCTTTAGGAGGCCCATGCTGAACTCTGAGTGGTATTTATGAGGAGTGCAGCCAGACTGTCAGGGCTGCATGTAACCCTGGTCAGAGTTATACCACTTGAACACTGGCACAAAAGGAGAGATAAAGATATAGCAAACTTACTTTGGACAATAATTCTCTTCAAAACTGGATGTATATCTTGAGGAGACAAAAGGAAGCACCATGCTGAACCACTGTCCCCTAGTCTAGAGAGCCACAAGTCCACCTATAACCTGCTATGGGTCCAAGCCTCAGTAGCCAGACCCAGGTAACCTCTACTTTCAAGAACAAAGATAAGCCTACAGAAAGAAGACTGTTCTGTCTCTTTATTGCCCAGGAAAGGCAGGAGGCACAATGTGATTCCCTGTACCCCATGCCTGTTACACAGGCCAACTTAGTCCCAACATTTGCCACCCATGCTCCTCCTTTAAGACTCCAGCTGTGGCCAAACACATGAAGCTGGAAAGCAGAGGCCACTCTGAGGCCCATGGCAGTACAGACTTTGTGAGGCAGGGTGGGTGGGCAGTGTATGTTACATTCTAAATAAAATAGCTAGAGGTGAAAACACTCCAATGCCAATTTATTTTTAAAAATGGTGTCACGTTATTTTATGGTTTGCCTTTTTTTTTTTTTTTTTTGGTATAATTATACAACCTTTGAAAATTACATAAGTTGTAATGATCTAATTCTATTAATAGCCATTCAGAAAAAAATTCCCTCCCTCCCAACAATCATCCAGGGGGAATTAAAAGTCCTAAAAAGAGGTCAATTCAACATGGCCTCTACCCTGGTAGAAACAAAAAGCAAAAGATGAGAAGAAAACAGAAATCAACTAAGAGATGTGTTGCCAGCGTCTCTCAGGAGTGGGGCCCTAGTTGCAACCTGGGTCATGAAAGGTAGAGCCTGCAACATGCAGTATGGCAGCTGGGAGACCTCGCAGCCACATCTTCACCCCAGCACATCCACATTCTGATTTAAGTATCGTGGAAATCTTTTAGCAGGGTTCTCCTTCGCTGTTCTGCTATGTGCATCTGGTTCTCCAAGTCCTATAAAAGGGAAGCAAGATAGTGGTTGCATGAATCAGTGTCAGGAACAGGGAAAAATGAAAGTCACATGTACCATGCCAGGGGCTACAAGGAATCCAGCAGTAGCAGCTTCCAATTTACATGCCAACACCCTGACACTTATTACCATGCCAGTCCTCTCTTACCTGCCAGAGAAGAACTGGCACTTACCCCTCTGTCATAGCTGTCTGCACGCTCTACTTTCCATGAGAGGTTTTCGATTTCAGCTTCCAGCTGAGCCTGCTGGTATTCAAACTGTATGGGCAGAACAGAAAGGTCAAAAGGAGACGGGGCTGTAGGCCAACAGATAGAGGGGCTATATATGCAGCATCTCAGGCTCAAATGAGCTACACACAGTCCTGACACTGTCCTCAGGGAAAACACTGTTCCCTATGCCTAGAGTCAGAAAATAAGATCCAAACAAAACTGGCAAGGTCACAGTTGCCATCTGCCGCCAAGGAAAGGAGAAGAATATATTTTTTTGTTTCTTTATTTGTTATTCAACTCAGGACACTGTGTTTACCACACAGTTGCTTGTGCCACCAAGCTATATTTCCAGCCCTAGGAGAAGAATGTAAAGCCACTGTAGAAAACAATTCTAATCCAGGTGTGGTGGAACATGTCTAAATCTCATGATTTGGGGAGCTGAGATAGGAGTATCACCACAGAGTTTAACCAGCCTGAACCACAAATCAAAACCCTATCTCCACTTGCCTGGCAAGTGCAGGGTCCTGACTTCAATCCCCGGTCCCACAAAAGAAAAGAAAACAAAACAACCATATCTTAAAAAAACAAATAAAAAGAAAAGTCTAGCGTGGTGGTGGTGCACATCTATAATCCTAGCACTTGGGAGGGAGGCTGAGGCAAGAGGATTGTTGCAATTTCAAGATCAGCCTGGGCTACAAAGTGAACTAAAGGCCAGTCTGAACTACATAGTGAGACCCTGTCTCAAAAAGACAAAAACAAAAAGTCTGTACAATGCTAAGAATAGTTATTTCCTTCTGGTAGGATTACAGATGATATAAATGCTTTTCTATATTTTCCAACATCTAAACAATAAATATGAATTACTTTAACATCAGTAGGAAACAACCCATACCTAAAACGAAGGATTAAAGGTATAAAAAAGTTAACCATATCTTGGTGTGGTGCCACATACCCGTAATCTCAACCATCCCAGAAGCTGAGGCATGAGGATTTTAACTTTGAGACTAACCTACGTGATTTAGAAAGAACCTGTCTCAAAAAAATTTATAGATAAATAAATACATTTTAAAAAGGGCTGGGATAGTAACTGAGTCTAAAGGCAATGGGTTCAATCTCCAGCACTCCTAGGGGAAAAAATTAACTGCATCTTAGAGCCATGCATGTTCAATAAACTCCCAGCAGTTAATACTGGCCTTCCAAGTGGTCAAAGTTGTTTCAACCAACTGTGCTTTAAACAACATTGTTGGGGCCGGGGAGATGGCTCAGCGCTTGCTTGGCAAGTGCAAGGGACTGATTTCAGTCCCTGGTTCCGCCAAAAAAACCAAACCAAAACATTGTTTAGGGGCTGAGGTGAATCTGCAGCCTATGAAACAAAATGACAGTACAGTAGTCTGTTACTTTGTGGCTGAACTTTCATGGACTCACTTTTGTGGGTCTTCCACTATTTTGGAGAGATCTATTTCGGAGATGCCCAGGGTAGAAACAGAATCTTGCAATTAGACAGGTTCTTTTTCTTTTTTGCAGTATTGGAAACTGGATCCAGAGCCTCACATGAGCTAGGCAAGTACTATACCCCTGAATTAAATCACAGATACCCTCAACCCTTTTTGAGATACCATCTCACTAAATGTCCAGGCTAGTGTTCAACTAGTAATCCTGCTTCTGCCTCCCTAGAAGCTGGGATTATAGGCATTACATCATATCCTGCTAGAGAGTTTTGATTTTACCCTCCCAATGACCAAGGGTAGGTCTCTGCTCTCCTACAAAGTGATAATAACAGGGGTATTACCTCAGATGATACAAAACAGAATGGAGGACTGCTTTCCTTACCAGCTTCTTCCTGGGGCCAGACTCCATGTAGTATGCATACGGATAGGTATACTGCAAGGTGTATCGACACTGCAACAGGAGAAAATAAAAGGGACCTGTGTCTGTGACTCTAACCAAACTATATCCAACATGTTTCTTTTATAATTCTTACTTCTGCCATACAAATTAGCCTAGTTCTATGAGTCCAAACCAAAATAGAACATGATACCAAACAACCATAGTTCCTCTTTCAAACATTTATTATCAGCAGCTACTTTATGACTTTGCCCTTTTTAGGACAACAGAGTCCACACATCTATCTTTTTTTTTAATTTTTATTTATTTATTTATTTTGTGTGTGTGGCCAGCTCAGCCCACCAGGGGGCGGGGCAGGCTGGCATGTGGTGCTGGGGGATTGAACCGCGGTCCCTGTGCTTTGCTTGGCTTAGTTTGTTCTAAGTAGGTGCTT
>NW_004524584.1:14281398-14292726 GCF_000260255.1 Octodon degus | reverse complement strand
CAGCGGGAGAGTTGTGAGGTTCGAACTCCAGGAACCTGAGGCTGACAGCTTTGTGGAAGCAGCCACTTAAAGGACTGAGCTAGGGCCAGGCCCCCACACATCTATCTTAATACTTTTCAAAATATAATCTCATATTTTCCTTTGGGTCATGCAGAGATGAGAAAAAGAAAAAACCTATAATTTCCCAGAAGACAGAAACAACAAAAGTCTTAGAAATCTCCTGGGCATCTAGCAGAGAGCTGGGTTCTCAGCAGGCCCAACACTGTTGCATGTGGACACACAAACAGAAGCAGCCATGGCTGTGTTGTACAGTGCCAAGCCTGCCAACCTTTTGGAGGAAAGGCCACACTCACCCTCAGAGGTCTGCACTTGACAGGGCCCAGACTGGGACTGGGGAACAAAGGGTAAAGTGGCAAATACCTTGGCCAAAAGCTTAGCAGCATTCTGCAAGTACTGCCAGTCAATCCAAGTCCCCAAATTGTTCATGACTCTCTCCTGAATCTTCTCATGAATTCGCTGGTATGTCTGGGCCTCTAGCTGCAAACTTTTGTTGTGATTTTCCCACTACAAAGCAGAGAAGAAAAGATAAAAGTGTACATATTCTGGAAAGGAACAGACATCCAACTAAGAGTCCATGACAGATACGCTGGCACAGATTTAACTGATGGAGAAAAGACAGCCCTTGTCTGTTCTTCCATCTATCACTCAACCCAGATGAGCACCAGTCCCATTCCCATCAACTGTGACTACCCTGTAGCCTAAAAACCAAATCTACATAGATAGCACCCAGGGTTGCTGCAGGAGCTATGGGGTTTTTCATGTGCATGAGCTGATTTTGGCTACTAGTTATCCCAGTCATCTCACCTCAGCAGGCCAGTGGGAGGAAGACTACACTGCAAGGAGGCAGAACACCTACCCTTTCAAAATAGAACAAGTACTTCTTGAGGGCTTCCCTGGCTTGGGCTTGCTGGCTCTGGTTGACAATATCAGGATTTTCCTTGTACCGACTGCACTCATAGTACTCACTGCCATGTGTCTTCCAATCTCCTAGACACATCCAGCAAAAATCTGCACAGAACAGAGGGTAAGTCATTTATACATACGAAGCAACCATAGACAGACAAAGCAGAGGGATAAACAGAGCCTACTGCTCTTAGGGGTCAGCTAGATAGAACCTCCCAAGGTTTTTTTCCTTCTCCCTCCAGAGGAAATGTGCAAGTTCATCTCTGTGACTCCTCACTAGCCCTTTAGCCTGTTTTTGCTAGCAATGGTCTAGAGATACTCATTCCTTGTACTGTGTGCTTGCCTTACAAACTCAACACAGATGCTGACTGTACAAGGTCACAGGTCTGGTTTTTTTTTTTTTTTTGGTGGAACCAGGGATTGAACTCAGGCCCTTGCTTGCCAGGCAAGCGCTTATTCTACTGAGCTATTTCCCTGGCTCTAAGGTCACGGTGTGTTATGAATCCCTTGACAAGAAAAAACTTATCCAAGTGAGCCCCACTTAGTCATTTATAATATATCATCTGTAAAATTACCTCTGGGACCAGGCAGATAGCTCAGTGGAAAAAGTGCTTGCCTGGCAATCACAAGGTCGTGAGTTCAATCCCCGGATACCACCAATAAATAAATAAATAAATAAATAAATAAATAAATAAAATTACCTCTGGATACCTCCCATACTCACAAACTTATTCTAGAAGGAATTTTATTTAATGAGTTCAAGACCAGCCTGATCTATATAGTGAGGCCCTGTCACAAACAAGGAAACAAACAAATCAAGCAAAAGGAAAAAGCACTTATTTCTATAAAAACTATATATATTTAATAATTTATTATCAGAATTATGACCACTTCCATAGTGACGAAAACTAAAAATCCCCTGAGGATGATATACACCAGGATATAGTCTACTGGAAAGAGGTCAGGCACAGTTGCAGGATATAGATCCTATTCCAGCAGGGTCACCTAACAACTCATAGAAATCCCCTGGACATGCAGTAGAGGGCTGCCTTTTCAGCCAAGTCAACACAGGCAGACAAACAGAAGCAGGCACAGCTGTGTTGTACAGTGCCCAGTCCCCCAACCCTTCAGAGGTAGGGTCTCTCTAACCCTCAGAAGTCTGCACCTGACAGACCCTACCCTATTAGCTGTCTAATACCATAAGCTGTCCATACGCTGTCTCTGCCAGAGACCCTGCTACTGGTAAACCGTATTTCCCATGATTCATTCTTATAAACTTGCACAACGATTTTCCAAAGGAGGCTCTTGAAAAGTTTGAGGGAAACAGCTAAACCTAGAGACCCAGGTGTCACTCACTTTCTCCTCTCCTAGAAGCATTCATCTTAACAATGGTAATATTGTCCTTTTTCAAAACTTTTCTTTTCCTTTTTTTGTTTTGCGGAACTGGAGACTGAACTCAGGCCCTTGCGCTTGCCAGGAATGCCCTTTTTCTAATCATCTAGACTATACTTGCTCCTTTCCGTTTTCTGAGGTGCACATCAGCCCTCTATTTTTTATTCTTGTGTCTAAATTGCCCAAACTAGACTTGAATTTGCACAATTCTCCTGCCTCAACCTCCTAGAGTGTTGGGACTGCAGGCCTTCACCACCCATCTACCTTGCTTGCTCCTATTTTACAAATCAACACAGTGCTAAGACTTGCTCAAATAAACAGCAAGGGATGATAACTCTGAGTGTCAAAAGACAGGGAGACGGGGCTGGGGAAATGGCTCAGTGGAACAAGTGCCTGCCTGGCAACATAAGGTCCTGAATTCGATCCCTGGTACCACAAAAAAAAAAAAAAAAAAAACAAACCTCCCCAAAAACCAACAAAAACAAAAAAACTATGAGATTGTGATTGGGGAAGGTTACATGGGGAGCTTCTCAGGCACAAGGAATATAGTGCTGGTTCTCTCTGATTTGTTTTGTTTTTGAGTACTTGAAACTGAACCCAGGTCGTTCACACTCAACTTCATCCTCAGCCCTTCTTTAAATAGGGTCTTGCTAAGTCAATAAGTTCCCCAGGCTAGACTCAAACTCACAATTATTGGCTCAACTTTCCAGGCAGCTGTTATTACGGGCATGTACCACCATGCCTGGCCTCTTTTACCCCTGGAGACAGGTCTCACTATATTGCCCACTCTGGCCTTGATCTTCTGTGCCAAGAGATGGTCTTTCCTCAGCCTCTCCCCTCTCATGAGGGCAGATTCATGACAGTAAGATACAGTCCTTATGTCTTAAGTATCTAGGACTACATGCACATGGTGATGCTCAGTTGTCATTCATTTTATTGTTTGATTACTTTTATTTTATGTAGTTAGTACAAGGTCTCACTACACAGCTTGGACTCGTAGGTAGGCCTGGGTACATCATGAGTTCAAGGCCAGTCTGGATTACTTGCTGCCCTAGAAATTCCTCTAATGGAAAAGCTATGATTTTACAACCTCTGCTAAACCCACGCATAATCGCTATAAATAAGCTATCAATAAAATAGCACCGATAAGTCCCTATTTACCTGGACTTACAAAAAGCATAAAAAGGACACACTAAAATCTTGGATGGTCAAGTACCATGAAATCACTCCAAACTTGACTTCTGATCTATGTATGTCAGGCAGATAGTCACGAGTGAGATTATAAAAGGGATCAAAAAGCACAAAATAAAATCAAGAGCTGCTTTAGGTGAGCTATAGCAACTGTAAAGTGACTCAGGCTCACCTTTGTCATTTCACTACAAAATAACTCACTGAGCAAGCCATGAAGACCCAAGCACAAGATACACAGACCATGCCACTGGGCCTTAGGCACCAGGCCTGGGACTCACCGTGTTTACATTTGGAGCATTGCTGTCAGAGGGAAACAGAAGAGAACACATTAAAGGCACGCTGACCAAAGGCTCCATGTCACACATGCAAAATGTACAGGCTTCTGCTCACCATGTGATTGCAGCCTCCATTCTTCTCAATGCAGATGTTGCACTTGGGACACTGAGGAGACAGAAGGGTGCCATTAGGCTCACGAACATCAGGCTGGTTCTAAGACAAATTACATAAAGCTCCTGGCACCAGTGCCCAGTAGCTCATAGTTCAAGCACATCTGGGGAGGAACATCTCACTTAAATGTGGCAGGTCGCTGAGGCTGGAACAGTAATTCAAGGAAATGAGGTCAGCATGTTTGGCTTTGAAACAATTCAAGTACAAGCTGAGCTCCAGTACATCTTCCACCATCTGTTCCTGCTATGAAGCCACTCAGGCTGAGCCCTGGCTGAATCAGCAGAAAGCCTGCCTGCTGGGAAAGGCTGTCAAAGAAGCCTGAGAGCCAACACAAGGGATTAAGTCTTGGCTAGCCTGTCTGGACTTCTGCTTTCAGAAGAGTACAATGAAAACTACCACTAAAGCTCACGCTTTCATTTGAGAGAGGCTAGCTACCCTAAGCAGCAATTCAAGACTGGCCTGATGGTGAGACTCCCACTGCCATGAAGCAGGCAACGTTTAACGATGTCATGGTCAGAGCTGTGCTTGTGAAGCGTATAGATTCCTTGAGGGCCCACTGGCCCCCAGGATTGCAGACCATGCTTTCCCACAGGAAGCTGCAAAATAAGAACTAGGTAGATCGGGGCTATTACAGCCTTGTTATTTATCAGATATGCTAGTAACCATCCCCCTTTCCCAAGGATATTAAAGTCCGGTAAGTGTTCAGTAAAAACTAGTTTTCCTTCTAAGTAGTTCTCCTTTATAGTAGGTACACCCAATGTATTCTATGATATATTGCCGTAAATCCTGTCAAGTCTGGATGAGTGTTTACAGCTGCTAGCAAAGGTTCTATGATTCTGTGTGTCCTGCTCTCAGACAGCAAATTTCCAGGGCAGGGCTCTGGACAGCACTACTGAGGGCAGATCCATGACAGTAAGATACAGTCCTTACGTCTTTAGTGTGAGCACTAATGTAGTTGGCTGTTTCAGAGTCGTCTGCACACTTCGTGAGCCATTTCCGGATTGTGGCGCAGTCTGTGGGGGCATGATACATCTGACGACACTTGAAACTTAAAATTGGAAAAGAAAAACATTCAAATACTCATTATATCAGAATCCACATTTAAAATTTTCCTCTCTCCAAGCCAGATTATCAAGAGTTTTTCCAAGAGCCAAAGTCACATCTCAAGCCCTTTCAGATCTGTACTTACCACCTAAGATAAAATGGAAATACTGTATACATGTCTCTTTAACCTGAGCCTCTCTAAGACAGTCTCAACATGTCTGAATAAAATGTTGTTAAATGATTCGGGAGGGGGATGGTACTGAGGATTGAACTCAGGATATGGTTCCTTACCTGTCAGGCAGGCACTTATGCCACTGAGCTGTATCTTTGGCCTATTAAATGATGTTAAATGGTTTTACTCCTACCCTGAAAGAGTGTCAAACACAAGACTCTGGTTTTTGGTTTTATTTTTTTTCCCTATAGTGCAGTCGATGGAATTCAGGACTTTCCACACTCTAAGGACTCTACCACTGAGCAGCACTACAACACTGAGCCCAGCTTCATGTAGGAATGAAGATGTACTCAGAGAATCCTTTGACTTAGACACAGGCAGGACTGAGATTCACTTTTGGAATCACCTCCCAGCCAGATGTGTATATAAAGATACACAAATATCAGAACTTGGGAAATCTGTAGGTAATGAGAAAAACAAATAAGCTACCAATACTTTGTGGTCATATGGCAAAGGCCCTCAAGCAGCTAGGCAAACCTAAGTCTTAGGGAAAGAAGTTCATAATATGGGATAAAGAATGAAGAATACCGTATTTTCCAAAAATAAGACCTAACTAGAAGATAAGTCCTAGCATGACTTTGGTACTTGTGAGTTAAGCCTTACCCCAAAATAAACCCCACTGAAGATCATCATCCAGATGGATACATTTAGTATCTGTTGCAACACATGACAAATGTACTGAGTTATAAGAATATTAATAGTTAGAAATAATACTGGAGGGGCCAGGGAGATGGCTCAGTGGAATAAGCGCTTCCCTGGCAAGCGCAAGGGCCTGAGTTCAATCCCCGGTTCCACCAAAAAAAAAAAGAAATAATGCTGGCATAAATGACAATACATGTTATAACTAGGTATCTGTAAATACCCAAGTGGGAACTTCTGGACAAGGATCAAACCCCTACACAAACAGATGAACTTGAGACTGTTAAATGACCAATTTGAGTACAAATACAGTGCACAAATAATGTATACACTTGATAATGAATGGACCTGACTGTGTCTAATATGAAGTTTCATTAAAGAAACCTTTTGTAAATTTTGGCGTCTGCAGTTTTTCATTGCTTTTGTGTGGATCGTCATTCTTAACTGTTCCTTTTTGTTGTCACTCCTATCTTGTAAGACTTTTTAATTTTTAACTTTTAAATTTTTATTCATTTTAATGAGAAAAAAGATAAAACAGCAATGAAACAGTTTTAAAACAGGTTAGTAGGACGTTTACAGTAATTAATACAATGCATATTGTTGATTTCGTAGTAGTTATTCTCATCTTTAGTAAACACTTTAGTGGGAACTTTGTGAAGCCTAGCCTACAAAAGGTCATGACTTGGGTGAAGAATTCATGGGATAAAAATCATTGACAGTGTTGCCAATACACTATGAGCAGGCTACCTGGACAAGAAGTGCTCATTTTGGTGTGGTGGCGCATGCTGATAATTCCAGCACTCAGGAAGCTGAGGCAGAAAGATCGCTGCAAGTTTGAGGCCAGCTTGGGCTACACAGTGAGTTCAAGGCCAGCATAGACTACAAAGCGAGACCCTATCTAAATTTAAAAAAAGAAGGAAAAAAAAAAAGAAAGAAAAGAAAGAAAAAGAAAAACAAAAATAGTGAGAATCTATCTAAATAAATAAATACAAAAATATGTACATATACATACAGAAATTATCAAAGAAAGGCCAAAACAGAAGAAGAATATAAAACATTGAAGACTGCACTTTTTAAATACAATATGAAAATTATCTGTGTAGGCAGACACCCAGACACATACATAATCTCTGGGCCATGAGCAGCATAAAACAACACATTTTCCAAGAACCCATGCCACTTTTTGGTTTCCAGACTAAGCACGTATCACACACCACATGGAACCTGAGATGCTGGACACAAACCTGTCTACTCAGAGCAGACCAGCTAACATGCCTCAGACTCCACCCCTGCCCTCAGGCCAGTCCAGTTCTGCTGCTGTAGAGATGAGACACAAGCCCAGAGCTGCTCAACACTCACTCACTCTTACCAGAAGACCTCGTTGCACCGATTGCACTGTACTCGGCGAGCTCTAGGCTCCTGTACCCGAATAACCATGGGGCAGTCTGCACCAGGGCAGAGCTGGAGCTGGTAATGACTCTGTGAAAATACCAAGGAAAAACAATGAGGATATCCCCAAGTTGCTCCTTCCAAGACTAACTTCCTTGTATTCTTCTAGATCATGACTTAGAGCAAGGGGCTACATAAATTCAGGGCCAATGTTGTGAAGACCAGGTGTTAAAAAACTATCTGTGAGATGAAAGTAGATATAGCTCATTGGCTCCACCTGTCTACTGAAAGTCAGGCCCTGAGTTCAACTCCTGCTAGAAAGGAGAAAGAAAGGAAGCAAGAAAGAAAGCAAAGAGAAAAAGAGGATAAAGAGAAAAAGAAAAAAAGTAAGTGCAGGGGCTGGTGAGATGGCTCAGTGGTCTAAAGCATCTACTTAGACTCAAGCTAAGCTAAGCAAAGCACAGGGACCACGGTTCAATCCTCCAGCACCACATGCCAGCCAGCCTCCGCCCCCTGGTGGGCTGAGCTGGCCACACACACACACACACACACACACACACACACACACAAAATAAATAATAATAAAAAGTAAGTGCATACGGCTTTAGGCTAGAAACATTCAGCTATGTGTTTAGCAGCTCTGAGGGGCTCAATGATCCTCAGGAATCTATCAAAATCAGCCAAGAAGGCTGAGTATGATAGCACACAACTGTAATCCTCGCACTATGAAGGCTGAGGCAGGAGGACTGCCATGAGTTTGAGGTCAGCCTGGGATACATAAGACTGGCAAGTTCAAGGCCAGTCTATACTACATAGAGAGATCTTGCCTCAAAAATTAAAAACAAACAAAAAACACAAGAGCACAAAGAAAGACCTTCTGTTAATACTGCAGCCCATGTGTAAGACCATAAATCAATCCAGTAAGTTTAAGCATTTACAACCAAGAAGAAAACTGCTAAATGGAATGAGCAAAACTGGATAGATAGCCTAACAGAGGGAAAAGATTCTAAAACTGACCATGCTGCAAATTCTGGACATATTTTCAAAAATGCTTAAAAAGAAATACTATCGCATTCAGAGTTACACAGCAAACCAAATGCAATAGCAAATCTTGAAACATATCTGACCTATGTTCATCCCCTGACATGTTATTTAAGCATTTGTGTATAAAGTAGGGATGTCTGTCTGTTCTGTGGAAAAGAAGCCAAGACACCAGAGAGATAAATTAATGAGTCAACAGTCACACAGCAAGGAAGTAACAGATCTGAGATTCATACTATAATCAATTTCATAGCTTTTGTTCTTCAATACCATGCTAGTTTTTTGTTTGTTTGTTTTTTTAAACTTAAAAGCCATGGACAGACTGGGTGTAGTGATGCACGCCTGTAATCCCAGCACTTTGGAGGCTGAAAATAGGAGGATCACTATGAGTCTGATCTGTGTAGTGAGACCTTGTACTAAATACATAAATCCATCCATCCATCCATCCATCCATCCATCCATCCATCCATCCATCGAGCTCTTTCTTCAAAGAGCAGTATCAAAAGGCTGTATGATCTATAAAGTAAATTATGGTGACCATCTGATGAAAGCTAGGTACAGGAAGACAGAAGGCAGAAGGCAGAAAAACAGAAGCTAGTCGTACCTCCACATAGTCCCTGAAGAGGTAGCGCCTGTATTTGTCTTTCAATTCTTCACTGGGAAGCAACGGAAACACAAAGTCCTCTGGTGTACGGAGTGGACAGTCCTGAGCCATACAAGAGACTCCTGTTGAATAAAAACAATCTGATGGACGACCTTACTGCAGAAGACATATATACTTGCTCATGGAGTTCTACCAATAAATTCTGATTCCATATAACAAACTCTTAAAGCAACAGAAATTCAAGAACACAAACATTTTCATAGTAATGCAATAAAGCTATTATTCCAAGCTACATATATGACACCAAAAGCACCACTAAATAACTATATCATTATATAGTTGTTTGTTTGAATTTGAGACAGGATCTCACTATGTAGCCCAAACTGGCCTTGAACTTGCAGCAAACCTCCTGCCTCAGCCTCCTAAGTGCTGGCATTACAGTCATGTGCTATAATGCCTTGGCTCTTATGTAGGTTTCTTGACTAAGAATTTAATTTTATGATATTTAAAATTATATGTATGTGATCATTAATACAATGGTATTTTGCAGACACCAATTAATGTAATGATAATTAGTTTTAACATTATTAAGTCATAATTTAACAAATACTTCTATAGCTGATCATCAAATTTGATTTGTTATGCTGCCTGAATAGCAGCAAGCTCAGGTGTTTTCTGAGTTATGGCTGCCACATAGGGAACTGATTAAAAGGGCAGCTGGAAAAGGTGAGAAAAGATAAACTTATATTCATGCTACCATTTATAACAGCTTTTTTGTTTGGGGGGGATTACTGAGAAACTCAGGGGTACTCTATCAGTGAGCTTTATCTCCAGCCTTTCAAAATTTTTTTATATTTTTTTGAGATAGGAAAAAATGCTATGTCACCCAGACTGGCCTTGAACTTGCCATCTTCCTGTCTCAGCCTTCTGAGTAGTTGGAATTACAAGTGCATATTATCATGCCCAGCTCACAATAGCTTTAATTTTCTCATGTTGCTGAGGACAGGGGTATAACCCTGACACTGTGTGAACAGAGGGATTTGGAAAGCACTAGTTCTAACAATAAAAACCTCTGTCAATCTTAGAATTGAGCACATGAGAAGTCAGAGTAAAAGATAAATATCTCATGTCAGCCTTTTATAAATTCTGGGGCACTTACCCACACCCACGCCGTCCTTGACAAGTACTGAGCAGTGCTGCTCCCAGCAGCTGCGGCAAAACTGATGCTGACAGGCCAGAGAGAGTAAGTTTTCCTTCCGCACAAACTGCATACACACTGCACAGTGGTGAGGAGGATGGGCTGTGGGGACCTGAAGAGAAATAGAGCCACTTGAGCCAGAAAGGAGCCTTCAAGCCTAGAAAGGCTCTAGAAGTTCCTTGTTGCAGTTGGGAGCACGGAAAGTTATCCTGACACTGCAACAAGTGTCATAGTGCAACTGCACTGAGTCCTAAAGGGTGCTAAGCAGAAAACATATACCAGGAATGCTTCTTAAAGGTGGTGGTACCTGAGCTGGACTTGCAGAGTATCTAGGATTCAGGGAGGCAGAAGGCTGAAATAAAAATTAAAATACAGGATTTCAGATCTACTGAGATCTTTTGAGGTCACGTTAGCCTAACTTCTTTTAATGGCCAGTGAGTTTCTTTTGCAAACTGCCCCATTCCACACAGCAGAGCAAGCCCTCAAAAAAAAAAAAAAAAAAAAAAAAAAAAAAAAAAAAAAAAAATCAAACTATAAACCAAGACATAAAGGTTCTTAGAAGCAGCACACACTGTAGTTTTTCACATGTCAATGGCACTGATTTTTCCATATCAGTATGCCCAAGAGACAAAACATTAAGCTTTTTCCATGTAACACCTCACCCTAAACACAAGAAAGAGATGTCACATTTAACTAACTTAAAGGGAAAGGTGAGACACTCTTCTAGCATGTGGGCAAATGACTGCAAAGGCAGAACTCCAGAACTCAGGCCATGCCACACCAACTGGAAGACCAAAAACTCTGGGCTAAAACTACAAGTCAAAGGAAAAGTCCACCTACAAATTTTTCTTTTTCCATAGTAGGTGTTTTAGCACTGTGCTACATCTTTAGCTCACATTTAGCAATTTACATGAGGTTCTTTTTGGTTCACTAGAAAACTCAAAAACAAATTAAAGAGTTTTTCATGTTTATCTGGTATGTTTCTGAAAATCCTTTTCTAAGAGGCCGCAGAAGTATGTGATTTGAGTCCCAGTTCCCTTTCCATTATAAAAGCTCTTTTTAACAAAGCCCTCAAACAGTGTTCAACAAATGTTTTAAGGCAATGTTACTGAGAAACATCAGCAGGTTTTTGAAACTAGCAGTTAATTGATAGGATTCTCACCCTGACTAATTATATATGCTGATACT
>NW_004524584.1:14267891-14281213 GCF_000260255.1 Octodon degus | reverse complement strand
CTGGCATGTGGTGCTGGGGGATTGAACCGCGGTCCCTGATGCTTTTGCTAAGCTTGTTCTAAGTAGGTGCTTTAGACCACTGAGCCATCTCTCCAGCCCGACATACCATTTTATTACCATACTGTCTCTCAAGTAAAAGTTTTCTTTTTTCTTTAAATAAAGGGTAATAAATGAAAAAAAGACAAAAAAAAAAAGTCACAGGACTGTCCTGCTACAATGCTGCATATGGTTAGATTTCTAAATTTCTATGCAAAAATATGTGTTTATACCTATTTTTAAAATTATTTTTTTCTTCACATTCTATAAGGACTCAAAGTTCAACACATCAATACTTGATGGAAAATACTTGTTCCATGTTATGCCTAAGATGTTTGATATTTAGACAGATAGGGTAAACCGAACTGCATATGTTGTAGGGTAATAATAAGCTTCTCTTCTGGAGGGTTAACAGCCTAAGTTTGCAGATTAAAAATTGGAGAAAAGGAAGGGCTGCAAGGTCAGCCAACATTTTGGCCCTAGCCTTTCAAGGTTAGTAAAGACTCAGGACATAGGAGAACCTGTATTGTAACACCAGGTAACTCAGTTGTACCCCAAATTTTCTGATCAAGGAGATTATGGAGCCACAGAGGAATGTGATTGATGATGTATAGTGTGCCTAAGGAGAGTCACATGGAGAGAAAACATTCTCTCAGGCTTTCACAGAAAGCAAATTGGTTAAGCAATGGCCGTGACTCATCCACATGTCTGACAACCACAAAGGATGTACAAAGTGCGGTACGGGGTTACAGGATAAATCCTGAGGGTACCTGACTGACCTTATCAGATACAATAGTTATACTTCTTGTTATATAGGTTTTGATTTATCTTGTTCTTAACCATCAGCAGAAAAGTATAAAAACGAGGTATATAAAGTAAAGCCATATCAATATGCTGAGCTGTAAAAGGCTCAAGTCAACAACTTCTGTGGTCAACCCACTACTATTGTGGACTGCTGGACTGTGTTGGATTGTTTGGCTGAATTCAAGCACCTATAGTATTTAGATGCCAATAGAATACCCATCTCTGACAGGACTAAACAAAAAAAGGGGATACAAAGGAAGGACCATTTTGTGTTTGTATATACAGAATAGTTAGGATAGATATACAGCTACTTTCGCTTAATTCAATGAGAAGAAAGATTTATACTAACGGTATTTGGACAGGATATCCTGTCTGCTTCTTGTATTATGGATAACCACTAAGATAACAAGGTACAAGGTATTAATTATTGAAACTATCCTATTAATCAGCTTTGAAACTGTCTCATTGATACTTGTTTCTCAATAAAATAAAATAAATGTTCATTGATCTCCCAGATATAAAGAAAATTGCTATGCACTGTTAAAACAGTTCCTATGGTGAGAGAAATAAGATGAGCTTGCTATTATAACATCCCCCCAAAAATGTAAAGATACACCAGGTATGGTGACGCACATCTATAATTCTACCACTCCTGGAGACTGAGGCAAGAAGATTCTGGCCCAGTCTGGAGAACTTAATGACTTCATAAAACCTTATCTCAAAAAAAAAACCACAAAAACCCTCAGTTGGAGGACCTGAGTTTCATCTCCAGCACCACAAAAAAGAAAAAGAAAGTGTAAAAACATTATTAGATCTAAGTGTGGAGGGCTGTCAGTCATCATAGCAAACAGGCTTTGTGAAAAGGTAACTTTGATTTGAGTCTTTAAAGGTAAATTTCATTCCGACAATCAAAGGTAGGAATATAGCTCAAACATTCTTGGTCAGGGAAGGCACAAGCAATGTCACAGAAGTACACAATGATCTTGGGAACACCAACAAACCAGAAGGAAGGGAATGAAGGTTGTGTGAAGCCAAAGAAGGTAAAGTAAGGCTACAAAGGGCCCAAAGACAAGAAATTAGTTACTGCCTATTTATGAGGCAACTTTTTTTAATGGACAGTACAGGAAATGAAATCTACAGTTTTGAGTATGCTAGCTATGTGCTCTACCACTGAACTACATCCCCACCTCCAACTTTTCAAACTGTAACAGAAATGGAAGACTTGAGCCTCAGCAAGTATTTTGGGTATGCTATCTGAGAAGCAAAACATAAATGGTTCTCAGTGATATTAGTACAGGCCACAGTGAGAACCATATGCATCCAGAGAGAAGACTCTAGAAGGAAACTCACATATTTTGATGGATTAGGCTGAACTCGAGCCTCTACAAGCAGCTGAGCAGAATTGGTCTTATATCTACAAAAGAAGAAATGAATAAAATCAGAAAATGAAAGATATTTTTACATTTGAACAGTAATAGGACAGAGCATCATGTAGCATGATCACATTAAACTGCCTTTATCTCTAATTACCTCTCCATAGAACCAACCAAACTTTATCTAAAAACAAAGATTTTTTTTCCTTCTTCAATTTTTAAAATGTTTAATGGTATAAGGAAAGTACTATTTCAAAGGGACTGAAGAAAATATTTATAGTAGACCAGATCTGCATTAAATTTGGTTCAGGAGGGCTGGCCAAATAGCTCAGCAGATTAAAGTGCCTGCAAGCAGGCACAGGGGCTGGGGGTTCGATCCCCAGGTCTGCCATGCCGGCCCCAACCCCAGGGTGCCCTGAGATGGCAACTGAGACTGGGCATGGTGGCGTGCGCCTGTAATCCCAGCTCTTGGGAGGGATTAAATGGGCAGATCATTACTAGTCTGATCTAGTAGTGAGACCCTGAACAACTTGACCCTTCCCTAAAATACAGAAAAAAAAAAAAAAAAAAAAAAAATTGGTTCAGGAGATACAGAAAGAAACTCTACCTTCAGGATAGGCAAAGATTCCTAAACACAGAAAACAGAAAACACAAAATGCCTGGTAAATCATGGCACATTTAAACACTTCAGGTAGTACACACTTGTAATCCCAGCACTTGGGAGGCTAAAGAGATCCCTGAGTTCAAGGTCAGCCTGGATTACATGGTGAGTTCAAGCCTAGCCTAAACTATATAACAAGACTCTGTGTCTTTAAAAAAAAAGAAAAAAAAGGCAAAGCAGGGGCATTTCATAGAAGGCTACTAACCATATAAAAGATACTTAACTTCCTTGATAATCTAAGACACTGGAAAAAAAAAAGTCGCATCCCACTATATCCATCAGATTGCAAAATTAATTTTGACAAGCAGAAACATTGATATGCCACTGGTAAGAGTGTAAAGTAACATGATTAATTCAGAAAACCACCTGATAATTCTAATAAAGTTGAAGACACACATACACTACAACTCAGAAATTCACTCTTTTGATATTAATTTTTATTAGTATGTATTTGCAGTACACAGCGATTACATTCTTGTGGGGAGTTGGTACATGCATGTTAACACATTTCAATTCTTTTTGCAACCCTTTCCTCTCTCAAAAACTCTACTTTTATGCCTTAGAAAAGTTATGGGATATCAAGAAAAATTAAAAAAAGTAAAGTCACCTACAACAGTTTTCAGAGTTGCATTTTTTTTAACAGCAAAAAAAGACTAAAAACCTCACAAAGACTTTCTTGACCAGAGAAAGAACACATATTCTTTGATAAGATAGCATAAAAAGTAACCATGTTAATTTACAAAGTACATATAGCATAATTCCCTATCTATATAGTTCCCAAAACATACAACTAAAATGTATAATGTAAGAGTGATTAGGAAAGTTAAACACTCGGTTCAATGCCACTAGCTGCCTTTGGGATGAAGAAAGGGGATATGGACAGGCTGAACTATCTCCATAGGCCTCTGTGTAGGAAGGGACAGGCTGTTATTGCTTTTCTTTCTTTTCTGTCTTGTTTTTTTGAGGCAGGGTCTCTGTCACATAGTGCAAACTGGCTCTGAGGTCACTACGTAACTCAGGCTGGCCTCAAACTTAGTGATTCTCCTGCCTCAGCCTCTCAAGTGCTAGGACTATAGGTATATGCACAGCCTGGCTTTATTTTTCCTTGTACTCGAGATTGAACACAGGAAGTGTTGTGCTACAGTCCAAGCCATTAATTTATTCATGTATGTATGTATGTATGTATGTATTCATGTACATGGTGCTGGGGGTTGAATCCAGGACCTGAAAGCTGAGCTCCATCCATCTTTCTTTCTTTTCGCTATGCAGTTCAGACTGGCCTTAAGCTTAGTTTGTAACCCAGGCTGGTCTGGAAGTCACAATGATCCTCCTGCTTCAGCCTCCCAAGCAGTGGGATTAGAGGCGTGTGACACCATGCCCAGCTGCTAAGCTACATCTTCAATCTTCCATATATATATATATATATATTTTGAGTCCACTAAGTTACCCAGGCTGGGCTTGAATTTGCCATTATTGCCCCAGCTGGCCTTGATCTTATGATTCTCCTCCATTAGCCTCCTAAGCAGCCAGAATTACAGGCCTTTACTATCATGACCAGCTTCAGATGGTCGTTTGTGTGGATACCAAAATGACTGCTCTATGATCATATATATTCTTTTCTTTTTTTAAATGTATTTTAGTACAGGGTCTACAGGGTCTCACTACCAGATCAGACTCATAGTGATCCTCCTGTTTTCAGCCTCCCAAGTGCTGGATTACAGGCACACGCCACCATGCCCAGTCTCAGTGTGCTCTGGGGGTAGGGTCGGTAGGGTACACTTGGACCTGGTTGCTGTACCTGCCTAAGCAGGTAGTCCACTGAGCCATCTGGCTGGTCCCATTCTCTAAAAAAATTTTTTAATAGTAAAATTTCAGTCCCTTCTGGAAAAAGCCATAACATAAATATGTTTAAAAATAAACAGAATTATCATGTGGCAATAAAAGTGCTACACCAAGCCCAGATAAATTTCCAAGACACCACTTACTGCAGCTTGAAAAGCACCACATGTCACCACCTTACCGTTTGTAGTCAGAATCCTACCTCTACCTATCTTTGTTGAGGAACTGTTTCATTCCTAGTTCTCACACTAGTACTCTTTTTTTTTTTTTTTTAAAGTTTATTTATTTATTTATTGTGTGTATGCGCGCGCGTGCGTGGCCAGCTCAGCCCACCAGGGGGCGGGGCTGGCTGGCATGTGGTGCTGGGGGATTGAACCGTGGTCCCTGTGCTTTGCTAACTCTTAACGTTAACTATTCAAATCTCTACTCCCAAGTTATGATAGAGACTGGGCAGTCAGACATAACCCATTACCAGAATCTATGTGGCTCCAGCTATATCAATTGTGGAAGTTCATCTGTAATTCCCTATGTTCAGCTCTTGAGTACAGAAAATGTAAATGTAGTGACAGGAATGAGTTGCCCTTTTTTGAGCATACTAAGCTGGTATGGTCATCTCAGTTATATTTACCTCAAAGGAGAAAAGGTTTAACTTTCCTTTGTAGATACATAAATGGAATTACAACATAGGAAGAAAGAAAAATCCATTGTTGGTCTGATGTGGTGGTACACGCTTGTAATCTCATTGTGTGGGAGGCTGAGGCAAGAAAATTGCCATGACTTTGAGGTCAGCCTAGTCTACATTGTAAGACCCAGTCTCAAATCACCAAAAATGAAAAGAAAAAAGAATAATCCACCATGGTGTTAATAGGCAGTGGTAATATGGTGCTTTTCACTTGGGGAAATTTTATTCCCTAGACATCAGGTACAGTTTCACACATCTGTAATGCCAGCACTCAGGAGGCTGAGGCAGAAGGATCACCATGAATTTGAAAATTTAGGACTGGCTAAATAGCTCAGTGGATTAAAGCACCTGCAAACAGGCGCAGGGGCCAGAGGTTTGATCCTGAGCCTGCTGTGCTGGCCCTGCCTTCAGGGTATGCTGAGACAGCAACTGAGACTGGGTGTGGTGAGGCTGGCCTGTAATCCTTGCTCTTGGGATTAAACAGTAAACAGGCGGATCACTACGAGTCTGATCTAGTACTAAGTCCCTGAACACCTTGTGGACCCTTCCCTAAAAAAGAAAAAAGAAAATTTGAAGCCAGCCTGAACTACACAGTGAGACCCTGTCTTGAAGAAATAATAATAATAGTTATTATTTTGTTCATCATGGATTATCTGATACATACTTTAGACAATTTTGGTTGTCAAGGACTTGGATATAATACTGCCACTGACTTCAAGTGGATATGGACCAGGAACACTGTCAAACATCCTATAGTTCACATAGTACTCCCTCACAGTAAAATAACTGTCCAGGTGGGCATAGTGGCACATGCCTGTAATAACAGCACTCAAAAGGTTGAGACAGGAGGATTGCTGCAAAGTTCTGAGAGCAGTCTGGGCTACAAAGTAAGCTCAAGGCCAGACTGAACTGCATAGCGGGATCCTGTCTCAAAAATACTAAAAAAACAAAAAACAAAAAACCCTAAACAAAAACACAACAACAGCAATAAACAAACCAACAACTGTCCAGGCCCAAATGTCAATAGTGCTGAGGATGAAAAATACTGAGCTAGACACCTGCCAGTGTGGGTGGGGCAGAGGAGATCTTTCCAGAAGATGCACGAGGATGCCTTTTCCTGACAACTACCAAGACATCTGAGACTCTAGGACCTATGGCTTGAAAGTTCTGGCTTTGGAGAAGTATGAAGGAATACTCTTAATACCCTCTGGCAATGGCAGTAGATGGTAAAGTGGCTGATATTCTAAAAACCATTAATGTGATGTATTAACAATAAGGTCCTCACTTGATGTATCCAATAGTAGTAACTGGAGCCAGGGTTACTGGAGCCAAGGATACTGGAGCATACTTGTAATTCCAATACTCTGGAAGACTAAGGCAAGAGGATCAAAAGTACAACCCTAGCTTGGGCAACTTAGCAAGACTCTATCTCAAAAAAAAAAGGAGCTGGAGATGTAGCTCAATGTTAAAGACCTGCATTCAATCCCTAGTACCAGGGTACTGGGAGTGCAGTAACTGGAAGTGTCATCTAGAAGGGCACCAATTAAAAATCAAAGCTGGAGGGCTAGGGAGATAGCTCAGTGGTCTAAGCACATGCCTGGCAAGCGCAAAGACCCAAGTTCCATCCCTGGAACCCTTGGGTGTACTGTGCCAGTCCAAAAATGGGTATAAACGTGTAATCCCAGCGCTAATCACTACAAGTCTGAACTGTGCAGTGAGACCCTGTAACAAATAAGTAAAATAAACATATATAATTTTCCCCCCTTTTTCTTTTTTGGAAAAAAAATCAAAGCCAGATGTGGTGGCACATGCCTATTAATTCCAACACTCAAGAGGCAGACCTGGGAGGATAGCTAGCCTGAGCTACATAGTAAGTTCAGGACCAGCCTGAATTACATGGTGAGACCCTGTTAAAACACACACACACACACACACACACACACACACACACACACACACACACACACAATAGCAAAAAACCAAAAATTGACAACAACAAAAAACAACAGCATAGAAGCACAGTTTGGAAAACAGTATGGAACACCTATATAATGAAACATTGTCATATAAAGAAGATGGGGCTAGGGATTTAGCTCTGTGGCCTAGTGCCTGCCTGGCAGCACAGATCCTGAGCTCATTTCTGATCAAACAAATGAAAAAAAAAAAAAAAAGAAAACCAACCCCTTGGGAGAATATGCTGATGATAATGGAAAAATGTTTATAATTTAAAGAGATGTAATATTAGTATTTAAATCCTATAATATGCACATAAAAAGAATATGCTCCAAAGTGTAAATAATGATCACCAGTGGGTGAGTGGGCAGAGAAGAGAGCTATATGCAATCCCATCTCCTCTCCTCTAACAATCTTACCTGTCCAGTATCTCTGAGACTTGCCAGTGGAAATTAACTAATATAAGTTTGGCAACAGAATGAGATACCTGAAAAGAAGAAAGAAAAAAAAAAATCAAATTATAACAGGAGTTTCGTTCAGAGTGCTCCACAATTTGAGATGTGTATAATGAAGTCCATCCAAAACTTAGGTTTAATTTCCAAATTCTTTCTGTTGACTCTACTTTGCCTTTCAAATTCAGACCCTTATAATCTTGGTAATTTTAAAATTTTGTTTATTTATTTATTTGACACAGGGACTGGCTATACAATTCGGCCTGGCCTTGTGCTCACTTTTGTAGTCCCCAGGTTGGTCTTGAACTCACAGTGATTCTCCTGTCTCCACCTCCCACATGCTGGGATTACAGGCACATTCTACCATGTCCAGTTCTGAGGCCAGCATGATGCACGCAGGGTTCCAGGGTCTATGGGGTCAGGGATCAAACTCAGGTCCTTGTGCGTGCCAGGTAGGTGCTTATAACTCCCAGACCCTTAAGTTTGGTATTTTTATGATCTTCTTCTTCTTCTTTGTTGTTGTTGTTATTATTATTATTTTGCAGTACCAGAGACTGAACTCATGACCTTCTGCTTGCCAGGCAGGAGTTTATACTATTGAACTATCTCCCCCGCCCTTCTATCTTTGTTTTAATTAATGATCCTTCCAAGAAAATTTCATTTGATATTTAAGCCAAAGCACCTCTTCTATGGCAAATAACAAACTGGTAACTATAATCACAAGAGATATGGGGTTGGGCATGGTGCTGGATGCCAGCAATCCTAGTTTTTGTAGAGCCCAAGGAAGGAGGATCTTAAGTTTGAGCCTCGCCCAGCAAATTAGTGACTTAGCAAGACTCAAAGTATGAAAATAAATAAATACATAAATAGGACTAGGGAATGTAGCTCTGTTCAGTCTCCACTACAACAAAAAATTTAAAAGGAGATGAAACATATATGTGTTCCCTCACATGCCATAGGAGGCCATATACACAAAGTAGTTAGGCCTTGTGTTTGCAGAAAATTTCCAAACCTTCACTTCCTTGTATAAACTACAACAAAAACAAAAAAGAGGGGCCAGGGAGACAGCTTCATAGAATAAGCACTTGCCTGGCAAGTGCAAGGGCCTCAGTTCAATCCCCAGTTCTGCAGAAAAAAAGAAAGAAACAAATCCACAAAAATACCCCCAGAAAATAATAAATCTCCAAATCTTGTCTAAAACTCAATTCCCAGTATTCTATAAATTCTAATTGCAAAAATAGTTTAAAAAACTGTGGGCTCTTATCTTTTAGGGACCGCTTAAAAGCACTCTTCTTTTAACCTTTTTAGTACAGGGTCTACAGGGTCTCACTACACAGATCAGACTTGTAGTGATCCTCCTGTTTTCAGTCTCCCAAGTGCTAGGTTAACAGGCACACACTACCACGCCCAGTCTCAAAAGTATTCTGTATTCAAAAGCTTCAGAGATGATTTGTTATTACTGTTTAGTTTTTGAGGCAAGGTCTCATTATGTAGTTTAGGCTGGTTTTGAATTCACTATGTAGCCCAGGCTAGCCTTGAACTTGCAGGCATCTTTCTGCCTTAGCCTCTTGGGTGCTGTATGATACCATGACTTGCTCAGATAATTTGAACTAGTAATTCTACTTCTAGAAATTCTTCCAGAGGAACTGGTGAAGGATATGTGTGCCACTGGTTTATTTAATACAGTAAGAAGTTTAAAATAACCTAAATGTCCAGCAGAATGAGCTAGATAATATATGGCAGATTCATGCAATAGACTACTATCTAGTTATTGAAAGGAATGTTACAGATGATTATTGACGTAGAAAGAAGTTGGCATTTCAGCATTAAGGAAGCAAATGATAAGCATCTACTACTATACATGTTATAGCCATAATATCTAGTTAATTGGTAAGTAAGCTAATTATGAAACACTAACCAAGTGTGACAACCCCTAGAGTTAAACTGATCCCCAACTGGAGACTAAAGGGGGCATAGCCCAGAGGACAATTAATGCCACAGCCTGTGCAATCAGTGAGTATGGTTACTGTCCCATAGCACAAGTACATCTGAAAAAAAAAAACAGTAACTCAGGAGTTGGGTATTTTTTTTTTTTTTCAGTTTTACTTCAATTAGGATAAGTGCACCTATTTCCTTTCCATGATAGGGTAAGAGGCCATGTATGTTGTCAAAGTATTTTCTTTTCAAGGCTCGTGGAGACTTCAAGCCTGCATTTCCTGAATTATTGATGATATGTCTCCTAACTGTGGCCCTAGCAAAACTATTCATTCCAAAAAACCACTACTGAAAATAAAAAGATGAAACTTTTAACCTTTAACTTTGAATATAATTTTTGGCTACTAATACTTTTAAAAAACGTAATAGACATATGCTCCTAGCTGGAATCTTTTTTGTCTTCTTTTATCCAAGACACCAAGTGTTAGCAAAGGCAGTGAGCTCCTCAGGAAGCCAGAAAAGCCCTGGCCATGTCTAGTAGTCACCTCCTTTCATTACCACAGATGGTCTATGTGGCCCCTTAAGCTAAGCACAATAGTCAGGCAACCTCTCTTGGATCCATGGAGCCTAGAACTAGTGAGACAGGGTCTCCCTTGCTATGTAGTTCAGGTTGTCGGGACTCATTATGCAGTCCAGGCTGGACTTGAACCCTCAGCAATCCTCCTCTTACCTTAGCCTCCTGTGTGCTGGAATTATAGGCACGCACAATCACACCTGACTAATATTATTAAGTGATCTTACATATTTTCAAAATAAAACTGCTATTTAAAGAAGGTCAATAAATTTTAACACTGTGCTTATTAGCCTGATTCATTATTTTCAGTAATACTAGGAGCCATAACAAAGTCTATCAATAGATAACAACATGACCCTCTGATAAAATCAAAAATAAATGACAACTATGCTAAAGACAAATTCAGACAGACTATTCCAGTGAAGTTACTTTCTGCTGAGAAAAGAAGGTATGAAAGCAAACTGGAGGTTTAGCTCAGAGTTGGAATGCTTGCCTATCATATATGAGGCCCTAAGTTTGATACCTAGCACTGCAAATAAGCACACAAACAAAAAGAGTACTATTACTTTGTAATACTTACAGTAGAATGAATTTATTCTTTTAGTGGCAATTGCCAAGAATTCAATGACCTACATGAGATAATAACATACAAGTGTGGGCCAGCCAGATAGCTCAGTGGATTAAAGCACCGGCTTAGACAAACACAGGGGTGGGGGGTTCAATCCCTGAGCCAGCTGTGCTGGCCCCGCCCCCAGGGCACACTGCAAGGATTAAGATTGGGGGTGGTAGCACACACTTGTAATCCCAGCTCTTGGGAGGCCATAAACAGGAGGATTACCACAAGTCCAATCTATGTTGTGAGACCCTGTACTAAATACATAAAAAAATTAAAAAAAAAAAAAAAAAAAAAGATATACAAGTGTCAGCTAGCTGTATATACCTCTCACCAGCCAGTACTATGACTCCTAAAACACGGATGGGGATGAAAGAAATGCCCGCATCATGCCTACAGGTCAAAACTCAGGTACTCTTTACTTCAATAATCTACTGTGAATCTGAGGGAATCTTGAGACCATTAATTCCAGCAAAATATGGACCATTGAGTAATAGTAACCCTAACCCTAACCAGGAAGGAGCTATAAGAAAATGAGGTTTCTTTTCTTCTTTCTTTATTTATTTAAAGAAAATGAGGTTTCAAAGGGTCTAAGTGAAGCAGCACCAGAGGACGCTTCCTCTTCCATGATTCAGGTCACAAGAAGGGACTTAACTCCCTACCAAGCAGGTTTTATTTCTCCACAGTATTGAAAATTGAACCTAAGGCCCTTTGAACTAAGCTGCATCTTCAATCCTTCTTTTTTTAATTTTGAGGCATGGTCTTACTAAATGCCCAGGCAGAATTTGAGCTTACTATCCTCCTGAGTCAGCCTGCCAGAACACTGGAATTACAGGGGTACACCACCATGCCTGCCTTGCCAAGCAGTTTTCCAGAGGAAGTGGTGGCTTCCTAGACCTATTCTGGCCTTCTGGCAAGAAGACCAAGACAAACCTCATGGATGATATTAAGCCACATTAGGGTAAAAATCAGCCTTGGTGTAAAGTGCAAACAGCTGAGCTTTCTCAGGAAATAACTATTATATTTACACACACTCAAAGAGCTCAGAAATCTATTCCAAATCTATTAAGAGTAACACAGTCATGGTGGCACAGGCCTGTGATCAAAGCCTGTGATGAGGGTGATCATATTGCCCTTAGTAGGTAACTTAATGACACACCATCTCAAAACAAAAAAAGGGCTGGGGCCCAGTGTCATCAAGCACATATGTAATCCCAGCACTTGGGAAGCTAAGGCAAGAGGACCACTACAAAGTAAGTTCAAAGCCAATCTGAAATACACAGTGAGACCCTCTCCCAGATAGCCAAATCCCCCCCCCCCAAAAGTGCTGGGGATGTTGTTCAATGTGAAAGTCTTGGATTCAATCCCTCCCACCCACTACCACCACCACACAACCTTGATGACTCAGAAACATGCAACCACCATTGTATTCAGAATAAACTTGAATTTCTATTAGATCAACATGTAACAAGATGCTTAAAAGCTATACTTATGAGTAATTTTTCTCTATTTCAGGAACACTAACTGAAGACTGGAACCTAAAATTATAAAAGGTTCTGGCACCAGGCATGGTGGCCCACACTTGTAATTTCAGCACTCAAGAGACTTAGGATCTAAGAGTTCAAGGCCAGCCTGGGCTCCATAGTGAGTTCAAGGCCAACCTGAACTACCTAGTGAGACCCTATCTTTAAAAAAGAAACAAAAGTTCTTATTCAAAAACTGAATGTCAAGGACTGGGAGATAGCTCAGTAGAATAAGTGCCTGCCTGGCAAGGGCAAGGTCCTGAGTTCAATCCCCAGTACCACAAAAACAAAAGCAACCACAAAAGCTGAATGTCAAGTAACTGTAGTTACAGAACAATTTGATTCTATAATCAGAAAGAGAAATAGAATCAGTCATTCCTGTTCCTTTTCAATGTCACTGGGCCATTATTTCCAACAAACCAATTCCCTATTTGTTTCTATTGCTGCCTATAAAGAACCTCACTCCTGTCTAGACAGAATAATCTGTTCTCTTGTGGTCTATGTTTGGAAGCCACTTTGGACAATCACAAGATCCTGACTCAAATGCTTGCAATGAATTTAGACAAAAATGCGTAATAGCAGAAGTGTTTCCCTATTCCCACTCCAAATGATATTAACTAGATATTAAAGCTATTTTCAAGAAATGATAATTGGGCTGGGGAAGACACTAAAGAGAAGAAACCTGAAGCCAAAAAGGCTTGTGCCAGTGGTACTAGTAAAAAGAGTAAGGTACTGGCAAATGCAAGGATCTGAGTTCAATCCCCAGTTCCGGAAAAAAAAAAAAAAAAAAAAGTCCAAGAGCAGCCCCACTGCAGCTGAAAACCTGTCCTGATTAGAGGAATTAATAGATACTCCCAATCTGCTATGTATTCCAGAA
>NW_004524584.1:14266196-14267436 GCF_000260255.1 Octodon degus | reverse complement strand
TAGCATGTGAGGAAGCTTCAAGCTAGCATCACTCCCAGCACCATCTTGATCATCCTCACCCAGCTTCACAGAGGCAAAAGAGTGGTCTTCCTGAAGCAGTTGGCCAGTGGCTTGCTACTTGTGACTGGGCCTCTTAGCCTTACTCATGTTCCTCTACGAAGAACACACCAGAAATTTGTCATTGCCACCTCTACAAAAATTGGTATCAACAAAGTGAAAATCCCCAAATATCTTGCTGATACTTACTTCAAGAAGCTTCGGAAACCCAGATACCAGGAGGGCGAGATCTTCGACACCAAGAAAGAGAGATACCAGATTTCAGAGCAGCACAAGGTGGATCAGAAAATGGTGCACTCAGATTTTAGCAAAAATCAAAGCTGTTCCTCAGCTCTGCGGCTACCTGTGATGTTTTTGCTCTGACAAATGGAATTTATCCCCATAAATTAGTGTTCTGAATTTCTTACTAAGAACCTAATTAAATACCTGATACATTTCAAAGAAAGAAAGACAGACAGACAGATACAGATGGACAGATAGATAGATAGATAGATAGATAGATAGATAGATAGATTAGCTGGACGCGGGTGGTTGGAATAGGAAGATGGCCATTAGGCCAGCTTGGGACACACAGTTTGCTCAAGGCCAGCCGAAATGTGACATTGTCTCAATGGAAAAAAGAAAAGTAGAATTGTAACTTTAAATTTCAGAAAGCTTGGTGGGTCTGTCAAAAACAAATAAAAAAAGCTCATGGATTATTTCTGATTTTAATTCATTGTGCCTCATAGTATGATTGTGTGTGTGTGTGTGTGTGTGTGTGTGTGTGTGAATAGGGTCTCACTATGCTGCTCGGACTTGAAGTGATCCTGTGTCAGCATCCCCAGCACTGGGATTACAGGCATGTTTCACCATGCCTGGTTTCAGTGGCTGGCATGGCACACCCAGAGTTCAGGGCCGGCATGGCCTGTGGTACCAAGGATCAATCCCTGTGGTACCAGGGATCAAATGCAGGTAACTTTCACTTTGTCAGGTAGGCGCTTAGACCATCAAGCTATCTTCCCAGCCCCAACAAGTTTTATTTCAATTGTGAAAGTTCACAATTACTGATACTGGATTAAGATGCTCATTATACATATTCAAGAAGCAATATAGGGCTGGAGAGATGGCTCAGTGGTCTAAAGCACCTACTTGGAACAAGCTTGGCAAAGCACAGGGACCACGGTTCAATCCCCCAGCACCACAT
>NW_004524584.1:14264643-14266026 GCF_000260255.1 Octodon degus | reverse complement strand
TGCCTTGCTGTCAAATTCAATAAATCTCATGATTTTTCCTTTCTCTTTGGGGACGTGGTGGGGTGCTCTACCTATTACATCCTCAATCACTAAGACTTATCTTCTTAATAAACCTTAATTTCTTCTGCCTTAATAATCTCTCTTGGTTTCTTGTTCAAGTGCTTGCCTCCCGTACCCTCACCTTGGCAATGGAGCAACATATATTTCCATTCCTTCCAAGGTAGGCCCCTGGCATCTTCTTCCATGTCGTAAGCTTCTGGACCACTCACTTCTGCTTCTTCATTGCACTGTTCAATTTCTAGTCTTTCCTCTTCCATTCTAATCCTTCTGCTTTTATCAGGAGTGCTTAACTGATTGATATGTTTGTCTACTGTCTAGAAACTCCACCTCACTGTATGAGGATAAGCTTTCAGATGTGCCATGTAATCACAACAGACAAGTCTTACAGAGCCAGCCAGATGTAGGGGTGCTTTCCTGCAATCCTACCATTAAGAAGACTGAGGCAAAAGTAGTTCCACAAATTTGAGGGCAGCTTGGGCTAAAAAGTAAGTTCAATCCCAAACTGAACTAGAGAGACCTTGTTTAAAATAAATAAATAAAATCAAGTCATATGGTCATTTAAGTAGATGCAGGGGAAAAAAAACTTTTGAAAGAATCCACTATGCATTAATGATTCAAAAAAAAAAAAAAAAAAGAAAGAAAGAAAGCAAGCAAGCAAGCAAGCAAGCAAGCAAGCAAGCAAATAAGTATGGAGCTTCACCATGGTGCAGGATCACGGTGAGGAGAACCCCATGCAGGAACTTCAAATCTGCAAGCTCTGACTTAACATTTGTGTCAGGGAGAGTGAAGAAAATTGACCCAGGCAGCTCATGAGCCAGACTCGTGTGTTTTCTAAAGCTAGATACACTGTCTGATCCTTTGGGTTCAGGAGAAACAAGAAGATGGCTGTCCACTGCACAGTCCGAGGGGTGAAGGCAGAAGAAATCCTGGAGAAAGGTCTAAAGGTGCAAGTGTATGAATTAAGTATGAACAACTTCTCCAATACCGGAAACTTTGGTTTTGAAATCCAGGAACACAAAGATCTGGGCATTAAACATGACCCAAGCATTGGTATCTATGGCCTGGACTTCTATGTGCTGCTGGGTAGGCCAGGTTTCAGCATCACAGACAAGAAGCACAGGACAGCTTGCATTGGGGCCAAATATGGAATCAGCAAAGAGGAGGCCAGGCGCTGGTTCCAGCAGAAGTATGATGGGATGATCTTTCCTGGCAAATAAATTCCTGTTTCTGGTCAAAAGGTCAATAAAGGGCTGGTGAGATGGCTCAGTGGTCTAAAGCACCTACTTAGAACAAGCTTAGCAAAGCACAGGGACCGCGGTTCAA
>NW_004524584.1:14251590-14263413 GCF_000260255.1 Octodon degus | reverse complement strand
TGTGTGTGTGTGTGTGTGTGTGTGTGTGGCCAGCTCAGCCCACCAGGGGGCAGGGCTGGCTGGCATGTGGTGCTGGGGGACTGAACCGCGGTCCCTGTGTTTTGCTAAGCTTGTTCTAAGTAGATGCTTTAGACCACTGAGCCATCTCACCAGCCCAACAATCTGTTTTTGCTTTTGGTTTTTTTGGTACTGGGAATCAAATTCAGGACTTGGTTCATGCCATGCAGGCACTTGTGCCACTGAGCTATATAATCCTAGACCTAAAGATATTTATTTTTGTATTTAGTGCAGGGTCTACAGGGTCTCACTCGTAGATCGGACTCTAGTGATCCGCCTATGTTCAGCCTCTCAAGAGCTGGGATTACAGGTGTGTGCCACCTTGCCCAGTCTCAATGGACATCTTACCCTGGGGGCAGGGCTGGCCTGGGATTGAACCCGGGCAGCTGCGCTCTGCCTAAGCAGTGGCTTTAGTCCTCTGAGCTATTTGGTTGTTTTGGTTTTTGGTGGATCCAGGGACTGAACTCAAGCCCTTGCACTTGCCAGGGAAGTGCTTATTCCACTGAGCCATCTCCCTGGTCCCCACTGAACCATCTCCCTGGCCCCCTCTGAGTTATTTGGCTGGCCCTTAAGATCTAAAAAGGTAAAGAGAAACAAGCTATTGGAAGATAAAATGGGTGAAGGCAAGGGTGTAGACAAGAACTTTCTGAACACAAAATGAAACAAGAAATACTGTAATAAGAAATACTGCAAGAAGTAACACCAAGAATCAACAAATGCCTGCTGGCCCAGTAGCATATGCATGTAATCATAGCAGTCATGAGGCAAAGGCAAGAGGACTGGTGGAAGTTCAAGGCTAGCTTGGGATACACTGTGAGATCAAGGCTAGTCTTAGCTACATAGCGAGACCCTGTCTTAAAAGGGAGAGAGAGAGAGCCCGGGAGATGGCTCAGTGGAATAAGCGCTTCCCTGGCAAGTGCAAGGGCCTGAGTTCAATCCCTGGTTCCACCAAAAAATAAAATAATAAATTAAAAGAGACAGGCAGGCAGATCACAATACAGTAATATACTTCACCAATGTTTACAGCAGCATAATTCATAATAGCTAAATCTAGGAAGCAGCCCGTATTTTCATCAATAAAAGAATGGATAAAGAAAATGTATTTATACACAATGAAGTATGACTCAGCCCTACAGACGGATAAATGTCAATCACCTGTGGGAAAACAGACCATAATATTAAGTGAAATAAGTCAGACACACAAATTTAATTTTTATTGCATATTTTTCCTTATATGAGAAACCCAAAGTATAAGTAAACTAAAGAAAAAAATAAAAGATAGGTAACAGGAAACATTTTTTGCAAAAGGGTAGTCACAGCCAGGGAGACAGCTCAGCAGAATAAGTGCTTGCCTGGCAAGTGCAGGGTCCTGAGTTCAATCCCTGGCTTCACAAAAAAAAAAAAAAAAGGAGTCACATATGATAGTGCATACTTGTAGTCTCAGCACTCAGGAGGCTGAGACTCAGGAAGATTAATGCAAGTTCTAGGCTAGCCTGGACTATCTAGTGAGACCCTGTCAAAAAAGAAAAAAAAATGACACCAAGAGATGGGGGGTGGGTAATAAAAAAATAACACATTATGTCCATGTATCTGTAAGTTTTCGTCCCCTGGCATGAAAGAAAAGCAGATGAAAGTAAAGATATCTTTTACCGTTTGGTGCAGGAGGGCTGTCTGGGAGAAGATGGACATCTCAGGTAGGACCCTCTCTTTTTTTATTGACACGGGCCACACAGAGTTTTTAGGCGGCTGCATTCCAGCTATGGTCTCAGTTCTCATTGTGGGAGCAGACAGCCAGTCTACACAATCCCTCCAAACAGGATCTTTCCCACGTTGATTCCATATACTCTGTTTTCTGGTCATCCCAATTTGCCCCAGACCCCTCTTGCGAGGCAGGGATCTCCTCCAAAACTCCAATTCTTTTACCTTCTTTCTTACCATGATACTTGTCCTCCAAACTCAGCCTCTGCACACCACCAGTTCATCCCTTCCTCTTTCTCTTCCTGGTAGATATCATAGTTTGGGATACCTCAAGTCCCACTCGTGCCACCCAGGCTACCCCTGTACTAGTTCACCTCAGGGATCCCGCAGCCGTTGCCTGTGTTCCTAAGTATCCAACAGCCCCTAAACACCAATGGGGACTTAAACCCATAATCCAATGTTTCCTAGCCAATGGTTTTCTTAAAACTGCCCATTCACCATACAATACTCCTATTCGTTCTATACTCAAACCTGATGGCTCCTACTGTTTGGCCCAAGATCTCAGAGTTATTAAAAATGTGGTTACAACATCCACCCAATGGTGTCAAACTCTTACACCATGATCTCTCATATTCCCTCCACCACTACCCACTTAATGGTCCTGGGCCTCAAACATGGCTTCTTCACTATCCCTCACCCCCACCAGCCTATCAGGACCTCTTTGCCTTCATGTGGAAAGACCCAGATACTCTCCATTCCTACAGCTCACATGGATGGTTCTACCTCAGTGATTCAGAGATAGTCCTCATTTCTTTAGCTAGGCCTTGGCTACTGACCTGGCAATTCTCAATCTCAAATCTAGTACTCTTTTCCAGTATATAGATGATCTTCTTTTGCTCCCCCTTCCATGCCTTGGCCGTACAACATACAGTTACCCTTACAGGATTTCCCCTGCCAAAGCTCAAATAGCTTCACCAAAGGTCAAATACCTAAGACTTAGGTCCCTTACTCCCACTACTTGTTCAAAATGCTGACTAGTTTTTCTTTTTTCTTTTCTTTTTTTTTTTTTTTTTTTTTGGCAGTACTGGCGATTAAACTTGGGACTTTATGCTTGCCAAGCAGGCGCTTATGCCACTGAGCTACATCCCTGGCCCAAAATGTCTACTACAAAGGAACAAGAGCTATCGTTCTTTGGTCAAGCTAACTTTTGCTTCCCTGGCTCAACCTCTCTATAAAAGCATCTAAAGGCTCCTTGATGGAACCCCTCAACCCTATCAATTCTATATATTATTCCTTTCACAAGATATAAGATGCCCTTTTACAGGTCCTGGCTTTCACTTTCCCAAACCCAATCCAACTCTTATTTCTAAACATTATCTCTCAAAAACACAATGCAGTACGAGTTCTAGGACATAAAAAGGGACCTTCATTTCGAGCAGTAAGTAGCATACTTATCAAAACAGCCAGACAAAACAGTATGTGGATGGGTCTCTTGCCGTGGACCCACACATTGGGCACCACTGGCACCTCTTCCTGGTCCTGATAGCCCATTTGGGGAAAATGGGCACCCTCTCATCCTTCCCACTCTGGATTCTGTTACCACAACTATTCTCTTGTTACTCATAGGACCTTGTCCTCTAAAACTTTTTTGGTGGCCTGCCCATTAGCTCAGTTGTTTAAATGCATGCTTAAACAAAGGCAGTGAGGCTCAGGATACTGGAGTTCAATTCCCAGATCCTCATGCTGCACCAGACCTGCCCTTAAAGCAGCCTGAGCCAGCCAAAAAAAAAAAAAAAACCACTTTTTCAAGATTTCTCTAATTTAGGATATGAGCTTTCACCAACAAACCAGTTTCTTGTCCTGGCTGAGACACCTGGCACCAGCTTCCACATGGGCCTGATTCATCATCACCACCCCAGCCCTTGCCACAACAATGCCATCATCAGAAACTAGCTACAGAGAATCATTGCCCCTTTTAACAATAAAAAGATGGGAATGTTGGGTCTGTGCCCATGCAGTGATTCACCATGTCATTACAGTGGTGAGACAGCATGGCATGGGGATCGCAAGTCCAAGGATGATGAGCCCTTCTGAGACTAACCTCTATCTTCTTACCCCAAGTTAACCAAAAACTTCCTTTTGATTTTTGTGCACACGCCAAGCCTCCCCCAATCAGCAACTGTTACAACACTCTACCACCTATGTAAACTCCACCCCTAGTCCAATCTGATAAAAGCTCCAATTTCGATATCCTACCCTAGAGCCTTCTGCTTATCCCAGGCAGCCTTGCCACTCCCAGTAATAAAGGATTTACTTTCACCTGCTTCTCTTCACACCAGCGAAAGGAACCTTATAGTATCAACTCTCCACAATGAATGTAAAAAAAAATTTTTTTGAGATGGGTCTCACCATATAGTTTAGGAGTGGTTTTTTTTGCGGGGGGAAGGGTCTACAGAGTATTCATGGTCTCACTACTAGATCGGACTCATAGTGATCTGCCTGTTTACAGCTTCCCAAGAGCTGGGATTACAGGTGCATGCCAGCATGCCCAGTCTCAGGGATTGAACCCCTGGCCCATGCACCTGCTTGCAGACACTTCAATCCGCTGAGCTATCTGGCCGGCCCCCTTGCTGCACGTATGTATGTATGTATGTATGTATGTATGTATTTTGCAGTACCAAGGATTGAATTCAGGACCCTGCACTTGCCAGATAAGTGCTTATTCTATTTGCTGTGAGTTTGGGTTTTTTTTTTTTTTTTTGGCAGGACCAGGGATTGAACTCAGGCCCTTGTGCTTGCCAGAGAAGCACTTATTCTACTGAGCCATCTCCCCGGCCCCTTGCTGTGAGTTTGGACAGTCTGGGCTACATACTAAATTCAAGCTTTAAAAAAAAAAAAAATCAAGCTTGAACTACATGAGACCCTATCTCAAAAAAATAGAAACCAACCAGAAATTAACTAAGTTGTAATGCTCTCAGCACTTGCACACTCTCCTGTCTCCTCCTCCTCCTTCTCCCTCATTGTTTTTGCTGTCTTTCACTCCCAGGAACTACTTCCACTCTTGCATGTGTCACCCTGCCTTGGAGCCAGCTACAGAGTGAAACCTCTACTAACTACCCTCCTTTAAAAAAAAAAAAAAAAATCCTAATAAAGATCAACAAAGTTATTAAAACATTACTTAGAACAATCACAAGAGAGAATACAAACTAACAATAAAAAGAAGAAAGCACAGCAAAAGTGGCACATGACTATAATCCTGCCATTCTGGGAAGCTAAGGAGGAAGATTCTCATTTGAATTAGGGCTAGGCAACTCAAGAAGACTGTTTCAAAATGAAACAATGAAAAAGACCAAAAACAAATATACATCAGTGGTAGAGCACTTCCCTAGCATGAGCAACCCCTAGGTTCAAATTCTAGCACCCAATCACCACCCGGCAAATCAAGCATCTCTGTTAAAGGCATTCAATTCATCATCAAAAACTCTGCAAAACTTCCATGCCCAGGAGATCTCAGAAGTGAGTTCTATCAATATTAATACACTTTCAGAAACTGGAGGAGAAACATTTCCTCCACACTCATCATATGAGGTAAACTCTGACATATAAATATAAAAAAGTGAAACCAAAGCAGACCAATTTTTTTTAACAAATACACATATACACTAACTCTAAAAAAAAAAAAAAATCATCAAATTAAATTGAGCTGGTTGGAACAGTCACTGTGAAGCACACTGCATATCTGATTCTCTAGCACAGGTAATGATTCTGATTTGACAGACACAGCTTGAAGGTTGACTTTCTCCTGATACAAATCAAATGGCTATTTGAAAAAACATCATTAGAAACCTAACCTTTGGGGGCCGGTGAGATAGCTCAGTGGCCTAAAGTACCTGCTTAGGCAAACTCAGGGACTACTGTTCAATCCCCAACATGCTGTGCCAGCCCCACCCTCACGACAGGCTGAGCCAGCGAGAGTCTGGGCTTAGGTGGTGCACACCTATAATCCCAGGGGAAGCTGAAAGGAGAACTACCCTGCGTCCAAGCTGAGTAGTGAGACCCTGCAACAACCAAATACATTAAAAAGTAATAAAATTAAAAAAAAAAAAAGAAAGAAAAAGAAAAAGGCTGGAGAGATAGCTTAGTAGACCAAGCGCCTGCCTGGCAAGAGCAAGGGCTGAGTTCAATCTCTGGTTCCTCAAAAAAAAAAAAAAAAAGAAAAAAGAAAAAAGAAATATGACCTTTGCAAATACTGCAATAAAGTGTTATAATTAAAAGTATATATTTTGCAAGCAATTTTTTTGTATCTTTGGGGTTTAAATGTGTAAAAGTATGCTATGTGCAATTAAGCTGTAATGCTATAAAAATAATGATGCAAAACCTAAATAATACAGTAGCCTGAAGGCTGCCTTATATTTTAAATATGTTCTTTATGCACGGACTATATGCATTTTCTTTATCATTATTATTATTATTATTATTTTTTTTTTGTATTTTAGGGAAGGGTCTACAGGGTGTTCAGGGTCTCACTACTAGATTGGACTCGTAGTGATCCACCTGTTTATTACCGCCCAACAGCTGGGATTTCGAGTATGCAATCACGCCCAGTCTCAGGGATTAAACCCCTAACCCCTGGCCCCTGCACCTGCTTGCAGGCGCTTTAATCCACTGAGCTAGTTGGCTGGCCCTGTATACGCTTTTCTTAAGCACACTTTGTTTCAAGAAGGTGTGTAAGATAACACCTTTCCAGTTGAAACTGAATGTGCCACATTTGCACTAATTATAACATAATGATAACCTCAAGACTATGAAATACTTAAAATTTCCACTTTATGAAGGAACCAAGTTATTAGTTATGTTTAAAAAAAATTATCAGTTTAGAGGCCTGGCCAGATAGCTCAGTGGACTGAAGTGCCTGCTTAGGCAGGGCACAGCCCTGGTGCATGCTGGGTGTGGTAGAGGAGGATAGGCTGTGAAGTAGTTAACAAATTAATGGATTTTTAGATGTAGACGGTCATTTCATAAAACTGAATACTGATTCGAGATAAAAAAAATTCTCAACAAAGTAAAGAGAAAAGTGAGCTGCCCAGATCTAATATAAGGCGTCTATGAAAGACATCATATTCTGTGAGAGAACCAAAGGTTAAGTTTGAGAAAACAGGAAGTACATATCTTGACACTGTTTCACGTAACAGTATACCTGAGATCCTAAACAGTGCATTAAGGCAAGAAAATGAAATAAGGACATAAAGATTGAGATTTTATGTGACAACTCACTTTCCAGGCCCCCCTTCTGTCCCTCTTCGACAGAAGTTTCATTTCTCTCAATAAAATTTTCCTACTCTTAACCTCCACTGCTCCTAGAATTCATTCCTTGATTTTAAAGAACATGAACTCAGCACTTAGGACATCTACTGGGTTGGAAGTTTTATTCTCCTATATCATTTGGAGCTCTTCCACTGAGCTAACTGCACAGAGACATAGGGGACACAATGTTGAAATCTCTTACTCCTTTGGAACGCTTTCTTAAGCAATGGAAAATGTTTGACTCTTACATGTTGAAAAAGAGCTGTTCCATATCGTTTTGCACATGCATGTGGCCTACCTACTTCCTAGAGCCAAAATGGAATGCAGAGATTCTCAGTTTCTTTTTGCTTTTGGAAACCCTCATGACCAGGCTTCTCAATTGACATGGACAGTGCCTCCCCAAGGACTGTGAAACATAGTCCACATCATTTTAGGACCAATTTGGGAAGGACCATACATTGTGATCCTGCTGATTCCATCAGCTGTCAAAATAACAGGCCTCTACTCCCAGATACACTACACCCAACTCAAGTACTGAGAACCAGAGATTATCAATAAGCATGAACAACCATCACCAGAATATTCATGTAAACCCATAGAAGATTTAAGATTCTTGTTCAAAGGGGGCCGGGGAGATGGCTCAGTAGAGTAAGTGCTTGCCTGGCAAGCACAAGGGCCTGAGTTCAATCCCTGGTTCTGAGGGGAAAAAAAAAAAAAAAAAAAAAAGATTCTTGTTCAAGAAAAAAACAAAGACTTCAGGCTGAAGACTGGTTTGCAACAAACTCATTTAATCACCCTGGAATTAGGTAGGAAGCCCTCAATGGGCCTGTGGAACCAGTTTGTGGTCCTGACTACTCCATGGATGGAAAGAAGGATGCATGCTGGGATTTGCATGGTTACAAGGCAGTAGTGTCAAAGTATTGACAAAAGTGCAAACTTATCCTCCTTTGGTGATGATATAGAGGTGTGTTTCACTGACATTACTGTATGTCTACACAAGACAACACCTGGCATCTATCACAGGTGCCTTAGACTACTCTTAACCTACACTGCTCCTAGAATTTACCCCCTTGATTTTAGAGAACATGAAATAAATCATTTCATGATTTCAGACTTCCAATCACAACTATGACCCTTTTCAGCTGGAAGAAGCCAGATTAGTCTTCATCCTTGCTCTCTCATGGCAGCTAGGGGTATTTCTTCAGAGGGAGAATATTATAGATAGCTAAGTTAGGTAGAACTATTGTAGGTAGAGAGGGCTAGGTCCTTGAGAGGTCAATGCTAAAAACAACTGTGGCTGGAGTCATATTCACTGAAGGCCAGGCTTCAAATAAAAGAACTACTCACCAATACACTTGCCCTAAGGTTGAGTAGCAGTGACTAATATTATTAACAGGTATCAATCACCTTGGGGAGGAGGACCAAACCTCCTTAACCCACTCCTTCCAGGAAAGTCCTTGTCTGCCCATGTGCACTTGCTATGTGAGTTGTTTCCCCATTTAAATCAATATTGCCCTAGTGATTATACTTGTGGTATACTTATTAAGCATAGTTTTGTCCCACCTCATATCCATCCTATGATTTGCCATTAAATCAGTATTATCTAAGCTAGTATACATGCAACCTTACCAACTGATGATAATTCTGTCCTACTTTAAGCCCATCTGAATTCATGGTTTTGCTCAATAAACACTCTTGAGAAGTAGGCTTGATGGGAAACCCACTTTTTATAGGCCCCCTTCTGTCCCTCTCAGACAGAAACTTTCAATAAATTGTTTCTACTCTCTTTTTTTTTTTTTTTTTTTTTTGAACCGGGGACTGAACTCAGGCCCTTACGCTTGCCTGGGAAGTGCTTATTCTACTGAGCCATCTCCCCGGCTCCTAGTTTCTACTCTTAAAAAACAAACAAAAAGACATAAAGATTGGAAAGGAAGAAATAATCTATATTCCTAGAAAAAATGACTTCATATGAGTTGGGGAGATAGTTAAGTGTTCTAAGCGCTTGCCTGGGAAACACGAAAACCCAAGTTCGATCCCTAGTACCATGTGCCTGTTGTGCCAGCCCCAAAATTGGGTGTGATGGCACATACACCTGTAATCCCAGTGTTGGGGAGGATCACTTTGAGTCTGAGCTACACAGTAAGTCCAAGCCTGCCTAAAATAAATAGTTGAGATCCTGTCTCAAACAAACAACCAAAACCCCCTCGAAAATAACAAAAAATAAACTATGTTCATACCTTTTATCATTCTAACTCTAGTGTGTACTTTACTCATACATCTCTATCCAAACCATGTGTCAAATGTTCAAGGACCAGATTCCATACTGAGTAACAGCTATATACTGAAAATCCAAATTCCAATCAAAACCACAGTTGTCATTTTTGTACAAATTAATACCTGACATGTCTGCCTGGCATAAGGTTCTGAGATCTATGCCTAGTACAAAAGAAAAACAAAACAAAACATATTAACAGCTGATCCTAAAATGTGTGCAAGTATAAAGAATCCACAATGGCTAAAGCAATTTTTTTTTTGATAGAAAACAGGGTTTTAGTATATAGTTCAGGTTGACCTTGAATTTACTGTGCATCCCAACTGGTCTTGAATTCATAGCAATCCCCTACCTTAGTTCCCCAAATGCTGAGGTTACAGGTGTGCAACACCACATCTGGCTATCCAAAGCAATCATCTAATTTTAAGACTTTTTTTTTTTTTTCGGAACGAGTAATTTTAAGACTTGTGACAGTAATCAAGACAGTGGTGCTTCTGGGAAGCTGGTAGAGTGGTATGCAGCAGAGAAAGAGCATCTCCAAGACTTGGTGCTCAGACTGGAGTACAGTACTGTAAGTAAGTACGTCCCAAGGACTCAGGAAGGATCTGAAGTGAGAAAGCCCATGGAGAGGATGGAGAGACTTAATTAAAGAACAAAGAGTTGCCAAGTGGTAATTTCTCTGTGAGCTGAGGTTCACTGTATGAGAGGGGCTGTTTGGTGGCTACTGGAAACACCAGAGGCGTACACAGAGAAATGCACTAGTGGGATGGATGCAGCAGACTACAGAGTATGGTGAGTTATTCGGGTTGAGCCGTACCCCAGGACGGGGTGACTAACTGGTTGGTAGCCATTGTGGAGAGGTATCAACTGAACTCAGAACTTAGAACAATTGTGAGTTCTACCCAGTAGTTCCCAGTGACAGAAACAGAGTCAGGGCGCTAAATTCAAATCAGCAAGAACCAACTTCCAAGCCAGGAGGATTTCTGCAAGTTGAACAAATCTAATTCCTGGGGCCGGGGAGATGGCTCAGTAGAATAAGCACTTGCCTGGCAAGCGCAAGGACCTGAGTTCAATCCTCGGTTCCACTCCCCCCCCCCCAAAAAAAAAGAAAAGAAAAAATCTAATTCCAGCCTTACACCCAGAAACTAGCCTGAACTTAAGTGGAATAAAAGGTGCAGGCTTGCTAGGATTGTCCAGTATCCTGACAAAAAGCTAAGGCTGTCTTGCTGGAATTAATAACTTTGATTTAGACTCTGCCCATATTTTCTATGCCAGTGATAGCAAAAACACACCTTGAGCTGGACAATGCTATTTTTTTTCCCTCAATTTTCCCCTTTTTATTTATTTTCTTTCTCGCTTTCCCTTCTGTCTTCTTTACCATTTTCCCAAAGTTTACATGATCTTTTCCCCTCAATATTTGCTTCTAATCTCTTCTTCCTCTTCTATTTTTCCATCAGCCTCTTTTAAATTTTCTCTTGAGGGTAAATTCGCCATGTTGAGGGCTTATTTACTGCACATAATTTTCTGGTTTGAGAATTTTTGCTATAAAACCACAAATCTAATTTATACAATTAAAGGTGGCAAATTAACAATTACCGCAGTTTGTCATTTTCTAGCCCATGTTTGATGCTACTGTTATTGCTGATTGTAGCACTTTAGCCAAGGTGACATCATTGTTCTAATCAGTTGTTCTTCCTGGTATACTAAGACTGAGACTGCCTAAAAATCATTTAAAAACACTATAGGCTAGTGCCAAAGAGTCAGTGGTTAGGCTACTTCAAGTGGGCAGCAATTCTCATCTCCAATAAATTGAAGAGGTAAGATTGTTCAAAAGGCTCAAAACCCAAAAGCGAGCTGCACCTGGAAGATACTCCGAGTAGTCATTTCCTAAGGATTCTAAATATTCGCAATATGGGCTAGGGAGATAGTTCAGCAGTCTAAGCACCTGACTGGTAAACACGAGGACCTGGTTTCCATCCATGCCATGCCAGTTTGGGTGCTGGCCACTGAAACTGGGTGTGGTGGTGCACACCTATAATCCCAGTGCTGGGGAGGCTGAGATAGAAGGATCACTATGAGTGTGAACTGCGTATCAGGACTCTGAACCAAATAAATAAATAAATAAATAAATAAATAAATAATTTTTTTAAATGTTAAGACTACTAGCAATAATGTGACTTGTCATAGGCAATTTCCAAGCATCAACCCAGAATTAAACTAAAACAAAAGAAAAATGAAAAGACACTTAAACAAGATGCAATGTTAGACTTTAGCATACCAAAGGCAAACCCAAGGAAGCAATGAGGTGGACCAATTCAAAAGCCACTTCTGGACACTCTGAAGTGGTAACAGTATAAATAAAAAAGCAGATAAAAGAGGTTCTAGAAAAAAATCCAATCAGAAATACTTTATCAGGGCTAAAGAGATAGCTCAGTAGAATAAGTGCTTCCTTGGCAAGTGCAAGGGCATGACTTCAACCCCCGGGTCCGCCA
>NW_004524584.1:14238954-14250957 GCF_000260255.1 Octodon degus | reverse complement strand
CTGTAATATAATCTTGATCAAAATTCCAACAGCCTATCTCACAGAATTAGAGAAAACCATCCTAAAATTCATTTCAAACCAGAGACCTAGAATAGAATAGGAAGGAAAAAAAAAAAAAAAAAGCAGGACACACCACAATCCCTGACCTTCAACTACACTACAAAGCTACTGTGATAAAACAGCACTGTACTGACTAAAAAACAGACTTGAGGATCAATGGAAAAGATTAGAAGATGCAGAAACAACTCTGGATATATCTATGTATCTATCTATGTCTCTATGTCTCTATGTCTCTATCTATCTATCTATCTATCTATCTATCTATCTATCTATCTATCTATCTATTTTTTTAGCGGAACCAGGGATTGAACTCAGGCCCCTGCACTTGCCAGGGAAGCGCCTATTAAACTGAGCCATCTCCCCTCTCCAACAACTCTGGATATATTTAGCCATGTTATTTTCGACAAGGACCCAAACACCTTCACTGGAAGACAGCATTTCTAATAAATGGTCTTGGAAAAGCTGGCTTTCTTCATGCTTTAGATTAGTATTTTTCACTTTGCACTAAGCTAAAATCAAAATGGGTCAAAGATCTAGCTATTAAAACAGAAACACTAAATCAGTTTGAAGATAGAATAGGCAGAACCCCTGAAAACACTGGTATAGGCAAAGACTTAATAAACAAAAGCTCAATCACAAAGTAACCATCACAAAGAATCAACACATGGGATTTCCTCTTATTAGAAAGTTCTTGCAAGAACCCACAAGGCAGGAAAAAAAGTTTTCCAGCTGCTCCTCAACAATATGTGAGAACTTAAAAAAATTGAAGCCCGGAAATTTAAATTTTCAGCCAAAAATGGGTATCTAAAATGAAGACAGGGGCTGGTGAGATGGCTCAGTGGTCTAAAGCACCTACTTAGAACAAGCTTAGCAAAGCACAGGGACCATGGTTCAATCCCCCAGCACCACATGCCAGCCCGCCCCGCCCCCTGGTGGGCTGAGCTGGCCACACACACACACACACACACACACACACAAATAAAATTAAAAAATAAATAAATAAAAATAAAATGAATAGACAAAAAATAAAAAAATAGACACTTCTCAAATGAAGTAGAAATGGCAAGTAAATACATGAAAAACTTTATTTAAGAGAAACAGATGAAAACAAACCTGAGATTCCATTTCACACCAGAAACAATGACTATTATTAGGAAATCAGAAGCCAGACATGGTGGCACACACCTGTATTAACAGCACTCAGGAGGCTGAGGCAAGAGGATTGTTCTTTAGCTGAAGACCAGCAGGGACTACAAAGTGAGCTCAGCGCCAGCCTGAACTGCACAGTGAGACCCTATCTCAAAAAGACAGACACACAGACAGACAGACAGACAGACAGACAGACAGACAGACACACACACACACACACACACACACGCACGCACACAAAATCATCAAATAACTAATGCTGGCTGGGATGTGGGGAAAAAGGAACCTTTCTCCACTGTTGGTGGGAGGGAGTGTAGAGTGATGCAATCACTGTCAGTGTGGGGATTTTTTACAAATCTAAAACTAGAGGTTCTAATCAACCCAGTTCTCCTTTTGAGTATCTTCCCCAGAAGAATTAAAAGCCTCACACCACAGCAATATAAGCAAATGCATTTTTTGTAGCAGTTTTTATTTTTATCTTATTGATTGATTGATTGATTGATTGCAGAACCAGGAATTGAACTCAATTCCCTGCGATTGCCAGACAAGCGCTTATTCTACTGAGCTATCTCCCCAGCCCCCTGTAGCAGTTTTTAATAGCCATATCTCTGGTCATTGTGGTGCACATTTGTAATCTCAGCACTCAGGAGGCTCAGAAAGGAGGCTGCAATAAGGGCAGGTCTGGTGGGGCATGTGGAGTTGGGGATCAAACCATCACATTTGCCCAAGCAGGTACTTTAAACAACTGAGCTAATGCACAAGCCCCTAAGCCAGGAGTATAGCAGTGAGTTCAAGGCCAGCATGAATGATATAGTAAGATCCAAATCCCACCCCTAACAAACAAACAAGCAAACCAAAAAAAAAAAAAAGAAGGTGCTGAGACACCAATTGGAAGAAAATATTTGCAAATCACATATCTCACAAAAGACTTAATTCACAATATACAAAGAACTTTTACAACTCAAGAGTTAGACCCACAGAAGACCCATAATCCAATTTTGAAATATGGAGGTGGAAGGGTAGTGGTACTAAAGCACCAAACCAAGGGCCTTAAGAATGCTTTACCACTGAGCTACAATCCCAGTAGTCACAACTGAATTCTTAAAAATGGGTAAAAGTCATGTATGATGGTGTATATCTGTAATCCCAGGACCTGAGAGGGTAGGGCAAAATTGCTGAGTTCAAGGCCAACCTGGGTCATGCAGTGAAATTCAAGACTCCATAAACAAAAAAGTGATGGGTGCAAAAGAGAGCTGAACCTGGTACTCCATACCTATAATCCTGGTACTCTAAGAGGCTAAAACAGGACCACAAATCTGGAACCAAACCTGGCCACTTAGTGACATCTTTCCTCAAAAAGTGAGGAGGAGAATAGAGGCCTAGGAAGTTCAGCGTGAAGACACAGGGCTCATTTACAGCAGTGCAATTAAACAAACAAAAATAAATGCCAAACATTTGAACAGACATTTTATCACAAAACAAAACAAACCATCAATGGTATATAACAAATAAGCACAAAGAGATCAGTAATTACATTAACAACTAACTACAGCATTAGTCATTAGGGAAATACAAATTAAAGCCAACAGACAGCCACTTCCCACTCACTAGAACGATAACAAAAGTCCCAACTAATACAAATATCAAGTGTCAGTAAATACACAGAAAGACTGAAGTCTTTACATAACACTGGTGGAAAAGTAAGATAACAGTCACCTTGGAAAATACTTTGGCAGCTTTTTTTTTTTTTTTAATTTTTTTTTTATGTGTGTGTGTGTGTGTGTGTGTGTGTGGCCAGCGCAGCCCACCAGGGGGCGAGGCTGGCTGGCATGTGGTACTGGGGATTGAACCGCGGTCCCTGTGCTTTGCTAAGCTTGTTCTAAGTAGGTGCTTTAGACCACTGAGCCATCTTACCAGCCCCGGCAGCTTCTTAAAATGTTAAAACACACTTACCAGGTGATCCAGCAATTCTTCTACATATTTACACAAAAGAAATGAAACCATCCACATTAAGCCCTGGGTATGAGTGGTCATTGCAATATACTGCATGACAGTCAAAAGCTGAAAGCAACTCAAATATCAGCTGGACGAATGAAAGTAGGAATAAAATGTAGTGTACTCATACATGAAAAAATCATCACTCAGCAATAAGAAGGAACATCGTATTGATGTGTGGTATATCATAAATGAGCCTTTAAAATATTAAAGAAAAACAACCAGATAACCAAAGACTGTATTTTTACAAAATTTCTACAAAAGGCAAAACAAAACAAAACAGTGGTGGTGAAGCAGGCTGTTTGTTATCACAGAAAGCTCCAAAAGCTTCACCACCACTGATCTAGAGACAAAAAAATCAATAGTTACTTCAGGCACAGAGTGGAGACTGGCTGTCAGTAGACACATGGGAACATTCTGGGTGATGGAAATGTTCCTAAACTGCAACTGTGGTGATGGCTGCACAGATGTGTATAAATTTACTAAGACACAGAATGGTACACCTTAAAATAGTATATGAGCTTTCTTCTGCTATGCCCTTCCATTGTGCTGTCTGTCTGTAGTGGGGCCAGTTGCCATGCACTGAATCCTCTAAAACTACCATCAGGTTAAAATTTTCCTCCTGAGTTATGGTTGTTGGGTATTTTGCTCCAGTGACAGTAAAGGTGATTAATAAAATAACTATCAAATTTAGTTTAAAACTACTTTGATTATAAAATTGAGAATGTCTGCATTTAAAAAGAACTTAAGAGTTCAAAGATGCCTCATGTCTAGAAAAGGAAATTAATCTAGTCCCTTAAAATCATTAAAAAAAAACAAAACATAAGAACAAAGCCAGGCATGGTGGCAGATGCCTGTAACCTCCTGCCTAGACTACATAGTGAGTTCAAGGCCAGCCTGGACTAAACTACATAGTGAGATCCTGTCTCAAAAAAAGGGGGGCGGGGAGACCCAGTGAGATGGCTCAGTAGAATAAGCGCTTCCCTGGCAAGTGCAAGGGCCTGAGTTCAATCCCTGGTTTGGGGGGGTGGGGGGGATAAGGGCCAGCCAAAATAGCTCAGAGGATTAAAGTGCCTGCAAGCAGTCGCAGGGGCCAGGGGTTTGATCCTTGGGCCTGCCATGCTGGCCCTGCCGTCAGGGCGCACTGAGATGGTGATTGAGACTGGGCATGGTTGCCTGTGCCTGTAATACCAGCTCCTGGGAGGCTGTTAAACAGGCGGATCACAAGAGTCCCATCTAGTAGTGAGACCCTGAACACCCTGTAGACTCTCCCCTAAAACACACACACACACACACACACACACACACACACACACACACACACACACAAAAGCACCATTACTCTACTACACAGGGAACACAGAATACTAAAGACTTGAGTTTTATTCCTGGGAAATCCAGGCTTTTGAGCAGAAAAGGAAAGATGTGAGTAATGAAGCCAGGCATAAGGGCTCAGTATTGTAATCCCAAAGAATCAGTGCAAATTCAAGGCCAGGATGGGCTAAATAGTGAGTTCAAGGGGGCCTGCCTATTAGCTCAGGTGTTTAAGTGCCTGCTGAAACAAAGCAGTCAGGCTCAGGATGCTTTGGTTTGATTCCCTCATCCTCAAGTCAGACCTGCCCTGAAGGCATCCTGAGTGCTCCCCCCCAAAAAAATCCAGTGAGTTCAAGATTAACATGAATTACACAGTGAGAACTTGTCTCAAAGAACAAACGAGAGAGAGAGAGAGAGAGAGAGAGAGAGAGAGAGAGAGAGAGAGAGAAGGAAAGGAGCGGCCACATTGAAGACTTTAGGGGCTTTTCATACCATATGAAATGAGAAGTCCCCCTCCATAACTGTGTACACTGATTTTTCTCAAGTGCCAAAACCTGAAGTAATAAGAAATATCAGATTATTGGCACTGCTACTATTTTTTGAATTGAAAAAGTAAAAGAATTAACCCAGCAATTCCTCTTGTATAATTTGTTCCTGCAAGAACACTTGCACTACTATGCACAGATATATGAAAGTATATCAGTGTTACTTGCAATACTAACAGCCAAAAATTTTTTTAAAAATCAAACTATTCATCGATCTGGAATTCTTCAAATAAAAGTGCACCCCTGCTGAAAAGTAAGTAAAATACAATAGATGAATTTAACAGCATAAAACAATATTTTAATAAATCTGATTGGCAGATTTCAGGTAAACAATGAAGCAAAGTGAAAGGCAAGTGTATACAATCTAGATAAGAATATGAATGCTCACTGTACAATTCCTTAAAATTTTTGTACATTCTAGCTTTCTTTTTGAATTAAAATCCTCAAAATGAAAATTGTTCTTTTAAGAGTTAAACATAGTTCCTGCTGAAGGTTAAGTGATTACACAAATTGTGAATTCTTGAATAAAGTCCTATCATTTCAATATGCAGCTGTTCTCTCTGGCTCGCAATCTCTGAGATCACACCTTCTCACTGTCCCACTGGATGCTCTGCTCCCAATTTGCCAATACCCTAAATGCCACTGTTCTACAAGGCACAGCTCTTATATTCTCACTTCTGGACTATCTCTTTGAGCATGCACACTCATGCCTAAACCGTAGTCAATGTCAGGCATGGTGGCACATATCTGTAATCCCAACACTCCAGAGGCTGAGACAGGACAACTGCCATTGTGTTTGAGGACAGACTGAGCTACATAGTGAGCTCGAGGCCAGCCTGAACTACACAGCAAGAGCCTGGCTCAAAAATAAATAATAAACCTTAATTACTGTGTTAATGAAAACCTCCAAGCCAAAACTTCCTCTCTCTCATGTACCAGGAACTGAGAAGCTGTGTAACTACAAGTTGGGAAAGCAAGCAAGCATTGGTATGGAGTTCACTAAAGAATGAAGGTGCCCCTCAAGTCTCTGGACGGCCCACAGAAGGCTTCCACAGGGGCAAAGATTAGATCAGAGTAAAGGCCAAGCACAGCCTATCTGCCTTCCTTTTCCTCTGTGCACTCAAAACCTACACCACAATATATCAGATGCTGATGAAGAGCTCTCCTTCTAGCTTTAAAGACTGTAGGGTTACCTCTTGACACTGCCCACACTGCTCTGCATTACCCACAAATTTTCTCACAGAGCTGTAATAAAGTATATACATACATATTTTAGCTGCTATTACCAACAAACTGTTCCTGACTTGATTAACAATGTACAAAAAAAAAAAAAGTACAAACTCATTACCTTAGATTTTGTATAATGTTCTTGCTATGGTTTGTGTCTAGGTGACCCCCAAAGCCTCATGTAGTCACTGGGGCAGGTTTCTAGAGTTTGTGATTAATTGATGATTCAATGCTGGGATTATGGGTGTGAGTGCTACACCTGCCCAGGGGCTGATAGCCTGAGTACAATATAAGGAGTGAGGTTTGTTGCTCCTCCCCTTGCTCTTTGCAGTTTTCCACTGCCATGACAGCTGTCCTCTTCCATGTGCCACGCTGCCTTGGAGTCAGCGGAGTATGGACTGAAAGCTCCATTAACTGTGAGCTAAATAAGCTTTTCCTTAATTTTGGGTATCGGCGATTTTGACCCAGCAACAAGATAAAAGTAACTGTGACAGAATTACAATGTTCTGGAGGTACTTTGTTCTATGATTTCACGGGTTTTGGAGACAAAAGAAATGAAAAGCTGCTTAAAATGGAAACTATGTTGGCAAGAAAAAATTTGTTTGTGGACCCGTTCACTACAAGGAGATAGTCATTAGGTTTTTCATTATGGAGGGAGCAAATCTAAAAAGACATCTGGAGTCAAGTGTCCTGGCACATGCCTATAATCCCAGCACTCAGGATGCTGAGGCAGGAGAATCACATGTACAAAGCCAGCCAAGGTTATACAATGAGTTAAGGACAGAATGAACTACATAGCAAGACCATGTTTTAAAAACAAAAATAAAAATCAAACAACCACAACAAAAAAAACCCCAAGAAATGAAACAAAACTCTCAAAATTCTGGGACTTGTTTCAACTACATTTAGTGGATTACTTTCTCCACAAAGTCTCAAAGAAGAAAGCAAACTGTTAAAATCATTTTTTAGGGGCTGGGGACATAGCTCAGTAGTATAGTGGCCAGCTGGCAAGCACAAGGTCCTGAGTATGATTCCTGGTACCCCACCCACAACAAGAAATACTAGAAATAATTTTTCAAATCTCAAGCCCATATTAAAAGCTCGCTAGCTCACAACAGCCATAATTTTTTTTTCTGATTTTCACCAAACCTCTATCTCTAAAAAATCATATATAAACTTCAACCAAAATTTTAGTTGGTGGAACAAGCTTAGAGCTTCCTGCCACAAAGAACTTGAAATACCACAGAAAGAAAAACCCTGCCACTGAAAGAAACTATAAACACAACAGTCATTCAGGACCATTTCTAACACAGAACCAAGATCTACCTTTGGAACAAGTGTTTTAAGTTTCAGGAAATTTACCAGTTATTATTCAACATCCCAGAGCAATTAGACAGTATGTTAGTCAGTCACAATAATGCACAGAACATACAAATTCTATATAGGGATCAAGGCTCATATAGAATAGCTTCTGCTACTGACAATTCCCCAAGGAAATACAGGAACACAATCTGCTGCTCCATCTTTCTGTGTTTCTTATAGCTGGTTCAGCTGTCCAGTCCTCAAGTCAACAAAGCTTGCAAACAGATTTTTCCCCAAGAAAAGACATCCAAGCAGCCCACCACAACTGTCACCAGCCCTTCCCACACTTACCAGTGCCATAGGGAGGATGCAGCTGATGGCAGTGAGCATCAACGGCCTGAAAAAATACAGGTGGTAGTTTCAATTTTTATTTAGAATTCTTACTTGCCAACTGCCTGAAATCTTTTAAGGATACATGAATGCATCTGCATGCTTCAGCCTGAGCCACTTCCATAATGCAAACACGTTTGTAAAACTACAGTTGGTCATTCACTAAAAAGTAGCAATAAAGAAAAGGAATGAACCATAGGCCAGAAAGAATACAATATAGGGAAACTAAGCTGAAAAGATCAAGATAGATGAATTCCAGTCTTGGTGAAAAAGAAGAGATAAGGAGTAAAAGGAAGAAATAAGACTGAGGTAGAAAGAAACAGGTGAACAACAGTGTAGAACAGTGTAAATTTAGATGGATGTGATGGTACAGCAGTATCCCAGTGGGCTTTGACTATGGGCAAATTTCACCCCTAAAGTTTAATTTAAATGGTGAGGACTTCACTTATTCTATACTTCACACCTACACATTCTCAGCCCCTAAAGGATCAGCTCTCAGGAATCCTCATCGTAACTGTACCCCGTTTTACTTCTTCTTTATAGATACATGGGGACAGGTCTGACTTGTAGGTGGAACATCTCCAATTACACCAATTTGATTAATTAACGTAGTTGGAGATTTCTCACTAATCTTATTTCTTCTTTAACTGCTATGAATTTCAATCATTAAGATCAATGCAAAAAGCAAATCATTCAATAAGATTATATAATAATGCAAAAATTATTAGCACATGCCTGTAATTCCAGCACTAGAGAGGCTGAGGCACAGGATCACCAGGAGTTTGAAGCCAGCCTAGGCTACACAGTGACTTCAAGGCTAACTTGAACTACAATATGAGACCCTGTATTAAATTTTTTTAAAAAGTAAAAATATGAAAGTCATCATAGGGCCGGGGAGATGACTCAGTAGAATAAATGCTTCCCTGGTAAGCGCAAGGACAATCAATCAACGCCCGGTTCCACCAAAACAAACAAAAAACAAAAAGTCATCATTCTTTGACCATGAAAGAATGGTACATTATTTTAAAAAATGAGAAATTTCAAATAAAAAGAAAGAAAACATAGGGTAGGCCAGATATAGCTCAACGGGTTAAAGCACCTGCTTAGGCAGATGCAGGGACTGGGGTTCTATCCCTGGCATGCTGTGCTGGCCCTGCCCACAGGGCAAGCTGAGACAGCGACCTGAAACTGGTCGTGGTGGCACCTAACTGTTGCACCTGTAATCCCAGCATTTGGGAGGCTGAAAACAGGAGGATCACAAGAGTATAATTTGTGTAGTGACACCCTGTAGACCCTGTACTAAATATATAAAAAATTAAGAATTAAAAAAAATAAATAAAACAACAATACCCGTGTCCCTATTCAGTTCCAGTATTATTGTGTAGTCAGGCCCACTGTTGTCTCCATTTCAACCTTTCACATTGTAGTGAAGCAAACCCCAGCTAGCATGATCTTTTAGGTCTCATTTAACTGAAAACCCTCTGAGACTACTTAGCATAAAAGGCTGGCCACAACACCTTTCAGAATTCTAACAGATATGGGGGAATGAGAGGGTGCAAAGCTGCCATGTCACAGATTTATTACAATGTTAGTTAATGCAGATAATATCTAGTAATCACAATCAAAACAAATGGAGGGGCTGGGGAGATAACTCAGTAGTCTAAGTACCAGCCTGGCAAGTGCAAGGACCTAGGTTCGAGCCCGGGTACCGCATGCCTCACTATGAGTCCGAGCCGTTTAGCGAGGCCCTGTACCAAATAAATAAGTAAATAAAACATTTTTTAAAAATTTAAACCCGGTTGTACAGCAATTAACCACTAGGAAGAATGTATGCAATGTGTTATTATTGAAACTGTCCTACCAATTTGATTTGAAACTGTCTCATTGCTATTTATCAATAAAATTATGAGAAAAAATAAAAATTTAAACCTGGTTCAGCAAAAAAAAAAAAATTTAACAAAAACAAATGGAAATGGGAACTGCGTAGCAAATTAACTGCATCCACTAGTACTAAAAGGCAAATTTCCATTCTTATAGCCAGAAGCCCATCTTATCTAAAAATGATTTCAAAAAATGTTTCTTAGGGCCCGAAGATGGCTCAGTAGGATAAGCACTTGACTGGCAAATGCAAGGATGTGAGTTCAATCCCCAGTTCCGAAAGGAAATTAAAAAAAGTTTCTTATCTTTCAATTAGGCAAAAGAGTAGGAATGTCAACTAACTACCTGCTAGGTAGTGCTATCCTGGTCTCCCTTTTTTCTAAAGGAAACATACCTAGTTTAAGAGCCTAGCACATCTTAATGACAAAGCCACAGAATCTATCCAGCAGCCAGAGCTTCTAACCCCTTAATTGCTATCCTCAGCTACCCTCTTTGCTATGATCAAAACATGCAAGCCTGTGTATATATTTAATAATCTGTGTAAAATTCCATATAAACAGAAAGGAATAGAAAAGAAGGGCAGACATTTATTTTCCTGTGTCTTTCTCTGATATACCCAAGCACAGGGGACAGCACTGCAGTACTAGTCCCTATATGTTGTTATCCTCTATGTCCTTATGATCTAGACTCCACTCGCCACATATCCACAACCTATAGAGCACAAACAGGCCCAAAGCCTTTTAAATCCTCAGGGAAGAACTATGTAGCAGGACAGATGTAGCTACTCTAAGAAAGCTAATAAAGAACAGAGGTTTGAGGTTTTCTGAGAGTTGCAAAGATGCTGACAGGAAGGCTTAAGGAAGCAAAAAATCTAGTATATGGAATCAAGAAAGAAGCAACAGGAAAGAATTGGTCTTCTTGGAGAAGCCACATCATATTTTTTTCAAGAGTGATGATGAAAAAAAAAAAAAAAAGGATACAAAAGAAAGATCATTTTGTATTTATATATAAAAAAGAGGATAAATTTACAGCTACTTTCGCTTAATTCAACGAGAAGAAAGAAGTGTACTAACAGTGTTTGGACAGAATATCCTGTCTGCTTCTTGTACTATGGATAACCACTAAGAAGATAACAATGTACAGTGTATTGATTATCAAAACTGTCCTATTAATCAGCTGTGAAAAAAAAAGATAATGAAATGTGTGTAGTGGATTTATCAGAAAAATACAAAGTGCAAACAAAAGGTCTTATTATTTCTCTCTCCTCTCTTACCATTCTAGAAAAAGAAAATTTAAAGGTAAAAAGACTGGTAATGCTTTTAAATTGTAACATAGGGGACAAATTACTTTTCCATCTCTCTCTTATTTTTGCTTTTTTTGAGACAGGGTCTATCTATGCAGTTTAGGCTGGATGGTCTCCAACTCACAATGATCCTCCTGCTTCAGCCTCCCTGAGTGCCGGGATTACAGGCGGCATTACCATGCCTGACTTTCATTTCTCTCTTTTTAAAACAAGAAATTCAGGAAGTTTACTGTGGAACAATTCTTAGCCTATCCAATTAATGATGAAAAAAGAAAATCACATATTTTGTTTTTATTCATGTGTTTTGTACAGGGTCTCACTAAGCGGCTCAGACTTGTAGTGACCCTCCTGTTTTCAGTTTCCCCAAGTGCTGGGATTACAGGTGTGCACCACCACACCTATATTCCATCAATGGCTCAGAAAGCCTGGAGGTGGAACCAGCAGGTCCCTGAGCTTGCTCCAGGGCGTAATCCACTGAGCTATCTTGCTGGCCCTTCAAATCCTTCACAAAAAGCACTTTGATGAAAAAGAATACTACCATTTCATTCTTATCCATTATCACCAATCTTCCTACCCAGAAGAAATTTATTTCAGTCCTTTTGTCTACATTGTTCTAGTGGCTACTACCATTACCCAACATGCCCACAATTCTCTACTAGAACCAGCTTAGATTTATGTCTTTTGTTCCTGTTATTTTGTAACTTTTAAGATACTGTTCACAGGACCAAATTTCTTTTTTATCCCTGTAGATTCAGTGTGGAGATTTTCTTTTATCGTTAATTCTTTCTTCAATCATGTCTTGTTTGGTCCTCACTTTCTAGAAAGTCTGGTAGATGCTGG
>NW_004524584.1:14223430-14238076 GCF_000260255.1 Octodon degus | reverse complement strand
TGGTGCTGGGGGATTGAACCGCGGTCCCTGATGCTTTGCCAAGCTTGTTCTAAGTAGGTGCCTTAGACCACTGAGCCATCTCTCCAGCCCCTTCTACAATGTTTTGTGATGTGTGATCAGTCACTTACACTGAGAAACAAAAGTCATGAGTATTTCATAATTTCACTAATATAAATATAAATAAGTAAATGCATAAATACAGAGAAGATTAGTAGTTGCCAGTGGCAGAGGGGAGTGGGAATGACTGCTTACTAAGTACTGGGTTTCTCTTAGAGGTCATGACAACATTTTTGTTGTTGTTTTCATTTTGTTTATCTTTTTCAGGTGAAGACTCACTATGCAGTTCAGGGTAGCCTTGAACTCAAGGTGATCCTGAGTGTTGGGTTTATAGGTATGTGCCACCACACCTGGCTGATAATGTAAGTGTTCTGAAACTAAAGAGAGAGAATAGCTGCACAGCATTGCAAAGGTACTAAATGTCACTAAGTTGTACATTTTATTTATTTTTTGTATCCTTTTTGGTGTTGCAAGTTGAAAGTTTACACATTCTAAGTAATGATACAGTCCTGGATTGCACTTCTGTGTCTGTGTGTACCCAGAGCCTCCGACATGGTAGGCAGGCACACTACCACTGAGCTATATAACATACCTTTCATTTTATTTTAAAACAAGGCTTAACTAAATTTATGTAAACTGAACTCAAGCTTGTCATCCTCCTCTCTCAGCATTTGGGTAGCTGGGATTACAGATGTGCATACCTGATTAAACTCTACACTATAAATGGGGAGTGTTAGAAAAATGGACCTAAATTCTGTGTCCATGGACAGAACCTGCCAATTGGCAGGCTTTCTTGTCACTTAATGATCTTAAGATGTGACAGAAAAATATGGCAAATGTTTAAATTTTAAAATTTACTATATGGGCTGGGGAGATAGCTCAACAGTCTAAGAGCCTGCCCGGCAAGTACAAGGATCCTGGCTCAATCCCCAGCACTGCATGCCTTGCAGGTCACTGAAACCAGGCATGATGGAACACACCTGTAGTCCCAGGGTTGGGGAGGCTGAGACAGGAATCACTATGAGTCCAGCTGCATAGTGAGACCCTATATCCAATGAATAAATAAATTTAAAAATAAATAAATAGTGGCCACGAAGATGGCTCAATGGAGTAAGCGCTTCTCTGGCAAGCACAAGGGCCTGAGTTCAGTCCCTGGTTTTGCCAAAAAAAATTAATTAATTAATTAAATAAAAATAATAAAATTTATTGTAATAAGACAGGTGTGGTAGTATAAACCTGTAATACCAGCACTCACGAAGCTAAGAAAGGACTCCCATGAGGGCAAGGCCAGCCTTAATTATATAGGGACCCTATCTCCAAAAAAATTAAAAGATTACAATAAAAGCTGCATTGCTATTAATGCCTTTCTTTTCTTTCTTTCTTTTTTTTTTTGGTGGAATCAGGGATTGAACTTAGACCCTTGCACTTGCCAGGGAAGCGCTTATTCTACTGAGCCATCTCCTTGGCCCCATATTAATGCCTTTCAAAATATTCTCCCTCATTTTGAACATTCTTGTCCCATCATTCTTGTTACTTTCTGAAGCAGTTTTGCAAGTTTTCTTTCAAAAGTCTCTTTCGTTGTGTGCCTTCATGTCCTGAACCAATTCAAAGCATGTATACCTCTCATGGCCATTTTGGTTGAGACAGGGTCTTACTATATAGTTCAGATTGGACTCCTACTTTCATCTCCTGAAAGTTGAGATTACAGGCATTTGTCAAAACATTTGGCTGTATGGTCAATTTTACTTTTGAGGAAGAGCTAGAAGTAGCACAATGCCAGATCCAGTGAATAAGATAGGTAAGGACAAGCAAAGGTTTTTATACGTCTGTCTTTCTATTGGATGGCACTCAGCACCAGCAATCACTGTAGTTTTGTTTTGTTTGAGATGGGGGTAGTGGGAAGTCTCACTATGTAGTCCAGGCTATCCTCGAACTCACAGCAGTTTTCCTGCCTCAGCCTCCCAAGTGCTGGGATTACTGGCATGCACCATCATCCCCAGATCACTGTATTTTTTTGTCAGACCTTATAAAGATACTTAGAAAAATCCCAACATTCGGGAGGCAGAGGCAGGAAGATCCTTGTGATTTCAAGACCAGCCTGGGCTACAAAATGAACTTACAGCCAGCCTGAACTGCATAGTGAGATGCTGTCTCAAAAAAACAAAAAAGATACTTAGGAGAGCTTCCAGAACCACTTTAGAAAAATGTCAAAAACAAAGTGATTAATGTGTTTGATGCTAGGAGGAATATTTGCAGGGGGGTTAGAAGTAGCACTATGTCTTTTACTATAATAAATTTCTTTATTTAAGTATCTACTGAAGGGGCTGGAGAGATGGCTCAGTGGTCTAAAGCACCTACTTGAAACAAGCTTGGCAAAGCACAGGGACCACGGTTCGATCCCCAGCACCACATGCCAGCCAGACCCGCCCCCTGGTGGGCTGAGCTGGCCACACACACACACACACACACAATAAATAAATGTAATAAATAAAAATAAATAAATATTTAAAAGAAAAAAAAAAAAGTATCTACTGAAGGGCTGACCGGATAGCTCAGCTTGGGCAGATGCAGGAGTGGTGAGGGGAGGGGGGTCAATCACCAGCTTGTAGTGCCAGCCCTGTCCCCAGGGCGTGCTGAGACAGCAATTGACACTGGGTATGGTGGTGCACACCTGTAATCCCAGAGGTTGGGAGGCTGAAAAACAAAAGATCACTACAAGTCTGACCTATGTAGTGAGACTCTGCACACCCTGTACTAAACACATTAAAATAAATAAATACCTACTGTAACCTTTAATCCCAGCATTTAGGAGGCTGGAGGAGGATAGTTGTGAGTTTTAGACCAACCTGGGCTACAATGTAACCTCAAGGACAGCTTGAACTGCATAGTGAGATCCTGTCTCAAAACAATAAAATAAGTACTGTATATTTTGTCTCATCTTTATATAAGTAATTATTCAAAACTCAGGGTTTGCAGAACAATAAGTGATATCAGCCAAATCTCACACTATTTCTCCCCAATTTATCCTCTTTTTTTTTTTTTTTTTTTTTGTATCAGGGATCAAACTCAGAACCTTGCGCTTGCCAAGCAGGCGCTTTTGCTGCTGAGCTATCGTCATTCTAGTTCTTTAAAATAAACTTTTTTGAGCCAGGGACATAGCTCAGTGGCACAAGGTCCTGCCTGGCAAGCACAGGTCCTGAGGTCAATTATTGGTACCAAAAAAAGCTTTTTTGTGTGTGCCTAGGAACAAGTGGGGGCTGGGTTGATTATCCTATACTTAAACCTTTAATCCTAACATTCGCAGTAAACTCATCCTTGCCAGCCTTTGTCAAATCAAATCTGGTGGACAAACTGGCTCCCGTTTACAGTGATGTTCCCACAGGATGCCCTACCAATCCTTTTCTTTGTTGGTACCAACTTAAAACACATCTGAGCCTTGATTTCCATTTTCATGATACTAAGTTTGGAAAGTCATCTATGTTTATCTTACCGTCTCTCTCTCCCTGCCCTCCCAGTCTTTCAGGCAAACATTTTTATTTTCCTTTGTGATAGATTAACTTGCATTTTCTAGAACTTTATGATGGTTACCATGAATTTTTAGTCTTTTTATCTATGTTCCCTTATGTAGAATACTTATTTTGTGTATCAATATTATTTACATGAGTTCATTCTTTTTATATTGCTGACAAGTACTCTGTTCCAAAAGTATGTCACTGAAGAGCTGGCCAAATAGCTCAGTGCATTAAAGTGCCTGAAAGAAGGCAAACGGGCCAGGGGTTCAATCCCACCCTACCCCCCCACCCCCCGCCAGCCCTGCCCCAGGGGTGTGCCGAGAGACAGCAATTCAGACTGGGCTTTTGGTGGTGCACACCTGTAATCCCAGCTCTTCGGAGACTGTAAACAGGTGGATCACAAATCTGATCTAGTAGTGAGACCCTGAACACCTTGCAGACCCTTCCCTAATATACAAATAAATAATAATAATAATAAAATTATGTCACCAGAGATTGAGGATCCCTTATCCAAGATGTTTGGGACTAAAAGTATTTCAGATTTCCATTTTGGGGGATGCTAGAACATTTGCAGACTTTACTAGCTATGTATCACAACACTAAAAAAGTGCTCACATTTCAAATCTTTGGATTAGAGTTGCTCAGCTTCTATTCATGCATTCATCTGTTTATGGGCATTTAAGATGCTTCCAGTTTTTGGGCTATTATTCATTACAAAATAAACAAAAATCAAAAAAAATACACAAAATGGAAAAGGGACAAAGTATGAGTTCAGTAAATCGTCTTGAAGCAGAAGCCAAAGTTGTTTGCAACAAAACATTTGATGTATTCTATTAGTGTCATAAATTCCAAAACCTTTTAAAACGCTGTAGTTATGACTGCAGAGATCATTTTCATCTTTATAGCTGTTTATTATGAAACAGGACATAACAACTCACTTTTTTATATTGATAATGAATTAAATATGAAGTTATATTTAGACACCAAAAATATCAGAAGATGTCTCAAAATAAACTTGTTTCCTTTAAAAAAATATCAAAAAAAATTATCATAAGCCTATCCAACTTATAAGCAAAATCAATTTATGGCCTACTTCCACTCTTATAATCAAAGCAGGACATTCTCTTACTCAGCCATAAAGGACAATCTTGAGACATTTTTAACTAAATGGATGTATCCTGAGACCATATTCTTATATAAAAAAAATCAGTTTTTATACCATGCTTACAGTATAAAACACATATATTTATGTGATTAAATACCATTCTTTCTCTGATATGAAAACCTGAAAGTATGAATCAGTATCAATATGCATAGCAGATACTGGGAAATAGGAATAAAAAAAAAAAGAAAAAAAAAAGAAACAAAGCTTTTGTAAATAAGCAGAAGAAGAGAGGTTAAAGGGAGGGACAGAAAAAGGGAAAAAAATATATCATGTATAGGTACATCAAATTCCCTATGTTGAGTGTTATCATTATATATATATATATATATAGTATATGCCAATAAAAAAAGTAAGCTGGGTGTTGTGGTACACCCCCATCATCCAAGCCAGCCTAGGCTACAAAGTGAGCTCAAAACCAGCCTCAATTGAATAGCAAAATCCTCTCAAAAAAACAAGAACATTCTGAACACTGCTCAACAAGGTTTTCAGCAGACAAAGAAAATAAGCACTCCTCCCTCCGCATTTCATTAACCTGTAGGAAATCCATGTTCCTATATTGAAACTGCCAAAACTATTTTTTTTTAAATTGTATTTGGTACAGGGTCTCACTATGCAGCTCCTCCTGTTTTCAGCCTCCCCAGTGCTGGTATTACAGGTGTGCACCACCGCATCCCATCTCAGTGGCCAGCTCAGCGAGCCTGGGGGCGGGGGCAACGTGGCATGTGATACTGGGGATGGAACCCAGCCCCTGCGCTGGCCTAAGCAGGCTCTTGGTCTGCTGAGCTATCTTGCTGGCCCTGTCAAAACTAATTCTAACATCACAAGCTGGGAGCCATACATCCATTAGGTTTCTCTAGAGGCCAACTGGCTTCATGAGAAATTCTTTCAGCAAATTCTACTTATGAATGAGAGATAGGGTTTTGGTCCTTAAACTCTCAATTTTTACAACTACTGACTTGGGCTTAGTCAGTAAAAACAACACTTCCTGAAACATACCAGGCATTTTTGTTAGGTGCTAGTATGTACAGAAAAACTGTTGAATTGCATCTCAAAGAATTCAGATTCTGTCTTACAAACTACTAATTTGTAGGCTAGGGATGTGGCTCAGTGGTAGAGCCCTTGCCTTGCATGCACAAGGCCCTGAGTTTGATCCCCTGGACACCATCAAAAACAAAACACAAAACTAAACTAATTTGCAATTCTTGTGATGCATACCAATAAACATGTATAAAACAGTTCAGAGGCTAACAGTGATGGAGTATGGAAATCAGGGAGGGCTTCATAGGAGAAAGGAATTAAAGATACATCTGTTTTCAGCTTGGTAAATGACATTATCAACAATTAAGAAAGAAAAACCAGGAAGCCAAGCCTGAAAGGACTAGAGTTATTTCTTGTAAAAGGACACAAGGTTATTTAGACTCTTGGAAATGATGCCCAGAGCGATGAAAGTGAAAAGGCCTAAAATAAGAAATAAACACAATGACAGTGGATAGAGCTGACCAGAAATGAAATTGCTAGTCAAACAGATCATGTTTCCATATAGAGCCCAAATTTTGTTCATAACTATGTCTGAGGCTGGAGTATAGCTCAGTAGTAAAGTGCTTGCCTACCTTATGTGAAGCATCCAGTTCAAAACCCAGCACTATAGATGTGTGCATACACACACCCCCCCACACACACCCCACAGCTCTGTTAAGACTTCAAATAAATCTTAGAGTCAGAACTCTATAGTACTTTTCTATTCATTGCCAATAACTTATAGTCAACACCATGAAACCACTTGTGTTTACAAAGATTTATAATAGTTCAAAGAAAATGAACACAACCAAAGCTCCATGATTTTTTTTTTGAGACAGGGTCTCACTTTGTAGTGTAGACTGGCCTTGAATTCACAATGTAGTCAGTCTCCCAAGTGGTGGGATTACAGGCATGCACCACACCCAGCTTTATGTTCTAATAGTCAATGTCAGTTTAAGTAAAAAAGTCATAAGCAGACACATTTCAGGAGAAGCCAGATGAGCAGCTTTCAACTTTCTCAATATGTACCTTTTTCAAAACTTTCCCCCAATTCCTCCCTCTGTAAGGCAGACAAATCCAATCCCTCCAAATCTCCCTGAAGCAACACAGATAAAGACAAATTTTTAAAAACTGGGAACACAACAAACACCAAAGCAAACTAAAAGTACCTCACTATCAAGGAGCTGAACCAAAATCAACCAAACACTTCATAAGTAGTGCTTGTCAACACAAGAAAAACACCAACACTCCAGCTGACCAGAAATGCAGAAACAACCAATAGGTTTATAGTTCCTGTATCTTTTTCTAGACCCCTACTCAAAATTCATTTTGTATTTTTACTTATCAGACAAGAAAGGCTCAGCAAGAGCAAGAGGTCAAATTACATTATCCAATGTCATATAACCACATGGGGCCCTGAACCTTCAGTTTGACTCCTGTCTTAGGAGCCAAGACCCACAATCCTAAGAATCCATTTTGAAGAAACCACAACAAACATTAAAACAACATTCCCACTGCTTCACTCATGTTCCACCTCTACCACCACCAAAGGATGGTTGAATACAGTACTCATGTGCCAAGGACTTTATTCACATTATTATCACATTTAATACTGGGAAGGATTATATTATTCTACAGATCAAAAAACTGCAGGTATAGAAAATGTGAGGAACTTGCCTAAGGTCACCTAAAATAAAATAGTAGAAAAGGAACCAGAGCCCAATCAAGACTGCTAACAAGAAAGCTCTGAGGGGCCAGGGAGATGGTTCTGTGGAATAAGTGCTTCCCTGGCAAGCACAAGGGCCTGAGTTCAATCCCCGGTTCCGCAAAAAAAAAAAAGAAAGAAAGAAAGAAAGCTCTGAATGAAGTACCACAGACGCAATGGCCACACACATAAAGATGCTCACAGCAAATACAACCAGTTCCCAGTAATTATAACGTAAGTACTCACCTAAATGTCCAATGGGGAAAACTGGAGCAAATTATTTTCAAGACCTCTTGGTCTTGGCATGCTAGTCATTAAAACCATTTATGAGAACAAAGTGAAAAACAGGAAAATATGTAAATATACATAAAAATACTGAAAATATATGTGTACAATGATTTTTAAATGTAACATCCACCATGACAGGTTTTTAGGGTGTGTGGATGGGGGTTCAGCCCAGGGCCTAGTACATGCTAGGCAAGCACTTCTACCAGAGCTACATCCCCAGCTCTTCATTTTATTTTGTTTAATTTTATTTATTTATTTTTGATACTGGGAATCAAACTCAAGTCCCTGTGCTTGCTAGACAGGCACTTGTGTCGCTGAGCTATATCCCTGCCCCTTTTTTCTTTTCTTTTTTTTTTTTCAGAACTGGGGATTAAACTCAGGCCTTTGCGCTTGCCAGGGAAGCGCTTATTCCACTAAGCCATCGCCCTGGCCCCCCTTCATTTTACTTTAATACAAGATCTTATTAACCTGCCCAACATGGGCTTAACCTTATGATCTTCCCTCAGGCATGCACCGAAGCCTGGCTCTGCACAGGTATTTTTTGTTCTGTTCACAGCTCTAGTACCTGGCACACAGTAGATAAGAAATAAGGTTAAATGAATTAAAATACAGTAATTTATATGAATATAAGAAACAAGGTATAAAGTTTTTATTTTAGGTTAATGAAACATGAATAATATTCTTCAATAATACAGTAATATCTTGACTATATAAACCTAAAGATAAGTTCAAGATCAGGGTACAAATGTCAAATCCCCCATGATTACACAATTTATGTGGCTTCATAGATAGTGTGAAAGCACAATAAGAGCTCTTGCTCTTTGAGGCCGCCATGAAAGGTTGCCTTCTGCTATGTGCTGCTCTGCGTTGGACCCAGCTGAGTATGGAATGAAACCTCCAGTAACTGTGAGCTAAATAAACCTTTCCTTCCTTCAAAAAAAAAAAAAAAGAAAGCACAATAAGAAGACTGGAATGAAAGCTGGTCTGGAATCTGATGAAGAGCTTCTTTCCTGGAAAGTGGTGAACATGATGTGTAATGGTATCAGGTACAAAGTGGTGACAAGATAAAGAAAACTTTGCATTAGTTGTACTTAAGCAATCCTCACTTAAGCAATGTCACTTGAGACATTCTTCTTCTATCTTTTTTTGGTATTGAGAATTGAACTCAGGACCTTGCCAGATAGGCACTGTGCCAGTGAGCTATATTCCCAGCCCTATCGTTTTAAAAATAAATTACATAGAGACCAGGGATTTAGCTCAGCAGCACAGTGTCCATCTGACAAGAATGAGGTCTTGAGTTTAATTCCTGGTCCCAGAAAAAAATTACATCAATAAAACACACATTGGAGATTCAGCTTCAAGCACTATGAACATACTTATTAACAACCACCTATTTGAAACACAAGAATTTAATCTAGATTCTACTTGAATACAGGCATGCAATGAGATCTGACATCAGGTTACAAAAATAGAAACCAGACAGCTACTCAGAAGAACACTCAGTTTCTAGGCCTCAGCTTGAAAATACTTTCCCATGTGAACTAACAACAAAAGAAAAAAGAAAAAGAAAGCCAATACTTACTGTTTATATAAATAATAAAAATGAAATATTCTTAAATTCACCTATACCAGAAAAAGTTGACTTCATAATGAAAATTAGTCTTCACTGAGTATTATACATGTACTTGGTGCACTTAAGAGATTGTTATAATTGACAGATTAAAAACTAGGTTGTTTTGAATACAAGACTACTAAAGACTTCTGCACTGAAGAATCAGAAGCCCTGAAAACTCATTATGACTCATGCATAAAGGAGAAAATCAATTCACAGAAGCTTAGATATTTTCTACCCACATTTTGCTGAAGAGCAAACATTACATTTTAAAATAAATTAAAGCAATACAATAGCAGAATGGAGCCTTCTAGGAAACATTTTTCCAGTGCTGCACGGCAGTTAATACAGCAATCTTTTTCTCCTCCCTTGTGGTACTGGGGATGAAATGTAGAGCTTTGATTGCGCTATACCTCCCACCTCTTCTTCTATTTTAAGACAGGTTCTTACTAAGTTGCCCAGGCTGAACTTAAACTTGGGCATCCTCTTGCCTTTGCCTCCAGAATGATGGGATGGCATGCGTGTGCCACCATGCTTATTTTATTTGATTTTTTTTTGTGGAACCAGGGATTGAACTCAGGCCCTTGAGTTTGTCAGGCAAGCACTTATTCTACTGAGCTATCTCCCCGGCCCCCACCATGCTTAGTTTAATAAGCAAATCTTAAATTAAAAAGAATAAAAACATTGTAATAAAAACATTCATGGGCCAGGAAGATAGCTCAGTGGCATAAGTGCCTGCCTAGCTAGTGCAAGGGCCTGAGTTAAATCCCCGGTACAAAAAAAAAAAAAAAAAAAAAAAAAAAGAAAGAAAGAAAAGAAAAATCATGAAGGGTGAGGAAAAGAAAGGGGAAGAAGAATAAAGATATGCCATGTACAGAAACCTAATAACGGGGCTGGTGAGATGGCTCAGTGGTCTAAAGCACCTACTTAGAACAAGCTTAGCAAAGCACAGGGACTGCGGTTCAATCCCCCAGCACCACATGCCAGCCAGCCCCACTCCCTGGTGGGCTGAGCTGGCCACACACCCCCAAAAAAAAAAAAAAAAAAAAAAAAAAAAAAAAAAAGAAACCTAATAACATCAATTAATGTAAACATTATACCCTAAAACTTGAGCTAAGACAAATAATATGAAAAAGGGGGCAAAAAGGAAAAAAAAAAAAAAAGAAAGAAAGAAAAAGGGGACAGGAAAGGGAAAGGGGATTTAAAAAAACAACAACAAAAAACCTCCAGTAACTGTGAGCTAAATAAACCTTTACTTCCTTAAAGAAAAAAAAAAAAGATCCAAACATGGTGAGCCATGTCTGTAATCTCAGCATTCAGGATGCCAATGCAGGACTGCCATGGGTTCAAGACCAGCCTGGGCTAACAGTAAATTCCAGGACAGACTAAACTACATAGTGAGATCCTATCTCAAATATCAAAAACAATAATAAGGGCAGGACAGATAGCTCAGCAGATTAAGGCGTCTGCTCAGGCAGACATAGGGACGGGGGTTCGATCCATGGGCTCCTGTGCTGGCCCTACACCCAGGGCATCTGATATGGGCAACTGAGATCGGGCGTGGTGGTGTATGCCTGTAATCCCAGCACATGGGATCTGTGTAGTGAGAACCTGTAGACCCTGTACTAAATTTTTTCTAAAAAGCTGTAACAAAAAGCTGTAATGAGCACATGTGACTAACTCCCCAAGATGATTATAAACTGTAAGAACTGTTCTTTCGGGTCCTCCTTTCCAAGATGACGAAAAAAAGAAGGAACAATGGTCTGGCCAAAATGGGCCGCAGTCATGTGCAGCCTATTTGCTGCACAAACTGCACCTGGTGCATACCCAAGGATAAAGCTATTAAGTTTGTCATTTGGAACACAGTGGAGGCCGCCGTCAGGGACATTTCCGGAGCGAGTGTCTTTGACGGTTATGTGCTTCCCAAGCTGTATGTGAAGCTGCATTATTGTGTGAGTTGTGCCATTCACGGCAAAGTGGTCAGGAATCGATCTCGTGAAGCCTGTAAGGACCGAACTCCTTCACCCCGATTTAGACCTGCTGGTGCTGCCCCATGACCTCCACTAAAGCCCATGTAAGGGGAGCTGGGTCTTAATGGACTGAAGAAAACTCTCTTGAGAAAGAAATAATAAATTGAATGTTATACTTTATACAGCATGTTGAGTGTACCTGCCAGAGGTGGGTTGGGTTAATTCAGCCTATCCAAGTTTAAGTTTGTACTCTGAAAATGAATAAAGAAGAACACACTGGAAGGGGTTTCAGGAGCATTAAAATAAATAAACTGTAAGAACTGCAAACATGTACTAATTTTAAAAATTCATGGGGTCAGGCATGGTGGTACACACCTGTTAATGCCAGCATTCAGAGGCCAAAGCAAGAGGATCACAATGATCACATAGTGAATTCAAGACTCTCTCTCAAGAAAGAAAAACAAACAAACACAAACCTTAAAAAACCCTCATAACTGATTTACTTTTCAATCCTATATGGGAACATAAAGAACAGTATATTTTACTATACCTTTCAAGTGTTAAATAAGTTTCTTTCTAGGTTTTTCTTTTCTTTCTTTTTTTTTTTTTGGTTTTTTGAGACAGGCCTCACCATGTAGCCCAGGCTGGCCTAGAACTTCTGATGATCCTCCTGCCTCATCAGCTTCCTGAATGCTGAGATTACAGGCATGTACCACCAAGCCTGGCTTCTCTTTTTCTTTTTGGGCAGCTATGGTTATGGCATATATGGGAGATTAAACCTAGGGCCTTGGCACTGAACTAATCTCCTACCCTTTTTATGATTTATTTTGAGAAAGGGTCTTCTTAAGTCCCTAAACTGCACAAAGCTAAAACTTGTGATCCTCCTACCACAGTCACCCAAGAGTGCTAAGATTACAAGCATACACCACTATACCCAGCTTATTCTCTTCTATCTATACATCTTAAGTCTCTCATTCCATTTCACAATGTAACCTTCTTACCTCCATGCTGACTACCCAAATCAGGTCTGGAATTTTATAACCTACATTGCTCTTCTACTTCATCTTCAAGATTTCTCCCTGCTTCAGGCCAGGGAGATAGCTTGGTGGTCTAAGCACCTGCCTGGCAAAGCACAAGGACCTCAATTTGATCCCCTGTACCACACAGCCCAGGGCATGCTGTGCTTGCTCCGAAACTAGGCATAGTGGCACATGCCTGTAATCCCAGTGCTGGGCAGACTGAGAAAGGAGAATCACTATGAGTCTGAACTGTGTATCAAGACCCTGTACCAAATAAATAAATAAATTTTAAAACTTCTTTTGCTTCATCATAAACTTTATCTAGCTCACTACAGCTCTTGCAATAAAGTTCATCCAAATGACTCCTTTTTTGTCCTGAGGCCATTGGGTAGGGCCATGAACATTTGCTTTTTGGGTTTTTTTTTGTTTTTTCTGGAACCAGGGATTGAACTCAGGCCCTTGCGCTTGCCAGGGAAGCGCTTATTCCACTGAGCCATCTCTCTGGCCCCACCATGAACATTTGTTTCTCCTGATCACATACCTAACATGATGCTGAGGAAAGAAGTGCGCTATATGATGCATACCAACCATCACTAATAAAAACCACAGTCATGATGCTGCCTGGACTGCTTGGAACTTTACCAGTAATAGGTCTCTTCCTGAGCAGCTAGTCAGCCAATACCTCAAGTTTTATGAAACAATTATTAATGGAATTCACTTATAACTCACAGAATTAAAATAAAAAACTGACAGAACTCTTCCTGGTACGTTTTACAATAAAAACACCTATAATTAAAGAGAAAAGGATTCCTTTAAATTATAAAGTAACAATCTTTTTTTTTTTTTTTTCAAAACTAGGGATTGAACTCAGGCCTTCTACTGAGCCACCTCCATGGCCCCTAATACTAACAATCTTTATATGAGTTTTTTATATAGTATAAAGCAAAGACAACTTTTTCTTTAAAGACTTACATATGAGGCGCTGGTGAGATGGCTCAGTGGTCTAAAGCACCTATTTAGAACAAGCTTAGTGGGCTGGTGAGATGGCTCAGTGGTCTAAAAGCACCTACTTAGAACAAGCTTAGCAAAGCACAGGGACCACGGTTCAATCCCCCAGCACCATATGCCAGCCAGTCCCGCCCCCTGGTGGGCTGAGCTGGCCACACACACACACACACACACACACAAAATAAATAAAATTTTAAAAAAAACTTACATATGATTACTAAAAATATCTCAAGAGATTCTTCTTCATCCTATTCCTATAAAATACACCTCCTAGCAATAATCTTAACTCTCTTGATAAGTCCATTCCTGTAGCATAAGAGCTGTTTTGTCATTAGTTGAAAACTTGTAGGTTTTCCTCTCAAAACAGGCATTTTCTGTTTTGTACTCAGCTTTTGATTGGATTTGCTGGGTACGTTCTTTTCATGATTAATAATGTTACTCATGCACAGGTCCTGGCACATGTATAGAGTGCTACATTCTTTTTTTTTTTTTTTTTTTTTTTTTGCAGAACCAGGGATTGAACTCAGGCCCTTGTGCTTGCCAGGGAAGCGCTTATTCCACTGAGCCATCTCTCCAGCTAGAGTGCTACATTCTAACACTCATCTCAAAGCCTAGTATCTCAGAAAACCGGACCTTTTCTAGTTAAAAGACTGGGCCTGCCCCTAGCTCAGTTCTTTAAGTGACTGCTTCCACAAAGCTGTCGGCCTCCGGTTGCTATAGTTTGATCCCCGCAACCCTCCAGCCAGACAAAAGTGCCCTGAAGGCATTCGAGGAGGAAAAAAAAAAAAAAAAAATCTAGTTAAAAGACTTCAAGGGGGGTTGGGAAGATGGCTCAGTGGAATAAGCGCTTGCCTGGCAAGTGCAGGAGCCTGAGTTCAATCCCCGGTTCAGCAAACAAACAAGACTTCAAGGGGCTAGAGTGATAGTTCAGCAGCATAAGTACCTGCCTGGCAAGCACAAGGTCCAAGTTCACAAAAAAGAAAATTAGATAAAATTTTAGAAAAAGACTTGAGGGTCGGCCAGATAGTTCAGCAGATTACAATGCCTGCTTAGGCAGACACAGAGACTGGGGTCAACCCCCAGTCTTGCTGTGCTGGCCCTGCCCCCAGGGCACACTGAGACTAGTTGAGACTGGGCGTGTAGGCACATGCCTCTAATCCCAGCTCTTGGGAAGCTGAAAACACTAGGAATCTGATCTGTGTAGTGAGATTCTATAGACCCTGCACTAGATACCAAAAACAAAACAAAACACCTGAAGTTCAAAATCTGAAACTTCAAAAAAAAAAAAAAAAA
>NW_004524584.1:14221443-14223033 GCF_000260255.1 Octodon degus | reverse complement strand
TTAAAGGCACGCGAGTGAGAGCGTGTAGCTCAATGCACAGGTGCTCAGTTCAATTTCCAGGATGGGAAAAAAAAAAAAAAAAAAAGAATAAGACTTAAAATCCCAAAAGGCAATAGAAGGTTTAAGTTTATGCTATACTATGGCTAGTGTTGAAGCAACTTGGCAGGTCACTTCTATTCATATGTCTGATTTTATTTTATTTTATTATTTTTTTTCTTTGCTCCGAATGCCCTCAGGGGTGGTTTGGCTGGCTGGAGTGTTGTGGGGATCAAACTACAGCAACCTGAGGCTGACAGCTTTGTGGAAGCAGCCACTTAAACAACTGAGCTAAGGCCAGGCCCCCATATGTCTGATTTTAAATTACATACACACCTAACATTTCCTACAAGCCAAACAGAACTCAGATTATATGAAAGAATAAAATATCTCAGTATGTCCTATAATTGTGCAGACAGCACTGCAACTAATGGGGACACTAGTGGCAATCTCAGTAGTTATCACTCCTGGTCCCATCTTCAGAGACACAGACAATAGGGCAACTAAAAGCAGCCAAACCAGTTAATACCTCTGGTAAGCTCATTCACTCCCATTCTCAAAAACTATTAATTATAAAAATATAATCAATGGTGAAGCATGATGGCACATATTTGTAATCTTAAGACACTTAAGAGGATCAGGCAGGAGGATCACAAATCTGAGGCCAACCTGGACTGTGTAATGGCCCCTATCTAAAAATAAAATTATAAAAGAGTGGTGTTAGGCATGATGATGGACATCTCTAATCTCAGCCTTGGGAGACTAAGACAGGAAAATTAAAGAGTTCAAGGCCTACCTGGCCTACAGTGAGACACTATTTCAAAATAAAGAAGATAGCTGAGCAGTCTAAACACCTGCCTAGGTAAGCATAAGGACTTGGGTTCCATCTCCAGCACTATATGCTGTGCTGGCCCAAACCCAGAGCTGGCCACTATGACTGGTAATGGTGGCACACCACCTTTAATCCCAGCACTGGGGAGGTTGAGACAGGAGGAACACTGTGAGTCCAAGCTGCTTAGTAAGAGTACATACAAATATATAAATAAATAAATTTTACAAAAAGATAGAATACATGTAAGCTCTGAGTTCAATCTTCCATATTGAACAAATAAAAACAAAAAAAAATCATAGCTTTTTTTCATAATAAATAGAGTTGGGCATGTGGTGCATGCCTATAATCCCAGCTACTCAGAATGAGGCAGTAAGATTATAAATTGAAGGTCAGCCTGAATAACTTAGTGAGATTCTGTATCAAGATTAAAAAATAAGACCTAGGAGTATAGCTCAATGGTAGTTTTTACCTGAGCTTCATTCCCATCATCACAAAAAATAAAATAAGAGTATCATTCTTTTACTTTCTTCCTTTCCCTTGAGGGACGGTACTGCTCAGGATCTTACTACATGCTCAGGTTGGCCCAAATTTCTAGTTCAAGCAATCCTTCTGTCTTAACCTCCCCCAAAAGCTGCAACAATAGGGAAGATGGCTCAGTGGAATATGCGCTTCCCTAGCAAGTATAACGGCCTGAGTTCAATCCCCAGTACTGCCAAAAAAAA
>NW_004524584.1:14220734-14221303 GCF_000260255.1 Octodon degus | reverse complement strand
AAAAAAAAAAAAAAAAAAAAAAAAAAAAAAAAAAAGCTGCAACAATAGGCAGGTATATTTCTGTTCATTAATTCCTTTTTTGTTTTGTTTCTGTGTTTATTTAAGACAAGGTCTCACACCAAGTAATTAGGCTGTTCTCAAACTTGCAATCCTCCTGTCTGTGAGACTTGAGGGCTGGGATTACAAGCATGTGCCACCATACTTAGCATGTTCCTTCTTTATTTCTAACCAAGTTACTCTATCTAGATTTTTCAGTCAGGATCCTGACATCTGAAACACCACCACTGAGTCCCTTTGTATAACCAAACCATGACCTTTGCTGCTTGTCACAGAAGAACAGGTTCTAACACGCCCCTTAAGAAGGACTTGTGAGGGCCAGCCAAATAAAAAGCTCAGTGGATTAAAATGTCTGCCTAGGTAGATGCAGGGGCCCAGAGTTTGACCCCCCGGGGCCTGCAGCCATGCAGGCCAGACAGTGATTGAGACTAGGCGTGGTGGCTAGGAACAGGAGGATCACTACAGTCTGATCTATGCAGTGAGACCCTATAGACCCTGCCCTAAATACCAAA
>NW_004524584.1:14218647-14220169 GCF_000260255.1 Octodon degus | reverse complement strand
GAGGAGGAGGAGGAGGAGGAGGAAGAGAAAAAGAAAGGACTAGCAAACTGGGTTCAGGGGCACACACTGGTGATCCCAGCACTCGGGAGGATTGCCAAGAGTTTCAGACCAGCCTGGGCTACATAATGATCTCAAGCCCAGCCTGAACTACATAGCAAGAACCTGTCTTAAAAGAAAGAAAGAAAGAAAGAAAGAAAGAAAGAAAGAAAGAAAGAACGGACTAGTGAGCCAGGCATGGTAGTACATACACACAGCACTCAGGGCTGAGGTACAAAGCTCACTGGGAGTTTGAGGCTATAGAGTGTGTTCCAGTTGCCAAGCACAACAGTACTTGCCTATAATCTCAGCACTCAGGAGGCTGTGGGAGGGGAAGTTCACTGGGAATTTGAGGCCAGCCTGGGCTACCCAGTGAATTCAAGGCCAGCCTGAACTATTTAGCGAGAGCCTGTCTGAAAAAAGTCCAAATACCAAAACAAAAAGCTGAGCATAGTGGCACATGCCTGTAATCCCAGCACTTGGGAGACTGAAGCAGGAGCAGTGAGTTCAACAGATAGCCTGGGGTACATAGTGAGTTTAAGATAAGCCTCAACTACATGAGACTGCCTTAAAAAAAAAAAGAAAGAAAAGAAAAGAAACCAAGCCCCCCCCCCAAAAAAAAAAGCCACACACAGAGGTGCACACATATAATTCCAACACTCAGGAGGCTGAGGCAGGAGGACCACAGAGACTTCAGGGCGAGTCTGGGCTATATAAGCAAGTGTCAGGCTAGCCTGTGCTACACAGCAATACCTTGTCTCAAAACCAAAAACAACAATAAGAAAAAACCCGTTACACCATCTAAATTTTTGTGGATTATTTTCCTCTTGCCCCATTTCCTCTTTAACCCCTTCTTTCCTTTTTAAACTTTCCTTTACCTCCTTTTAGTTCCTCATTTCTATTCTAAGTTCTTTCTATTTCTCTTCTTGGTCATTAGAGCCAACATAATACCCTTTCATGACAATAGAGAAGGATGTACTAAGGGGACTATACCAAGAGTAGCATTCCTATCAACAACTAACAAAATCCACAACTATCTAAGAAATCATTCAATACCTATTGTAGACAAAATACTAAAATATGAAGAGTGGCTAGGATTTAACAATCTAACTAGAGATTACACAAAAATACACAAAAGGATAAAAAACAGCTGTCAGTAGACTGCAGAACATGATCTAAAAAACATATACATGACTATATTGTTTGACCACAGAAGAAAGAATCTGACCACTGTCCTAGGGGTTGATCTCAAGGAAACTATTAGGGAAAGTATAAGTTAGAATCTAAATGATCCTTGAGAACGTAAAAAGATAAGGTGGTTCAATCCCTGGTACTGCATACCATGCTAGTGCAGGCCCTGCACCGAGATGCAATGAGCTGGGGACCCAGTCCAGGCACGGTGGCCCAAGCCTATAATCCCAGCACTGGAGAGGCTGAAAACAGGATTGCTACGAATCCAAGCTGCGTAATGAGACCCCGTACCAAA
>NW_004524584.1:14214432-14218054 GCF_000260255.1 Octodon degus | reverse complement strand
AAAAAAAAAAAAAAAAGGAGTACCCTATTGATCTCCCATTAAATAACAGCCCACTGTATATCCACACAGCTGGTAATTTCTTTCTAATTTGAACCAACAACACTTTCTATAATCTGATATTATGGTTAAAGCAAAAGAGATTAGTTGACCAGAAAGAATATATGTACACAGCAAGAAAGGAGAACTGATATCTCTTTTCTACAGGGGAATACCCTCCTTAAATAAGGGAATCTCAGTAGTTTGACACAGAAATTCCAAACCTAGGGGCTGAGGAGATTGTTCAGTAGAATAAGCACTTGCCTGGCAAGCTCAAGGGCCTGAGTTCAATCCCTGGTTCCACAAAAAAAAAAAAAAAAAATCCAAACTCAGACAATCGATGGGTCCATATTCCTAAGTTTTCTATTGAGTACACAAAAAAGGTACCTTACAATCATTTCTAGAAATGGGTCACACAAAAACCTTTAGCCTTCAGCTTCCAGTTGCTAACAAAGCCCTGAGTATATATAATCTACTCTTTGCTAACCACATGATAATGCAACCCTTGATAATGCAACTTCTATAGAAATTATATACGACATTTTTCATTTAAGTATCAATCAACATGAAAATTTATTCAGTTGAAATCATAACAAATAGGGGATGGGGAGATAGCTCAGTAGAGTAAGTGCTTGCCTGGCAAGGGCAAGGCCCTGAGTTCAATCCCCAGTTCCACCAAAAAAAAAAAAAAATCATGACAAAGTATCCTTCTGACCTTCAACTTTATCAGATCGAACAATAAAATTCATCCAATAATTCATGAAAGAAATCCAGGACAAACAGTAAATTAGAAAAATGTCCCCATTTTGTCGTAACAGCCAATGTCAGACAACAAAACATGCTGGGGAAATGTCTAAATAACTGTAAAAAGAAAAAATAAAAATCTAAGTAATAAGGAGACATTATCTGGCCTGAGAGGTGAAAGATATCTAAAGGTATGTTAGTTCAAACATTAAAACAGTAAAATCCTTACTGGAATAATGTAATTTTGTTCATTCTTCAAAGTTTCCATAATAATGCCCACAAAAATCTAATAAATATAAATCATGAGAGCCTACTTTTTTTTTTTTTAAGAGTTATTACTTTTGTTTGTTTGTATTTTTAGGGAAGGGTTTACAGGGTGGTTCAGGGTCTCACTACTAGATTGGACTCAGTGATCTGTCTGCTTACAGCCTCCCAAGCACTGGAATTACAGGTGCATGCCACCATGCCCAGTCTCAGTTGCACTCTCAGTGTACTCTGCAGACAGGGCAATAGGCCCAGGATTGATCCCCTAGACCCTGTGCCTGCTTGCAGGCACTTTAATCTGCTGAGCTATTTGGCTGGCCTTAGAGTTATTACTAAAATGCTCTTTCAACCATAAATAGTAATCTCCAATGTATGAAACCAATGAGTTCAGGGGGCCTGCCCTTAGCTCAGTTGTTTAAGCGCCTGCTCAGGCAGTCAGCAGCAAGATACCGCAGTTCAATACCCAGCTAGCCCTGCCCTACAGATAGCCTGAGCCACCAAAAAACAAAGAAAACAATGAGTTCATTACCCAAAGGGCAAAGCATAAATACCTGAATAATTGTTAAGACATTTATCAATCAAAAAGGAATTGTATAGAAAATGGTGATTCTAATATTTATCTTACCTATCTCAAAGATTTATAATATTAACTTTCTGGAACAATGCAAAATTGCACTTTTGCTACCACATGTTTCCGATTTGTCTTTTTTTTTTATTATTTATTTGTTTTATTTATTTATTTATTTGGCGGTACCGGGGATTGAACTCAGGATCTTGTGCTTGCCAGGCAAGTGCTTATTCTACTAAGCTATCTCCCTAGCCCCCTCAATTTGTCTTTCTTGAATCTATTCCACTCCCTAATTTTTAATCCTTAGTGAAAACCTTAGACATGTATATATTAGAAAATAAGCAACTATTAATAAAACATCCAAGAAAAGGAAGATATGCTTAAATTTGGTTTTATGTTACTAGACCATTCAATCCATCTGTTAGTTAACAATAGATCATCCTTAGATTTAACTGCAGAGATTATACTTATGACCATATTACTCACCTTTAGGATAGAGGCTAAGCTGGTCATGTGCTCATTGAGGGCACCCTCAGACTCCTTATAGGTCAAGCAAGTGAACTGGTACTCCTCAGGATCAAAGGCATCAGCCCCCTGCTGTTCCACATCACTGGCTACTCCCACATAATAGTCCTCTATGTCCCCAGGGTCCTCATCCTCTTCCTCCTCCTCCTCCTCACAATTTGGGTCATAGTCCTCTTCATTGCTGTCAGACCCCTGGCTGTTCATGTCCACCGACATCTTGCATCCAGTCAAGCTGCAAATCAGGAAAGCAACTGCTTTTTCTTCCCTCAAACTTCACCGCTTTCTCAAATACATTAGTGTTTTTGTATTCTAGGGAGGAAAAAAAGTGTTAGTTTTTCCCCATGTCAGAAACCATTCAAGAATCAAAATAGCACAGACCTAGCCCTACACATGCTATGGCCTAATTCCATTCTGGACTCCTATAGAGAATCTCACCAACATGCCCCTGGCTCAGGCTTATCAAATGGAAACCCTTCTGTGAGGAAGCAGACACAGCTAATAATGGTGATTTCACATAAAGGGCTGGATATCTACCCCATGTCAGGGGGCCAAATTCCAGTAAGTTCGTCTTACTTAACCCTTCAAGCGTAAGCCTAGGTCCACAAATTTTCTATTGTAAATTTGTACTTTAGCATTACAAAAGCTGGTTGTGCATCTTAGTACCTTTCCCTGAGGACTACAGGAAGCAATCTATGTGTTTAACCACTTGATACAAAGAGATGTATGCATGTGTACTAGGTGTGTGCATATGTGCGAAAGTGGCAAACTGGGATTTGCACTCACCCTTATCCCCTGTGGGACAGTATTTGGGTATGTTTACCTGAGCATCATGGACAGTCCAAAAGACTCACACCACTCCAGGATTTATTTTTAAAAAAAAAGTTTTTCTTTTGACTTTTCTAGTAGAAGTAGCCCAATTCAGTACATGGCACATGGAAGACCAGATTTGTAAACTGGGCATGGTGGCACACTTGTAATCCCAGCACTCATGAGGCTGAGGGAGGAGGATGACTGCAAATTTGACAACAGCCTGGGCTACAAAGTAAGCTAAAGGCCAGCCTGAGATGCAGAGTGAGATCCTGTCTTAAAAAAAAAAAAAAAAGTAAATTTTGGAGGTCAAAGTGAATCATCAGATTACTCATGCATGGATAGTAGGATGATCCATTATGGTAAAATATATGCTTCCTTTTGTAACAGAAGAGTGGTATGGCGACATATGATGATGACGATGACTTTTAACACTGTCAATGTAAGTCAAAATTCCTGATAGTGAAATGGAGCAATAAGTGACTGATAACAGACATAACGAATGCCAACCTTCTTGACTAAGATAACAAAGCAGCAATCTGAGTAGTTGAAATGTTGCAAAAATAGCCAGGTGGGCTGGTGAGATGGCTCAGTGGTCTAAAGCACCTACTTAGAACAAGCTAAGTCAAGCAAAGCACAGGGACCTCGGTTCAATCCCCAGTACCACATGCCAGCCAG
>NW_004524584.1:14209335-14211835 GCF_000260255.1 Octodon degus | reverse complement strand
TGCCACCATGTCCAACTCATAGTCTCTAAAAAAAAAAAAAAAAAGAATCAATCAATCAATCAACCACCCTGTGCCACACACACCTATAATCCAGCTACTCAGGAGCCTTGGATAGGTGGATCATAACACAGCCAGGCAGTGAAGCCAGAACATGTCAAAACAAAAAAAGGACTAGGAATGCAGCTCCAGGAAAATGCCCTGGGTTCAGTCTCCTACAACAAAGATAATAAAAATTTAAAACAAAGATTAAGAATGAATGGGAAAAATACATAATGATAATATAACTGGGGCGGCGAGATAGTTCAGTGGTCTTAAGCGCCTGTTTAGGCAAGCTTAGGCAAGTGCAGGGATTGCAGTACAATCCCCAGGACCACATGCTGTGCCAGTCCCACCCTCAGCCCCCAGCAAGGGCTGAGATGGCCACAAAACAATAAATAAATAAAAATAAAGAATTGCAGTTTGATTTTTTTTTTTTCTTTTCTTTTTGAGACAGGGTCTCACTATGTAGTTCAGGCTGATCTTAAACTCACTATGCAGTCCCAGATTGTTTTAAACTCCTGGCAGTCCTCCTGTCTCAGCCTCCTGAGTGCTGAGATTATAGGTGTGTATCACTACACCCAGCAGAATCTTTTTTTTTAATTATAAAAATACTAAAGAAGTTACTGTGGATATAATTCAAGGGTAGGGATTACCTTCCTACATGTGAGGCCCTGGATTTGATCCCTGGCAGTGCAAAGAAATAAAGAAAAAAAGGAGAGAGGAAAAATACCAGTGGATGTAAGTTTGTATGTTAAAAATAAAAGCTCAAAATTTTTTTTAAATCACATTAATTATAGGGTAGTAAAATGATGTTTGCAATTGAATAGTTTTTCTTTCTTCCTTCCTTTTTTTGCTTTTCTCTCTCCTAGGTATTGAGCACTGAACCCAGGGCCTCTGCACTGAGCTCACGTCCCCAGCACCCTCCCCTTTTTTATTTCTTATTTTGAGACAGGATCTCACTAAATTGCCCAAGTTGAACTCAAACTTATGATCCTCCTCCCTCAGTCTCCCAGAGTGCTGGGATTATGAGTGTGTACTATCAGGACTGGCTGTTTCTGTTTTTGTTTTTTGGGGGGGCAGAACCAGGGATTGAACTCAGGCCCTTGTGCTTGCCAGGGAAGCACTTATTCTACTAAGCCATCTCCCCAGTCCAGGACTGTTTGTTTTTGTTTTTGAGACAAAGACCCCCTTCAGGCCAGTGAATACCAGGTTCCCCTTGAACTCTTAACTTGCCTGCTTCACCCTCACAAGTGCTGGTGCAATATAATTCTTAACATATTTTCTATGGTCAAAACACCTAATCACAAGTGAATTTAATAATGGAATTTTTCCTTTTTCAGAGAAAAAATGTCAACCTTTAAATTAAAAATACTTGAGAAAAAAAAATACTTGGGGCTGGAGAGATGGCTCAGTGGAATAAGCGCTTCCCTGGCAAGCAGAAGGACCCGAGTTCAATCCCCGGTTCCACCAAGAAAAATAAATAAATAAAATTAATTAATTAATTAATTAAAAATACCTGTAATGCTTGAAGATCTTTGAAGCAGCTATCACCCAAATATCCTGTATCATATGATTTCCATCTAAAATGAAGAAAAGAATAATTATATTTTTAAAACTGGTAACTTTTTTTTTTTTTTAGGAATTGAACAGGTTCTTCACACAGAGCTTGAGAAATTTTTTTTTGAGATAGGGTTTTGCTCTGTAATTCAGACTGGCCTCGAACTAATCAGTGTAGCCCAGGCTGGCCCTGAACTCAGGGTAGTCCTCTTGCCTCAGTCTCCCTAATGCTGGGATTATAGGCATACACAACCATGCCTGGTGTGCAGCACTTCTGAAACATGGTCAGTCTCACAAAATTGTCTAGGATGGCCTCAAACTCCTGCCTTAGAATCCCAAGTCACTGGGATTGCTGTTGTGTACCACCAGGCCTGGCTATAATTTTTCTTTGTTATCTTTTGAGATAGGGTTTCACTATGCAGTTCAGGCTGGCATAGTTCTCACTATGTAGTTCAGAGAACAAGACTGAACTACGGAACAAGACTGTCTAAAAACAATCTACTACTGGGCTGGGGAGATAGCACAGTAGAGTAAGTGCTTGCCTGGCAAGCACAAGGGCCTGAGTTCAATCCCTGATTCCGCAAAAAAAATAAATAAATAAAAATAAAAATAAAACAATCCACTACTACCATTAACAACAAAATCCTAACTTAGGAAATAGGAAGTATAGAAAAGGGAGGGCTTTAGATTAGAGATAAGAACTTGAGTGCCCTTTTTCTCTTTTTTTGAGACAGGGTCTCACTATGTAGTTCAGGCTGGCTTTGAGCTTACTCTGTAGCCCATAATCAAGACCATCTTCCTGTCTCAGGCTCCCATGTGATGGGATGACAGGCACATACCACCATGTCCAGCTGCAAAAAAAAAATATATATATATGTATATATATTTTTTAAAATTTATTTTA
>NW_004524584.1:14208585-14209235 GCF_000260255.1 Octodon degus | reverse complement strand
TTTTTATTTACTTATTTGTGTGTGTGTGTGGCCAGCTCAGCCCACCAGGGGGCGGGGCGGGCTGGCATGTGGTGCTAGGGGATTGAACAGCAGTCCCTAGCACGGTTGTTCTAAGTAGGTGCTTTAGACCACTGAGCCATCTCACCAGCCCCTGCAAATATATTATTTTAAAAACAAAGACTTAGTCTGAGTTGGTGTGTGCCTGTCATTCCACCACCATGGAGGCTGAGAATCACTGAGATTGAGACCAGCCTGGGGTACACAATGAGACCTTGTCTCAAGTAAGTAATAGAAGAGCTATATAGTTCAACAGTAGACCACTTACCCAGCCCCGTACTATAAATAAAAATATAAAAGAACAAGTCGCAAGTGTGAGCCTCCTCTCTCAGTCTCCCAGAGTACTGGGATTATGTGTGTGTACTACCAGGCCTGGCTGCTTTATAATAGTAAATGTTTTGTAGTAGTAGCAGCAGCAGCAGCAGCAGCACTAATTATAATAAATAGCAATAATATGGGCCAACCTGATAGCTCAGCAGACTAAAGCACCTGCTTGGGCAGAGCCCAGTGGCCAGGGTTCAATCCCTAGTGTGCCATGCCAGCCCTGTGGCGCACTGAGACAGTGATTGAGACTGCACATGGTGGCGCACGCC
>NW_004524584.1:14207630-14208170 GCF_000260255.1 Octodon degus | reverse complement strand
ACCACCACACCCTGTCTCAATCACTGTCTCAGCTGCTGCTGGCTAGGCACATTGGGGATCAACCCCAACTGATGCATCTGCCTAAGCAGACACTTTAGTCCACTGAGCTATTTGGCGGCCCCTTGTCCCTAATCTAAAACCCTACCTTCTTAGTCCTATACTTCCCATTTCCTAAATTACTGTTTTGTTGTTGCTGCTGATGGTAATGGTGGGGTTTTTGAGACAGTCCTGTTCTGTAGTTCAAGCTGGCTTCATTCTAACACTCACCCAGCTGAGGTACTTCGGCCAATTCAAGCTGGCTTGAACTTAGTAAGTAATCTAGCCTTGCCTCCAACTCTTGGTCATTCTCTTTGCCTCAGCCTGCCAAAGTGCTGGCTGGGCTTACGATGTCAGTCAGAGACTGACAAAGCAATCTACACTTTTATTATAGGAATCTAACAAAATATATTATTACGGGCTGGTGGGATGGCTCAGTGGTCTAAAGCACCTACTTAGAACAAGCTTAGCAAAGCACAAGGGACCGCGGTTCAATCCCCCAGC
>NW_004524584.1:14194790-14207515 GCF_000260255.1 Octodon degus | reverse complement strand
TACTTTAGAACTCATTTTATTCATAAAAGTTATTTTCAAATAATTTTATTTTGAGACAGGGTATTGCTGAGTTGTCCAGGGTAGACTCAAACTTGTGATCAATCTCTAGTACCACAGGCAAGGAAGGATAAGGGTAAGAGAGAAAGGGAAGCAGAGAGGGAAAGAAATTAATTTTATGTTTACTGCTTTAGCTTTTGAGATTTCTTAGAATATAAATAAGGATGTAAATAAGGAATGTAAATATAGGATAACCACTGGGCAACAGTAATATTCACCTCACATTGCTCTTCCTTTTTCTTACTTTTATAGTTGGCATCAGGATTGAACCATGGGATTTCTTATTTAATTACATCCCAAGCCCTTTATGTTATTCTGATAAGGCCTGGCTAAATCATTAAATTACCCAGGTTGGGCTTGAACTTGTAATACTCCCTACCTCAGGAATTATAGGCATGTGCTATCACACCCAGTCACATCTCTCCTCTGACATGCTCCAAGGCCATGTATGTGTTCTTCCCAGAAGCACAGATTTCACTATCCAAAACTAATGGGGGGAAAAATATGCAAAACTAATGGGTCTGGTGGTACACACCTGAGGCTAAGGAAGGAGGATCATTTAAAGGCCAGCCTGAACTGCACAGCTTAACCCTGTCTCAAAGAAAGGAAGGAAGGAAAGAAAGGAAGGCAGGCAGGCAGGCAGGCAGGCAGGCAGGCAGACAGACAAAAAAGCTAAAAAGGACTAGTAGTTTACTCTAAAATTTGGTCAGGAATAATGGCATACATCTATGACCCCAGCATTCTGAAAAGCTGAGGCAGAAAGATTACAAGTTCAAGACTACCCTGGACAACTCAGCAATACCCTATCTCAAAAAATAAAAAAGGGCTAGAGATGTAGCTCAGTACCAAAGTTCTGGGTGCAATCTCTACTACCACAGGCCAGGAAGGATAAGGGGAAGAGAGAAAGGGAGGCAGGGAGGGAAAGAAATTAATTTTATGTTCACTATCTTTTGGGATTTCTTGGAATGTAAATAAGAACCAAAATGTATAACAGATATTGGGAAATGCAATGAAAATATTCAAATAAGAACAAGGGAGGAGGAGGGGGTAAAGGAAAAAAGGGACAAGAAACAAAAGAAGAAAAAAATGAAAATAAAGCTTTATAAATAAGCAGGGGAAGAATTTAAAGGAAGAGAAGGAGAATGGGAACAAAAAAAAGATGTATCATGTAGAGCTATAAATTCCCTACAGTGAATACTATTATGTAGATCTAAAATGTACCAATTAAGGGGCCAGGGAGACAGCTCAGTAGAATAAGCACTTGCCTGACAAGCGCAAGGGCCTGAGTTCAATCCTTGGTTCCACAAAAAAATAAAAATAAATAAATAAAACATACCAATTAAAAAAAAAAAAGAAAAAGATTTCTTGGAAAACCAGAGCTTGTAACTTTCAAAGAAGTATTTCCTTTTCTTTCTTTCTTTTTTTTTTTTTTTTGTGCTACAGGAAATCAAACTCTGGACCTTGAGCTTGCCAGGCAGGCACTGTGTCACTGAGCTATATCCTCAGCCCCAAAGTATTTCAAATACAGTTAAGTTCCCAACTTGCAAACATGCTAGTTTCAATCTTTCACAGGTTTACTGTATAAAACTAACTTTGGGGGATGGGAAGATAGCTCAGTAGAATAAGTGCTTGCCTGGCAAGCACAAGGTCCTGAGTTCAATCCCCAGTACCCCAAAAAATAAATAAATAAATAAAATTAAATTAACTTTCTCAGATATAAACAAATCCAACTTACGATATAGACAAGCAGGGAAGAATGGAGAGAAAGGGAAAGGACATAAAGAATTATGTATATATCAACTCTCCACTATGAATGTAACCATTATGTACTATAAACATGTAATAAAAATTTAAATTAGCTAGCATGGCAGCACAATGTGGTGGTACACACCTGAATACTCAAACTCAGGAGGCTTAAGCAGAAAATCACCAAGAGTTTAAGGCCAATCTCTGCTACTTATTGAGTGCAATGCCAGCCTGAACAGGAGAGCTCACTATCCATCTCTCCATCTCAAAAGCAAACAAACAAACAAAAAAAAAAAAAAAAAAAATAGAGAGAGAGAGAGAGGAGCAATTAGAAGCTAAATGAAAACCAAACCAGGTGTGGCTCCAGCCTGCAATCCCAGTACTTGGGAAGCTGAGGCACAAAGATCACCATGAATTTTGAGTCCAGTCTGGACTACATGACCAGTTCAAGACCAGCTGGGAACTACGGTTTTTCTTCTTTCTTAAAAAATCTATATTTTTACATATTATTTTTTCAGCAAATAGTCTGTGAATATTGCTCTCATTTAAGAAGAAAAAAAAACACTACTCATAAGAGAGCTCTAGGGCCGGGTAGATGGCTCAGTAGACTAAGCGCTTCCCTGGCAAGCACAAGGGCCTGAGTTCAATCCCCGGTTCCACCAAAAAAAAAAAAAAAAAAGAGAGAGAGAGAGAGTTCTCATTTAATAAGAACTAATTTAAGGTCAGATTCATTCTCATTTAATCTTTATCCCCTTATAAAGTAGCTATTCTCTTCCCAGACAGAAGCTATGCAACATGAACAAAAAATTATAGTCAATGTTTCAATAAAATGTTTAGTTACTATAGTAGCAGACACATTATGATTAATCCTTCTTAAAATACTCCCCCTCATCCCATCAACCTATCTGAAGCAGTTCTGGACAGTGTCTTCACATTTTGGTGTCTTTAGTTGCACTATTGTAGTTGCCTCAAAGTCCGAGATCAGTTCAAAACATTTACCTTTTATGCTCATTTTGACTTTAGGGAAGAGGCAGACAGATCCAGTGAGCAAGTTCAAATTAGGACATACAATATGATAATGTTTTATTACTCTTTCTGTTGGGTGGTACTCAGCAGCATCACCATATTTTTTATCATACCTAGTGAAGACACAGAGGAGAACTTCAGGAACTGCTTCAGAAAGTGGCACAATATAATACTATGTACTCCAAACATATACTCATTAAATATTTCAAAAATAAATTTTTAATGGCCAGGCATGGTGGCACACACCTGTAATCCCAGCATTTAAGATCACTGTGAGTTCAAGACCAGCCTGAACTATTGTCAAGACAATGTGTCAAGGGGCTGGGGAGATGGCTCAGTAGAATAAGCGCCTGCCTGGCAAGAGCAAGGACCCGAGTTCAATCCTCAGCTCTACCAAGAAAAAAAAAAAAAAAAAAAAGACAATGTGTCAAAAATCACACCCCATCCCCACAATGCCAAAGTCACAGGTTCAGAAGATCTACTCTCAGTAGCACTAAGCAAAAACAAAAGGATCCAAAATGAAGATTTCTCAGATTAAAATTGACAAGAATGATATTGGGTGTGGTGGTACATGCCTATAACCCTGGGAGGCCGAGGCATGAGGATGGCAAGTTGGAGCCCAGCCTGGGCAACTGAGCAATATAGTAGGACCCCTTCCCAAAAAAAAATAAAAAATAAAAAAGGGCTGAGGCAGACATGGTGGAACACAACTGGTAACCTCAACACTTGGGGGAGGATGAAGCAAAAGGAAAGTTGTGAGTTCAAAGCCAACCTGAACTACAAGGCATGACCCTGCCTCAAAAAGCAATAAACAAATTGGACTGGAGGCACAGAATGAAGGCCCTGGGTTCAATCCCCAGCATACTACTGATGAGAATAGAGAAGGTTGGCAAGTCTCATGAATGTTCACTCCAGATACCATGTTCAAAAATGGTAAATTAGTAGTATCTCTTTAGAAAACTATGCGCCACAAAAATATGATTCAAATGGGGCCGAGGAGATAGCTCAGTATAATAAGCGCTTGCCTGGCAAGGGCAAAGACCTGAGTTCAATCCCCAGTCCCGAAAAAAAAAAAAAAAATTATATATTTCGAAGACTTAAGTTTCGAAACTCTTCACTTCTTGTCTGTCCTAATATGATGACTACTAGCAACATGTAATTTAAACTTAATTGAACTTTGAAATTCAGTAAAATTTAGAAGTTTACTTTCTCACTTGCATCACATGTCAAACAGTCCATGGCCACGTGTGGCAAGGCACAGAGACTACTTCTACGGGACAGAGTGACTATCAAGCTCTAAGCACAAAGTCGGTGCGGAGCGGAGCATAACGGAGAGGAGAGGGAGCATACGGCGCGCGGCGAGAATAGACGCTGCTGGGCCGCTAGTGGCACTGGAGCTGCTGCCCGGGACGTCCTCCCTGACGCGGCGGTACGGGGAACCCCTAAAGGGGACTCGCGCGGGGAGCCCGTAGGTATCTGTTGGGCCTAGAAGTACCGGCGCCCACAGGTCAGAGGCGCTGGCCTCCGACCTCTCCGCGAACTGAGGAAGCGGCAAGATGGGAGACGCAGGGAGTGAACCAGCCGGGGCCAGGGCTGGGACCTCAGGCAGTCACTCGTAAGCGGTGATGGACGCTCAGCCCTTATTCGGGAGGCTGGGACGCCGAGGCCTCACAGGCGGCGCGGAAGGCGAAGCCCTGGCCGACCGGGAAGGCGCGCGGAGAGCCCCCCCCCAACCCCCCCGCGCCGGGCGCGCGCGCCCGTGCCAACGGCTAGTCAGGGTAAACAAGGCCTCGACCCATGCCGCATACTTACCGGAAACAGCGACCTCGCGGCCGCAGAGCCCCAGAAGGCTACAGCAGGTCAAGCCGTACCAAAGAAGTCTCACTGGGACTCAACGACAGCGGAGGAGGCGGGCAGACACCGGTCAGGCCCGCTGCTTCCTCCGGCAGAGTCGACCCCGCAGCTCCGGAAGTGCTCTACTTAGTTGCGTCACTTCCGGCTGGGGTCGCCTGGCGGTCGGCGGCAGGTTCCTGGTAGGGCTTCCCCTGCGAACTTCTCTGTAGACTGTTCTCCCACCGAGTTGGATATGGTTATTGATGGCAGTTGCTCCCGGAGGCAGCAGAGGTCTGGACTTATGAAGGAATGGTCTAAATAAACATCTTTTCTTGCTTTGGCTTACCAGCGTCTCAAGCCGAGATATTTTTAACAGTAGCCTTTCTGACTGGCTCTTTACTCAGGCGTAGGGCACTGAGAAGGTATCCCAGCGTCCGCAGGGAGGATTAAGGACCTTGGGCTGCTGGCCGCTGTCTGGCTGAAGGAGAGCCAGACGGACATTCAGTGTGTCTCAAGGGGAGTTGCTAGATGGACTGCGCCTGTAATGGCTTTGCCCATCACTGCCTGATTCTCTGCCCACTTCTTCAGTCTCCAACTTACACATTACATCTTAACTTTTTGTTTCACTTTTTTCTCACACAGCCTAACAACTACCTTTAGTACTTCCAGCCAAATGTCTATAGACAGTAAAACAGAAAGCCATTTTGCCTGGGGCAGCTACAGCCATTTTGTCATCTACCTCTGAACTTGGCTAAGCCACTCATTAATTATCAAACTGAAATTTCTGTGAATGTTCCAAAAGCCACTATCCTTTATGTGCCTGTGGTTGCCACAAGTTACCCAATGTACCATGGCCTTCAGTTATGCTTATCTTAGTTTCGGTAACTTCTATAACTGCCCCATATTTTGTAATTAGGGCCCAGACTTTGGAGACTACTTCTCTGAGTCCACCACTGTTAAAGTTTTCTTTCTTGGGGCTGGTGAGATGGCTCAGTGGTCTAAAGCACCTACTTAGAACAAGTTTAGCAAAGCACAGGGACCGCGGTTCAATGCCCCAGCACCACATGCCAGCCAGCCCCGCCCCCTGGTGGGCTGAGCTGGCCACACACACACACACACACACACAAATAAATAAAATTAAAAAAAATAAAAAAATAAAGTTTCCTTTCTTCTCCTGAGCTCCTGGTTGCTGTGGACTTAGTTTTCCTGTAACATTCTGGTGTGTCCACAGGAAAGGGGAAAAGATAGCTATAGTCTTGCACAGCCTATGGGGTGGGTTGTGTAGGCATGTCTCCCCCACTCCAACTCTAGACAATACTCAGAGGGGAAGCCTACCCCTTTGACTTCTGAGTTCCCCTTTGTAGCCTCTGGGATGCTTACTGGGGCACCCCTATCTCCATTGCCAGGTCTAAAGGAGAATGAATGAAACTATCCAGACTGCTAAATCAGGTAAGACTGTTCTGGTTTCTGATAGTCAGGCCCATCCCAACAGATGGAAGAGGAGCTTTATCACCCCCTAGTCAGATTCTGGGATTTTGCATGGAGAGTGGTATCTTTAAACTTGTGAATGAATGAATGAATGGCATCCCTGGCAATCCAGCAGCTTTGGTTATTTCTGTCTGTGACAACTCAGCTTTAGCCATAGAGGTTGAGTGGACTTGTTCTGCAGGTCTGTGGTCTATTATATGGCTCAGAGGCAACTCACACTCATGTAATAGGGATCACAGACTGGACCTGCAGTTACAGCCCACCTATTGCTAAGATAGACCTTTGTCCCTGAGAGGGGAGCACCCAGACAAATATCTGACTAGTCCTCTGATATGAGGGCACCCCTCCTTTGTTGCATGTCCTGAACATGAGTATGCAATATACACGTATATAGGGGTGGGGAGATAGCTCAGTAGAATAAGCACTTGCCTGGCAAGTGTAAGAGCCTGAGTTCAATCCCTGGTTCCGCCGAAGAAAAAACAAACAAACAATATACATGTATGGAGTCATAATGGGATCTAGTCATACTAAACCCAACGAATGCCTCTTGAAAAACTTTAAGAAGGGTTTCTTTGGTGACTATGGAGTTTAAATGAAGCCTAGATGGCTCTGCTTCTTCTGTGAGATCAACTGACCAAAACTCAGTCCCATTTGGCCTCCTGAAGGGATATTAGATGAAAGAGAAGTCCACCACATCTGGGATGTAGTGATGGAGACAGGACCCAAAGATCATCTGGACCAATTTCCTTACATGGATTCCTGGTTAAATTTGGCTCTCAATCTCCAACCTTGGCTCCGCTTCTGTGTCCTGTGCCAACCAAATGCCATCTTCCTTATGAAGTCTCATACCCCTACTAAGGGATTCACCAGTTCACCTACAAGGTCTATTAAGGAAAAGGCCATCCTCTACAAGGACGCCTTAAGCTGAGATCTGCCTCCACCTTATTAGCCACTGCCACCAGCTTGATGAACGTCCCTCAGATTTTTATGAGAGATTCTGTAAAGCCTGCAAGGCTTTCACCCCCTTTGCCCCTGAGACCAGAGAAAACCTACAGATGACAAATGTGCCTTGGGGCCAGGGAGATAGTTCAGTGGAATAAGCACTTGCCTGGCAAGCTCAAGGACCTGAGTTCAATCCCCAGTTCCACAAAAAAAAAAAAAAAAGAGAGAGAGATAAATGTGCCTTTCATACACAAGTTACCCCTGATATCCACAGAAAAATCTAGTAGGTACACAGCGTCACTGGAATGAATAAAAATAACTTCAAACTAATGAAGTCTTTGTAAATTGGGAAAAAGAACAAGAACGTAAAGCTGATCATCAAGCTGAACAAAAGGTTTTCTTCATCACTGTGGCCCTAGGAAGACCAGTCCCAATCTAGTTACTCCCTTGAAATCACAGAACAACCTCCTGGCAAGGCCCCCAGGCATCAGGCACACCTGTCTCCATCAGATCCAGAACTTCCCTCAACCTGGGTAATGATCCTAATGCCTGGCCAAAGATCAATGTACAAGATGCAAAGGTTATGGACCCTGGAAAATTGAATGTCTACTCAGATTAAAAGACAAGGACCTCCAAAGGTTTTAACCAGAGCCAGAAGACAATTCTTTTAGCAGCCTTCCAGGTTCTGATCAGACCAGGCTCTATTCACTGGGTCCCAAAGAGCCCATGGTACAAGTCCAAAGTGGCAGCCCCCATCACCTTCTCCCCAGAATCTGATTCTCTGTCACTCTCAGCTCTGCATCCATACTTCCATTACTCCATCAGTCCAGTGAGGAGTAATGGAGACTGATGAACATATAAGATGAAGCAAATGCAGAAATTCTCAAAACCCTCTCTCCCCAAGTTTGGGCTGAAGACTCCCCACCTGGACTGACCATCAATCATCCATTCCTGATTGTGGAACACCACACCAGTGTGACACCCCCCCACACACACCTCATATCAAACAGTATCAATGTCCCAGGAGGCCAAGATAGGAACACAGCCTCATGTTCAGAGATTCCAGAATTATGGAATTCTCACAGAATTTCAATCACCCTGGGATACGTACCTTATATCAAGAAGCTGAGGGCTGGAGAGATGGCTCAGTGGTCTAAAGCACCTACTTGGAACAAGCTTGGCAAAGCACAGGGACCACGGTTCGATCCCCCAGCACCACATGCCAGCCAGCTGCGCCCCCCTGGTGGGCTGAGCTGGCCACACACACACACACACACACACAAACACACAAAATAAATAAATGTTAAAAAAAAAAAAAAAAAAAAAAGCTGAATGGAGGGCCGGGGAGATGGCTCAGTAGATTAAGTGTTTGCCTCACAAGCGCAAGGGCCTGAGTTCAATCCCCGGTTCCCGCCCCCCCAAAAAAAGAAGCTAAATGGAGAGTATCATCCTATCCAAGTTATCAATGCAGCTGTCCTACACCCTGCAGTTCCAAATCTTTACACCCTCCTTAAGTCTTGTTTTAGTTTTTTTTTCCTTAAGTCTTCTGTCACCTTGTGCCTACTGATAACTTATCTAGACTTAAAGAATGCCTTTTTTTCCTGCCTCCAATCAACCTCTGCTAGCCAGCCTATTTTCACTTTCAAATGGGACACCAAAGCCTTACTACAGTGCTTGACAAGAGACTGGACACAAAGTTTCATGGACAAAGGCTCAAATCTGCAGACAGGGGGCTGGGGAGAGAGCTCAGTAGAATAAGCACTTGCCTGGGAAGCGCAAAGACCTGAGTTCAATCCCCAGTTCTGCCAAAAAAAAAAAAAAAATCTGCAGGCAAAAGGTCAGATATCTGGGATTGACTTAAGTCAGGAACACCATGCCCTTGGAAAGAAAAGAGGTAATTTGTTCTTGCTGGTCCCAACCACAAGAAAGAAACTCAGAGAATACCCTAGAGCTGCTGGCTTCTGCAGAACCTGGATCCCTGGGTTTGAAGAGAAAGCAAAGCCCATGTATGACACCTTATCTGGAAAAGACTTTGACATCTTCAACTGGAATCAAGAATAAGAAAAAGCCTTCAGTGACATTTAAAAGGCCCTCAACAGTCCCAGTCTTGAGAATTCCAGACATGACTCACCCTTTCAGTCTCTTTGTTGATGAACAATGACATGTTGCCTCAAGGATACTCACCCAGACTATTGTCCCATGGGAAAAACCAGTGGCTTATTTATCTAAGAATCTAGATCTTGTTACCAAAAGCTAGTTGCCCCCTGCTTCCATGTCCTGGCAGCTACTGTCCTAATTAAGGAAGCTAGCAAGCACACTGTAGGACAAAATCTGACTGTTTAGGTGCCACATGCTGTGCTGGACCTTCTCAATAACCCTAGACACCTCTAGCTTTCCAACAGCTGAGCTACTCTATCAGTGACTCTTAGGTGAGAATGCTCTTTGACATTGACATCTGTTCAGCCCGGCCACCTACTTGATCACCAAGCTGGGCCCTCCTAACCCCAGTTGCCTCTCATTGAATGATGAACTATTCTGAAGCAGCCTAGACCTGAAAATGGATCCCTTGATAGATGCTGACTACACCCTGTTTATGGATGGAAGTAGCTCTGCCAAGGGAGTCCAGTAAGCAAGATCTATTATGTTCCTCTTAGATGAGGTTATTCTCACGTAGGTCCCTCCACGAGGATTGTCTGCACAACAAGGTGATCAATGGGCACTTATCCAAGCCCTGAATTTGTCTGAAAACAAGGTCAACATTTACAGAGATTCTAGTATGCCTTTGCTATTAGTTCACACCCGTACAATGATATACACGGAAAGAGGATTACTCACAACAAAAGTAATGGTCATCAAAAATAAGGAAGAAGGTTAGGTATGATGGCATGCACCTGTAATCCCAGCACTTGGGAGGCTGAAAACAGGAGGATCACTATGAGTCCAATCTGCATAGTGAGACCCTGTAGACCCAGTACTAAATACATTAAAAAGAAAAAAAATAAAAAAAAAAAAGGAAGAACTCCTACTGCTCTATACTGCTGTCTGGAAACACACCAAAGTTGCAATTATCCACTGCTATGGACACTAAACAATTAAATACTACATCTCCCTAGGAAGCAGCAAGGCTGATAAAATTGCAAAAGGGCCAGTGAAACAGCCTCCTCGGACAAGCACACCCTGAAGAAAAATGAAGAACTGCTAATGGACATCCCCACTAGTACCCTGTTGATAGTAAATGATCAATTCCCTGCATATACAAAAGAAGAAGATACCTAGGCAGAACAAGAGCAAGCTACAAAGGATCCAGCCCCTGGTGGACACTCCCAAATGGATGAACTATTGTCCCACAAACAATGGCTAATGCCTGGGTCCAAGAACACTATAACTGGACCTTTCAGGAAAAATTATAATGCAAGAAATCAGGGCTGTGGAAATAGTACCATAAGTACCTTCCTGGCAAGCACATGGTCCTGAGTTTGATCTTCAGTTAAAAAAAAAAAAAAAAGTTAATCCAATTCAGAGATTTAAGCCCCCTCCAGGAATCTGACTAACTGGAACATTATCACCCTTTGAGGACATACAAATAGACTTCACTGAGGTCAAACCAAGCAAGGGGTAAAATACCTATTGGTACTGCTTTATACTTTCTCAAGATGGGCAGAGATATTCCCTACTCAGATATAAAGAGTCTCACAAGTCAGCCAAGCCCTGCTCTGAGAGAGCATCCCCAGATATGGACTCCATGTCCACTGAAAATGACAATGGTCTAGCATTTATAGCTAAGGCTATCCAGAACCTTGCCAGGCTACTCAAGATAAAGTGAAACCTACATTCTGCTTATTGGCCTCAAAGCTCTGGAAAAGCAAAACAAATGAAGCAGACACTGAAGACTAACCTGGGGCTGGCCAAGTAGCTCAGCAGATTAAAGTGCCTGTAAGCAGGTGCAGGGGCCAGAGTTCAATCCGTTGGCCTGCTGTGCTGGTCCCACCCCTGGGGCCTGCTAAGACAGCAATTGAGACTGGGCTTGGTGGCATGTGCCTGAAATCCCAGCTTTTGGGAGGCTGTAAACAGATGGATCACGAGTCCAATCTAGTAGTGAGACCCTGAACATCCTGTAAACCCTTCCTTAAAAAAATACTAACCTGACCAAATTTTGTCAAGAAACTAAAACTCTGTGGACTGATCTCCTGTGGCCTTGCTCTTTGCATCAGATACTCACCAGGACTACAAGGGCTCACCCCATCTGAAGTCCTCTACAGATGGATGCTTCTCACTATTTACAACTTTAGGGGGGATCTGAGACAGGAGACTCAGCCCATCAACTCCAACAATTAAGAACGTATATTCTTTTTTTTTTTTTTTTGGGCGGAACCGGGGATTGAACTCAGATCCTTGCGTTTGCCAGTCAAGTGCTTATCCTACTGAGCCATCTCCCTGCCCCTCTTAGAAACGTATATTCTTAAGCGCTTGCCTGGCAAGTGCAAGGCCCTGAGTTCAATCCCCAGTACCACAAAAAAGAAAAGTATTCTCTTATATGCACAAGATAACTTCAGAAAGGATATGTCCTAGTTACTTTCCTCTCCTTAAAAGACAGAATACCCAACACTCAAAATTAAGGAAGGAAAGGTTTAGTTGAAGTTTCAGACCATAATCAGCTGGCTCCAAGGCAGGGTGGCATGGCACAGGGGCAACATTTCAAGGTGGCAGAAGACAGCAAAAGCAACAAGTACAAAAGGGGGATGAGAAAACAAGCCTTTTTTCCTCCCTTATATTGTGTGCAGGCTCTCCACCCTAAGATGGGTCCTTTATATCCACACCATATCTATGCACTCTTTTTTCTTTTTTTTTCTTCTTCTTCTTTTTTTTTTTTTTTTTGCAGGCTCAACCCACCCTCAGGGCATGGCAGGCGTGGCATGTGGTGCCAGGGATAGAACCACATTCCCCTGTGCCAGCCTAAGCTTGCCTAAGCAGGTACTTTATTATTTTTTTTTGAGGATATGTAATAACAGTTTTATTTCATTGAAATTTTTTAACAACTCTGAACATCAAGATAGCCATGAAAAGACACTCACAAAAGAGGGTTTCCAGTGTGTTCAAAATGAAGAAGAGGGGGGCCAGGGAGATGGCTCAGTAGAATAAGTGCTTGCCTGGAAAGCGCTAAAGGCCTGAGTTCAATCCCTGGTTAAAAAAAAAAAAAAGAGTATTTAAGGGAGATTCATGACCATGTATCTCTTACTGTAATCATTATTTTTCATTTAAACGTACACCATATTTTTATCATTGTGCCTAAACAACCAACAAAAGTAAGATACCTATTGAACTTTTCAATTGGTACTCCTAAAGATATTTTTTAAATAATTCTAGAGTATTCCACCCAGTAGAGCTCTGTCATTTCAAGTTCTGATGGGTGTCTGCCCTCTGAGTATATCACAATGATCAGTTATAAAAGCAAAAGTCAAGAATCCCAGCCAGATTGCAACACAAAATAAACAAGTCTGTGGGGCAGATACAATGAGAAGTACAAACTATGGGCAGAGCTGGAGCCCTGGCAAAGGACCAGCAAGAAGGGCAGGCAGAAGAGTGGAAAGTGGATGAATCAGCTGAGAGGCAGATCAATGGCTGGATCTGCGGAT
>NW_004524584.1:14187484-14193480 GCF_000260255.1 Octodon degus | reverse complement strand
TTATAATTTTATTTATTTATTTATTTTGTGTGTGTGTGTGGCCAGCTCAGCCCACCAGGGGGCAGGGCTGGCTGGCATGTGGTGCTGGGGGATTGAACCGAGGTCCCTGTGCTTTGCTTGGCTTAGCTTGTTCTAAGTAGGTGCTTTAGACCACTGAGCCATCTCACCAGCCCAACTCAGGATGTTTATAAAGGAAGGTTCCTGCCCCGCTGTTGAGTCACTTAATTAAACTCTCAAGTTGACACAATGTCTCACCCATAACAGGGTCCCTACTGATACCCTTGCACACCCATATTTACCTGGTGACACAGTTTGGGTTAAGGATTGGAAAAAAGAACCTCTCCAGGCCACATGGAATGGACCATATATGATAATCCTAGCCATCCCCACAGCTGTCAAAGTTTCAGAGATCCAGCCCTGGATATATCATACCTGCATCAAGAGAGTCTATATTGATGTCACTGAGGATTAGGAGACATCACCTGATTCAGATAACCCTTTGAGGACCCCCCCACCATGCCAGAAAACTGGTCTCATCACATGAATAATCTGATGGTTGTACATAAGCTGAAGTCTGTGGATGCTGACCTTGGAATATTCTATTGCTTTCTTCTTCCTGGGACTTCTCATGGTCATAACCTTGTTCTTTACAGCAGGACTCTGGCCTGCTACACTCACCAGTTGGGGAAAACTGGAAAGACTCATGCACTCACTGTTGTACTTGCCATCAATCTTGGGGCTAACTACCCTCAGTTGTTTCCAAGGGCCACAGAAACTCTAAATGTAACTGTCACCAATTTGCCTGTAAGCTTTGAATTTGATGCTTTTCTTATTCTCCCTTGTGCAGAATCTCACCAGTCAACTCTAGCTCAGCTCTGTTAGCCTTTATCTGTGTTCCTGCACCCTTTCTGGCAAGGGAATCCAGTGCATATGGGGAGGGGTTCAGGCTGTGTGGCAATTGGGCACAAGCACTGTGGACCATTCAATGGCAAGGCTAAATCTCCTCCATAGTCAGCCCTAAACTCAAGCAAACTCACCCTTGCCCAAAAGCTAACCCCTCCCAACTGCCAATTCAATGCAGTCCCCTTCAATTGATTATTAACAACTTTGGTGTCAGGCATTAGATTCCTCTGGTTTTCCTGTGGTATGGGTTAGGGGCAGATGTCACCGGGTGAGACCCCATTAGAATGTTATCCCTAAGACTGTCACCACTAAAACCCACACTGATCCTTATTAACACAACCCTAGGGCTGGAGAGATGGCTCAGTGGTCTAAAGCACCTATTTAGAACAAGCTTAGCAAAGCATCAGGGACCGCGGTTCGATCCCCCAGCACCACATGCCAGCCAGCCCCGCCCCCTGGTGGGCTGAGCTGGCCACACACACACACCACACTCTCTCTCTCTCTCTCTCTCTCTCTCTCTCTCTCTCTCTCATAAATTAAAAAAAAAAAAAAAAAAAAAAAAAAACCACAACCCTAGGACTTACCCCCTCACCTAAACCCACCACCACTGCAATGACCCAGTTAAAGTCAGTAATTCAAGTACTGACATCAAACAAACTCTAGCCATAGAACTGGATATGCAGAAACTAATGCCTGGTATGAATAGGTCAAATATTACATAAAAAATATAAACAAGTTTAATTGTTATGCATGTGTCACTGGAAAACTGGAAACCCAAGTTGTTCTCCTTTCCACTTAACTGGACTTCCAATCAAGAGGGGATGCTGTCCAGTTTTTATCCTTAAGGACTAAACCAAATGTGTGAGACCCTAGCTCCAATTTTCCCAGTGTCCCTCTATCTTTGCTAACCTCCCTGTGCCATAAAACAACCAGTCCAAATCTACAATTTGATATCTGCCTCAGGGGAACCAAAGACAGTTGTATCAGTGTAGGAAACACTCCAAAATAGTTTTTAGGTCTAACCATCCATGCTTCAGCCTATAAACCTCATTCACTGTTCACGATTGAAATGTTTGGTGGGTCTGTGACAGATTTTGTACCTAGTGGGTGGAATGGAACCTGTGCCCTGGTCCAGCTAATCATGACCTTTACAATTACTCGAAGGTCAATTTCTTCTCTTGATCCCTCCACCCCTACCTCCTGGTGGTAGATCAACCACAGGATTCCTTTGATCCAGTTATCTTTTTTTTTTGGTGGAACCAGGAATTGAACTCAGGCCCTTGCGAAGGAAGCGCTTATTCCATTGAGCCATCTCCCCAGCCCCTAATCCAGTTATCTTTATAGATACTATAGGGATCCCATGAGGGGTCCCCAATGAATTTAAAGCTCAAAAACAGATAGTGAAGGGATTTGAAAGTTCACTTCTGGTTGGTCACTATTAACTAAAATGTAGATTGGATAAATTATATTTACTCTAATCAAAGAAGTTTTTGTGAACTACACCTGAGATGCAATCAAGGGTATAGCTGAACACCTAGGGCCCACCCATCAAATGGCCTTGGAAACTAGACTTGCCTTACTTACGATTCTTGCAAAAATGGGTGATGTCTGTATCATGATAGGAACTTAATGTTGTACTTTTATTGCAAACAATACCATTTCCGATGGCAAAATCACCAAGGCTTTCCAGAACCTCACAATGCTGTCTGAAGAACTAGCTGAAAATGCTGTGATAAGTGACCATTTCTCCAGCCTATTAGAAAACTGGTTTTAAAAAAAAAATCCAGGGGCTGGGGAGATGGCTCAGTGGAATAAGCACTTCCCTGGCAAGTGCTAAAGGTCTGAGTTCAATCCCCGGTTCCACAAATCAAATCAAATCAAATCAAAAAATAAAAAAATAAATCCTTCTCAACTTTTTTTTTTTCCAGAACCAGGGATTAAACTCAGGTCCTTGTACTTGCCAGGCAAGCACTTATTCTACTGAGCTATCTCCCTGGCTCCTTTTCAACTTTGGGGGCATGCCATTTAGCTCAGTTGTTTAAGCACCTACTCATGTAAACACAGGCAGGTGCAGTATACTGTGGCAGACCCACCCTTAAGGCAGCCTGAACCAGCCAAAAAAAAAAAAAAAAAACTTCTAGAATAATGGTTTAGAAAATGGAAAGTTCTGATAGCTTCCATACTCACCTTTCTGATTATTACTGTTACAGTGCTAATTCTTATGAGCTGCTGCATAATCCCCTGTATCCACAGCTTGAATCAGAGGTTAATTAAAACAGCTCTCCAAAAGGAAAAACTGCCCAGGTTACCCAGGCCTCATGTATCTAAACCCTAGCTACCCTCAACATTCTTAAAAGCCAAAATAGACTCAGATGATGATGACTTTCAGAGTCCTTAAGGAATATCAAGAGTGGGAAGAGTAAAACAGAAATCGTGACCTAACTGCAGCCATTTTGCCTAGCACAGCTATACCCATTTCATTCTTTGCCACTGAACTTGGCTAAACCACACGATTCATTATCAAACTGAAATTTCTGCAAATATCCTAAAAGCAAATTTGCTAAGTGCACACACATCCTTCTGAATATTTCAAACCATCTCTGGAGTACTTATCATACCTCAGTGTAAATTCTATGTAAATAGTTGTACTGTATTTCTCAGGAAAGTGACAAGTCAGTGCAAATACTTTTTTGTTTTTGTTTTCTTTTAATTTTCTTTCGTTTATTTTATTTTTGAGACAGGGCCTTGCCATGTAGTACAAGCCAGTATTAAATTTGAGCTGTCCACAGATCTGTGATCCTCCTGCCTCAGCCTTCCATATGTATATACCATTATGCTTAGCTATATACACAATCTTATTGCAGAATGTTTCTTTTTTCTTTTTCTTTTTTTTTTTTTTTTTTTTTTTTTTTGTGGTACCAGGGATTGAACTTGACCCTGCACTTGCCAGGCAAGCACTTACTCTACTGAGCTGTCTCCCCGGCCCCAGGCAGCTACTAAAACTGTTTTTTGGGGGCTGGGGAGATGGCTCAGTGGAATAAGCACTTCCCTGGGAAGCGCAAGGACCTGAGTTCAATCCCCGGTTCCGCTAAAAAATAAAAAAAAATAAAACTGGTTTTTTTTTTTTTTTAACTTAGAGATATGATTTCTAGTCACTATAAAGATATATGATTTTCTAATCACTATAAAGATATGATTTCTAGCCTTGGCCATCTGTCTCCAGGCTCCTGAACCTATGCTCTTTGCAGGTATATCCCTTTTTCAGTATTTCATAGTACGAACGTATTGTCATCTGCTGTAACCCAAAAATCAAAAACCGGACTCAAACTTAAAAGCGCTTTATTTAGCTGAGCTCACTAACGGCACGTACTCTCCTCCAAGTAAGTGCGCCTTTAGTCTAGGTGAGGCACAGTTTTTAAAGGGAAAACCCACAAAAGTAAGGGGAGGAAGGGGGATTTTACAAAGCTTATATTGAGTTAGTCATGACCGAGGGTTAACTCTTTGTTCCCATAGACAAGGTCACATTTTGCAAACTCTACAGGAATATGTCCTTATTTGGCTTAGGCGTTGTTTATGTTCCAGTAGTCGGAAGGACATCTGATGACAGTTTCACCCATTTTCAAGTTATCTGTTTGTTCCCATAGGAAGGACAGTTTAACTCATTTTGCAGAATGTTGAGGAACATTTCTTATCTTCTCTCGGAATGCTGAGAAACACTTTCTTTAAACAGTCACATTCTTCAGGGAAGGCATGGGTGGGGGGTTTTACAAAACAAATCAAGGTTTTATAAAACAGAAGTTACAAAGCTTGTTACAAGATGGAGTTTGCGGTGGCCCTATCTGGGACGCTCCGGGGGGCCCAGGGGTAATTCAACTCCAGGACACTTGGGCCTTTTCTAGAAGTTGTCTTTAGCAGCCTCCTCTGTAGTGTAAGTCTGTGATTCTGTGCAGACTCAGGACCACGGGAAAAGCTGTTGCTGTAGAATGAAGTGTCCGCACCCTCGGGTTATAGGGACTGATGAGGCTCCAAGTCCAGCCCGTGCACAGGAAGCAAGTTAACGATTAATATGAAGCTCAGAAGCAGATAGTGCTAGACAATGAGCAGTACTTGGTACACATTTGGTTAGCGTGGCAGCATTTCCTTCTCCCACTGCTGCTGAGATGGCAGAAATTAGTCGAATTCAGTATGAAATGGAATACACTGAAGGTATTAGCGAACGAGGGTCCCGGAAAAATTAAAAGTCACACCATCAAATGCTGACCTGGAACAAGGATTCCAAGAAGGAGTTCCAAATGCTAGTGTGATAATGCAAGTTCCAGAGAGGATTGTTGTAGCAGGAAATAATGAAGACATTTCGTTTTCAAGACCAGCAGATCCTGACCTTATTCAGTCGACTCCTTTAAAACCTCTGGCACTAAAAACACCACCTCGTGGGCTGGTGAGATGGCTCAGTGGTCTAAAGCACCTACTTACAACAAGCTTAGCAAAGCACAGGGACCGCGGTTCAATCCCCCAGCACCACATGTCAGCCAGCCCTGGTGGATTGAGCTCCGCCCCCCATAAATAAATAAAAAGAAGAAAAAAAAAATAAAAACACCACCTCGTGTACTTATACTAAGTGAGAGACTGCTAGATTTTTTGGACTTAGAAAGACCTTCTCCAACCCCTCAAAGTGATGAAATCCATACAGGCTAAAAAGAGAGCCCTCTATGAGTGAAAATGCTGTTCGCCAAAGTGGAAAGCTGGTCAGAAATGATGCTATGTATGGCATTTTAAATGTAGATGCAACAATTGAAGGAACAGCGGATGACATGACTGTTGTAGATGCAGCTTCATTAAGACGACAGATAACTAGAAGAGGAAAACAAAGAACGTGCTAAAAGAGAAATGGTCATGTATTCAGTTACTGTTGCTTTCTGAGCTGCTTAATAGCTGGCTCTGGTTTCGCCGCTAGAGGTAACCTCGGTGTTCAGATATATTGTCTCAGCTGCTGGAAATGCAAAGGATTGGGGCCGGGGAGATGGCTCAGCAGAATAAGCGCTTCCCTAGCAAGCGCAAGGGTCGAGTTCAATCCCCGGTTCCGGGGGGAAAAA
>NW_004524584.1:14179927-14186354 GCF_000260255.1 Octodon degus | reverse complement strand
ACACACACACACACACACACACACACACACAATAAATAAATAAACAAATAAAAATTTAAAAAAAATAAAATAAATAACATAACATAAAATTAACAAGGGCTGATTGATATAAGCTCTGGGTTCAGTACCTACTACCAGAAGACACAAACAGTATCTTTGAATGTACTATATCTTGCATTGTTGAAAAAAGTTGTGGGGCTGGGGACATAGCTCAGTAGAATAAGCACTTGCCTGGCAAGTTCAAGGTCCTGAGTTCAATCCCAGGTACCGCAAAAAAAAAAAAAAAAAAAAAAGGGTTTTGGATAATTAGTCAAATTGTATGCGCATTTCCTTTTGTAATAAATACTGACAAATCCCATTCTTTGTGGGGGGGGGTGAGGCAGGGTCTCGCAAGCGACCTCTGTGAAGGTTGTGAGCCCAGAACCCAGAGAAATAAATTAAATTCAGGAAAACTTCCGGGAAGAACACTCCGTTTTGCAAGCACGCCCTAACCCAGTATCCCACACCACGCCCATAAGGGCGGTGCTAATGCCGGAAGCGGCCGAGGCCGGAAGCCCTGCCGGCCCTCCGGGTCCTCCTCCCAACCTGCCCCGGCTCAGGCCCCGCCCCCTCAAAGTGGGTGAAAGGTCGGCGGCGCGGTGCTGAAGCTGGGGCGACCGAGCAAAACTGACAGGACGACTCCTGACTAACCATGGCAGACGAGCCGCGGCCGATCAGTCCACTCAAGAACCTGCTAGCCGGCGGCTTTGGCGGTGTGTGCCTGGTGTTTGTGGGGCATCCTCTGGACACTGTCAAGGTGCGGGGAGATTGGGGAGGGAGACTGGGGAGGAAGCCTGAGGGCTCGTGGCCCCTAAACAAATGGGACCTCTAAATACAACCTTCTGTGGAAAATCTAGGGAATTGCTGTTTCAGAAGTGGGCGGAAGCTGTCTTTTGCACTGTAAAACAGCCAGACAGCCCGAAGTGAGCAGCCCCCAACGACCCCATCAATAACTTCTGGGTAAAGGTCTCAGTCTTACAGTTTCTTCTGACCTGCTTTGGGAATGGGAAAGAAAAAGCGGCTGCCTAAAGCTGATTGCAGCCAAGCTAGCATTTTATCATCAAAGCTGAACTATATCCCCTGTAAGCTTGTCTCAGGAAGACGGCTAAAGAGAGATGTAGAGTTGTTCTGGAGATGACCTGTGATACTCCCTGGGGCCAGAGTGCACCTTTGCCAACTCCTGCACATTGCCCTCAACACTAAAGTACTTGTCTAGTCATCCTGTCACTCCATGGTAGCCTGCATAGCCTTCTGCAGAGAGGCACCCCATGGGAAGCTAATGATGTCCTCAGTGACACAGCCTTGTCCAAGGAAAGCAGATGACCAGCCCTACACAGGGTCAGGCCGATCTCCACAACTTCCAGATGAGGAAGCTGTTGGTTGTACGGGATAGCAGAAACACAGTGCCCTGGAACAGAAAGCAAAGCTTTATTGGAGATCAAAGACCATGTCCTGTGCCTTTGTATTTGAAATTTCACCCTAGTTTAGTAACTTTACTGTATTTCAGGACACAGGAAAAGAAATGACAGGTTATGACACGAATTAGCCGGTAGGTAGCAGACATGGGTTACTGGGGAAACCTATGTGGAGGGCTACTTAGAACGTTGGATCTAATTTCCTTCATAGGAAAATAGTTTCATGAACTCTTCTGGGAAACCTTGGGAAACAGATTCTTTAATGCTTTTCATTTGAGAAAGAAGCTGACTCTTAAGGTAGAGCTTCTACTGGGATTATGGTATATGAAGATCAGCATTAAAGTAGGTAGGCTGAAAAAAAAAATAAAGTAGGTAGGCTGGCTAGGGCATTTGTGTAACAAGAAATCAGATGTTTTTTCAGTCAATGGTAAAATGCTTAGTGCTTCTAAGTCATTGAGTCATTCCAAGAGTCAGTTATCTGGCCTCTATTCTAATCTTTGGCTCATCTTAGCAGAAATGTTAGTTATAGACATCTGAAACTTTAAAGAAACACAAAATCTTTACTTGATGCCTTACATAAAAGTTACTAGGTGAGGCATAGTGTAACTCCAGCACTTGAGAGGCTCAGGGATAAGGATTGCTATGAATTTGAAGGCAGCCTGGGCCACATAGTGAGTTCAAGACCATTCTGAACTACACAGCAAGACCCTAACTAAAAAAAAAAAAAAAAAAAAACCTTAAAATATTAAAAAATGAAAATGTTGCTTCTACCTCCTTAGCCTCTTGTCCTTAATAATACTCCCAGGTACTGCATGACCTATAGTCTGGTGACCTCTGTGCTAAAAATGCTCACTGGCATTTTGACAGCAAGAAAGTTGCTTTTTAGTATAAAACAAAATGATAGATTGCCAACCGATGTCCTTTTGACCTCAGAGAGTGAGGTGTATTCCATTTAAGGCTTGACCTAGAGGTACCTAGAGATTCAAGGCAACTGATCTGTGGCCCATATGTCTTAGTAAGCAAAGAAGTGTCAGAGTTGGGGTTTAGAAAAACTCTTATGGAAAGTGATGTTAAGGGCCGGGGAGTTGGCTCAGTGGAATAAGCGCTTCCCTAGCAAGCACAAGGGTCTGAGTTCAATCCCCGGTTCTGCCAAAAAAAAAAAAAAAAAAAGTGATGTTAGGCAGGCATTGAAGGTCAGGCCGAGTTCTTACTGGAAGAATATGGCCATCTAGACAGTACGGCATGTAGCAGTATTTTAGTCCATTTTGCTCTTTCTTTTTTGAGACAGGGTCTCACTATGTAGCCCAGGCTGGCCTTAAAATCACTTCAATTTCATGTCAGTACTTGGTTTATGTAACCCCAGTGCTCTGGAGGCTGAGGCAGGAGGATTCCTAAGAGTTCAAGACCAGCCCTTTAATTTAATTTTTTTTTTTTTTTTTTTTTTTAAGTACAGGGTCTACAGGATCTCATTACACAGTCTTGTAGTGATTCTTCTGTTTTCAGCCTCCCAAGTGCTGGGCTTACAGGCATGTACCACCACTCCCAGTGTCAGTCACAGCTCAGTGAATCCCCAGGACAGGGACAGCATGGCATGCTGCGGGTCGAACCCTGGTCCCTGCATCTGCCTAAGCAGGCGTTTTAATCTGCTGAGCTATCTGGCCAGCCCTGGGCTACATAGTTGATGGCCAGGCTGAACTACATAGCAAGACACTGTTTCAAATAACCAAAAAATAAAGGGAAAAAATCACAACAATCCTCCTGCCTCAGCTTCAGAAAGCTGGGATCACAGGTGTTCACCACCATGCCTGGCTCGAGCCCTTTTATGTATATATAAAACATGAGTTTTCAGACATGGTATCACAAAGTCTCAAAATTTCCAGGCTGACTGGAACTTTTAATCCTCCTACCTCTCAAAATACTGGGCTAAACTGGGGAGTACAGGCCAGGTGGTGCATGCCTATAATCCCAGTACTAAGGTTGGAGGAAGGCTGTGAGTTTGAAGCCAGCCTGAACTTCATGGTGAGACTTTGTCTCAAAAACAACACAAAACACCTCAGTTGGTTTTGGTTGGCATTTGGACTCCGCACTTGTAAGAATGAGGCCTTTCAAACTACTGGGCTTACAGGTGGTTCATCATGCTCCGCTCATAGTGGGAAATTTAAAAGGAAGTGATTTATTCTTATAATTCTAGAAGCTAAGAAGTCCAAGATCTAGGAGCCCACATCTGTCCATGGCCTTCATGCTGATCACCGCCATAAGTCCTGTGTCTCAACACTGTGGCATTTGGGAATCAAGTGCTTTTTGGCAGGAGTGAAGGCAAGTGCGGTTTTGTAAGTGAGGAGTCAAAATGTCAACCAAAACCAACCGAGGTGTTTTGTGTTATTTTTTGAGACCTAGTCTCACCGTGTAGTTCAGGCTGGCTTCAAACTCACAGCCTTCTTCCAACCTTAAGACTGGGATTATGGGCAGGCACCACCCAGCCTGTACTCCCCAGCTTAGACTCAGGGTCTTTCACAAATTTATAGTTAAAAAATTGGCTTCCGGGGCTGGTGAGATGGCTCAGTGGTCTAAAGCACCTACTTAGAACAAGCTTAGCAAAGCAGAGGGACCGCAGTTCGATCCCCCAGCACCACATGCCAGCCAGCCTTGCCCCCTGGTGGGCTGAGCTGGCCACACACACACACACACATACACACAAATTAAAAAAAAAAAAATTGGCTTCCACCCGCATCATTTAAGAACATTCATAGCTCAATAATAAAAAGCTAAATAATCCAACCAAAAATAACCAAAGAATCTAAACAGGCATTTCTTTAAAGAATATATATGAATGATAGCCTGTGAACAGAATTTCAACATTGTATTTGTCTTGGAAATCAAAGTCACAATGAGGTACTACTTCGTACCTACTATAATGGTTATGATAAGACAATACAAATGATAGCAAGTTTTGTTGGAGTTGGAACTCTTCTACACTGCTGGTAGGGATGTAAAATACTGAAGCCACTTGAAAAATGGCTTGACAGTTTCTCAAATGGTTAAAGAGAAGAGCTAGGGATATAGTTCACATGTTTTGCATGCACAAGGCCTAGGGTTTCCTGGCACTAAGCAAAAAAGTAAAGGTTAAATAGAATTAACCTATGACTTAGAAACTTCTATTCATAATGAGGGCTGGGGAGATAGCTCAGTAGAATAAGTGTTTGCTTGGCAAGTGCAAGGTCCTGAGTTCAGTCCCCAGTACTACAAAAAAAAAAAAAAAAAAAAAGAAAAAGAAAGAAAGAAAGAAAGAAAAGAAAGAAAGACAGAAAGAAATTTCTATTTATAATGAGAAGAGGAACAAAGGAGAGGGAAGAGGGAAAGGAAGGAAGGGACAAGAAATGAAAGAACAGAAGAAAAGTGAAGGTAAAGCTTTTGTAATGAGCAGGGAAAAGGGGTTGAAGGGAAGGGTGGGAAATGGGAAAAAAAGAAGAAGCATCCTGAACAGGTACAAATTCCCTGTGATGAATGTTACCATTATGTATATCTAAAATGTACCAAGTTTTTTAAAAAAGGTATATTCATCAGACAGAAAAATCGGGAATTCATAAAAAAAATTTTTTTTGGTATTTTTTAGGGATGGGTCTACAGGGTGTTCAGGGTCTCACTACTAGATTGGACTTGTGGTGATCTGCCTGTTTACAGCCTCCCAAGAACTGGGATTACAGGTGCACACCACCATACCTAGTCTCTCATCAAAAAATTTTTAAATTCTAGTCTTAGATAAATTATATAGTAGTTACTTGATGTCAACTGGATTGAATCTTACGTATAGATATTTGTTCAGATGCCAATTGTTTTGTTTTTTTTTTTAATGTATTTAGTACAGGGTCTACAGAGTCGCACTATACAGATCCAAATCATAGTGATTCTCCTGTTTTAGCCTCCTAAGTGCTGGGATTACAGGGGCATGCCACCACGCCCAGTCTCAGTCACTGTCTCAGTGGGCCTTGGGGGCAGTACTGAAGGCATACTGCCAGGGATCAAGTCTGGGTCCCTGCATCTGCCTAAGTAGGCACTTTAATCCATTGAGCTATATGGCAAGCCCTGGGTGTGTTTTTGAGGAGGGTATTTTGCACCAATTCAGTCCTTTTTATATTTTTGTCTTAAGTTTATATTTTTATTTTGAGACATGTCCTGACTGGGCTAGAGCTTGTGATCATGTTGCCTCTACCTCCCAAAGTTCTGGGATTACAGGAGTGTGCCATCACACCTGGTTTGTGAGGGTGCTTTTGAACATTAGCTCAAATCTAGAATCCCAGTGTTATAAGGATGGTATCAGAACCCAGTGTGATATAAAGGAAATGATATTTCTCCCAACCTGTTAGATGTATGATATGTTGAGTTCATGTTCCCCAAAAATTAAAGAATGAATTCTAGGAACAACAGAGGAAAGATATAGAAGATATTTAGAAAATATTTATTGGAAGATATTTATTGAGTGGATAGAAAGCTCTTGTCAGAGGAACAGGATGTTCCTTGTCCTGAATGGGTATGGAGGACTCCACTCAGTAGGGAAATTTTGTAGAGCAAAACCCATGTGGTACAATGTGTGTTACAGTTATAATAAACCAATACAAGTACAGCTGCTTAGGTAATATTGATCCAATAGAGAAGTAAGTCACATTATCAATTGGGCATGGAAAGATCAAAGAACTCAGGGATTTGGTTTTGGTTCCCCATTGGGGTGACTAATGCCAATCTAAACTTTGTTAGACTAGGTGTTAGCACCATCTCACCTCCGAAGAATATGTAGGGCTGGTCATTTTGTTGTTGTTATCTTGAAGCTTGACATCCAACTCATACTTCTTTATTTATTTATTTATTTATTTATTTTATTTAGTGTGTGTGTGTGTGGCCAGCTCAGCCCGCCTGGGGGCGGGGCTGGCTGGCATGTGGTGCTGGGGATTGAACCGTGGTCCATGTGCTTTGTTGAG
>NW_004524584.1:14175374-14178218 GCF_000260255.1 Octodon degus | reverse complement strand
AAAAAAAAAATTGGAAAACAAAAACAAAAACAGCTCACAAAGGCCAGTTAGTGATGGTGGCAGCAGAAGGATCACAAATTCAAGCTCAGCTTGGGCAATTTAGTGATTTAGCAGGACCCATTTCAAAATTAAAAATTCTAAGCTGGGTGTGGTGGCATATGCTTGTAATCCCAGCTCTTGGGAAGCTAAGGCAGGAAGATGACTGTGAGTTTGAGGCCAACCTGGGCTACAAAGTGAGCTCAAGGCCCACCTGAACTACATAGTGAGACCCTGTCTCAAAAATAACAGATAACATAAAAGGGGGGGGGGCTGGGGAGATAGGTCAGTAGTATAAGCGTTTGCCTGGCGAGCTCAAGGGCCTGAGTTCAATCCCCAGTTCCACCAAAAAAATAAAAACAACAGAAAGACAGATAAATAAATTAATTAAAATGGCTTGTACTCAATACACAAGCCTCAAGTTCCATCCCTAATAGTACAAAAACAACAAAACCCCACAAATATCCATCCACTGATGAACTGGTATACAAAATGTGGTATATGATAGGCTATTATTTGCCAATAAAAAGGAATTAAGTGGGATGCTGAGGAAGGAAAATGGCAAGATCAAGGTCAGTTTAGGCAACTTAGAGAGACCTTATCTCATAAAAGGGTTGGGATATAGCTCAGTGATATAGGTTGTGGGGGTCAATCACCAGTACTGAAAGAAAAAAAAAAAAAGAGACAGAGACTCAGACAGAGATTTGAATACACTTAGTTAAGGAAATGCTCAGGATTTAGACACTGATGCAAATTTCCCTGATTAGGTTGATAAACAGTTCTCACTCTGAAAGATTTTTTATTTTAACTTGTGATTTTAGGTCCGACTGCAGACACAGCCACCAAATTTGCCTGGACAACCTCCTATGTACACTGGGACCATTGACTGCTTTCGAAAGACTCTTGTTAGAGAGGTATGGTATTTGGTGATGGGCAGTTTCTTCTACTCAGAAGAACAGATGTAGGACATTTTATTCCTTTTAAAAACTCTCCTTGGGGGGCTGGTGAGATGGCTCAGTGGTCTAAAGCACCTACTTAGAATCAAGTTTAGCAAAGCCCAGGGACCACGGTTCCATCCCCCAGCACCACATGCCAGCCAGTCCTGCCCCCTGGTGGGCTGAGCTGGCCACACACACACACAAAATAAATAAATAAATAAACAAAATTAAAAAAAAAAAAAACCAAACCTCTCCTTGGGCTGGCCAAATAGCTCAGAGGATTAAAGCGCCTGCAAATAGGCACAGGGGCCAGGGGTTTGATCCCTGGGCCTGCCATACCAGCCCCACCCCAATCACTGAGACTTCCATTGACACTGGGCGTGGTGACATGCACCTATAATCCCAGCATTTGGGAGGCTGTAAACAGAAGAATCACTACGGGTCCAATCTAGTAGTGAGACCCTGAAAACCCTGTAGACCCTTCCCTAAAATACAGAAAAAAAAAGTTAAAACTCTCCTTGCTTATAGAAGAGGTAAAGGAGGCCATAGATTAGACAACACAGTGCTTCCCTGTTTTAGTACTATAAAGAATGGTGGTTTACATCTGTAATCCCAGCACTCAGGAGGCTGGGGCAAGAGGATTGCCATAAATTTGAGTCCAGTCTGAGCTGAATACTACTATAGTAGCCATCATGAACTACAATGAAAGACCCTGACTTTAAAAAAAGAGAGTGGTAGTGTGTGTAAATAGCTTTTGCTTTTGTGATTCTTTGCAGGGCATCACAGGGCTGTACCGGGGCATGGCTGCCCCTATCATTGGGGTCACCCCCATGTTTGCTGTGTGCTTCTTTGGGTTTGGTCTGGGAAAGAAACTACAGCAGAAATCTCCAGAGGATATACTGAGGTGAGTACTCAAAGGCCTGGCGCACTCAGTGCTGCTCTTCTTGGAGTATGATGTGGGTTAAGAAAAGAACCTCAGTGCCAGGTATGGTGGCATACACAGGACATGTCCCAGGGCTTTCCAGGAATGACTGCTAGGAGTACCATATGAGGGAAGTAACTAAGTTGTCCTGGGAACCAGAAAGGAAATAAACAAAGAAAAATGCCCCCTGCCCACTTTCCAGATTGTCACAATTTCTTCTAGGAGATAATATCAATTATTGGGGTTATTAATAATACCAACCCCTACAGAGCTGTTGGGAGATTTGAATGTGTTTAAAATGCTAGGAGTAGTACCTGGGACTGCTGTAATGCAGCAGCTTTGGAGCCCTTGCTTTTTTAAAAGATATATTTGGTACAGGGTCTAGGCACCCAATCTTGGTGGCCGGCTCAGTGCACCTAGGGGTGGAGCTGGTGCAGCATGTGGTGCCAGTGATTGAATCCAGGTCCCTACACTTGCTTAAACAGGTGCTTAGTCCAATGAGCTTTCTTACTTCCCCTCCCACCTTGCTTTGTACACTGCTATCTCTAAGAGAAGTCCTCCCAGCAACTTCCTGAAGATTTCCATGTGAAGTGAGACTTTGAAGCTGGCTACATGCAAAAGCAACTCTTAAACATTTTTTTTTAATGTATTTAGTACAGGGTCTACAGGGTCTCACTACACAGATCAGACTTGTAGTGATCCTCCTTTTTTTAGTCTCCCAAGTGCTGGGATTACAGGAATACACCACCATGCCCAGTCTCAGTCGCCATCTCACCGTGCCCCGGGAGTGGGGCTGGCAGGACACACTGGGAATCAAACCCTGGCTGCTGTACTCTGCCTAAGCAAGTGCTTTAATCCACTGAGCTATTTGGCTAGCCCATACAAAAGCAAAAAGTTCTATTTTGGGGGACAGTAAGATAGCTCAGCAGACTGAATGCTTGCTTTTTT
>NW_004524584.1:14171935-14174439 GCF_000260255.1 Octodon degus | reverse complement strand
AAATAAATAAAATAAAATAAAATAAAATAAAATAAAATAAAATAAAATAAAATAAAAATTGCCAAGTTGTAGGGACCCTGTTAAAATGATGAATGTAATTATGTGCCCTGTTGCCGCTAGGCATTGCTGATCCCGGAAGGAAATGGAAGTGCTGCTAGAGGTGTCACAGACAGCTATGGTGATAGACATGAGCGCCTCAGACTTGTCCTCAGTATGGTTTATTCTGCAGGGCCTGAGAATCCATGCCTCTGGGAACCCAGAGCATGCTCCTAGGGGACCATTCTATGCACAATACTGTAGAATTTACCCTGCCTGCCTGAGGAGCATGCCTGATTTGGGCCTGCCTATCGGTATTTTCCTTGCAGCTGCACACTCTTTGCAGCTGGTCTGGCCATCCCTCAGCCTGTGACCTCGAAGCTGTTGTATTTGAGTCTTGGCTCAGAGTGTTTTCAGGCTCTTGGTGGTCCAAGGAAAGGGAGATTGTAGGGAAAGTGTGATCTACTGAGGTGCAGATCTTGGGTGGAGGCTCCTTCTACCCCATCAATCCAGTATTTCTTAGTTCAAGCCTCTGAGAAGTCTGGGAACTTGTCGATAGTCACTGCACAAGACAGATTTTGGGTAGAAACCATGTCTCTAGGAACTTCGATAGGTGAGGCATTCTGAGTATGTATCTCATGTGATTGGACCTTGTGACTAGGCTCCTATGCTTTTTTTTTTTTTAATTTGTGTGTGTGTGTGTGTGTGTGTGTGTGTGTGTGTGTGTGGCCAGCTTGCCCACCAGGGGGCGGGGCTGGCTGGCATGTGGTGCTGGGGGATTGAAAGACAGTCCCTGTGTTTTGCTTAGCTTGTTTAGGTAGGTGCTTTAGACCACTGAGCCATCTCACCAGCCCCAGGCGCCTATGCTTTTGACACTGAGACCCTTGCTTGGGGAAATTCGATTAGAATACACCTAGAGTTTGGCTTTCATGTAATTTATTTGTGACTATGCTTCTCCCAGTTCAAGTACATTTTTCTTACAAAACCGTCATTTTTTTAGCATTGCTTTTGTCTGTAAGGATAATCAGTTACTTATTTCTGGTTTTTGTTTTCGATACAGCTACCCCCAAATATTTGCTGCTGGGATGTTATCTGGTGTATTTACCACAGGAATCATGACCCCTGGGGAACGAATCAAGTGCTTATTGCAGGTAAGAGTGTGACCAGATGGCAGACAACTAGCTTTTTCCATTCAGCAAAAATTTTGTGAGCATGTTTATGTCTGTACTCCCTTTATAAAGGCTTCAGGTCAGGTGTACAAAACAAACAGTTCCAAAGCTTTCTGGAACATGGAAGCAATTTTAGTAGAATTGAGAATCAAGACAAGAAAACAGACCAAGAAAAAAGTCATACCTGCGATGTTTCAGTCCTAGCCTACCCATTTTTATTATCAGTTATTTTAGGAACTCTGAAAGATGAGTTATATCTTGCCAGAGCTGGTAGAAGGGAAGCTGTTTTTGTGAAAGAAGTCTTGTGTCTGTCAAAACCCCAGTGTCTTTAGGTCATTAATAGTGAACCTTTTAGAGCTAAGTGCCCAGACTGCCATCCAGACTCCACTTATTTATCACAGAGTGCCAACACTACAGTTAAACCTGACTACTGAGTTTTTTAGTTTCGAAAAAGCAACTCATACATTAACATCTTTTGTCTAAAAAATGACATGTGTACTGTTGGTTTGCCATACTACAGCTTTAGGATATACTCCATCCTATGATTTTGTAATTTCAAGAAAATTTATTTTATTTTTTTGGCAGAACCGGGGATTGAACTCAGGCCCTTGCATTTGCCAGGAAAGCACTTATTCCACTGAGCCATCTCCCTGGGCCCCTCAAGAAAGTTTAAACAGAACAAAAGAGAAAAAAATATAAATAGAATCATACATTGAGCTGAGCATGGTGATACACAACTGTAGTCCTACCACTCAGGAGGCTGAGGCAGGAGGAGCCGTGTGAATTCAAGGCCAGTCTGGACCTGAACTACATTGTAAGACCCTGTCTCATTTGTAAATAAATAATAGAGATAGAATCATATAGTATGTGAATTTTTCAGATTGCCACTATGATTTTCTTTTTTTCTTTTGGTGGAACCAGGGATTAAACTCAGGCCCTTGTGCTTGCCAGGGAAGTGCTTATTCTACTGAGCCATCTCCCCGGCCCCTGCCACTGTAATTTTTTGGAGATGCATTCATATTGTTGAATTTTTAGGTTTTTTTTTTTTTTTTTGATACACTGTTTTACTCTGTCTGGACTTGAACACACTATGTAGCTATGCTGGCCTCAAACTTGCAGTGATTCTCCTGCCTCAGCCTCCCAAGTGCTGGGATTACAGGCATGTACCACCATATCAGGTTTAGATTACTGAATGTATAAAAAGTTCATTATTTTCTTTCTTCTTACCTTCCTTCTTTCCTTTTTTTTTTTTTTTGATACTAGATCTCCCTTTGTAGTACAGTCTGGCTTGGAAGTCAC